>NC_089683.1:24445623-25065623 GCF_031753505.1 Anomalospiza imberbis | reverse complement strand
ACACTGGTATCCAGGTATATCAACTTTGTTTCTAATGAAATCATCTGGCATTGATATTTATACAAGTCTTAGGTATTAATTCAGACAGAGTTTTTCTTAAGATTAAACTCCACAGAAGGTTAACTTCAATACCAGCAGTAACTCTCCTTCAAGGAAATCATCTGCATTTCTGAGGGCCTGAGCAGGCTGTTGGCATTTGCTGCATTTGCTCCTAGCAATGGTGCAGGCGCAGGGTGCAGGTTGTGCCCAGAGGCCTGGGGCATCACCCAGGACTGTCTCAGGATGCTCTCTGTCCATGCCTACAGGGGACTGCAGGATCACAGAAACACAGTCAAAGTAACTTCACCTGGCCTCTGCCTACCCACTCTACTATTAGCATGTGGGATTTTCCTCCTTGTTATCTAAAATCATGGAAATACCTACAAGAAAAAGAAGAATATTCTGTCATTACTTCGATCCTGGCTTGGTCCCTCTGTGTTCAGGGTAGAAATTTTATTCTGCACAGTTTCTTCTCTGATCTCTTTGAAGAATAACTTCAGATTGACTTGTCCTAGTTTAGAATGAGGTTTTATATTTATATTTAGCTCCTTGTGTTATTTTTGGGATAGTTTAATTACATATGCCAGATAAATCTATATTTTATAAAATGTGATCTTTTCTGAAGGGACTGAAAGGAGAAAAAGGAAGACAAGGAAATCCAGGCTTACAGGTACTGTTAAAATAGTGATCCTACTTCAAGAGAGCCATAGTGATCCTAGCTTGAGGCCATGATTCATATTTGTTTCTTAACACTTCTTCCATCAACATGTATAGGTCTTTGCATCAGGTGAAATATATTTATATATAACATGAGAACATAGTTATATAAGTTGTCTCTTAAACACTTAGTATTTTTAAAATAACTACTCTAAAACATACAGAGAAGATGGAGCATCACTTCTCTCAGCTGTGGATGCTTGAAGGAGGAGAGGAAATGCATATGAATTGGAACACAGAAACTTGATTTATACAGGAAAAACATTTTGCTTTGAGGGTGGGCAAACACTGGAACAGGCTGCTCATAAACATTGTGGCAAAACCTGTCTGGACAGCATGCTGAGTTGATCAAACTGCATCTGTTCTGCAAAGGAAATTGAATCCAAGGAGGTCACTTCCAACCTACATCTTTCTGTGTTCTGTGATATTATATCTTGAGAAACAGACCATAAGTGCATTTCTTTTATTATTGTAGTAAAACCTTAATTATAGAATATTTTTATAAAATATTTATAAGTAATATAAAATGCAGGTAACAGCAAATAGTGGCTTTTATGTAAAGGTTATAAGAGTGATACTTGAGATGTTAAGATTTTTCATGAGCCATGCTACACTTTCATACAGTTCATTACCTCCTAGACTATGCTGGGAGTCATTATTGACATCTTCTGTGCTCATAAATTACAGATGTTTCCTGTTTCAGCTGTAAATCAGTGAGATCCAGTTGTTTCTCTTTAACTCTAGGCCAGCATCTTCTGATTGTGTCATAGTTGGCGATCTTGTTATTCCACAGAAAATAGCTGTTAGTATTTATAAATACTTTTTAACTGTATAATCTATGTATGTCTAAACAGAGAAGTATTTTTAGAGGTACATATCTAAAACTAGACTTGGAAGGATGCCACGGTTGCTTTTTTCAGAATTACAACATTGATACAGCTGCCCCTCTAGCCAGATGGACCTGATTCCCAGGGATTCTGGGCAGGAGATCTAGACTGCTTGTTAGTTAACACTTTCAGAAATATGTAGGTTGAAAATAGTTCATTATTTAACCTGACCACATTTTTAAATAAATAAATAGTTTAAACTAAAAGGCGAATCATTGACTTAACCAAATATAATGTCCCAGATTGACATTTTACGATTTAAACTTTGTTGGTTTTTTTTTATTATTTTTTTGCAAATAATGGAAAATTTTTTCATATCTTTATTATTTTAGTCAAAAAGGAAAATAAAGTGATAGTGAAAGAAAACTTTTTTATTTTTTTTCAGATAGAATGATGCAACTGAATTGTTATTTCTTGCTTGCTTTTTTTTTGGAGAAAGCTGAAAAAATAATACAGACTAAGTCTAAAGTTGTTTCCTGTGCTTATCTGGTTTGGTCAGGAATCAAAAATCAATCATTTAGTAGACAAGATAAGATATTTCCAAGAATTCTCAAGACTCCAAGACACAATACAGATTTCCTTGTCCATAAGAGTGAATCAGAAAAGTGAACTGCCATCTTGCCATGGGACGTAATGGTCAGTAACACCATTGAATCACTTGGCAGAAATGACATCAAAATAATTTGCTAGCATGCAAAATCTGCCTTACCACAAAGTCTGTATTTCAATAGCTCTGAAATTAATTTCTGCCTAGTAAGATTGTATTAAGCAGTTTGAATCCGGAGTTTACTTCTGCTGGGACACATGCTATTTCTTTTGTAAAGCGAATAAGGTTTTGTCTCTTAAGTCTATATTATGTTTTTATGTTTATAATATGTGTGATATACTCCCAACTTTTCCTCTAGGTACGTGATATTAAATGTAATACTGAAGTGTTCATTCACGCTGATATAAATTTTTCATCATTATATGAAGTTTTGTTTTTTGTACTATAGCAATCAGAGAATCTTTAAAAATTACTGTTTGTGATTGATAACTAAAAACAAAGGACAAAAAATACTAATTTTTGATTCCAAGTAATTTGGCTCAGCCTGCATTTTAAATTACTTTTTCATCTTATTTTTTAAAGGGAGTAGAAGGATTGAGTGGAGAACGAGGAGAGGTACGTATTTTTGCGATGATAAATATAGTATTACAAAATTATTCAATTTGTTTCTGCAGATTAGGTGATCTGTAAAATGTGTGTTTAGTCTTACTTCTGTACTCACATGTCTGTAAGCAACGGAGGAGAAATTGAAAAATATCAGAGAAAGAAGTATTAGTTATAAAGAGACAGAATAAGATATACATTTCATTAAAAATTATTAAAGCCAAACATATACCTTAAGAAAATTAAAAAGCCAAGAAATGAACCAACAAAATAAGAGAGAAAGGATTGTTTGAATATAGAAAATAACCAAAGAAAATAACTAAGGAAAAAGAATCATTGTGTTGCATGTTGTTTAAAAATTGATATTTAAAATATTAATTTTGTTGACTATTATTTATTTATTTCAATATTTTTTAAAATCAGAGTATACACTTACCCAAATTCTTCTTCAAATTTATTTAGATATTGTTTATTCAACCTTCTTCCTTAAAGCATTGTTGCATAACAATAGCTGGATACATTAGTTGGAAGTTCCATTCAATAGCTGGATACATTAGTTGGAAGTTCCATTCTGATAATGAAATTATTTTATCCATTTTAACATATAAGTTGTTTCATATGCTTCTGTGGTTCTAGGAAAATTCTTCAGTTGCGATTTGGCTTATAGGTGTTTTACTAAATTATTGCCAAATCTGGTAAAAGATTCCTTGTATGCTATTGAATTAGTCATGCATTTACAATACCTTAAGTATTGCAAGACATGGGAATAAAATATTTCTACTGGAAATTCATTTAAATGATTTCTTACTATGTATTAAGCTATAACGATGCCATTGTATTTACTTATCAAACCTACAAAATTAGTTTATTTTCCATTTCTATAAAATATGGGTTTTGTTAGACTCTTAATTTCTAATAAGTTTCTTCAGCCTGTAAGTCTCTTACAGGCTCTTAAGCACTTACTGAGCTGTTTTCCTGTCTTTGCCTTTCTTTGCCAATAGCAAGGGTCAGCAAACAAGGCCTCACATGGATGTGGTTGAGCATTAAAACACCAAGATATACTGTGGAAAATTTTTCCCCTACAGTTTCAGTTGTTTCTTGGCAAGCTCTTCAGGCAGTTCTGCTGATGCTTCCAACATTTTCTCCTGGTGTTTTTATGCTGGCTTCTTGCCTCTAATGTTGTTCTAAAATAGATGCTGTTTCCCCAGTATTCTCTGGTTTTTAATGCCTTCTAGCCCCTTGAACATTTAGTTCACATAGCTCAGCTTGCAAGTCTTTTATGTAAATATAGTCCACAGGGGTAAAAGGAATTAAAATTAAAGAAGAACCAAAACAGCTATAAACCCCTAACTATAAACCAAACATAATTTCAGACCTCAGCACATACAGTTTCTAGTATAGCCACAGGTAGTTACATAAGCACCATGGGCTTATCTCTGAGCCTTGCTGTTGAAATGAAAAAAACACCTTTGTAATTATGTACTAGAAATGAACAGGTACAAATCTACATGAGGTAGCTAAGAGGATCCCTTCTCTGTTACTATAAAGATGACAATATCAAGAAAATAAATTACAACTACAACTTTGGAAGAAGTTGTATCTGAATTAATGCATGCCTTTTGAAGGTATCAACTGCTGTTCAGGTCATGCCCCTGAACTGGCCACCCTTCCAGCAGTACTCTTAGGCACTTGACGGACATCTGTCACATTTTTTCTCATTTCTCTGTTTCTTTAAGAACATGAAGTACCTGTCTGATTTACAGCCTAGCTCATAAAACTGGTTAATCTGACACTGAATTTAAAGCTTGTTACCCTGTAGTAATTCATGTAGAGAATTCTGGGCATTGTTACTAATATAGACCAAGCCAGGAAGCTTTGAATTTTCTGATGTGAAGAATCTTGATTAGTAATATAGGAGATGTTACAAAGTAATATAAATACCATAATTTAATATTCAGTGGAAGCCTATTGAGACCATATGCGTGAGTATTTCTTAAAATTATATTATTTGCTTCAATAAGTTTGTTATATATAATAGTCATGTTCTCACAGTTCCATCTAAAATAGTTGAAAGTGGAGAAAGAAAACTTTTCAGCAACTGATAATGTTATGCAGAAGCTGTGCAAACAAGGAAGGAAAAAACTCGTAAGGGAGCAAGCGTAGTATACTGACTTTAATCTTGGGCACATACTGATGTTTTGCTGGCTCCAGAGCAGGGAAAGAGTTCCACATGAACTATTGCAGTAGGTAATTCCATACATGGAACCATTGCTTTGGTGAAGATATATCAAAACATTTTTCAGCATTTTTTTTACCTTTTCCAGTGGTGAAGCAGACAGCAGTTACTATGAATCAGATGGAAAAAAAAAGAAGCAAAAATATCCCTAACTGAAATAATTTTTTTTTTCCTTTGTTTTATACAATGCAGATATAAGGTAAAAGCCTTGATTATTATTGCAAGTTTCCAGGAACTTCAGAGGTGCCAGAATTTCACATCCAATTTTTTCTGGCCTTCTAAGGATTTTAACATACTATAAAAAATTTTTCTGATTCTGAGGAAAAAGTGAATAGAACCCTTTGTTCCATGTGTTAATAAGGAATAGTAAAATCGGTCTTGAAAATTAAGAAAAGGTAATTTATTTCTAGTTCTCTTTGATAATTTTATCTGAAAACTTCAATACATTTTACCAAAATAGATTTCATCAATATCAAGTTAGTTTTCATAGGCATCACATTACTTTTATGAAGAACTTCAATAAAGATTTCTTAGAATATGTTTGTTTGGTGCTACCTACCTTCCAAATGATCTGTGAACATATAATTGGCTTTTCATTGATTTTTCATCCAGAAGGGTGAGAAAGGAGATCCAGGCATTCAAGGCATCAGTGGACAAAAAGGAGAATCTGGTGTCCAGGGTTTGATTGGACCCCCTGGCCTCAGAGGTCAGCCAGGAGATAGAGGACCTCCAGGACCACCTGGATCAGATGGAAAACCTGTATGTATATGACTTCAAACTTTTCATTTTGGGTACCTTAAAAACCAGAAAGAATTGCATGCTCTGTTCTCTGTTCAATTCAGGCACGAGAATTTTCAGAAGAGTTTATTCGACAGGTGTGTTCAGATGTACTGAGAAGTAAGTCTGAAAGTTTCTTTACCGTTGTTTCCTTGTTTGAAGTGCTAAAGAAGTTTCCTGATAATTATAGAAATGTTTTTTTGAAAGCAAGTTCCATATTGCCAATTTATTATTTGTTTTCCTACATGTGTGGAACTGTATTTCCACATCACAGGCACCATACTTTACCATCTTGTTTCCTAAAAGTATTATATTCTCTTAAGAGAGGGAACTGATTTTGTATTAGTGGTTGGGGGCAATACTTCTATTGTTACAGCACTTTAAGCAACTTTTTGCTTGAATTCTCCCAGCCCAGTTGCCTGCCATTCTCCAGAGTGGAAGACTACAAAACTGTAACCATTGTCAGTCCCAAAGTGCTCCCCCAGGACTTCCAGGACCACCAGGTCCAAGAGGCCCTGAAGGTCCAAGAGGGTTTCCTGGTTTACCAGGGAATGATGGCATTCCGGGGCTGATGGGCTTGCCAGGTCGCCCTGGGGCTCGAGGGACAAGAGGTACAGTGTGTGTGTGGCACGGTGTTAAAGGCCTTTATGTCTTGGTTTTCTGCTTCTAGTTTTGGATGGGGTTAATGCAGGGTGGAGTAGGAGAATTAGGTGGGCTTGCTTGGCTGAATGGAATTGTGGCCATGGAGCAGTGTGGATGTTTCACCACCTTCAGGGAACATGTGACAGGAGAGAGAATACAAAAACACAGCCAGGTAGTTATTGTTCAGTTCTACTATAGTCTACTATAAACTCTGTTCTGATCTTTTAGAGAGTTCTTAGTCTCATGTAAATGTTTCTACCTGCATTTAGATTCTTTTTTAAGTTCAAATATGCACAGACATAGATTTCAAAGTATGTCCATGTCTTCTGATTTCTTTTCTTCCAAACTTGTTTGTTTCTGCTTTTTTAAGGTACAGTCTTTATTCACTGGCTACTTAATAGTTGTGCTGATTTTTGACATCCAACAACTTTTATACTTCCTTTGATTTCCTGACTTTTTGTCCTTTTGTTATCTTTATCTCAAAAGGATTTTTGCTCCTTTCTTTATGATTTTCGTAAACATTCTGGATTCTTTTGAGGCAGGCTAAGATTTATGCTTTCAGGTAACTCAGCTGTCCAAGCATTCCAATAGATTTCTGTGATGTTTTTGCAGACTTTATATTAAGTACACATATATAGTCTGGAACTAGACCAAGGTTACCATAATTTGGTAACTGGTATCATCAAAATAATCAGGAAATCTGTATGAAATAACAGCTAGCTAGTAATGTACCAGTGGTAAGCAACAAATGGTTGATAAATATTTACTTTCTTTGTGACTTACTGCTTGTGACCTACCGCACCAATTTCATTTTGTATGTAATGATGACTTGCCTATAGTACTTTTGTAATTTAATCTCCAACAGGAGAATTTACTTTAGAAAGATTACATATTTAATTCAATAAATATTATCAAATGCTGATTTCTGAATTCATTGGATGAAAATGATGTGCAAAGATATGCGTGTGTTTGCTAATTCGCAGGACTGCCAGGGAAGAATGGTGCAAAAGGCAACCAAGGAGTTGGTGTTCCTGGGATCCAAGGCCCTCCAGGACCTCCAGGTGAGGGATGGTTCAGGTGTGCTGATTCAGTGCATGCTAATAATTTTTTTAAGTGTGGTTTAGAAAAAATGTTGATGTAATTTGGAAAAAACTTGCATACTTTGTACACATCTTACTTACCAAATATATTTTAGGGTAATAATGTTGCTTTCATACCTTATAAATTGCCATATAATACATTATTTAATATAAGAGAGGTCCTGTAGAGATTGGTATCTGAGACTCCTGTTTCTTGATAGGTGGATCCTGAAGTCAACTAAATCTGAAAACTGAGCCCTGATGTGATCATGTGACTTTTAAGCTTTGCTTAATGAGGGAAAATATTCTTCGTAACATTAGTGTATGCAAACAAAAGTTGGGCATTTAGAAGATATATTAGGGCCCCATCCAAAGCCAGAGAAACAAATAGAAATAGAGGGACTGATTCTTGCCATGATGGTTCCAGATTATATGATAAAGTAGAATAGTGTACTAAAGCAGATTTTCAGATTCTCCTTTAAAAGCTATCTTTATTTAAAATGTTTTCCATGTGATTAAAAAAAATCTTTATAAGATACCATGTTGTTTATATAAATATGTAAGCAGTTTGTGAGAAGAAGTGTCTTTTGCAGGAAATGAAATTTTCTTTATCTGCATACTTCACCAAAGAGTGGGGGCGTTGTGTGTTCATACTTGTTCTTTTTCACTTTAATAGTAATGCATTTATTTATTTATTGCATGTGTGTTATTAAGGTCCTGAAGGTCCACCAGGCATGAGTAAGGAAGGACGTCCTGGAGAGCGTGGGCAGCCTGGTAAGGACGGAGATCGTGGCACTCCAGGAATGCCAGGACCAGTTGGACCCCCTGGAATTTGTGACCCATCACTGTGTTTTAGTGTAATTGTGGGGAGAGATCCATTTAGAAAAGGACCAAATTATTAAATTGTGATATGATAATTTAGAGGAATAGTCACGGTGCTTATCTTTCATGGTTTTTCAAATCTCAGGAAGGTGACCAGCAATAATCCCATAAGAAGGAACAAAAGTACCTGTGACATTAAAAGCATTATAAATAGTGATCTCAAAGGTTATACATTCTTTTAGACAAGAAACTCCAAAACTCCAGTAACTTTTTTTTATACCTTGCACTGGTTAAATCTCAAGTGTTTTTAAAGAGATTATCAGTTTTAATAGAAATAAAATTAACTATAATATTTGGTATTTAGTATTTAAGTGGCCTATCATTCTCCTTTTACCTCTTTTTACCAAAGAAACTCTTTTGCAAAATTGCTGGAAACACTACTGGGAGCAGAATTAGATCTTAAATGGCATTGATCAGGTATAAATAACTGTGAAATTTTTCACATGCAGCCAACATACGCGGTATTTGATTTTGAAAGAATGTGGCTGGCTTTGACTTCGTATGTGTGCAAATTTCATTGCCTTATTTACATTTCATATGTCATTGCTCCAGATGAGAGTGAAAGAATGTTATCAGATTTTTATGAATTAAGACAGATACTTGTACTCATCACAGGAGAAGTGCCACCTGTTTTACCATGCAGCTCTGCTTAAAACCGAGCTGAAATGGGTAGAACTACAGGGTAGAACTACAGGTTCAAGACCCAAGGTTTTATTGAAGATGGTACTGTCAACTACTAAATGTCAATAGTTTCCATGTGGGTGATTCAACTCATATGAAAATAGCATTAAAAATAAAAGAGCAAAAACCTGACATAGCTGGCTATAGCTATGATTTGACAAAATTAAAGATTTAAAAATGTTTGCACAACTCCAATGTAACAGTTCTGTGTAATGAAGTATCAAATTGTATACCCTTTGCTGTTTCTGCTCAAGGACTGCGTTGCCAAATTGAAGAAGCGGGTTTACAAGGAGAAAAGTCTATCTGGTGGCTGACCAGCTGCAATGTTTGTTATGATGTTTCCTTTTTCATTTTAAGCCAGCTGTGTGTAATTTTCATTGTATGCTTTGCTAATGAAGTTTATTGCTTGCTTTTACATAAAGAGCAAAGGCACAGTTCCCATGAGAATTTAAAATTCATTTCTTAAATTAAGGCAGAGTCCTGTATTAAGTTAACCCGTGCTTCATAAGTCACTTTTTCTAATGTGTTGTTTTTCTGTTGTCCTACTATCAGAGACTTTTAATATGCTTGACATTCAAGGTAAAATAAAAAACACACTTTCCAATAAGATGTATGGTTGAGTGAATTATGAGTCTGAGAGGAAGCAAAACCAACCAAACAAGAGCAAGTCAGTAGGACCTCTGACTATAATGAATACAAACAGAAGACCAGAGTTCCCTACTTGTAGAAAAATCTTCTTGATTTTCAGCTAGTCTGATTGGTAGTTTTGTTTATTATTTCATTTGATCAAATTAACACATATATCAAGCTTAAGTTTTAAAAGTATTGGTGGTTTTGTCACGCCATTAGTCCTACTCGGGGGTTGCTTCTGAGTGACTGACTGAGGATCTGTGAGTAATTTCCAGTTTTCACCTATTAATTGGCCCTTTCTTGTAGTTTTTTATATGTCTGATCAATTTCTATTTGAGCTCAGCTTTTGGTTTTCTGTCTGCATTTCTGTGCACTGTAGCAGTTCCCTTATAGTTCTTGACAGTTCCCTACAGTTCTAGCCTGCTTTTCCAACTCTGGGACACTTCTTTTTTCAACAGACTCAGAAGCTCTCAGTTAAGCCAAGGTGGTCTCTTGCTCTGCCAACTTCTCTATCTTTAAAAGAGATTAACTGGTTTTGTGCTTTCAGGAAGAGAATTTCAGAAAAACTCCTGGCACATGCTAGTTCCTTTATCCTTCATGGAAGCTTCCCATGAAATCCTTCCCAGTTTAGGTCTGAGAGGTGAAATTTTCTCTTCTAAAATTTAAAACATTTGTTCTAATACTAACCTTCAGTGTGCTCCACTTCCTCCTGTTTGTTCCTCAGGCTCTGTGCATTGATATGCTTACACTTGAGGTGGTTGGTCTTCTGGTTGTCATCTTCTCAGGCTGTTAAGGAACATTTGTCTTAATTTTTTTTTCCATACAAATAAAATAGATAGTTACTTATCCTTTGCTCCTTCTGATATCTAAGGTAGCTCAGTCTGGCCTAACATGAATATTTCTGTACAGTGCTGCTCAAAGAGTACAATTTAAGCTAGTTACAGCTATAAAACAAAATTTCATGTTGGACCTGTTTCATTTTATGTTATAATTTGGTAAGAAAGACTGAGTTAGTCAACTAAATAATTAAGAGGTTTCACTGAATGTAAAACCAAATTCAAAGCCTTGATCTGCAAAAGGGGGAGATTTGATGCTGAATCTATTTGCCTACATTCCTGAGTTGTTTGGATACTTTGAGTTTTAGTGCTGCTTGATCTTCGGTATTTTGCTCTGAATTTGAGTCTGTGAAGCTGTGGTATTTCTACAAAAAGGATTTGGTTCTGACAAGCTGGAATTTTCCAGAGGAAGTGCTAGCCATCCAGTCTGTGCAGGTGCCTTTAGAAAGTTAGTAGTAGTAGCTGAAAAAATGGAGATACTTTGGAAATGTAGTTCTACATTATTAAATGCCCAGGAGCTCTAGAGGAAGTACCTTGCATCCCAGTGAAATGCATATGTTATAGCTTAGGAACCTGTGATTTAAATTATTGCTTCTTAAAACATTTTATCAAGCCAGAATTTAGCAGACTTCACAATCAATTAATTTCCTGACTTCATTTGATATAGTGGGATTGTACAGCAGTGTAGGTGTGTCCAAGATTGTATCTTGATTGGATTTTTTAACTGAGAATATGAATATATTTCCAGATCTTCATGTGATTCTACAGTAAGAGTTTAAACATGGTAAAAACTTGAGTATTATCAGATTAATGATCCACAGGAGAGACACTTTTATTTACTGTTGATGCAAACTATATGAGGTTCTTGCAGATGTTAATCTTCAATCAGACGCTGTGAATTAAAAAGATCACTGTGCAGCATGTCACCATCTCCGATATTCTCTGGGAATAGTTACTAGAAACTCTGTTAACTGACATTTACCTACTTACTTTCCGGATGTTAGTCTTTAAAACTGGATCTTGGGCTAATTTTTAATCAGAAGGCAATATTTAAAAAAAAAATGTCTGGATGCTTTTTTTGGTAGCATTTTGCTGTCTAACATTGAGTTAAGAAATATCCTTTCTGGTTGGTCTAGTGCCTGTTGGTGTCAGTAGAGGAACTACACTGAACTACACAACATTAAATTTTTAATATGGCTTCAATTCGTAATATCTCTGTGTGCATAAAATAGATTCAATATTTACCACTTTACTATGCTCAATGATTGCTATTTTCTCTCAGTTTCTTAGGCATGCACTTGGACATAAAGATGCAGAATGGAAAAGTATTACTGTGGGAACTGGATTTCTTAATGAAAGCCTAATTCTGTATAGTTGGAGCTCAGCAATTTTCACCTCTGAGAATCATGATCTTAGAGAGGTTTGGAGTAAATATATATGGAGTGATGTGTCTATATAAAAATATATATGATTTAGTAAAAGACCAGATGTCACAGATGGTTTCCACATGTGCAGATTTATTTGGTAAATATATACATGTACATATTGTGTATGTATATGTGTACATATATCTCTATGTGTGTGTGTGCATGTATAATTCTCAGTTCTTCATTTGTTTAACTGAAAGATATCATAGTCCTACAAATAAAAGCAAAAAAGTAAAAGCATAAAATCATAAAGTGGCTTGGGTTGGAAGGGACCTTAAAGATCAGCTAGTTTCAACCTCCATCCATGGGCAGGGACATCTCCTTGCACTAGACCATCCAACCTATCAGGGATGAGGCATCTGCACCTTCTCTGGGCAGCCTGTTCCAGTGCTTCACCACCCTGACTGTATTTCTTCCCAGCAATCCCAATTCTCTTAATCTTTCTTCATAAGAGTGATGCTCCATCCCTCTAATTGTCTTGGTGTCCCTCCTCTGCACTCACTCCAATAGGTCCTTGTCCTTCCTGTGCTGGGGACCCTGCAGGTGAGGTCTCACCAGAGAACAGCAGAAGGTCAGAATCCCTTCCCTCACCCTGCTGACCACACTGCTTTCGGTGCAGCCCAGGATACATTTGGCTTTCTGGGCTGCTAGTGGACATTGCCAGGCCAGCCTCTCATCCACCAGCACCACCAGGTCCTTCCCATCAGGGCTACTCTGGATCTCATCCCCCAGCCTGGATTGATACCAGGGGTTGCCCTGACTCAGGTGCAGCACCTTGCACTTGGTCTCATTAAACCTCATGAAATTGTCATGGGCTCATTTCTTGAGCTTGTCCATGGCCCTGTGGGTGGCATCCTGTCTTTCTGGACTGTGCAGTCCAGTCTGGAAATCTAGTCTTGTAAGAACTGAAAAATCTCAGTCCTTCTAATGCTTCAGAGCCAAGGTGTTATTTTCAGATTCAGGAGTAGTCAGCATATGTCAAGGTTGGTCAGCCTTTCAGAGGAGGAGCTGAGAATGCTAGCTGTGCATCTTTCAGAACTAGAGAACCTCATTTCTGTGAAAACTCAAGGTGCATTAAAATGAAATTTCAGCGCATCTGACAGCCGTGGCAATGAACACTATCACTATGGCTCACATGGATTGAATCAAACCTCTGTGAAGAGGTAAGTTTTTCCTGTAGGTGGAACACATAGGTGATAAATCAAAATACCTGATAATTCATAGTCAGCAGAGACCATAAACCCTTTTTGGAGCTAATGCCTTCTGGGGTGCTATTGACATGTTTAAAAGTTGAATTAATATAAAAACAAATTGTGGGTTATTTTCTTCTGTTGATGGGCAGGATTTTTTCATAAGAGGACATCATCTATATATCTTGGAGAATTTAAGTCTATTTTTACAATGGGGAAATCATTACTATATGATTCCTGATTTTTTCTTTACAAGCATCTTCCCTTTCCTAGTATTTGCATAAAGTGCTTTTTTGTATCAAGAAATATTCTGGTGACATTCCAGTATATTGTATTGTTCTGTGTTATGGTTTTCTTTCTTGGCACAAAATGCAAGCACTAGATGTTTTTCTAGAAGTCATATCTGGCCATTCAGCTAGCTCTCCTGTGGGTATATTGGCAGGTTAAAACTCCTTGGTTGTTTGCGATAGACTTAAAAAACTAAAGTGCTCTGTATTGATTTTCTGACAGTTTTTGCCAATTTTATGCTTGTAAAAGTATGTAGTATTCATCCACTTAAGGAAAAGGTAGGTGAGAATTCATCAGAAGATTTAGCCATTTGACAGTTACATTATATGTCCATAATGCTTCCAAAATATCTTTCTCATGTTGGAAGCTTGTAACTCCAAAGTGTGTTTAATTTGTCGTTTTCTGATTTTCCTTTTTTAAAACATGAAAAAAAATCATGGTATCTCTGGGAAACATTGAAATCTCATATTGAATATAATGCAAAAAACCCCCAGCAATAATGCAGAGAAACTGTGTTTCAAATAAATAACATAATTGAACTGTTGAAAATTATAAAGCTACTTGAGAGATGGAGGAAAAAAAAGCTCTCTTCTGACTGGGGCAGGGTTCTTCAAGGTGTGCAAGATGGGGAATGTGGGAATGAATGGCTGCCTTTAATGTAGCCAAGATGGATCCAGAAGAAAAGAAATGGCTTAAGCAGTACAGGAGTCTGGGGAGCAAATGAAGAGGAAGGAAAAGGTCATCCACTTTATTCCTTCATTCTAATATAATATGTATTGAATGAATTGTGCTTCTCCTTGTCCTTCTCAAAAAAAATTATGGGAAAGTGCATTGTGGGTATAGCATCCCTCTTGATATGAAGGGACAGACCTCCCAAAAGTGAAAGCTCATGATGAATGTGTCAGTGATGAGCACCAGCAATCTCTGACAGCTGGGACCAAAGGTCTGGATGAGAATTCAGGATCGTAATAACTGTCTCACCCTGATACTATCTAACTCCTCCTCTGGAATTGGCAAGCGCATGCTAGCACTTAACAGTATTTGTGTTATGAAAGTTTAAAGATATTTTTTAATGTACACATTAGTCATTTTACAATGCTTGTTAGGAAAAAAAACCCAAACCTAGAACTGAGGAAAAAGAATGTGGCTTTGTGTGTTGTGGTCACATAAATCTCTTGCTGAATATCCAAAGCCATCTATGTTCACGAGCTAGCTTACTTTGCCTTTCTGAGGAAGGGGCTGAACTGGCATTCATAAAATCCCCCATACTTCATTTTTTTCTCTTGCACCAGGGTGTCTGTTGCACTCAGGAATCTAGCAGCCAGCAGCTTTCTCCAGGGCAGCTCATTATTACTCAGGCTAACAGAAACACAGTGTTCAGAAGTAATTTACTGTTCAGTATTCACTGTAACCAGATCACTGCTAAATTATGAATAAAATTATTGTACATGCTAGTGTTTGTTGGAGGTGCTTCCAACAGGTGTACATACCACTGAGCTCATACAAAAGCAGCTACTGGAGGTACCCACAAAAAACCAACTGGCAAAAGCAAACAGGTATTCAAAGTTACTATCAATATTCCTTTAACATGTACACGTAGTAGATAAGAAATAGGAAAACTTACTTTTTTGGTAGATAAACTCAGGCAGTGTCTGTCATGGGAAAGCAAATTTTATGTAGCTCAAAACAGAAGTAGATTAATATCATTTTACCTCACAATGACATCACTACCTGAAGGATGTCTTTGTATTGCATTCATACTGGCAAAAGCTTGAGAAATCTTGGAGTAATATTTTGATGGTAACTCATCACTGAATCTTCTTTTTTTCCCCTCTATCTACAATGTACTTTTTTTCCCCTTTAATCTCACTTTCCTTTTTTTTTTTTTTTTTTTTTTTTGACTACATTTCTGCTTTTGATAAGTGTCATGGAACAGTCTATATGTGTCTTTATCCACATCTTACTTCTACTTCAGTCTCTTCTGCTGTGCTTGCAATGCTCCTGTAAACAGGAGGTGCAAAAGCCAGGTATTTCCCTAGATCCTGAGGAATAAAGTGAGTTACTGGCAGATGTGCAGCGTGTTGAGAGCTGTGTGCATATTCCTTTGCCACCATGGGATTGTTCTCTCTGGTTGCAAAGTTGTGTGAGAGAGAAAAGACTGCCTGTAAGAGGGGGCAGCTGCTGAACAGATCTGTGAGCAGGACTCATGGAACCAATGTTGTAAAGAATCTTTGTGTGGTGGGAAGGAGCTCTGAGATATTGACAGGGGAAACCTTCTGCCTTGTGTGTCTGTTACCAGAGCTGGAAGGACATGGTAGTAAAAACAGACTCTCTCAGGACTAAACTTCTTGCCTGTTTGAACTTGGTTTCCTGTGTTGTGCAATCAGCAAATACAGCTCAAAGCCTTTACCATGTATTTCTTTGTTTGCTGCTTAAAAACTGAGGCTGAATGTTTGTTTTATTAAACAAGTTAGAGTTGGCTAGAGATATAATGAGGTGCAATTGAATGGATTGCAATCTTATTTTGCAATATAAGTTATATTGTGCAGTATAATATAGTGTAATATTGATGCCTTAAGTTTTAGCTTTCATATTTTCCAGATTCTGTACCGCATTAGTATATAACTCTGAACTTCATACAAAGTGTTCACAAGTTCTCTTCACGGTTTAGTTAGACAAAACAATCCTTTTCCAGCCTGAGAACCAAGGATACCGTTGCAGCTTCAGGCCTAAAAAGTACAAACAACAGTGAATTGAGCAGAGCAATCTGGGACGATGGGGCTTCATAACCTGTAATTGGACAATTAACCCCAACATGTAAATGAACCAAAGCTTATAAATGTGTGAAAACGTGTGACCTGTCATCCAGCTTGGGTGTAGTGTCAGCCAGGCTCTTGTGCTGCCCAAGGTGTATCCTTTGAAGGCCTTTTAATAAATACATACTTTATTCCTTTAACTCTGTCCAGCCTCTGTTCTAGGCAGCCTCTATCAATATCATCACAATGTAGATATGCGATGGAAGCGGTGGGACACTGGAACAGGTTGCCTGGAAACCTTTGGATGCCCCATCCCTGGAAGTGCTCAAGGCCAGGTTGGATGGGGCTGTGAGCCTTGGGCAGGGACACCTTTCACTAGACCAGGTTGCTGGAGAGTGCTGTTTCACATCAGTGCATGCGATATGAACGTTTATTCCTTGCAAGATTATGCAGTATGTGCATTAATGGTATTACATGCCAATGACTTCAAGGAAGTCAAGAAGGCAAATTTTAACATTGGTTCCAAACTCTTCAGCATTGAGAACCACCTTCTTTCAGTGTTATAGCAATTTCTCACCTTTACTCCATCTCTTGTGCCTGCACACCAAGTAAAGAAACAACATGTTTGGAAGAAGTGACATTTCAATTTCCAGTAAAATACTTGGATTATGTGAAGCTTTATAGATACATAACAAAATGTTTGTCATGCTTAAAACAAAAGTTTAAACAAACTGTCATCTGTTAAAATGCCCTGAGAGCACTGGGCACTAGGTGTTGACAAATGGAAATTAATTTTTATGGCAAGTATACTTATGGGAATTTTTTTATGGTTACAGAAGGTGTTCCAGCATATCCTTGATGGTAAGCAACCACATTTTCCATGCTGGATGATCAGAAGGAAGACACACAACTGTATACTTTGGCACATTTTTCTCACACAACTTCATCTGCTTGCTTTCGTTGCACACGTAATAGAAAGGGGATATTTTCTCCCCTTCCTGCCACAGCTCTTCAGTGTCTTTCTGGAGTCACTTGCCTTAAAACTGTGGGAGAAATTCCACGTTAAGTGACAGGGATTTCTATAATTTCATATTTGCATTACAAGTGGGGTCAGTTGATCTCTCCTCTGTCAGTCTTAACTCCTGTTTTGCAATTCTTGTGTTTGTGGAGTGCCCCAGCTTGGCATCCAGCAGGTCTTTTCACATCCATTTAGATTCAGAAATCCTTCTAATCTATCCACTGAGGTTTCATTCACGTGCATACAATGTTTATATCTGCGTGGTGTATGGTTGGCTTCTGGATCCCTGTGTGCAGCTTGTGTGAGAGGCTGTCACTAAGCTCTCAGATATGTGAACCTTCAGAAATTATTTTCTTTCCTTACTTTTGGTATTGTTTATCCATTGGATCACTGAATTGGTGAAGCACATGTGTACATGCAAATAGATGAGAGAAGTCCCTGGGGCTGTTAGACCTGGAAGTACTTGTGGGCCTTAAACTAGACATGTGTAAGTGCTTTACTTGTTTGTGGCCTTCTAAATAGTGGTATAAATATTGCCAAAAGTGGCACATATGAGGAAGTGTTTAATAACAGCTTTGTTAAATTTACTTTATACCAGCACTTCTGTGCTGGGATAAAATTACTATATGGTCTTCACTAACAAATTGTGTTCTACCCATGAATAGGCTTTTCAAAATGTGAAAATGTTTAATTACAGGTATAGCTGATGCATCAAAAATAGTTTTCTTTCTGATAAATAATTTATATAATATAGCCTATATAATTTAGACTATGCAGCTAACTCACAGGTCTTTTTCCAATGGAAAATACCCCTACCCAACCAACCCAACCACACAAATACCAATCCTTCCCACATCCTCCCCAAATAACAAAGCTAAATGCCTGGTCAATGTAGAGATAACAGATCAGTAACAGAAAAATAAATAATTCTGGTACTCAAAGAAACATTTCCAAATGCTTCCAGCTTTTTTCAGAAATAATAATTGTGACCTAGAGCATGAGGAGCTGATTTAATATAGGTTAAATAATTTCTGTTGTCTTTTACAGACAGAATCATACACAGAGTAACAAGGGTGGAAAAGACCTTCAAGATCACAGAGGTCAACCCAGCCCTAACACCTCAACTCCACCATGGCACCAAGTGCCACATCCAGTCTTTTTTTAAACACATCCAGGGATGGTGATTCCACCACCTCCCTGGACAAGCCATTCCAGTACTTTATGTAAAAAACTTTTTCCTGATATCTAACCTATATACCTATATTTCCCTTGGTGCTGCTTAAGACTGTGTCCTCTTGAGATTGTCCTTTCTCTCTCTCTTTTTTTTTAAATTTTTTAAAAATTTTGCTTTGAAAGAACAATTCAGACAAAGTTTTTCACATTCTTTTCTTAGGAATGAGCAATTGTTGTTATATTCTAAGGAAACCAAACTGCATGATGCTCAGTGAGAGGATTTCAGCAATGAAGAACAGAGCCACACATTCACCACACTTTGGTGGGCTCCAGACAAGGTTTCTGAAATAAGTATTGAAACTGAAGAATGTAAAAGAAACTATTAATTTTAGGATTTACTCCATCTTTAATCAGCTTTTGCTTCTTATTATATTTGTGTACCAATTTTTAAAGAAAACTAACACCCTGCATGCTAGAACTAAGCATCAGTTAGGTTAGAAACACCAGGTTGGATATTGTCTGCATGGAAGCACTGGTTTAGGTGTTTTTTGAACATTTTTGTTGATAAATTGCTGGCATCTGACTAGGACAAATTACTTGAAACAAAAGGAGGGAATCTGCTTTACAAAACATTTCTAAAACAAAGGAAAAATCTAAATGCAGCTATTAATATATGCCATCTCTTTTTCACTTTGCCTTGAGCTTAATGTTGCAGGCCATAGCAAAACAAAAACAAAAACAACCAAAACAAACAAACAAACAAACAAACAAACAAAAACCCAACAAAAAACCCCACAACCTGCATGGATAAACCAGAGTTCTTTCCCCTTCTTCTAGCAGTGTCCACAGCCTGAGTGGGGGAAAGTTTCTTCATGGTCTAGAACATGGTGATATGTCCAAAAATATGATCAGACAAAATATAGTTATAATTCAAGTGACTCTGGTGCCATGAGAAGCTCTTGTGTTATGCTATTTAATGAAGTGCTTCTCCTGGCTGTCTCGCCTTTCTTGTGCTCAGTGCAGTTCTGCTTCAACCCTCTAAGTTCACCTATCTGTGCATATTCAGTGAATTATGTACAGTGCCATCAAATTCACTTCTCAAGCTGTAGAAAATAATTGAAGTCCAGTCCTACACACAAGTCAAAGAAAGTGTCTTGCGTTTATTCTTAGTATCTAAGTATGCATTTCATTCAGAAGAGAAAATAGATACAGCACATTAAGGTAAGGTACAAACATTTCTGAGCAGTTCAGCAATGTTCATTCAGTTCTAAAAAGTATATATTCTGTGCTAATATGCATGATCAAGTTCTCTCTGCTATATCTTTTTCTTTTGAAAGCTCATTTAAGACAAGATGACATCCAAATCCATACATGTGAACATATGTTGGCTGAAAGACAGTAGCAACTTAGCATTCCACATTGCTGAAAACTGAGTATATTCTTTTGTAATCAAAAATAGCCCAGAATTTGGAAAGGAAAAGAATATGCAAAAAAATATTCAGAAAAAGCAGAGTCTCTACTGTTTGCAGAGTTACAGCTCAAGGAACACTACAGATGTAGTTCCTCTGTTCCTCATTGGAATAAATGTCTGTCCAGTCAAGAAAGAGTAAATTCCACATCAAAGAATACTTGCCTTTCTAGAGAAAGCTATCATACTGCTTTACTAATTGATTTTTCTTCAAATTAGGGTAGGATAGAAATCAATAGCCAAATATTTCCTAATTCTTTGAAATGAGAATTAATATTTTTTTTAGTATGAGTCAATGTATCAGCCTCAGTCCATCACTAATGAATCAGATGCCCTCAGAAAGCATCTGATTAAGGGTTGACCTTAATTTGAAAGAATTACTTCTTCCAGACTGACTCAAGACAAGGCTTGAAATTCCCCTCGTCATGACACTGAGCACTCAGGAAAACAGTGAAAATTCTCTGGATTCATTCACCACACCACTCTAAGAGTGTGCATAATTGCTCAGGGAGCTGGCATGAAGGGATTTAAGGACTGGAAGGGGATTGAGTCAGATCCAGTACAGCCAGTACTGGCCTTAGAGCTGGCCTTAGAGCCCTGGGTGAGGTACCTGGATTTCCTAAGCTAATAAAGAGCTGCTGAAAGTGAGCTGAGAGGGAAAGATTTAAGGGAAGGATCAGTCTTGGATTCTGCACTGAGCTAACCTCCCTCAGTGCTAGGGAAGGTAGCAAAGCTTCCATCCCATTAGCCACATCTGAATTAAGGCTTGTGAAATTTTCTGCTGATACACACTAATATAACTGTAATTTCCCTTTCCTATAAAGTGGGCTATGTTTGAAAACACTCATCAAAAATACAGAGAACATTTGATTCCTGCTTGACACTGAAGGGTTCAGTTTGGCTGAAAGGAGCAGGAGGGAGGGGCAGCTGTGGGGTACCTGCCCAGAAGTTGTGTGGGGAAGTGGAAATGCTACTACTGCCCCCAGAGAAGTTCACACATGTGTGAATGCCCAATGCCTACCGAAACAGGCTTTGAACTGAACCGACTGCACTGCTTGCAGATAAAGGGTCTTAAAAGGCAGACCACAGTGTTGTGCTCCCACCCTGGGAGAAAAGCTTACAGAGCAGCGCAAGTTAAAGAAAGCACTCCTGGGTAATCTTGTTTTGGCTGGGAGCCTGAGTGTCTCAAGCCAAGAGGGCTGAAACTCCTCTCTGATTCTTGGATGTTGCCCCCTGTGCCTGAGTGTGACCTCTTGCAGATGGGCTGTGGCGCTTCGAAGGAGGTTGTAAGTGTCAGACCTGGCTGCAGTGGAGAACCTGGAACAAGGGTCATGGCAGGATTTCTGCAGGGAACAACCCAGACCAGGCATTCTGAATGAGAAATAAGCCATGTACCAAGCTTCTCCAGTTTGCTGGTGTCAGAGGGCTCCTGGCACATCCTCTGCTGCATCCTGGAGCTCAATGAGTCCTGTGGGCTGAAATGGCTGCCTTCATACCCCCTCTCACACAACCAGAACTTGAACTGACAGCACATGCAGTGGAGTGTGGGAGTTTCTGCCCCTCTCCTGGGGTAGAGAGGGAAGCTTTGAGAGCATGGTACCCCCAAGGGGTACCTGAAATAGTTGGAGGTAGCTGGGCCAGGAGCAGACCCTGTCGCAGGGCCAGAAAAGTTGTTTTGTGACAAAACCTTCTTGGTTTCACATGGACAGTGGAGATAGAGTTGAATTTGGGCACCAGACCAGCTTTACATCTGTTTTTAGAAGCAGTTTCACTGCTGTCTAAATACTTGGGGGACTTCAAAGGAGAAGATGTGGAGCACTGAGACTGAGCTGCTCTCTGCATCCAGCAGTGGCACATTAAGGGGGATTTTAGGATCACGGCTTTTGATTGAAGCATTCAATTAGTTGTTTTTTGGGGATGGGCCAGTTCCAGTCTTGGTCCTGGGCCCAAATGAGCACCTAAAATTACCACACACATAAAAGACAGAAAGCTCCATACCGAGGTTTATAATTGCCCTCCTATAAAATTACTCATACAATTCCATCCTGAAGGAATATTAAATTGTTAAGTTTCCTTTGTTTCACAACTTTGCATATTTTTCATTCCTGGAAAATCAAACAAAGCTTTTGAAGTAAAAAGACACAAAAGAAGGGGAATAAGGAGGTAGGGGGAAGAAGCCCACAAGGCAAATAAACCCATTACAAACAAACAAATAAAATGTGTATGCGTATACAAATGAGAGATATTAGAAAAGGCAGTCAGAAGGCTCAAAGCCTCATTCTCTGCTTGAACCCAAACTTTTGTTAAAGAAAATAGCACAAAAAACTAGCTGAGAAATTCCATACATAGACACATAATTACTTTTTATTTAATTGTGAGACAGAATCTACATGAAATGGAAACCAATCAGGTTTAGTAGTTGGAGGGGGTTGCTATTTTCTTCATCTTCTTTTTTTGGTCTCCCTTTTTCTTTTGCCAAAGCAAGAGATTTAGGACAATGAAACATATTTTTGTGACAAAAAAAAAGAAAAGACTGTTTTACTTATTTTCAATTTCTCACTCAAATGGTTAATTTCCTCATTCATCTTACAACTTTTCTCCAGAGTGGATATGGATTCCTCACTGGACCTATGTTTTCCAAAATCTGTGAGTTAAACTGCTCAGTTTTTTCATACTCTAAAGGATTTTGTAGATCACTACTACATTCTTCCTCAAATACATTTTTTTCTGTTCTTAATTTAGTTTTGTATAGGAATCTTTCTATGCCATCCTTACAGTCTCTTTTTCTGAGCTTTTCCTAGTTGTATGATATTCTGAAAAGCACGATGCCATGGCATGATGCAGTGAGTTTTTCATTTTCTGTACTGTTTCTAATGGTTTTTGATGTGTTTTCCTCCTTTACTGTAGTAATTCCAAATAATACTCGACTTTCAGCTGTGGCTGAGCTTTAAATTAATGTTTTCACAAATGTACTTAAAGCAATTCTGAGGCCTTTGAAATGTAACAAGAAATTCAGACACACCTTTCTGTATCTGTGATTTGGAACTCTTTTTTTCCCCTACATCCATAGGCTTTCACTTACAGGATAATGGTTTTCATCTTTAGTCTATTTAATTGCTTGGTAACACTTTCTAGTGAAAACTGTTTATTGCCCTATTCATCCAGTCTCAGACTTGATGATCCTGAGTACATTTCTGCCATCTGTGATGTTGGCAACAGTTGTGAACTCATTATTTGTTCCATATTTCATATAACTTCTGAAAATACAGAGCAACAAAAAAGACCTGACAGCAAATTCTTGCCATCTCAGTCTATTTCTTTTTGCCTAGCTTTCTGTCCTTTAATCAATTCCTAATCTCCTGGAAGATTTTTTACTTTTAGTGCATGATAGTTTCTTTTAGCTTAGGAAGGGATCTTGCTGAAAAGCTTTGAAAAATCAGGCATACTCCATTCCAAAGTTCATCCTTAGCTACATTCTTATGGTTTTTATTTTCTTGAGAGAGAAATAGAGTGTGATTTTTTCTCATTTCAGTGTGAATGTCCAAACTAGGCTAGATTAAATCCTTTCTAAAAGTGCCTGTTCTCATTTGCTGAGAACTAAGGATTTCAATGTTGGGAGTAGCATCTAGAATGGAGTTATATTAAAAGCAGGCAAGATTCATCTTCTTTCTGGATGAATCTGTACTAGAAAGTGAAATACTGCCAGTGAATGTTTTTGTGTCAGTGAATAGATGGAAAACTCCATGGCATGATGTTCTCCTAAATAATTGCCAATTGCAGTTCAGAAGTGAAAACATTCCAGAGACCTTCTCGCTAAGGCATGTGCATGTAGGCACATATAAACACCATGTTTTAGACACCAACAGTTCATCAGATTAGACTGCCAGGTCTATCCCAGCTGACCTTGTTGTCTGGGGAAATTACTAACTTATCTGCTTGGGAAAGTTTATAAACCATTAGCTAACTAGTACTGGAGTATTAATGTCCCCTTTCTATTTCAGAGCTCCCACTGGTTTCAACTATCTATGGACAATCGCTGTTGTCCTTATGAGTGTGGTTGCTCTTTCCCTCTACCCCAAATTCTACATGCATGTATTTCCAGATAACCCCTAAATCATCTCCCTACTGTATTTTATTTTTGAAAAAGTGAGATCTTTGTTAATGCTGTATCTAAGAAATTTCTGTTATTCTCATTGGCTAATCATTTTGAAGGTAGGCAGGCTTTCAGATTTTGCTAGGGCTCCTGACTTTTGGATGGAAGATATTCATCAACCTAACAAATTACCTTTCTTTTTTTTCTTTCATGCCACTTTACTCACTCATCCTCACGACTGAAATTTCTTCAAGAGTTTCAGATGATTGTCTCCAAAATTTTTCTTCCTTTCTTTTTGGGTGCTACAGCATGTCTATGCAGCAGTCTCTTTGTAGCATAAAGAAGAAAGCCGAAGTGCTGCCAGAATTGGTATGCACATACACGGGGTATATTTTATCTTCCTTCTACTAACTGTTTTTATTTTGTCCTTATATCCCTGAAAGCATGTGTTTATCTCATACTATCCAAAAGAGGTCAGTCATTGTCTAGCCTTTTCATACACTGAGGAGAGATGAGGAGAATATAACGTGAGCCTCTGGCTCTAGTGGTTTCTGATCTGCTCACTTTTAGTCCCAGAGGAACCATCAATTTTTATGTGGGTTAGCAATGTGGTGAAGTAGTCTATGATTCAGATGAGCCCTGGCAGCTTTTCTCTAAGTGGACTCCAGGCCCTTTGCAGTGGCACTTTCTGATAGTTCACAAGTCAGCAGATCATTCTTTCAGCTTCCTCAGCACTGAGTCCCAGAAGCACTGCTCTTTGAAATGTGCAAGCACCACTATAAGGAAGAAGCAGAGGCCTTAGGGCACATTTTCCAAATCGGTAGGGTGGATTCCTTGCAGGTCACTAAGACAGAAATCAATTGGCCTTGGCTGCTGAGGCTGAGCAAGCAGCATTTCCTGACTGAGCCACATTCCTTTTCTCCTGCCAGAGTTGCTTCAGATTCCCTAGATAACTTAGAGCCTTCACACTTCCAGATCTTATTCTGCTTCAGGCAAATACATATTTATTATATTTCAGTCAGCCCACTTCCTTGTCAAGCTCTCCTGCTGTTCTTGAGAGGACATCCTAACAGCAACGTTTAGATGGAATTTTTTTATTTTGACTTTCTGAGCTTCAGAGGATGTAAGACCCAATCTTTAACATGTCTCTATGTTTAACACATGATCCTCATGTTTATTGGCTTCCCCATTTGAACACAGCCTTTACAGAAGCAGTGGAAAATATGCCAAGCAGATGTCTCCAATAAAGGTCCATTATGAAGGGGCCCTCCTACACTGAAGTCCAAACATTTTCCTTGCATATTATTATGATCTTCATTTTCCTGTTCTATAACTCTGATAGTAAACACCTTTGCACTACCTCTTTACTTTCCTGTTTTTCCATTATTTTCTTTAGGTGGTTACAATAAATTCTCATTGAAGCCTAGAGTATGTTCCTACAAGATAGTGATTGCAAAAATGGATACAAATAAGTGGTTATCATAACAGATATGTAATCTGAGGAAGCCAAGTAGATGTTACTAGCCAGGATAACCTGGCAGGACAGAGAAACATTGAATAATTTGGATTAGAAAGGACTTCTAAAAGTAACCTGGTATCTCTGCTCAAAGAAGGGCCAACTTGGAAATTAAAGCCTGCCTTGAAGATCAAGTTGCTGATCCATAAGGTCAGCATTTTTTTAGGGCCCTTTAGTTATTGACAATGCTCATATTTCATGTGATGGCAGAAACTTTTATTTTATACTCTTCTTCTGTACCAAAAACCCCCTTATTTTTATAGCTATTCTGTAGATTCCTGTCATTTGATGAAGAGACTACAATATTGGGTATGTTAAAGACATGATGGTGAATGCACCAGAAGCCAAAGGAGAAAAGATGCCCAGGAGCAGCAGACAAAGGCAGGAACAGAAAAACTGAGTTAATGTTATTAGCCCACTTATCAGTTCACCAATCAAGGCAGAGTAACAGAGACAATAGATTGAGAAACCATCCTTATATTGACATTTGTATCCTTGGAGAGCATGTTTTCATCACAAATATAATTTTCTAGCTGTGGTGTTCTAGAGGGAAGGGTGAGAAGACGAATAAGAAGGGCTAGTCTGAACTTAGCAATGGGCAAGTAATACCTATACTGGAAGGGTTCCATCCACACAACACATTACTGTACATAATGTGCTTCAAAACAAATTTGGGATATGTGATATGCTAGAAACATCTGTATTTTGTGGGCTTGTACAAATTTAATTAATGCATTGTTGTATTCGATGCTCCTTGAAACAATTATGCTTTTGGTTGCACTTAATTCTGTAACAGCTATTTCTCTTTGTTTTGCTGTTTCCAGATCAGGATACCAAATGAAAATATAGTGGATACTCAGATCTGCTTTTGAAACTGATAGCTATTGTTGTCCAGAGCAATACCTAGTATCCTAATAGTAAAAGTATTTTCTAGTGATATGGCAGCAAAAACTTTGATTTTCTTTTGATCTCTCTAATTATTGATCAAAGTGAAACCTACTTAATTTGCAAGAATTTACATTGTAGTGTAGTTCCATCATAGAATATTCCAAATTAACCATGAAGAAAGAAGACAATATCATAATCAAAAGGTGATTTCAGGACACAGTTACAGCAATTCAAGCCCTCAGAACTTGTAAATAACTTTGCTCATCAGAATTGGTTATTAGCTAATTTTCCACTTTCTTCATTTTCCTTAATTGTTCAAATACACTAAAGGCAAAACAAACTAGAAAGTTACTTAGCATATGTTCTTTGGAGCACTTAAAATTGCTGGGGATCATCTAATCCTTAGTCAAATTATTGGCACAGTTTGTTGAGCTGGAAAAAGTACATGTAGCTAAGATAAAATTAAGCAGCTCCTGTGTGCAGCTGGATTTGGGGGATTCTTACTTGAAATCTCTGAGGTAATAGAACTTCCACATGTGCTGGCTACAAAAATGCGTCTTGTTACTTGTAGGTCATTGCCTGTGGAAACTTGCTTTCCTGCCTAATGTTAAAACATAGCACTTCTTTCTGTAAACGTAGTAAGGAGAACTGGAAATTTCCTTACTAAGACACATTATTATAGCCTTGTATTTTAACATGATGTGTTCTAGTTCAAGTATATTGTCTCTTTTAAAAAAGTAATTATACATATACTGCTTTGCAGCTAAAACACTCTCTGAACTAATAACAATATGCAGCAATGTCTGTTTGTTCAATTTTTCTTTTCCTTTCCAAAGTGCATCAGTATTTCATAAATGTCATCTGGATCTTTTAGGAAAACGTACTTTAAAAGAAAATTATTTAGATGATGAAATCAATAAGGACATAGGAAATTTGTCAATTCTTTACTACTAGAGTGAAAAAGACATACAATACTTTTGGAAGATGAATGTGTGGAATTAGGCTGAGAAATACATAGGTCTTTCAAAATATTATTTTGAGGAGCACAAAAAGGACAGTTTTCAGTCTTGAATTCTTAACCAAGAGGAAAACTGGAACTCTGAAGTATTCTACTGATGGTGCTCCAGGGAACACCTGATCATTATGGTGCACCTTGCATTTTCTTTTAATCAATTTGATTTAAGATTCTACTATGTCGAAATGGCAATCACTCCATATTTACTTTTCATTCATATAAATAACAAATTTACAGAAAAGAAGCAATGCCATATTTATTTAGATCATCTGTCCATCATGACTGTTATTTTGTACTTCGCAATGACCAGTAGCAGACACTTAATATAAATTTGATATAAATAGAGTATGCTACACCTGCTCATCTCCCTGGAATGACTTCCTCATTTATGACAGTCAGTGATTGCAAACATTTCCTGAACTGTGAGTCTCATCTGGACTATCCTGCTATGTAGTCTCTGATGGATCTAGTCTCCATGAGAATTTTTTAATGCCTTTTGGAGCCTTTTGGACTTTCGACCTCCCCAACATCCTGTGATAATGAGTTCCACAGTTTAATTTGAATGAGATCTAATTATGTGTGAAAAATGACTTCGTATGTTTGTTTTAAACTTTCTGCCTGGTAAATAAATTGGGTAGTCCCTGATTATCATACTAAAAAAAAAAGTGACTAGTGCTTCCCTATTCAATTTTGCTACGTATTTCATGGTTTTATAGACCTCCATCATGTCTCCCTTTTGTTATCTCTGTCCAAACTGAAAGACTATGTAATCTCTTCTTGCATTAAAATGACTCCATATCTTTTTTCAAAGACATGCGAGTATACACAGTGAGGGAAGAGTGAAGGTGATGATGCTGTCTATGACAAAACTAACAGTAAAAAGACTGTAACTCCATTCCTTTTCCAAATTAGAAGGATTTTTGGCCACCCAGCCAAAATATTTGTATGAAGCCTATCAGGCTGAAAAATTTCATGATTTAATTTTTTTCCAGAAGACTTTACTTGTTATTCTCATATTCACACCTGACCTGTATGACCTGACATGACTTTGCATCAACTGAGCCCTCAGTAATTTTAAGTGAAGATTCCTTGAGGGTGCAATTAAAATGTATTGTAACTGTTGAAGGCATTACCTGATCTGCTGTTTTATATGAACACAGAGACTACTTGGGTAAAATTTAATACTTGGCCAGGTAAGCCCTGCAATGAGACAAATCACATCAGCTGAAATTCTCTTTTGGATTCAGCATCATTATTCTGAGAAGCAGAGATTCATCATTTCTCCAGCATGTGTCTCAGCAGTGTCTCTGTAAAATTAAGGTTATTTGTGATGAGATTACCTATTTATGATAGTGTTAGTTAAACTTTACTCTGACATTTGTTCTTTGTGGTTCAGTATTAGATAATCTTAAATGCATTATTTATTTGAAAAGGAAAAAGCACTCCTCTGCTTCCAAGACTGCACAATGGCTTCTGTGTATCTCAAATAGCATTGGATGCCTATGTGAGGACAAGTAAATTGAATAATTTGTATTAATGAAAAAGAATGAAAATGTTTTCCTTTATTTTAGAAAGTTGTCTTATTTGAGAAGATCATGTAAATTATGTTTACTTTTTGACTTAACATATTTTATTCCTATGGTTTCATTTATACTTTAAGTTCCTGGAAAACAATTAACTTCTATCCTTCAAACACTTATCAGAAGGAAGCCTCCAAGTCACAGTGTATACACAGTAGTCAGAGCCTTACTGCCTCATCCAAAATCAGCAGAGTATGGCTATTGCTGTTTCCTAATCAGAGCTGTTTGGGGGAAGAGCTGTGGGAACTCACAGGAAGCTCATCTGGCGTCCTAGGCAATGTGCCCCAGTGTTACTACCTAGTCAGTTCAGCTGATATATTTAATCCCCAGACATATTAAAGCAGTTGGAAAGACTCCAGTAGACTCCAATGGGCTTACATCACACAATTATATGACTGCTGGAGAACTGGAAATTGATAGGCTTTTACTTTAGCTGGAAATTCTCTTGAAATCAATGTAAAGTGATATGGGAGTATCTTAACAGATATTCATCTTAGTGCCATATTCTTGGTTTCCCCTAAATACTGCCATTGCTGAATATTAAGGAGCGCATGGACTTGAGGTTTAATAAAATATTTCCTTCTCACTATCTGGTCAGGGATGGAAGCTTTGCAGCTTGTAACTGCGAGGGCACTTTTACTGACGAAAGACTGCAGCTGTCTGCAGCCTTAGGCACAGGCAGTGAGACACTCACTGAGCCCTCAAGGCACTGGAATGGTTATTTTCCCAAAATAGTTTCCATGTTCCATTTCCACTAAAGGAGTTTTTTTTCCTATTGACAGATTAATTGTCTGACATAGAAAATTGCTGATGTAACTTTCATTATTTTGTAAAAAAAATTTAAAAATTACTATCTCAAGCAAGTCTTAGCATTCCCTATTCCCTGAATGTCATGTTATTATCCAGACTCCTTACCTCTCTGTAAGGAGAAGGCATGAATTAGTGGCTTCTCTGTGGACAACTGGGAACAGCTCACAACATTTAAATATGTTAGAAACTATTATCTACTCTTCATTTTCCTCAGAGAGTTCTGAACGTTCACACTTAGACATACTCAACTGCCTTAGTGAACTCAGTAAAACTACAAGCTTTAGGATTGAGCCTTTTGCAGTAAGTTTGGTCTTGAGGGCGCTATTATTGATTTATTTGCATTTACAAGGTACTGTAAGTTGGGCAGTGTATAAAACACTTCTGATGCAATATTAAAAGATGAAATTGTGGGTTTGGACTATTGTTGGCTAGAAATTTTGAGACTCAGAAATAAATATACTGAAGTCAGAGTCAGTCCAAAAAGCAATCCCATAGGCATGACTGTTTCCTGGCCAAGCATTGTAGTCTTCCTATACTGATGCTTTGCACTCAGATTCAGGGTTTCCCCAAAGGGCAATAACTTCTAACAAGACAGGTTTTCATTTCTGTCTTTTATGGACTCTGTAGCTCTCTCAGATATTCCAGGAAGATGTTTTGCTGGATAAAAGGTTAAGTCATGAACGAGCATTGACTTTGTGAAAAGGTTTAGTCTGATGTAAAACACAAAGAGTTAATAAAATTCATATCATGTGTGCTGACTGTAAGGAATCAGTGTTGACATTCATTCAGGCTTGTTTCTATGAAGAAGTACTTCAGTTATTGCCTTTGTCTTGTATTAAATTCCTTTTTGCCAAGAAGCATTTTTTTTTAAATGAATCATTAATTTTTTTCCAACATGATTATTTTGTTTAGCTAAATTTTTAGGCCCTCCTAATAATCTGGAAGGAAATCTTGATAAGAGACAAAACAGATCTTGAATTAGTTGTCTGAAGCCATTTTTACACTCCTCTAAAAAGACCAAGGAAATATTTCAAAGGAGTTCAAAGGGAGGGAGTAGAACATTTGGTGCAGATGTGACTTTATGGTATGCGACTGCAAATGAATGGCAATGTAAAATGTAGATTTTTACTATCAAATGTAAACAAATTTGTTTCTTATTGTTTCTAGGGTTTTTTTTCCTTATTGTTTTCTATTGTTTTTTTCTCTTTGTTTTATTTCATGGCATGTATTGGTTGCATTTCAGCAGCAGGGTTGACTCTAGGTTCTGAATTAGTTAGGGTTATTTATGCGACTGTAAGTCTGTGTTGAGTGTTAAATATTCATTATAGTTCACTACAGCTCTCATTCAGTTGCAACTATTTTGATAGGCTATGCAGTATTTATATATTATAATAGCACATAGCTTTGTGTACAAAGTTTCAGTGCTTTTGGACCTCATATGTATTTGTCTTGGGTAAATATTTAATGAAAGCCGAGCAGGTGCTGTAGCTTTGAAACATGAAAAAAGTCTCTCTTCCATTGATTTGCCTATTTCCACCAACTTTGTCAAATTTTCTTAAATTTTGGTTACCTTGAGATCAAAAGTTTGTAAGCAGGGTAGGATTGATAGTATGGTATAGTTCTTATTTAATTTTTAATGCTTTTTTACTAAGCATCCATACAAGAATAACACACCAGTACTGAACGTTGTCTGCTGTTATGTGTCCCTTACTCTCTCAGCTTTTGGCAATCAATGGCTTAGGGATTTCCTGAATTAGAGTCAGCATCTGGACCATCATATTTTAATAGCCACTGGTGGACCCTTTCTCCATGAATTTGCCTAATCTCTTCTTTAACTCCATTTATGCTTTGGCCTTAACAACATCCTGTGGCAATGAGTTCCAAAATGTAATTATGTGCTGTGTGAAAAAGTACTTCCTCTTGTTGATTCTTAAATACTTGTTATGGGTAAAGTGCATTCTCTGCTGAGTGATAACACTGTTTTCTTTACTGCACTTGGAAGTAATCACACCCTGGACAATAGGTGTTCCCAGCAGTAGGCCAACGTGGCTGTATGTAGACATCAAGAGTGTCAGGACACAAGAGAATTGTGTAGAGGCCCCTGGTTTATTTAACATTGCTCTGTCATGAGGCTGCACATAAGAACATTACACCCTTAAACAGGAATTGCACTGCTGGGTCATTTATCGATGATGTTTAACAAAGTGGACAAGTGTTTATTGTACGCTCTTCCTCTTCCCGTACTTCACAAATGAACTGAAATATAAACTCCAATTTACCATACATGGTTAGATGCAAGTTTCCATTGCTCTGTATTTAACAACATACAGTTAATATATTATGCACTTAACACTTGTGTTTGGGTCACAGATAATGTAGTTGTCTAACCCACATGATATACTTACTATGTCAGGGTGACTTTTTTTCTGGCCAAAAGCTTAGAACTAGCAGTTCCATTGAGGGATGTCACTCTCCAACCAAGTCCCTGAGCAGCAGGATCAATACATTTATTTCCAACATAGTTTTATTTGTTAGTAAATGTTTTCCCTGATAAATCAATTTAAGTGAAATTACTAATTGTTTAGAACCTAGGCTTTTTACTTATGCAGCAAAATAAGGCCATAGGGTACTCTAACCAAATTTTACTAAAGAGACCAATGCCTAAAAGATAGGAAAAATTGTGTGCAGCCAGATACTCTTATTCATGTCAGCAATGTCCCAAAAGACTGGGACAAAAATAAATCTCCTGTGAGCTAATATTGGATTATATCAAGACATGTACTGTTTGAACTTGAATTTGCAGTACAATCCTACATTTTTAAGAGGAAGATTCAAAAACTAGTATTACTATAGATGACAGTCAGATGACTAAGAATTAGGCTTTTCACATGGGTTTTGAATACTAGAATGAAATTGTTATGATAACATACCTGGTTGCACTATAATATGTTCCTTTTAATTTTTTATTAAATGGAACATCTATTTAGCAAGCCATAGAAACAAAAGGTGGCTAAAGAAATGCTCTACTTGCAAAGGAAAATGAGATACTGCTCTATGCTCAGATGACAAAGACTCATAATATTGCTAACCAGTGAAAGTGTCTGAAGATATGAAAATGCAATATAATCTATAGAATATATTTAGAGGGGGAGACATATTGCATATTCTCTGTTGTCAAATTGTAGGCATCTCCCTAAGATATACTATATTCTCTATGTCTTCTCATATATAGAAAATCCTAAAAGAAGATCTTTGAAGAGAAACACTCAAATTCAACTTCTATGCCAAAAAGAGACGCTACAACAGGAAGTTTTCCATTGCTCCTACTCAGAATTATCCTTTACAGGTGCATGTGTCTCCCTATTAGCTTGAAGTTTGGTGATGTGAATTTCCTCCTTGCAGGTCTCACTTCAGACAAGAGTTGTGAACTCTTTTGCAGGTGCTGAGGAAACTCAGAGTAGCGTAGAAATTAAATAGAGGGAAATTGCAGCATTCACATGGACTGCGGGATTCAGTTAATGAGGATTTTCTCTTCTGCGTATTTTTCAAACATTTGAACCTACTGATTCATGCTAACTTAGGAGGTCAGAGTGCAATAAATTCAGTCAGTACCGTTTAACTCACTTTTCACACGCATTTACAGTGAAAAGATTTCTTTTCTTTAAAGAAAACTAGCAATTTTCTTCTTGGCAAAATATTCAGTAATAAAACAGTTATTTACAGCCTGGCTTGCAAAAGGGCTCTAGAACTGTGCTTACAAATCACCTTTAAAATACAGTGGTCAGGATAGATGAGCTACAGTTCACAGTGGGGTACAGTATAGTCTTCAAATATTTATAACTGATACTTCACAAATATCTAGTTTTTAAATAAAATAAAGAAATCCTTGTATTAGGAAGAGCAGAGAGGGTGAAATAACACAGAGGATTCATTGGAAAATACTTGTAAGTGTTCAGGACAGGCTTAAAACATGTGGTCAACATATGTATACATTAGCTGAAACCAATATGTAGTTTCCACTGTCCAGGAACAGAAAATTTATTCTGTAAATGCATTTTTATGCCAATGATTGTAAGATATTATTCTTGATATCACTGAAACCTAGTTATTTCTTTATTGACCAAGTAAGCAAGAAGAATCAGCACTAGTGTTAGAGAAACTTAGATGGCATCCCATGCAGCTCAGTTTCTGAGCCCAAATTTTTAATAACTGAGAGTGATCTTTTGAGAAAGAAACAGTAAGAAAAAAATACTATATTTGTTAATAGTGGTAAAAATGGAGGAAAATGAATCTGCTTTTGAAAATGTAAGATTTTGTTAGGGGGTTAGGGTTTGGGTGTTTGTGTTTTTTTTTTTTTTCTTGTTTGGGGCTTTTTAAATTTTAAATAGTGGACATCTTTGTGCATAACTTTTCATTTTAAAGGTAGGGGTTTGGTTGCTTGCTTGCTTGCTTGCTTTTTTCCCTAAGCTGTTCCTACTACACATGAATAATGGTGTGACAGAGATACATCATGGCACTAATGATAGTTCCTGCTGTATTACTCCTGGAATCAGCTGCTTCTGAAAGGAAGATGAATTTAAATACATAATCAATCCTGATTTAGAGTAGTCTCAAAATTATTACATTTGAAGGGTACCTGTTACATTTTGAAAAGTGCCTTGTCATTCTTAGCAGAACTGGCTTTATTATTATTATTTTATACTTTGCAGTTTCACATTACCTAGAACTGTAACACGCAGAAAGAGCTGCCACGGTCCCACACAGGCAGTCTGTGGCAGCATCCCCGGGCTCACTTGTACTCTGCCACAAAGCTCCTGAGGAGCAAAGGGGCTTGGTTGGTCAGCATGTCAGGAGCAAGATAGTTTGTAAAAAGTGTGGGCAACCTGGAGAACAAAACCCCACAACAAAATGGGGAGTTACCCAAAACAGGTGGTGTACATGTTTCTCTCTCTGTGTACTGCTGTGGGCAGAAGTCAGCCACTGAATCACAACCATAAGTGACACATAGAGCTTGAATTTCATATATTTAGACACTTTCAGACCAACCCCAAATAGCTGAGCACTTCAGTTGCTGCTAAGATTTTCATGTTTTAAAAAATTTTTATTGGGGGGATGTTTGTGCATTGTATGATCTTCCAAGTGAATGAAAGCTTCACATTTCTCTGGAATGGACCTTTTTGTCTCCATAGCCATAACTATTTACCTTCAGGTTATACCTATCTCTTAGGGACTTTGGAAAAGAAGTAAATATGTACTCTTAGATATGCAGATGATGATTACTAGTAAAACAGTTTTAGAAGGAAATTAATGTCACCTAAGATTTTTGAGAACCTCAGAGGATCTGACAACCCAAACAGATGTTTTCCTCCTATCTTTCTGCACACACCCATGATTTTAGTTTCAAAAGTTAAGACAAACAAATGTGGCCCACAATTTTCCATTGCATTCTTAAGTGGATGAAGAATTTTTGGACTTCCTATCCTGAAAAGCCTTTTTTTGCAGAAAAGGTATAATTTTAGGTGGACTTGAAATAACCATAAAGCAATGTGTACCTTAGGAAGCTGAAGTAGCAGTAAAGCCCATAATTATGGTATAAATTAGAAAGAAAATGAATTCTGCAGCACTTCAATGAAAGTCTGGAATGTGCTGTGAAACAGGATAACACCTGAGAGACAAGATGCTTTGAGTAGTGATCTCCTAAGGAAAAAGCATTACTGCTTTTTCCTGGAATAAGACTCTGATATGGGACAAACAAATCTTCAGCAAGCAGGGTTATAGTCTAGCTGGGTGAAGTTGGTAAAAAGCCAAAGAGAGAAACTGGTAATTTCAATGAAATGGGGCTGTTGAGATAAGCAGGATTAATCCTGACTTCTAGCTGTGTGACTAAGATGAGGGCCTTAAAAGAGACAATCAGGGAGTTTCTCAGCCATAACTGTAGAAAAATAAGATCTGATCAAGAATCTGGAGAAAAAAAGCTTGGATCCACACTGACTGTCTGATGACACATAAGTCCCTGCTACTGAGAGACAAAGATCACATGAACTGTAAAGGAAATGTTTGTGTCTGGAGATGGTGAAATTTCAGCTGCTGGCACAAACATTTGTTTGAATTTTTCTTCCTGGGGAATGGTGTAGTTCTCATCTCTGTGTTTGAAGACCTACTTCAGTTTTCTTCTCCACAGGAAGAACAATGCTAAAAACAAGGCACTGCATGGAGATGAAGAAAAGAAATTCTGTGAGAAAGTTTTAATTATTATGGAAGTCTGCAAAATATTTAATTTGATTTTTAGGATTAAGCCTCTCTTACTTTTTTGACTGTAAAGCAATCATCATGCGAAATTGTAAATCATTATGCAAAGCTTTTCCAGTGTGGTTTAGCTGTTAGCTGTGTACATCCTAGATTTTTTAAAACTTTTCATATAGAAGGAGATTTTTAGGTTTTCTCATAAGCCTTGACCTCATCTTTGGTTGAATATTGCTGGGCACCCTTCTTTGACAACTTAGAGATTACAGGGTTTAGTACAAAGCTGAATATTGTCAGATGAACCCCTGTAGACTTGCTGACTTGCAGCAGAACACTAACACTCTTTTACTACTGAGTATCCTTTTTCATTAGACATTTTCATTTTAGAAATTCTCAACAGAAAAGTGCCTAAAATACAAGCATTCATATAAACCTGAAATCTCAACTTGGAGTAATTGGAGTATATAATACTAAAAATTACCTTTTAAAATAGGTGGAAATTCCACCCTTTAGAAAAAAGATTTTTCCAGAGTTTCGGGTGAAGAGTCAGATGGAATCTGCACATCAGAGCAGTTGGATCAATGTCTTCTGAGTTGGTCTTATTTACAGGTTAAGTACTCAGTAATAAGCAGCAATGATCTGATGATCTCCATGAAACAGTTAATTTAGCCATTTTTAAGAATACATTGCCATCTGGTGTACAAAATTTTTAATTTCTTTATCAGCTTTACTATTTAAAATCCAATGTCCTTGGGCAAAAAATTTCCATCATTTGATTCTAACTTTCTGAAATCAACCTATTGACCTGAATGAACTAAAAACTATTTGTACTTGGCAGGGCAATTGTTTTCTAGAGTGTTTCTGAAAACTTGCGAATTCACACTATGGAAATGATACATTTAAATTACTTACATGTAGGGGCTTTGGTTCTCAGTGGCTGAAATATCTGTCTTGTTTTATCGCTAAGCTAAGAGAGGAAATCAAACATAATCCTAGAAAAATAAATTGTGCTTACTTTAGTAAGACAGGCACCACACTGCACTGAGAGTGCAGCATCTTTATTGCTTGTACCTTGTGCAAAGGGAAGTTTTAAAAAAAGCAGACCTCCATCCCAGACAGATTGTAGGGTACGTTTCACTGATTTAAATTAAGCAAAGGTTTGATTCCTAATTTCTAGCTTGATTAAACAGCAGATTTTGAGTAGGTACTTTCATTTGGTCTCACAATAAGCAATTCTGAGTTTGTATTAGCTTTTTAGTATGTCTTCAGATCTTCCATGATCATTGACCAAGGGTGATTATGGTATTATGAAAGTTATAAAACTGGCACCTCAAATATTATGTTTGTCACGTGTTAGACATCATAAAATGATTTTCCTGTTAAAAATATTAGCAATCAAAAAAAAAAAAAAGATTCCTTGCTTAAATACATGCATTTTTCTGAAGTGTAAATAAATTCTAAAGTCTCTTAAATGCAAGCAAAAACTCACAGCTCTCCAAACCCAAACTGCATCCAGTCTGATGAGAAATAGAGCAGTCACAGAATCACAGAATATTCTGAGTTGGAAGGGACCCACAAGGATATTTTAGGATAGGTTCTGAATTTCCATGTGAAGATTTTTTTAAATTATTCTAATGAAGTTTTCAAAAGTCACCTTTGTTTTAAACAGTTGATTTCTAGTTTGGGTAAATTGAAGGTAAACTAGCTGAGTGACTTCCTAACAATGGCACTATACATGCCGCTCTGTGGCTCTACAATGTCTGTCTACCACAATGGAGTCCAGCTCTCCTTGGTCACGAAAGACTGCCATGCTAATAAACATGTTTAGTACTAATCTTTCTTATCTTGGTTTTCTGAGGATCTCTTTTTCTCTTCTCATGGAATCAGAGGAACAAACACATGAGGTTACTGGGTCAGGCTCAAGTTCTTCTAACAATGAACTTTGATTTGTTTAATTCATCTGTCAGGATTTGTTTGGCTTTACATAATTACTTCCAGACTTATCTGTGATAACTTAATGGCTTACTTTTGTTGTGACCTTTTTGGTAAGGTTGTATATAAAAAAAAATCACTGATTACTTAAGAGGATGTGGGCAGTATTATAAAAGACATTTGTTTGATTAAATGGTAATTAAAAAGTGAATGTAATTAAAAATACTGTTATGACCAGCTCTTGTTCAGTCTGACTCTTGTGGAGCTTAGAGGTCAGTTTATGCTCTTGCTTTTAGTGGTTATTACTATTTATTATGTGTATGCTAGAGTAAGCATGGCATAAATAAAAAAACTACAAAATAGTTATTTCAATCCCTTTAGAAAAAAATGTTGTCTAAAGTAAACTTCTAGTGGATTGCATTTTAAAATTCTGCCTATTATTTATCTGGAAATTGTTTGCTGCAGTCAAATTGGAACTCACAGTAGAAACCTGACCCTTAAAAATATGGCCATTTTCAACACAGAGAAATGTTTTGACACATGCTGCAGAAAGCTAGCGTTGTCATGATTTTTCTAAAAGTTCTCTTTTGGTATAATTAATACTTCAAGTGAAACTAGTCCCGGCTCTGTATGAGAAGATAAAGATATGGTTGCAGGAGTGTGGGAAGACAGCAATTGTTTGCACTTTCTGATGTAAGTAGGAAGACTCCTTAGATCCCCATCTCACTATGATATCTTTATTTTATCCCTGTTATACTCTGCTTTGAACCTGATTGCTGGTTATTCAGGAAAAATATGAGGAAAACTTAGTACAAATTAGAGTTGCTTAATTATAAATGTAAATAAGAAAAATTAAAGTTTTTTGATCAAGCTAAGGAATCAAGAAAAATACATCAGTTTTAATATCAAGTATAGACTTTTATTTCTGCTTCATCAGAATTATTTGCAACATTAATTCTATGATCACATTATAATTCATAAATGAGACAGCAATCTCTTTTTTTTTTCCAATATACCCATGCAATCATACCAAGTTAATCAAGACATAAACTGATGCATTTTATTTTCCAACTTGACTACCTTTTAATCTGGGGCAGAAACTAAGGGAAGCCATGGAGTCTTGATCTCAGTTTCCACACTTTTTTTCTTGGTCAATTTTAATAAATTTTAAAAGTCTTACCTTATGAATCTTTGCAACATATCAGACACAGTTGCAACACTTACATTTAACAATGCTCTCAGGGGAATAGAAAATTGATGTGATATGTTCATTTAGAAACATGTTGCATAAATTGGAAGAACTTCCAGATCATGGAATAAACTAGTTGTTTCTATTATTTTGGGGCCTTTTGTTTGTCTGTTTTGTTTGGTTATTATTTTTGTTTTGTTTCTACTTAGTTTTCAGGGGGGAAAATGTTTGTAGCCTCCACCTGTCATTATTGTACTTGCGAAGTATTTGTACTTCTCTCTTAAAGATTTGTAATTAGCCTTGAATGGCAAGCTAGTTCAGTTCATTTATGTTTGGATGTTTAACCAAATAGAAGTCTTAATGGACCTGAAAATATTTAAAATAATAGTATTTTTTCTACAGACTTTATGCTGAAATTGGATTCCCTTTTGTGTTTTGCTAGCAGTTTTAACTGTAAATTCATCTTGATCTATATCTTTAAGTAACTTTAATATTATAGTGCAGTACCTAATCTGCTGTGCTAGTGCCAGATCTAGATCTCTCCTCATCTATATTTCTTCTTCTGGAGTTAAAGTCCTAATTCAGGCCAGCTGCATAGGTAGCTTATGTCTAGGTTTTTTGCCAGTGAAAAATAGCAAGTAGTAATAAGTGCTCACTGTGGATGTGAGAGATGGGCAGTTGAGTCTCTGCTCTAAATCAAGCATGAGCTGTACCATCTGTAGTAGGTATTCACATGCCAGATGAATCTCCCAAATATTTCTGTGCTGACCTTTGGCTCTTAGTATGCTCTGAACAAATCCATAGCTTTAAGGTCCACTAAAAAATTGGGTGTTTTCTATAATGTTACATCTGTAAATGACAGTAATTGTAAATTGCTTAAGAAGCTCCTTAGTGGAAAGCATACCTATCTGTATGACTTTTGAAAGGATGGCAGCTTTGAGACATAAGCTAATGCAACTTTGACCGTCCCTTCCTTTTTCTCCTGATCCTTTTCTGATGGAAGAAAAATGTGGCGTGAAGTTCAGATGTCACTATAGAACAGTTTGTTTCGTCTCTTCTTTCCCCTTGGCATGCAGGGCAGTGGGGTAATCCTCATCTGAATGTTCAGTGCTAACTGAAGTCACATTCTGGTGTTCCTTCCCTGAATCTGCTTACCCTCATCCCTACATGGCCACTTGAAACAGAATTTTCCTGTGGAGCTGTAGAGCTGTGAAGTACACAGGGACTTAAAGAGTTAAGTTCAGAAAAGGGATCTTCAGGTGTTTTTCTTGTCCCTGTTTCAGAATTAGAGAATCGACAGGATGGGCCACAGAGAAGAGAGCTGGATTCTGCTGTCATACCTGAAGTAGAGATGTTTTATCACCCAGAAAAAATAGTTATGCCAGTATATTTGATTTTTTTTATTGTTATTTTTACATTTGTTTGCAAGATTTAGAGTAAATGCTTGGACCATTGTGTCACTTAAAAATCTGTGGGTTTGAGCCAGACAGGAAAAGTAAACAAATACTTCTCTGATGCTTTCTGTTAATAAGGACCCCATGGCGGAAAAACAAATTATGCGACCTACACATGTACAGTTAGCTTCATGCTAGGATTAATTTTATTTTTACTGCAATAACCTTCCCATGTAGGATGTATGATTTCCTTTACTGCTACTTTCAATATTATAAAAGATAGTTAATTACAACCTAGGTTGGTATTAGTCAGCTCCTCTAGACACCAGGACTCCCAGCAGGGGCTGCGGAGCTCCGTGAGGGGAGGCCGGGGCTGCTCCAGCCGGACACGGCTGGTTCCAGCTGGACACAACCGGTTCCAGCCGGACACAACCGGTTCCAGCCAGACACAACCAGTTCCAGCCGGACACAGCCAGTTCCAGCCGGACACAACCGGTTCCAGCCGGACACAACCGGTTCCAGCCGGACACAGCCAGTTCCAGCCGGACACAGCCGGTTCCAGCCGGACACAGCCAGTTCTGGCTGGACACAGCCGATTCCAGCTGGTCACAACCAGTTCCAGCCGGACACAGCCAGTTCTGGCTGGACACAGCCGGTTCCAGCTGGACACAACCGGTTCCAGCTGGACACAGCTGGTTCCAGCCAGACACAACCGGTTCCAGCCAGATCCAACCAACCACTACAGGGCAGGGCTGATGGGGCAGAGCACTGCTGAGGAAGGTGTTCGAGAAGGGAGAAAACCCTGTGGGGACATCCAGGGGGATGGGGAGATGGGGAGAGACCAGGAGGAGGGAGAGAGAACCAGGGAAAGGACAGCAGAGGGAGTGCACAGTCAGAGGAGTAAGAGGTACACTATGGCAGAACAGGCACACCCCAGAGGCACCCCAGCCCATGGAGGGGACATGCCAGAGCACAGGCAAACTGAAAGAAGGAAGGACTGGCGGAGAGGAACCACAGTGACCTGACCCCCATCTCCTGTGCCACCCATCACCTCCTCTAAAGGCACTGAATGGACATGTGGCAAGAGCAAGGAGAGAGAAGAAAGTATTGGAGGGAAGAAGCGACATGGGGACCAGCTGTGGGGAAGAGAGGTGCCTGAAGAGGAGCTGAGACTAGGAGAAGATGATGGGTGTTTTTTCCCTATTTTTTATTTCTACGTTTCCCCCACATTTTCTGGATCAGTTGTTAAATAGTTTTTTTAATTAACAATTAATTTGCCAGGATGAATCTCTTTTGCCCAACACAGTGCTTGGTAATTGGTCACTCTGTCTTCATCTCAATCCATAAGATTGTTACTCCAGTTTGTCCTGTTCTGTCCCTGGTTCTGCTGGCTTGCGAGAATAAGCATGGAAGTGTGTGTGAGGGTTGGGGCCAGCCTGCCATACCAAGTCTTTCCTAAAGGCTGTTGCTGTGACACCAGGCAGGGTCACTTACACCTTCATCCTGCAGGTGTGGCCTTGTGGACGGAATTTGGCCCAGCTCTGGTGTCAGTGAGAAATTACACCTCTCAGTGTTCAGAGAAATAACACCCGTCTAGGCACAATGAGGATAAAATCTCTGGTTTGGATAGGCCTGAACTGTGATTCTTCGTAGTTGGATGTGAATCAGAACAACCCCTTCTCTGCTGAATTCAGGGCTCCTGAATCTAGCATTGGCCCTTCTCTGTGGACAATCTTTAATGACTTAAGCTATAATTTCCTTTATTGCTTCATTATGGGAAGATGGAGGAATGTTGCAGGAGATCTATTAGATTCCTGTCACTTTTGTCCAGCAAAAGTGCCCAAAACAGCTTTCCAGGCTACACTTTAAGGTCAGGATTTTGACTGTGAATATAAATACAAGAATACATTGCCTCTTTGGACTGACAGCTCTGGTTTGTGTATCTGAAATACTAAATCCCTTGGAAGGGATCTACAACTACCTGAAATGAGGTTGTAGACATGTGGAGATTGGCCTTTTCTCCTAGGGAACCAGTGATAGGACCAGAGGACACAGCCTAAAACTGTGCCAGGGGAGGGTTAAGTTGGAAATTGGGAAGAATTTCTTCATGGAAAGGGTGATTAGGCATTGGCAGAGAGGTTGTTGGAGTCTTTTCTCTGGAAATGTCTAAGATTGAATGTGGCACTTGCTGCCATGCTCTAGTTGATAAGGTGGTGTTCAGTCATAGGTTGGACTTGATGATCTCAAAGGTCTTTTCCAACCTAATTGAGTCCGTGATACTGTGAAGACCAGCTAAGAGGAAAAATAATTCTTAGCTATGCTACAATTATGATATCTTCTGACTCTGTTTGGACTAAAGGTTGTAAAACTTTCATCTCATTCTATACTGGAGTAATTTTTTTTTTTTTTAGGTTGAATTTACTGTATGTAACCATCTACAAGAAACTAGGAGGGTTTTTGAAAGCACTGTACCATTATTTGGAAGAGGTTCTAACTGGTATGTATAGGTACACTGTCTTTTAATCCTTTGCATTTTGACAGCAAACCATCTCAGGCTTTTAGTTGAAACTGAAGCCATTAGTTTGGATTCCTCCTCCAGATTGCCTGATATTATGATGCTTTGTTCCTTGGTAGATACTTGATATACTTAACTTTAATTATACTCTGAAGTACTTCAAGTGATAAAACTATGGTAGTGAACCCATCCAATGTTTAAATTTTGCATTTATAGAATATATATTAATAATGAACTTTTTGGGTGGGTACTTATCCAAGAAAAGACTTCCGAAGTAAGCCTGTTTTTGTGCTAAAGCAGTTACATTTGCTTTTCCAGTCGGTGCGAGTATTTATCCTTGGCTTTTCTGAGCAGCATGGAAGCAGTGAGCCTGAAGGCAGCCTGTGAGGCACTCTTCCCACTAGATGGCAGAAGATACTTTGGACCACAATATGTAGCAATTTGAACAACATACAGAATTACTGGACTTGTATACTATGATTTGTCCACAAGTACAGAGATGTCATTTACTGCAAGTTTATCTGATCATACGTTATCCAGATTCCTTTGAGTATACAGCCCCACTCTCTCTCTACAAATAAAGCAAGTGATAGGTACATTAGTAAGTAATTAAGTAAATTTAAATTGCAAGGGTTTAATTGCAAAAATCTCTTGCTACTTACATGGCATTGAAATTAGAAATGCTTATAGAAATTTCTGTATAAAAAATCTACCTAAATGAAGCTGCAAAAGTGCAGTGAAACTGATGCAAATACTATTGTGTACAATGTTTTCATTATAATATGTACCATGTTTTGAGACTGTATATATAATATAATATATGTATTTTAAGAGCTTTCTATTGGGTAACATATTGAGTTGATGAGCTTTCTACCTTGTAATAGTTTTCACTAATGTTTGCGTGGATATTCAGTTTAACGTGGTTTAGATACAGCACTGTGACAATACAATAATTCTTGTTTTGCCAGCTCTTCCGGGAGCATTTGCAGCTCCAGCAGATGGAATCTTCATTGAATAATGCAGCAGATGTACACTGCACATATACATAAATACAGAAATCTCCCTCTGTCATGTATACATGCATTTATGTAAATATGGATCTGTGCTTTGACTTACTTTTCCCTAAGTGTTTCTCTCAGCATCAGGCTAACTCCACAGCTGATAATGCAATTGTTTACTGTGAATGTTTTTCACACAAATTTGGCTTTAATATAATCTGCAGGCTGGAAATACTGAAAAACCCAGCTATGTCTCAGGCTGAAGGTGGTAGAATGTATTCTGAAAAGGTCAGTGGAAAGCAAAAGGGTGTAAAGGGCTTTAACTCCAGCTAAACTTATTTTATTGTTTTATATCCATGGAACAGATGAACTGCTCAGTGTCAGTAGAAAGTTTCCAAACAGAAAAATACTTGGACCTCAGTTTGCTTTAATTAACTGTTAGTTAGTTAACATGTCCTCATGACTTAAAAATATCCTAGATATGTAAATTATTTATTATTGAGACTAGTTGAATCACCCATGCTTTAAATATTGCCAGTTCTAAACCCCATTTGTCATCCCCTTATGATTTTCTGAAGTGAACACTTTTTCAGGGTACTATTTTATATCCTGGCTGTGCCTCAGGCCGATATTTTAGGAAATTTTTGGCTGAGAAAGTTTGGGAAAAAGGATTATTTGCTCCATGTCTTTTAAAAATAAAATGTGAGCTCTGTTCTTTGAATGAATCTTGCTGTCTGGTGTTCTGGAGTAGGGGATTTGAAATTCTAGTGAGGGGGAATTGGTAAGGAAAGGCATTTTGGAGTCAGAATGTGACCTTTGCTTCTCACATCAAAGTCTGTCACAGGTCTTTGCAAAATCTTTCTTGCACATAGGTTGTATAATCTCTGTGGTTTTTCTGGGTGAATATGTCCAGGAAACATATTTACACATCCCAGGTCTTCCAGGGAGGGCACACAGCACCCCCACAGCATGAGTGAGCACGCTGCCCTCTGACCATGGGACTGTGGCCAGAGACAGGGAAGGATCAGGCTGGATTCATCACTCCCCATTTCATGCATCTCTGTCAGCCACTGTGTGCTGCTCCCTGCATAGGCTTGCTTAGGCACAATACATGTTCTGTCTTTTAAAGTCTGCTGCCAGTGGGTGGGGTAACCCAGCTCAGATGTATATATTTTTAATCTGGATGAATCTGATGTGATGACTCCAGTGAGAGAACTGAATATGCAGTTCTGCAGAAGGAAAATTGGGCTGACTGAGCATAAAAGAATGCATGTTCTCAGCATAAATTTGTTTCAGGTACAATGTTTGGCTTGACAAAGGAGACATCCTGACAGCATCAGAAGGCACCTCAGAATTCTTGGCATCAGGCAAAAAGATAGTGATAGATTGGTGGAATTTAACTGTACTGTTTTCTCTCTAGCTTGTTTTGAGCCTTAGAAGGAGACTGTGTTCTTGCAAGAACTGTCACATACAGAAACAGAATGATGTCAGTATCCTCACACTACCTTGAAAATTCTAAATTCTTGGATTGCATATGAAATAGCAAAACTCAAATTATTTTTGAAGGATGACCTTCCTCCTATTGTGTAGTTTGAGGATGCTCATTGTGTTACTTTTAACTGCTGAAATGATACACTGATACAAGCAAATTATTTTGTAACTTGTTGGAAATTGCCCTTTTTTCAGATTTTGGTTTTATGCTGTTGTTTCTTAATCCTTTTATCAGGCAGAAAACATAAATGTTGTCAAACTTGTTTCCCTTAACTCACATCTCTTGTAGAAAAATTGTGCTGTCAACTGTGTTTCTTAAGTGGGCTCCACCTTGCTTTCTCTGCTACCATTTTCAGACCTACTATTTCACAAATCAAGCATCTCAAGATGCATAAATATCATAACAGTATTGTGTAGAAATCAGCCTAACCTCAACATCTCGTAGAGACCAATTAGGCTAAATAAACATATTTTATTGCTAGATTAGGAGAAGATTCTATGAACAGTATAATGCTATTTCTCTCTACATTGCTTAAGGGAACTATTTCAGTGAGGTCTGTCACACAGAATGGCATTCATGTTAAGAAATACTCTTTCTTGTGTATAAGAAGATGTTTTAATTAATAATTTTGCTGAAAGATTGCCTAGGTGTTGGGGATTTTCTTCCCTAGTTTTCTATTTGTAAACATAAAACAGAGGGCAAGTCATCAACAAAGGGAAATTCCTTCTGTGAAATAACATTTCCAACTGATCAGGTATCCATTACAGTTCTGGGCAGGTTGGCAGACAGTAATGCTACTTTGGGGTTGTGGTTCTAAGCAGATTTTAATGCTCTTGCTGATACCGTATAAATATTCCAAGAGTACTTACACTTAAAAGCAGTTAAAAAATCAACTATGTCACTTGGGGGTATATTTGGGTCTGTATTCCCTTTGTTGTTGCTGTAAAAGATAACACAGCACTACTTTAAATATACGTTTCCTGTCTCCCATAAAAATCTTGGCTCTTAGTTTGCTTTCATGTTAGCAGAAGAGATTAGTTCCAAACAACATTAAGAACCAAAGAAACTCAGAAAATTGAGGTGCCTTGAAATATCTGTCAAATAAATCCAATATAATGGGCTGTTTGGTCTTGATAGTGAAACAAAACAAACAAAAACAACATCCCATGTCTGCTAAAATTTCAGTACGGTGCTGGAATGGAGGTCAGAGCTTCCTCAATATGAAAAGGAATCCTGTTACGGGGATAAGTAATCAACCACCTGGGAGAATATAAAACTAAAATGAGAGGTGTCCACGGAGACACAGCAGTGCTGCCAAGTTAAAGATTTAAATCCAAATAAAATATTACAGTAGTCTCAGGTGATAGCATCCATAGAAGTTTGGACCTCATTAGGGGAATTGAAAAGCTTAGAGCTGTTTCCAGTAATAACACTCAATTTAGTTGGTTAAATTAAAGCCAAACTAATCTCCTTTCCATGAAGTGTTTGAACAAGTTGTAGAAAACTCCCCCATCAGTTTTCTTGTAGGAGAAAGAAATCTCATATAAATAGTGCTGCAAGACCGAAAAACTCTTTGCAGCAACCCAGCAATTCCCATTTACACTTTGGTGTGGTCCTATCTCTTCACCTATTAAACAAATCTAGAGACCTTGCTGTTTCATCCTTCATCAGATCTTATAAAATGAAGCTTCTGGAGAGTGTTGAGGTTCACAGTGTCAGCTTTCATAAAGAAAGTGGTGAGTTCATGATTTCAACAGAAGCTGATGGAATTTGGTTTGAAGGAACTGAAGTAGAGTTTTCCTACTCATGTGGCATCCTCAGTTTTTGTTTTTTTTTTTCATATAGACCTCAACAGCTTATAAAGATTCTTAGGAAACATTTAACTAGCCAGAGTAGAAGTGAAGAGATGACATTAAAGGAGCTGTTGAAGTAAGGAACAGAACATGTTTGATACATTAAAAATCAGAATTAAACTGAAAAATCAACCAAACTAAGGAAAAGCTATCTATCTTCACAATTCAAGGAACAGCAATTACAGAAAATGATTATATACATTCAGTGTCTGTGAATATCCATCAGCAAAACCTTTTCTATGAGCCATACTGACAATGTGACAGTAAAATTATAAATTTAAAATGTGTACTGGTGACTACACTTAATCAGTCATTTTTGGTCTACCCCACCTTAAACAGTACTAGTTCCTCTCACCTTTTGTATTTTTCCATTTTTCCATGACACTTCTGAATCAAGTGTCAGTAGTAGAGCAAATTTGGTTTTCCCATTTCCCTTGGCACTTTTGAATATATATATAGAGCCAGACTGAATAAGTTCTCTGTATTTAGATTTACCAGCTATTTTACTCTGACTGAAATTGGGGCATTACAGAAAATGCTGTATCATCAGGATAGTTGTAGACATCATGAAGACAAAATTACCTTGTTTTGTATACAGAATTTTTAAAAATGCTTGTAAATAAATATTTTAACATATGATATGTTTGTTGCCGTTTTTTTCTTACTTACTGTGTTCTAAAACTTATCCTGGATCCAATAAAGTGCTGAAGAGGAATTGGCCTCAGTGAATTTTTGCATGTGTTTAAAGGTTAGCATATGCTGGAGGGCTTTGCTGAACTGGATATCTTGGTTATATCTTATGATTTATCATGCTTTTATTATGCTAAGTTTCTCATGCTTGCACCTTTGCTTTCACAGCTTAAAAAATCTCTTACTTTAAAAATTCACTTTGTTCTTGATAAGTAGTGAAAAATGTCACTTTTCAAAGCAAAACGTGTCCTGTGGAAGCTGTGTACAGCAGGGATGAGAAACAAAAGATGAGAAGATCAGTGAGAACTGTTGAGTCAACTGGACTGAAATCAAGAAACTGCTTTCCTATCTTAGATAAGGAGGCATGTTACTACAGATTCTTGATCCTTCAGTGTGCTGCCACCATTGTGTCAAAAACTTCAGTATGGTCCATTCAAAGCTTTTTATGTGGCTTTGAAAAGATGCTTAATGTGTTCAGGGACAAGCTTAGAGTAGCAGAAGCCTACAGAAAGGAAGATATTGCAGCACTAATGGATCCAGACACCCACAATATTTTCATGGGCAAGTTATGGTCACTTTTCATAGAAGAAATAAATGATTACACAAATGGGTGCTTGAGACTGACCTATTCAAGTCACTCTTGCTCTGCATTTGCTTACAGTTTAGGTAGACTATGCTGTTGAGGGAAAAGCTGCTGACTTTAACTTGCAAAACTTCAGCTTGACATCAGTCTTGCAGGTATGGTCATGTGCTTGCTACAGTCATGTAGTCACTAGACATACCAGTGATTTCTGAAGAAAAAAACCAAGTTTCTATTTCAGTCAAAGATGGGGAAAGAACGTGGGAATGTGCTGGATGGGTTGGACTTAGCAGCCTGGTGTGTGACAGGAGCAGAAAGGCTCAGTCCCAGGCTATGAATGTTTCTTTGCTGGCTGACCCAGGCAGAGCATGACCAGGACACTGCTAGTAATACCCAAGTCTTTTTAGGCACACGTGTCTAAAATGCCTTAATAACTTTAACAGTTACAGAGAAGAAATTAATTAACAGCCTGATTTAAAAAATAAAATAGCAAGGAACAATGCTAGAAAGTTCAATGGTTAAGCTGATATTCCATTAAAATATACCCTGATTTTTGCAACAGTTGAGGCCATTTATGCTCTTCAAAATAGCTTGTGTTAATCTATGTTACACAATACGGCCTTAAAGGCACAACAACATTGTGTTTTTGATTCAGTGGGGTGTTGTTTAGTCACAAAATATTTCCATTACTTTTTCAGTTCCCCTTATTAAAGTCTCTTTTTGCCCTTTACTAAGGCTGCTGGTACATAAATTGAGGTACCATTAGGTAATAAAATAAATTTCTTTTTAGGAAACATTGATCCAAAGGCTTCTTAAGGTCTCATTCTAGATAAAAAATATTAAAATTAAGCTGTGCTTACTTAAAAGCTACCCTAAAAAAAGCCCAAGATAGTACTTCTTGTTGAGACAAAATTCAATGGAAGCTGTCCTGTTGAAAGGAATGCACACTTGGACCCCAAATAATCACAAAATTATAATGTAATTTCATTTTATTCCTGAAACTGCTAGTCAAAGGAATTAAATTAAAAGTATGAACCATGTGCCTATGGAATACAGCACATTGTGAAACTAACTTCTTATTTATGCTTTATTCCTATTGTATATAAAGTCTAGAATGTTTTGGATTTTTTTTTAATAACCATGTATAGCTCTCTTAAACTGTGTGAGTCTCTTTGGAATATAAGCCTGTTTATTTTATTGTGTTCTGTTTAGTTATTCTAAAAAAGAGTTACAGACACATAATTGTAGCCATCTGTTGTGTTTTAAGTCCAATCTAGCCCAAAAGTCAAAAAAGTCATGGCAACAACTTATAAAAACAAAGGCAATAATATGAACTCACTATGGTTACTGGTGAACCTTTATTTCTCCCTTCAAATGAAGTAAGTTTCCTCAGAGAATTATTTTAATGTTTGATTTATTTCTTTATTAAATATGCCCATAGTATGACCAGTTTCTCTATCAAGATTGTCATATAGCTGTCTCCTTGATTGTAAATCTGTGTTTCTCCAAAAATATGAGTTCTCTTATGATAAAAAATGAAGCTCTAAGTTAAACCCCAGTGCTTGCCATATATTACTTTAGCATAAACTAGCAAGCAGGATTAAGATTGCTTAAGAAAATTTATTAGTGGCGCTGAATAATATTCATCATATGATATATTTAACCCATACTCTGACTGATTTGAAATTCATTATTTATACATTTTAGATATTTGATGTATTTGGTTTAATAATTCACTGAGATATTTAGTAAATAGTTTCCACAATTAATTTAATCAAAATGTCAGTGACTTTTATGAGGCATTGTTAATTTTCAGGATATTCTGTCTTCTAGACATATTAAGTTTGTAAGGGTATCACAGTTATTTCAGCTAGGAGTGATGCATTGGTACTTGCACAGTGAACAGTAAATGGCACAAAAGTGGTGAAAATGACCTCTACCTGTATTGGATAATGTCAGCTAGATGCTTTATATTTCATCAATTCTCTTTTCTCTATATTTATGGAAAAATCCTGTGATAGAAATCCATGTATGACTATCTTTACTGAATAATTCACACACCTAACTCCTGTTAAACAGAAAAGCTGGAATGTTTGGAGAGCAGTGCTGTCCTTTGAGAACTATTGCAGACTACAGAATTCTAGTGGCTTGTAATTTCTTGAGGATGAGAATGCCTGAGGAATGAAATGCTAGACCCATTCCTCTCTTTTGACTGTGAAGAGCCCACCCTTATGCTTGCCATTAGGCAGGATGGATGTAAGTCCCAGCCACCTCAAGAGAGATGGTGGCCCAATGACAAATGGCTGTCTGTCCTACAAAGTTCCCTAATAGTCACTAACAGGGAACTAGGTTATTTCTGTCAAACCAAAGTGGGCACTGGAACACTGAAGCTAAGATGAAAAATAACAGGGATCAGTTTCCAGTTGTACAAGTCATCTTATGGGAAATAAGACGAGATTTAATTAATGGAAAATTTGTAGATTATTTTATTCAGGTAGTAATAATCTAAATAAAAAGGTAGGTAGTTCACACTGCTGTAGATTGGAGGTGAAATAAGAAATGTAAATGATAGTGTCTGTGCAAGCTTCACTCACAAGCATAAATATAATGTAAAAGCAAACTATTATTTTTTCACTTCTCATTTGTTGAGTTAATTGCGTGTGGATATCTGTGCTTTTACTCTTGATACTTTTGTTAAATATGCCTCGTGAGCATGGGAGTGAACAAATCCCATTGGTATCAGCCTCATATTACCATTAAAAGGGATGGTGGAAACCTGCTGATTTTTTTTTTTCAAAGGTGTACATAAATACTGGTTTGTAACCTAAAGATAATTGCAGCATGATGGTAACCACAGAGCTTTGGTCCATAACATCAACTCAGATTTTTGCTTTTTCCTTAAAAACTTACACTGAACAGTTTTCGTATTTTCTTGAGCGACAATGAAGAAATTTCTATTTCTAAAAATATAATCTCTTCAGGAATCCCTCCCTTTTTTTTGCTCTCCTATTTTTTCTTTTGACAGACTTTTGCTTCTTTCCTAGTCTAAATATTATCAGAGTACTTATCATTAATTATTTTTTTTTTATGCATTTGTTCATCTGTAACTGTCTGTAGCCACTGGCTTTTAAGTTTTAATGACCAAAGTTTTCTGGTTTGATGCATTTCTTTTATAACCTTTTATCAAAAAACACAGTAATTTAAAGTAATTTTTTTGTCATCCATACAAGTCATTCATTTCTTTACTACTTTATTTTTATAATATTTCTCTGGCTTTGATTATTATTTCATTACAAATAAATCAATGGGTAAAGGTAGGGCATGCCCATGGCTCATAAAGTGAAAGGTGCATGTGGCTGTGGAAAAGAAGCTATGCCAAACTGGAATCTGATCAGTAGCACTCTTGGTAGCCTCACTTAGACATCACCCACAGACTGCTTGGACTACCTGCAAGAGGTCCTGATTTTATGGATATTGTGTCAGCTATAGCAGGTAAGAGAAATAATTTTAGGAAAAGCAAGACCTTAGGACATTTTCAGTATTCATCCCAGGAAACTGAAATACTGATTACACCAACTTAAATGCAAGTAGAATGGTTTGGAATGACTTAAAAACAAGGTTATTTCTTAAAAAAAAAATTAATACACCTGAAGACCAGAGCTTTAAGTTTCTAATCAGAGGCTTAAGACCAGAGGCTTAAGTTTCTAATCTCATCTGTTAAGCAGCTGGTTGTATAAAACCATTTGAAAAGTATTAGTAGGATTAAAATATTGCAGTTGTGTGTTGCGGTGCTTAGAATGTCAATTTGCTCTAAACCTCTCTCCCCCATTTCATCTCTTTCAGTCTCTGGTTAATATTAATCCAAGCAAATAGCGCAAACATTCTGGGTGTGATGGTACAAGGCATAAAAGCATGTTCATAGTTTGGAGTATTTGAGTTATCCTTTCAACTGATAAGAAAATGATTGAGTGCTCTGCTGGAATGGAGCCAGAATACATTTTGCTGCTGATTAGAATGAGTTTGTGCGTGTGCTGTAACACACACCTTTATATCCAACTGCACCCCTGCGAAGGATGGAGTTGGTACATGGTGGACAGGATTGTTATTCCATTAAATAGCCAGATGGTGTTCATGTTATCCTTCAGTACTGCACAACAAACAAACAAACAAACAAACAAAAGGTAAGAATCATGTTCTGTGAGTGAATAAAGAAAATAGGCTCATTTCCACAGTTCAAATGAAGGGAAGATCTCTCACTGACTTAATTAGGTGCACTGCCTGACTAAAGCCTGCATGATTTGGCCAACATTTCCTATCATTCCAATGTTATGACAGAAGTCGCCAGAAAAATTCCAGCTGAGAAGGAGTCGTGCTCCACACTTCATTCAGAGAACAAAGGGAAGATGACTGCAGAATGTGAAAATGGATCCACAGCTGCTAATGATAGCAGATAATCCTGTTGCTCAGCTTCTGTTAAGATCTCAGATTTAAAGACCCTTCTCTTTACACATAGCATGAGATAGAAGAGGTTTCCTGTCAGGTAAACAAAACAAAGCTTTTGCTCTTAGCTCTTGTACATTTTGCATAGGAAACTCTGTTTTGACAAATCCTGTAAAAATAGTATTTTATTTCCAATAAAAATCCTTAATCTATTATTTTACTTATTATATTTCTTCTGGTTTTTATATCTGGTGGCAGAGATTTAGGTTCATTAGTTTCCTGTTTGTGTATCATTCTTGGGAGACTAATAACTGATTCTGGTTTTCTAGCAATGACTTCTAATAATATTTTTAACTATCTCTCTTCTTCTTGAGTAGCCTAAATCTTGACAATAAGTCAGGTCCATTACAAGATGCTTCAAGAGGAAAATCTGTTGGTGTTCAAGAACTTCTCTGTCAGGCTGTCTTCCTCTTGACCACACAAGAGACAATTACATTCCATTTACTTTTTCTGACACACTTCTTTTTCTGTAAGTTTTGTTTCTGAAATACGCACATATTTTCAAAATTTATTGCTGCTTTTAAAAGGGAGTATTAACTTCCCTTCTATGGCACAAAATAACAAAGTGCTGCAGTCAAATACATACTCCTAGGAGTTGGATTCTACTAGTTTCTGCTTTCACCTTTGTAGGCATCTTTTTCTGTGAATTAGAAAAAGTTCTCCCATAAAACATGTGGAATTGATAAACGTGATGTCAAAGCAATCAGTCTAGTCAGTTTGGATAAAGGAGTCAGATCATGAGGCTGGGTTTTTTCTTTTTCATCATCAAATGCAGTCTCTTTGTTGCTCCCTCCTTTTCCCTGCATAATAAAATATTGCTTGACCTGTATTTGGAGAATCAGATTAAAAGGTGTTTTAACATATGACCAAGCAGAGAAAAATTATGGAACTGAACCTACACTAGCACTGACAGCAATAATACTTCATTAGCATTCCTCAAATCTACTATGTTTTCTAAAGTCTGGTGGTCATACCTCACCCTGGTTCCTTGGCCTCAGCTCTGTAGCACTGCTTGGAGGGTGCTGGACAACTTTCCTAGACAAGGTTGCTCCTTCCCTTGCGTAGCATCAGCTGAACTGGAACTTGCTTGATATCTCACCTTACAGCCCTCCCTCTTTCTCATGATTAAAAGCAGGGTGCATGTCAGAAAATGATTTACCAGTTCATCCAATAGACTTTACTTTTTCTAGGGACCTCACTGGACCTTGATGTGGGCTTTCTAGGCTATCTAGGCTTCAGCCTCACAGTCATCCCACAGATTATTGCTTGCTCACCAGTTCTGACTGACCATTATCACTGAAATATGTTTTACAGCTTTTTTCCCTCACACAGTTGAAATCAATGCCACCGAATAAATTAAGTTGGTGAAGACTGATTTAAAAAATATTTGATTTCTCAAATATAGATATTTGTGATATAATTTCTGAGTATTTTCTATGAATTTTCTTGCTGTCTATTTCTTCCTTCACTTACTCTTCACTTTGGAATTGTTTTTCAAGGACACAAAATATAAATAAAAGCTTTTTTGTCCATTTTTAGTCATCTCTTTGGTAATGCAATACTGATAAGTGCTTCAGAATCCAAAACAAAATCACAAGACAATGCCACTATTTTCTAGATTTTTTTTTACTCCCATACCATGTAGTGGTAGATTATATTCTATGCTCTTTTTCCTGTGCTCCACTTGGAAGATCCAAAAGCAGCAAAGTCTTGTTGAAGGTCCTCTTGGGAGGAGGCAGACTTCTGTAAGAGGAAGCAAAGAGAGATCTGCTGGTAAGGCTGACTCCTTTGTCTCTTTTCTTAGTCTGCAAGGGTGTTGGAGAAAAGAAAGGAAGTGACATAATTAACTTTGATAATCTCTCTGGTTGGTAGACAGTCCTGGGGGAAAATGACTGAATAGTGTTAGTTGGAACAGCGTTGTTCCAAGGCCAAACAGAGAGAAAGAAAGGGACTGGGAACAATGCTTTTAGCTGAGTCTGCTGTGCTCTGTGCCAGTTAGGCACAGGAAAAAAAAAAAAGAGAAAAATATTCTATTTGTTCTGAACTGCTTCAATTCATATGTTGTTTCCAGTTAAAAATGCTAAATGCTTCTATAGATCTCGTTTGTACACATGTCTGCTAAGCTACAGCATATTAAATTGCACATGGGCTGGTGTGCCCTTAATTTTGTGCATATCAAGATCCTTCTCTGAACATCTAATTACCTACCTGCTGTCAAAATTAGATACCTTGTGCTTGTGGACCAGGCTTGTTCAGAGCTGCTGCCATTTGTCAGTGTTGCCTGTAGAGCACACATTCCTGCAACATGAAGAGCAACTGAAAGAAATCAGGAAACAAAGGCAAAGCTGAAAAACTGGAGTATGTTTGTAGCAGCAGCTGCTGCAGAGGTAAGGGGTGAGGGTGAGGGCAAGGCAGGTGGGGGAGCATGGCCAGCAGAGGCCACTGAGGGTCTGAGGTGCTGAGTGGTGGCAGCGACCCGGGTGGCATTGCCCCACTGGCTCCTCCCCAGCACTGACAAACAGCTGATGTTTCTCAGACCACTATGCACCATCTTTTTTAATTTCAGGAATGTACAAGGAGCTTGTAGCAAGTAGGATATATGGCTCAGTGCCAGGAACTGAACTTCTCTGTCCCATGGTGGGAGCTGACACGGTGCCCTTGTCAGGACAGCAGAGCGACACTGTAATTGTTTTGGTATTTCTGGGTAATGGGGTCTGCAGTACCTGCCTAGGGCATTAGGAGAACATTGCCAAAGAAAATGCTTTCTTATGGAAGGCCTGCATAGTACAGATTGAGGCAGATAACACAGATATTACAGTATTATACTTCCCAGAGACTTAAACTGTAAACCTTTTCTGGTCACAGAGGAGAGGAACAAAGATGTCCATTAAAAAATATAAAACAACTGAAGTCATCAAAAGACAGTTAATAATGGCCTATAAAATGCATGCAATCTTCTGGTCAAAAATATAAAATGTATTTAAAATATTTAACAAAGAAAGACTACTAGAGGCAAGAGTCTCTTGTAAAAGAGTGTCCTGGCAAGAGGGGCGGCATAACAGTCAATTATTACAAACAAAATCCAGGTTTCTTAATTAAAATACAAAATACTGGCTCTGCTGTGTAGCCTGTAATAAGTTATGTCTTGAGAAGACTGTAATTATGCTGGCGCCTGCTAGTGCTGCCATAGTTAAGTTTGTCACCCTTTCCATTATAAATCCCATTTTTAAGCAATTTATAATGTAGCCATAAAACATGATTTTAGATTGAACTTGGAAACAAAATTCTTAGACTGAAAAGTTTTTTTTCTCTCTCTTTTTTTTTTTTTCTAAACACAAATAATATGTTTGGTCATCTTTATGCTTTTTAGGAGAGCACTAAATAAGCCAGAAGTTTTATGGTTTGAGGCTCTCTGGCCATTCTGTAGTATAAACATATTTTATTTTCTTCGTCTGCATTAACAGGATCAGTCATTGCTTGAAAGCAGAGAATTTTAGATCTTTAAATGTCCATAAATATAGGAAAACAAACTTCACAAAGCTTTACAGAAGTAATGAAGACTGATTAGCTTTGAATTACAATGAAGAAATGAGAACTTAGTTAACCTTGGGACTCAGAAATAATAATTGCAAAATGCTTCTGCCACGAGACTGACCTTCCCTTTCTGGCATCCTTCTCATGCCAAAAGAAGATGTCAGATCCAGGAGGCAACAGCGTCTCAAAGGTGGAAGTTTCCTGCCAGCCCATTGCATCTGGTCCTTCTATCAGCGCTCACAGGAGCATTCAGAAAATATCCAAAATGCCTAAAAGTCATGGAAAATTCTCATTGATTTGTCCCAGAGTACATTTTATCACTATAAGGTGGTAAAGAGCACAGAAAATATTGGGCATCTGCTCTGAGAAATCATGATGAGAAGGTACACACAGATGCTTGGGCTATGCAGAAGTATTTTTATCATATGTATCATTCTAATCTAAACTATTCATGAACAAGATTCAGTTTGATTTTTGTGATTCAATCCTTCTTTCTAGACAGGTAGATAAATTTTTTGATGATTAGCACTGAACAGCAGATAGCAAAACCTGTGAAAATATAATTGTGAATCCACTTTCCCCTGTAGGACAGAAAAGCACTGTCCTACAGCCTCAGTCAGCATCTGTAGCTGTTTTATAATTTCCATGGCTTAGTTAGAATTCCTTCAGGAAATACCATTTTTTTTCTAATTTAAATGTCTAAATGTTCAGGAACAAACACTGAAAGTAGTAAAGCTAAAAAAGCAGAAGTGAAGGACTGCTCACATGTCTCTTCCATGTTTAGATTACAATTCAGTTTCAGATGCAAGGGTTGCAATGTAAATCATGTTCCTCTTGCCTAAGCCTACTCTACAAGAGCCTTGGATTACTCTATTTCACATCATGCAGGTCATGTTTTCAGACCTCTGGCTACATAAAGGAAAGTTTAGTAGCTACAATAATCTTTCAACCTCAGTGTAAATATTTTGCAGCAAATTTACTGCAGATTTTAGGTATATACTTTCTCCAGTATTTCAGTTTTTCTCAACCACCATAACAAACATCTGAGAGAAACAAATGGATTTTCTAGACCAATAGAATAAACTGTTTTTTCACTTTATTCCTTTGCTTTGCCAGCTTATCAAGTTCTGGTTTGAGCAGACTGCTGTAGTAAATACTAGCAACAGTTACCGATTGTTAATTAAATAAATTTTATCAGTTGTGGCGGATTGTAATAATTCTGCAAGATAAGGCATTACATGCTAGAAGAGACTATGGTTGAATGAGAGGAATTCAGGAAAACAGTATTTTAAAGACTTTTCTTGATTTGTTTTTTATCATTGCCACCACAATGTTATAGCATGCTGGTTCATTGAACAGTTGCATTTTTTGCTGGATTAAAAACCAGACAGCTGGGCCCAGAGAGTGGTGCTGAATGGTGCCACATCCACTTGGTAACTGGTCACTAGTGGTGCTCCCCAGGGATCAGGGATTTGGACCAGCCCTGTTTAATATATTTATCAATGATCTGGACCAGGGAATGAAGTGCACATCATGCAGTTTGTGGATGACACCATGTTGGGCGGGTATGCTGATATGCTGGATTTAAGAAAGGGTATTTGGACGGGCCGGATCAATGGGTCAAAGACAATTTTTGGAGGTTCAACATGGCCAAGTGCTGAGTCCTATGTTTGGGTCACAACAACCCCACATAGAACTACAGGTCGGGGGCTGAGCATCTGGAAATCTGACCAGCGGAAAAACTGGGGGTGCTGGTTTACATCTGGCTGAACATGAGCCAGTGTGTGTCCGGGTAGCCAAGAAGGCCAGTGGCACCCTGGCCTGTATCAGCAATAGTGTGGCCAGCAGGACCGGGGCAGTGATTGTCCCCCTGTACTCAGCACTGCTGAGGCCACACCTCCAGTGCTGGGTCCAGTTCTGGGCCAGAGTGGAGCAAGTCCAGAGAAGGGCAATGAAGCTGGTGAAAGTTCTGGAGCACAAGTCTTATGAGAAGCTGAGGTTGTTTAGCCTGGAGAAGAGGAGGCTCAGGGGAGACCTTATTGCTCTCTTTAGCTGCCTGAAAGGAGCGGTTAGCAAAGTGGGGGTCTATCTCTTCTCCCAGGTAAGAAGCAACAGGACCGGGGGAAGTGACCTCAAGTTACACCAGGGGAAGTTTAGATAAAAAAATTTCTTCACAGAAAGTACTGTCAATCAGTGAAACAGTCTGTCCCAGGGAAATGGCTGAGATACCATCCCTGGAGGTATTTAAAAGACATAGATGTGGCACTTTGGGACATAGTTGAATGGTGGACTTGGTACTGCTGGGTTAATGGCTGGACTTCATCATCTTAGACATCTTTTCCAACCTAAATTATTCAACAATTCTATGTAGAAAGATCAGTTAGCACATACCAAAGATTTTAGGGTGCACATAGTCTAGCAGTTTTACCATGCACATCTTTTTCTTTCACTATCCTCCTCCAACAGCAGGAGATTACTAGTCTCTTAAGGACTGTGTGATTCATGGTAGTGATCACTTTCAATTGAAAGTACTGGAGCAGCAGCTCCTTTTTTACTGCCTGAGAGGCCAGCTGATCTCTTACAAAAGGGGAAATTTTTCTAAACAAAGGAAGTAATTTTATAAGAAGGAAATAACATCTGTCTACAGATATGTGGAGAGGGAAAGAAGAAATATGAAAATGGAGATGGTGAGGAAAAATATTTAAAATTTAAAAAGCTGAAAAGAAAGTCCATGTGGGATCAGAGGCAGCACATTCAAGTGGCAAACTAAATGTAGAGAGATGTAATAGGAGAAAGTATTGGGAAGAGAGGGAGAGAGCGTATAAAACAAAGCACAGGAAAACAGTATAAAACCCCCAAAACTAATTTAGAGAGAGATTAAGAGACTGCTGCACTATCCCATTGCCAGTAGAGGTGCTAAAGCCACAGCTATGGAATAGAGTAGCAAAATGCTCAAGGGAAGAAATAAATCCTGTATTTAGATAGGTAGAGTATTTCACGATATGAACAATAGTGTAGTGCAGCTACCTAGAAGGTATCCATCTAGAAATAAATTTCTCTTTGAATCTGTAGTTGAAAATAAAAGAACTCCAGCAAGAGGCAGAAGATATTCCCTGGAAAAGCATTTCAACCAGCCTGGGAACAGCACAAGATACTTCTGGCCGTGCTGCAGCCAGAGAACAAGGAGACCAGCAGGTACCAGTCTACAGCTGGGGCACAATAAAACCCTTCTACAAGCTGAGCCAAGAATAATCTTCTTTAAAAGTGCTTTACTACTTGTGAATGTTGTTGCTCTTGTCCAAGTGTTTTGTATATGCTTCTGTGCAGTTCCATTTTTTTTTTCTTTTGAGATAATTAGGGGCTTATTTTAACCAAAAGGGATTTCTGGGAGCTCTTTGGGTTTTTAAATTATACAAATGATAGCACTGTGATGTTGAATCATATTATTAATTGTATGTTTTCTTGTTCTCGTTTCTGAAGTATATATGTGAAGATTTTTTATTTCCCAGTCCTTGAATACAACAAGTTTCGAAAAAGTCCTCAGGCAGATTGCAAAATTATTTCTCTCAATTTTCTTAATGGTAAAGAAAAATATAATTTTAATATTGCAGAGTATTCTGTGCTGATAGTTTTATAACATTGTGTATGTACTATGAATAGAACAAACTTCACAAATTATTGTACTTAAAGCTGGAGCCCTTTCTGTAAATTTTAAACAAAATGTTCTATTAAATGCCATCTATAAAATGCTTGATGACTTACCTCCTAGACTGATTTGTGATTTTGCCTGTGGTTTTGAATACCTGGATGAAAAACTCTTTTTCTTCAGGAAGCTGGTTGGTAACTGAATAGATAACTCTATAATCTAATATAGAGTTAGATTAATAATAATAAGTGTTATTTTGCATAATAAGTGTTATTTTGCAATGAATTCCTCTTGCTGTAGCATAAAATGGAAGTACTGTCTCTATAAATAAATAATACTCTGAATGTAGGTGGTCTACAAACATCATACTTAATTTATGTCTCAGCTGCCAATTTCTGCAGTGAATTCTACCAGCTTTCACACTGTGGCCATTACAAATGGAATTATTTTTGCATTAGAAGACGTCTTTCAATGATGCAGAAAAATGTATTTGTGCTTCATTCTTATGTTAGCAGGGTAAGAATACATCTGTCATACAACATCCAACTCAATAAAATAAAAAACTGAGTGAAAGTTATCGCACAAGTTTTTTTTGATTGGACATTTGGAACATCTGGACGTATGCATACTTATATCCAAAGTCTCAAATGTACACCTCACGCAGTCCATACCACTCTAAATCTGACTTGGATACAGGTAGTGTAACAGGTTTGCCAAATTATGGTGTCAGTGTCACATTTCTCCCTCAGGAGGTGTTCAGACTACCTGCTTTCTTTTTGCTGGGGAATCTGTAGCTTTAGAAACTAATTATTCTCCAGCTCTCATGAAACCTTTTTATAGGAGTCTTTCTCCAGGTACTTTTTGCAGCAATAGCCTTGCAGGGAAGTAACAAGAACAGACTTAAACATTTTTAATGTTGACTCACCTGTTTATGCATAATATGGATATGAAAGTCAAATTTAGCTGGTCATTAAGGAGGGAAAGGGGCATCAGAATTATTCTGTGTGCATGCATGTGTTTCAGATTTAGACTGCAAATGTCCTGAAGAGGCTCTGCATTTTAGCCTAATTTGCCAAACAGTTGCAGTGAACCATTGCTCTGGGGAATCACCCTCTATTGATGTGACATTGAGAACCAAAGGGATTCTGCATTGAGAAGCCATCTACTGATTTTTGTATATTTTTGAGTAGTGGGCATTGCCTACAAAACCACTTCTACCTTCAATGATTACAGTGGTCTGCTGGGTAGCTATGACTTTTTTCACCATTACAGTGAATGGTGATCCATTGGAATGCAAGATTGGCAAGATCTGGATTCCCAGGTTTCATTACTTCCCCTATGATATTTTCTCTAACATTGTTTAGATTAGTACAAACGTAATGAGCTCTGAATTCACTCATCATGTGCATACATGCCACATTGTTTAAGAAATTCGTGCAGCTGCTTCCTATCTTGTACTGCCAGGGAGCCTGCACGGTGCTCTGCTGCTTTCCTGCCTCCGAGTCCCTGCTCTCCAGGTGCACCAATGGTTATGTGCTCCTCTCTCAGATATCTATCCCTAAGGGGAGCTCACTTCTGGAGCCATTTGAGTCTTCCTTTTATTTTGGAAGGGCTGGGTAAGGGCTGTTCAGGTGATTTCTTGCGTCACTACCAGGTTTAGCATCTGGGGAAGAAAGGTCTATCTCTGTATATCTTGACATGCTGAAATTGTACGTGGTATTTTTTCTTTAGAAGTTCATTGTTTCATATTGGAAATGCAAAATGGGGTCTATCAGTGATTACAGACACCTTCCACTTCTTTAGCAAAGACTTTCAATTACAAAGCTGTGTCTGCCCTGTATGAAATACCCATGCTAAGACTGAGTGTTTATGGAATATAGGCTTATGCAAAAGGACATTTTGTTTATATTAATAAAAAACCTAAAAAAAAATTATTTCTGTGTTCTAGTCTGGGACATTTGGTGCCTGAGTGTAGTGCGAGTTATTGTAAAATAAATGCTTTGTATTTATGTTACTTGTTTGGTTGTGGCTCTATCAAAAAATAACAGGAGCTCTTTTCATCAAAGATATGATTATTAGTTTAGATGTGTTCTTATTTAGTTTCTGTCTGGAAAGATGTTTGCTACATAAAAATACCCTTGAATGTAAAGGCATTTTTGGCTTTTTTAATGAAAAAAATGTAACTAATTTGGAACTTCTAGTGCCATAATATAGGAAATTTCTATTGCTGGACATATTGATGGGCTGAGGACTTAAATCCTCTGAGCAATCAATCCACTGGCTTTTATGAATACTTAGGGAAAAAAGGAAATATATTACTGGAAAAGAGGAAAAAAATCTTGTTGCAGGATATGCAATGGCCAAATTCGGAAAAGACATATGTATGGTAAAGTCTCATGTATCATTGCAACTGACTGAGCAGAACAAATGAAAAGAAGAAAAAACAGGAAATAATACTTTTCTTTTAACAAATAGATTTTGAAGGGACAGCTTAGTGAGGAAAGAAAATGTATTCTGATTGTGATTGCTCTTCTGCTAAGAAGAACAAGACTTTTGTTAAATATCTTCGTAATTTTAGTGCAAATTTGGCAGGTCTAGCATGAGATATATCCTTTATTGGGAGAAGCATTTTTCATTACATGTGCTGATTTATGAGAGAATCACTTGTATTTAGGTGATGGCTGGACTAGAGTGTAAAGTTTGTTTGTGCTTAATATATTAGATAAATTGTTCCTGGCTTCTTATGGTGTGACTATACTTGCTGTCACACTCCCAAGTTTACTCAAGGACTGTGTGATTTGCTGAATAGGTGTCATGTAAAGGAAAACCCAAAGTAATGGATTTCATATAGCTAGTTTTTTTCCCCTAATTTCATGTTGAAAAAAACCCTTTTTTGTCCCTTTTTCTTACCCTTCATCAAAGTAAAGTCTCCTCAAGGCTAAAGGCAAATTTTAGCAGCAAGGAAAATGACCACCAATAATCTGAGCAGTATGAAATTGAACACGGTGATTTTGAGAAAGTGAGAGGAAAACACCAGTTACCTGCTGTCAAAAAATTCTACACTGAACCTTAACTTCATGGGCAGCAGCTTTGAAATCTATTTAATATTCTTATTTCTTCAGTAAAAGTTAAGTTAATAACAGGCTGTGGGATTAAATTTTAACTTTGCATATTTACTGGGAAAAGTAGTATAGCAATTTATGAGTAAAAATGTACTTTGAATAAATTATCATTGCAAATTAGAGTTTATGAAAGTTGTGACTATAATCATAATTACAGTATTGGTTGTGCACAATTTGAAATCTTCCTTGTTGAATAAATTTGTTTTCATTCAGATTGCATTCCCAACATTTTTAGAAAAGAGTGAATCAAGCCTCACTGACAAAATTCCCTACAGAGTTTATTAAAAAGATCACCTTTGTTTGCTAAACTTGCCTAAAACATAAACTTTTCTTGAATTAGTGAGATGTGATTTTAGTGTGTTATGAGAGTTTTCTACTCAGGTTTACTAGACCATGGACTCATAAGGAGACTCACAAGAGCTTCCATATTATGCCATCTATATATCCTAAAATTGTTACAGTTAAAATTGATTGTGCAAGCTATTACCAAGAAAACAGCCGTTAGCCCAAATTAGGTATATTACTGTAAATTGGAGAGACAGGGGGAGAGGTTGAAAGCTCTATCTGGCAAGAGAAGGGTTAAGGACTTTTTTGCTATACCCGTTTCAAATTACAATGAGAAGCCTCTTCTTTCCCAGCAGGGTTGTGCTTACATTAGTCTTTAGATCTCTCTTGAAGAGAGCTGTTATATTTGTGCCTGCTACAGTTGGAAATAACAGTTCAGAAGCTGAAAAGGGTTGAATGGATTTACAGAAGGTTATTTTTTGCAAGTAAATTCATGGCAACACATTAATTCGATTAGTACATGCTTTAGAATTACTTTACACTCAAGAGATTCAAAAGATGTTAAAGTTATCTCCAGGCTGCTGGACAAATATATGTTACACCTCCAAGGTACAGATCAAGACAAATCTGTGACTCAGGATTTTATCTTGGGAAGAGCGCAAGGTGTACGAAGAACTCAGAATAACGAGGGAAGATTACTCTGGGAACTACAATGTGTCAGAAGAACATCTCTTGCTAATACAGCTCCCCACCAAAGACCTGGTTATCTAAGGTTTATATAGGAATGCCTAGGTCAGCTGACAAAATACTGGTCTTCTGCTCCATAAATGCAGAAAAAACGATAACAACAGTGGAAAATTGGAAGTCTGAATTTCAGCTTTCTTAGAAATAACTGCAACCTGACACATTCCATAATATTTAAACAGGGTGGGGGGAAAGGAATCACCAAAGATGTTACGATGTTACGTTTAGAGATGACATTGACATGAAGAATAGGTAAATTTTGTTTTTCAACTACTGGGAAAGCAGACCTCATAGGAACTCAGAACAAGTAGGAGAAAAGTTGTTTTTTTTTTTTTCTTGTTCTTTTTCATTTCAAAGATGAACCTAACTGCGCTCAAAGCTTTCGTGGGCTTGCTCTGGAATTGCTGGGTTCTGGTGGGTCATGCACAGGGAGGTTTAGGAGACAATCATGTCCATTCGAGTTTTATTTACAGGAGGCTGCGGAACCATGAAAGAAGGGAGATTCAGAGAGAGATTCTCTCTATCCTGGGTTTACCTCACAGACCCAGACCATTTTCACCAGGAAAGCAGGCTTCTTCTGCACCCCTCTTCATGCTGGACCTGTATAATGCCATGACAAATGAAGAGGATTCTGAGGAGCTGGAGTATTCACTAAAGGGATCAATGGCAGGGGAGAGCAGAGGGATACGAAAAGGATACCCTGCCTCTCCAAACGGATATTCGCGGAGAATACAATTATCTCGCATGACCCCCCTGACCACACAGAATCCTCCCTTAGCCAGCCTGCACGACACCAACTTTCTGAATGATGCTGACATGGTCATGAGCTTTGTCAATTTAGGTACGTGGAAATATTTTCTGTTTTTGCTCTCTCTGATAAGCTGTTAGCCTGATCTTGTGAAGGGCAAACCTCTCAGCCGAACTGTAACCTGTTCTAAAAGAGCAGGATTGAGCCCGGGCTGCTGTGCCACTGGTAAAAGAAAAATCATACGGATGGTAAAGTAGCTACGTTGTAGGTGGCCATGGAAAAAGATTTTTCTCACTGTTTATATAAAGTCAGTTTCTATAACTTCCCTCTGCTGGCTTCTGTTTTCTTTCTTTCATTGATGTAATGAAAATTCTAGCCTTAGGCCAACTAACTCCTTTTTTTTTAAATCTCTAAAAATCAAACACTTATGCCTATTGCTCAGTTATTTCCTTCAGTGTTTTCCTTAAAGCTTACACATGAACAAACATCAGTTGTTAATATTTTAAAGCCTAAAAAGGTATGAAAAGGGAAAAGTTAAACCATTAAAAAATTCTAAGGTTATTTAGTGGGGTTTTTTTCTGTTGTTAAGAGTCAGAATTTTATTATCTTTTTAGTTGAATGGCTGGATTTTAAATAATCTGTTGCTGTTCCTTTGTTATTTCTATTTAATAACAACAGGCTGTGTTTTATGATACTGCTATGGTGCTCAAAATCTACAATGGTTCTTATTTTCTCTGTCATAAATAAATTAAATGACAAGTAGAGTATTAAACACCAGAAACATGCAAGCAAAGAATGCTTTTGAAAATTATATAAATTCAGATACAAAACCTGATAAAACTAAATTATATTGGCTTCTGAGGGTAATAAACATGCTTGCCAGTTACTTTGTAGGAGAAAAAAGCAGTTACAGTTTCTTTACCAAAGCACATCTTAAATGTAATCTAGAAAGCTGCAAATAATTCAAGAAATCCATTTAGTATTTTTATAAGTACTTGAAATGCTGCAGGACTCATAAATTTGGCTAAAAATCCACTTCTCATTGGACCAGAATAGCAAGAGATTTAATTGAAAACTTGGAGTTTCACAATAAGCCGGTACAAATTCTGATGAACTCTTGTTTTCCAAGGTAATACTTTCTGTAGAAACTTAACAGCAGCAAATGTTCCAAAATACCTTCATTTTATCTCACACATTCTGTATTTTTTATGTCTACCGGGTTTTTAGTAAATACTAATACTCCAAATACTAAAATTCTAGGAAAGTAACACTCTAGAGTTTATTTGGCATAATAATTAAATCACTTTTCATTAATTATTTGGCTGACAAGGAGGTGTTCAATTCTGAGATCTTTTTCCTTAAGAGTAACAGTTGTCTACACCTCTAAATACATTTGCTTTTTTTTTTTGCTTTGGAAACAGCAGCTTAGGAAAGAAATGGAATCTGTTTTTTGAATGAGTGTTCCTTATCATTAAGAAACAGTTATATATTGCTCATTTATTACTTTTAAATTAACATTGGGTGCCTTGATTTACCCAGAGCATCTGGAGTCAGTTGAGATTAAAATAGCAAAGTTATACAGAAAAATCAGAAATGCTCTTATCCTTAGCATTAGTCAAAGCACTGATCCTGAAAAAATTTTCCTTGTGTGTCCCGAGAAGCACCCTCTGTAAATATATCAGGGACCATTCCATCAGCATCCCTGAGCACTATTTACATGGGACATTGCCTTTGATTTCAGAAATGTCTTTGATTACAATAGGACTTCTTGCAGTGAATGAGTAGAAGTCTTTGAAGTTTCAGAGTCAGATATGTCCTGGGCTGATCCTACTGTGCTTTCCCAGACAAAAAATTTCTCTGGAAGAACTCAAGTTTCCACTGAATGTCTTACTTTGTGTAGGAATTTTCTAATATTTGTCTTATTTTGTTGGGATGCCAGTGCTGCCTTAAGAAAGTAATTCTAAGAAGATAAAGCTTACCTTATGTTTCAAAACTGCGAAAACTGGGGCTGAGATGCTGTATTTTTCTAGCGATCAATGTTAATAGACAGCATTAACTTATAACAAAATACTGTGTAAATATCAGGTTTGATTTGACATCTGTAAAATTAAAATGTCTCTCAGCTCTAAGTTAGTTTAAGTCCTAATTCACTTTAAATACCCTACCATACAAGTTGGGTATTGTGGTATATCACACATTCCACGGCGTAAAATGCGTGAAAAATATTGATGACCAGTATAGATTAACTTCAACATTTTTATTAAACAATCCTATGTTTCAGTATAATTAACATAAAAATGAAATAAATCATGGAAACAAGTAGCCATTTTATATGATTTATGCAGTATGAGATTGTGACAGATGAGGGCAAGCTCTTTTCATGGAGAATGGGGAAAAATATGCAGTGATAAGTGAATGCTAATGCTGTACCTTAAAATCAATAAATGCTGATGCAGCACAGTAATAACTCAAATGGTTTTAGAATTGAAGCCCCAGACAACTTGCATCAAAGAAATCTGCTCTGAAAATAGTATTCACAATGTTCATACTTGCACACCACTAATTACATAATGTGTAATTATAAAACTCTATTAATCATCATGATATTTTAAATTGAAACTTTTGTATATAATTGTATCAGTTATAACATTTTAAGACATATATATTGAAACAAGAAATATATAGCTAAGATGCTGGATAGAAATTATTAAGCATAAGAATTGAAAAGACTGAAAAAGATTTAAAAGTAAAGGAAAAATAGACAAAAGCAAATAATTTTATATTACAGGATAAAAATTTAAACTCATATGGTAACTTTGATTAAAACCCCAACCTGTCGGAGCTGCAAATACTTCACGTTCAAAAACAAATATAGAAAATAATTATCCAGAGAACTGCAATCATAATTCTGTCAAACAACCAGGAAGAAAAATAAGAATGCATTTACTTCTCCTGAAATTAAAATTGTAAACACCTGCTCTTTCTACTGGAATTTATATCAGAATTTCCATATATTTTTTTCTTGAAAGATACAACAAGACAGAGACTTTGTCTTGCCTTGTGTTTTGTATAAGACTGTGTGTGTTGGCAACTCGCCATAAATATTGATGAGTGTAACAGAGGACTTAACTGGGTTTGGTCCAGCAGTCAAAGACTAAATCCTCTACTAAACACACTGGGGTTTTCAAAGATCTGATTATATCACCTTCAAATTCAGAACTTTGTTTTCCTGACTGGGTGTTTTTATCCTATTATAATATTTTATTGTATTATTGCAAAACCCCAACTCTTTAGTGTTCTGGCATCTTATTTTTTGGCTGGTCTCCCAAAATGACATATATAGGATACCCCATTCCCCAGAGAACAGACAAATAATACTTACGCAGTCCAACTCACTTTTTGCTCACTCAAAATTTAGTTAGGGAAGAACTTTTTTAAGATAAATGTTAGTGTTCCCACTCTTCACCTCTTACAAAAGGAGGGGGAATGAATAAAATAGATCTACATGGATGAGGCTTGGAAAAACAGCAGCCCTTTTATAAACTACATTTAAACATTTCAAATACTGATTTTTCCATTATCATCAAAGTGATCATTAAATCCAGTATACCTAGGTGTTCCTTCTCATGCCATTCAAATGGTCTGTATTTTCATTTTTTTTTACAACAAGTCTATTAATTTTTCTCCTAACAGATTGTTTCATTTGCTAGGCAAGCCTGTTTGCTTTCTTTACATTTTCCTGTTAATTAATATGAACCTTCCATAAAATGGGAGATATATATCTGCTTTTGTTTTTTTGTTAGGTTTTCCTTTTCAGCATATAAAATTAATTTCAAAAACTTGAATGTGAAGATCACAATAAAATTTGTGACCTCTGATGTACATGCACTAAGAAGGATACAGTAATTAATGAGATTTTTAAAGTAACCACTGCACCCCAGAAAGACATTTTTTCTTCTTCACAGACAATGTGAATAATTCCACAATCGTAGAGTAATTTTGAAACAGCGCGTGTTCTGTTCAGTTATTAAACCAGACACTGAAATCAATGGAAATTTTGTCTGAGGCACAGAAGACTGTTCATATTTCTCCAGCTTCTCTATCCCAACTTTGAACACTGTTTTACAGATTATATGCTTCTTTAAAACCTGAATCATTAAGTAAATACATAAATTCAAAAGATTTATAGCCCATTGTGTTCATTGGAGAATGCTAACATGGTATAGGACAAATTTTACAGCAACTTTGAGAAACCTATAGTACATCAATCCACACCAAATACCTGTAAAGATATATTTTTGTTACACACAAAAAAGAAAGGATTCCTTACTGCAATTAGACCCTGAGCATACCTAGTAGCTCATTTCTTAAATTAAACTAATTCAGTTCCTACAACCTTCCGCTCACAGCTAACATATCATCAGCAAGGAATATGGAGTGTTAAGCTATAAAATGCCAGGAGCTGAGGAAGGGGTTTGAAGGATACATGCAAAAAGGCTTCAGGATCATTAACTTCTCTCCTAAAGCTCAGGAATGAGCACACTTTCTTTCTTTTCCACAGGATTTCAGATGTTGCTCTCTTAATTTTAACCGTACATGAATTTCGTTGGCTGTGGTACAGTTTTAGTGTATAAATGCAGGCTTCTAATGAAAATATTGACACAGCCTTAGCTGAAGTGATGGAAAGAGCACTATTATCTTGCCTTGAACAGAGGGATGCTATTGCAGAGATAAAACTTGTTAAATTACAAATAGACCCCATGTCTTTAATTGTGGAATTGGATCAATACTAAGAAAAAATGAGAAAACATTTGTGAAGCTTTAATTCAATGGCAACCCCAAGACAATAAGGTGTCATTTTTCACTCTTTTACATAACATTTAGAGCAAATTGGATCAAGGAGGTCTCACTTAATTTTCATCCAAAGCAGACATCACTTGACATCTTGAAATTCTAAGACTTTTTTTCCTTTTTATTAAAGTTTTATCACCCAGTGAGTGAATGCAATAAATTTCATGTAACCTAGTACAGTCAGACATTAGAAATAACTATGAATTATGAAATAATTTTCTATGATCAAATTAACTATTAAGACAACATCTTGCAAAATACTTTTGTTTGTTTCTAGAATGAAAGGATTTTACTCACAGGATGACATGAGCTAAAAATCCTCATCCAATACTTACAATTCATTTGAGTTTTAACCAATTTTTGTGCAATGGCAGAGCAGGTTTTTGGAGATTGCTTTTAATTTTCAGAAAGAAATATTCTCCATATCCCTTTTCTGAATTACACTACATTTGCTGTTTTATATTGAAATACTTTATATTTCCTTTGAAATCTCTCAAGTTACATGAATCTTAAGAACTATATAGCTCTACCTCAAAATAGGTTTGTGTGATCCATAAATATCATCTAACAAAATAATGTTTTTATAACTGTCAATTAATTTTTTTGCCAAAGTTAACACTTTAAATCCAAGTAAATTATTGTATCTACCCAGCCAAAAAAATGTCAAGCTCTCCATTAACTGGGGTATAAAACTGTCTGACTCTCCTTGCCGACAGGTTTGAAAGAATTTGCAGATAACTAAAGAGAAACTGATTTAGCAGATGGTTAGACGTGCATGGTGAAAAGCTATATATATGTATGGATATATAAAAATATATATTATTATTAATATTTTTCCCATTGGGAAGAATGGCTAACCCAGTTCCGCTTCTTCTTTAGAAAATGTTCCTTTCCAGACTAAACACAGACTTTGGGTGGGGTTTTGGGGATTGTATGTATTGTACAGTGCATATTTTCCCAGGAAAACACAATCTGGCAGTGACTCTGGCTAACCATGAAAGAGAAAGAGGCAGGCTTGTGGAGACATCTCTGTGTGGAGAGTATTAGGGGAGGAATCCTGCCATGGATTGGATGGAGAGCATCTTGGTTCTCTCCCTAAACTCTGGGTTGTTTTCTAAGATAACTGGACAACTTTGGCATCTATGTCATCTCCCACAGTTATTGCTCCTGTTATTATTTTCTCTGAATGTTAAATTATGCAAAGAATTTTACTGTGGCTCCCTGCCTACTTACTGCCTGAGTTATGGAGGTAATTGTGACAGGGGCAGTTCCTTTCTCCTTTCTTTTTAGCCGTGGTAGTTCCTTTCAGCTTGCTTTCATAGGCCCACAAACTAATAGAATTTGGAAAAAAATGATTGATTGCAGTCTGATCATTCTAGGTGTCGTCTGGTGTTTCCACATAGCTGAGAATGAACAGTTTATGAAGTGCCAATTGCAGCCTCCAGCTAAAGAAAGGCTCCCCAGGGCTTCAGGAGAGCTCTGGCTGCTACCAGACTTTATAATTATTTCCCACACTTTTCCCTATACTCTCCTCCTTGTCCTTTCCCTTGTCTCTAACCCCTGCTGCCTAGGCAGGGTCACTGAACTTTAGTTTTATGTCAGTGGCATTTGACTGTAGAAAGGATTAAAGCTGAGAAGTGGTGAGTCCAGGCAACAGTGCGGGAGATGGAGAGGGAAGGAATGAGAGCAGGCACGACAGAAAAGCAGCAAAACACAGGCTGGGCTTTAGAAGGAGGACATCCCTCGTCTCAGTAGGCAGCAGCCAACGTGCAGGGCTGGATACAGACCTGCTGGGCATGGGAAAGGTTCACAACAGAGAAACAGCCTCTGCAGAAATTGCTGGAAGATGTAGTCCTGCTCCTCTGTGCCTCACATGAAGCATGATGTTGCAGCACTAGAGCATTTCCCATGCTAGTAGGATTACAAAAGTGGAAGTTCGCCATGGTAGGGAGAAGGTGAATGCAGATGGAGAAAGAGCAAAGAGCATGATAAAGAGAGATAATGTACAAATGAGAAGCGAAATTGGCGCAGGTGTGGGTTTCTTCTCTGAGTAAGCCTTGAAGGCAAAGGGAGCACTTTTCTTCTGAGTCCCTTGTGGCAGAGCAGCTACCTCATACTCCCCAGGCACTTGGCTTCCCGGGCAAACCTTTTCATCCTTGAAAAACAAAATGCAGCTCCCCCCACCCTTCGGTATGTGTGCGCCGGGAGTACACAGACGGGCTACTAACGCTTGCAGCCGTAAATAACTTAGAAGCTGCTTTTAAAAACCGCAGGTTAAAGGATGAGGGCTGCCATGACGCACACAGAGGTTGAGATCAGAGGAGCAGCTAAGAGGGGTCAGGAGAAACAATGAATCCCCTTGTTCTGAGTCATATTTATGAGTGCTACATTGCACCTAAAGTTCATATTTATTGGCTAGGCCATGGGGTTTCCCCATTTGCTCATCTCTTAAAATAACACCCTGGTTAAAATTTCCTATAAAACACAGAAATGCTACAGCAGGCAGAACTTGTCAACCCTGACAACTACATTATTTAAGTTTGTGGGTGGGGTACACCAAGCAAGAGCTGGTTTGTGTTTTGTACTGAATTATGAATTTTTTTCTATACAAAACATGACTGAAATAAAAGTAGAAAAGGAAAGATTTTGTAGCTCGGCTTTCCACTTGGAAATTTCCCATTTATGGAAAGATGCTCCAAGAGGTGAATTTTGGTGTTTAGTTCCCGGCTCTTTTTAAGCAGTTATTCTGATGCAATAGATCAAGAACCTGACTTCATTAACCACTACTATACCACTTAATACACATGTGGCACATGTGGTACCTTACCTAAATGTGGTTCTACTTGTTTGTCCAATGTAATTCAAACAAACTGAAGCAAAAATTGCTAATGAGTCAGAACCTAGAAAACTAACCAGGACAGCTAGTACTGGTTCATGATATGTATCTGTAGTTAATCACCAGTGACTTTGCAGAAGCAAAATTCCATGTAATTTTCTTTTTCAAGGAGAATCAGGATGAGGAAGAAATTTGAACAACTGAAATTTCTATAAGGTTTATCTTTATCTGACTTAACAATATTACTTATTCAGACTCCATGAGAACCTTAAGGTCTTTTCCAGCTTTGATGATTCTGTCATTATATCCCTTTGTTGACTGGGTCAATTAAATGAAATTGTTGTTGTTTTAATCCCAGGTATTTGACTGCAGTCAAATAAATGAAGTTAAATTCATATGATCTGGTAAAGCTGTACCCCTATTCCAGAGTAATTATTGTAAATTAAGAGCAATTTGGCTAGGCATATCCATTTAAAACATTTATTATTTTAAAATGGAGGGGAAATATGCATGGGGTATGCAGCTATAAGATACTGCAAAATAAATTCAAAAATTCATTTTATTGGACTTTTTCAATTGTGAATGGCATAAGCTTTGGTCATAGAGGTGTTAAATTCTGTTTTGACAAAGAAGAAAATTCTGGAAAAAATATGTTTTCTGTTTTGTTCCAGGCCTTAGAACAATAAGGAGCAGGGACACTGTATGAGCAGGGAATCTGATTTTGGAGCAGTGGGCAGATGGTATCTGGTGCCTAGAGCCATGGGAGTCTGGTGGCACAGTTTTCAAAACACTAGCTGAGAAATTGAAAGAGTGGGAGAACAGTAGTGTGGATGATATCACTGTGGCACACAATGTGTGTCACACTGTGGAGCAAGTCCAAGCCCAGTGTACAATCCCATAACAGCTGTAGTCTTTGGGGTGATTTATGATGGTGGAGATCCAGTAGGAACATAGCTCTGGGAAGGTTGTTCCCAAGGTTAGCTCAGCTGGAATATTTGTCAAAAACTACAAGTCGTAACATGCCAGTGATCCCAAAGGTTAATCTGCTGCTCCTGACCAGGTTACCTTGCTGCCTCACACATGAAAATTAAATGTATGCAAAGATTTTGCAGTGAGTCAGTCCCATCCCCAGCTAAGTCAGTGAGTGACCTAATAGAGCAACCTAATAGGAAAATCCTGAAGAGCCTCAGACAGAGAATGAAAACAGTGTGCCTCTTTTTTCCAGTCCATAAAATGAGGATAGGCACAAACTCCTACGTTCATTTTCTCTTCTGTGCATTGTCATTCTTTGAAGTTGCAGAGGACTGTTACAGCTTTCTTCTTGCGTTTTACTCTGGCTGTGTGCTCTGTAAAATACTTTGCTTCTAAAAGTCTCACAACACCTTGCATTTCATCATGGTGATCTCAAATTTTATTTTAGAAAGGGCCAAAAAAGGCTATTCTATAAGGGTGACAAGTTTGCTGTTCTTAACACAAAGTTTACAAAATAATGAAAATGAAAAAGAGGCACCAAACCTGAGATTTGTGTTCTGGTGTAATGAAGAGAGGAAGTGTGGCTAGTTTAGCTCTTGTTCTCAGAATATAGGTTTGTGTCTCTCTGAGTCATGCGTGCACGCATATCAGTCTGTGTGCGTGGCTTTGTGTATGTAATATAGAAAGCATCTAAATCTCTTCAGTTTTAGTCACTGGAATTTTTTCCCCCTTAAATCATAATATTCTTTCCCATCAATACTATGTGGCTTTAACAGCCCTGACCTTTCAAGCTGCCTGTTTGGACCAGTGTTTATCAGATGACCATTTGACCTCCTTGTTAATTGTACTTAATTACATCCTGTTGTAACATTTTGAAATAAGGAGGCGAGTTTATGGATCTGATCCAAAGACCTGAAGACTAAAACGGCAGCAGAATTCAGTGGTATGAGGTGCTGAGTAATCTTGCAGTGAGGCTAATGAGAGCTGTGGCTTGTCCAGTCAATGGCAAAATTAGATCCCTAAACTAGTCTTTTTCCATTTAGGATCGTTGGTACTTCTGTGAATAAAATCACACTTTTTTTTTGTTCTGAGAAGGGCTTCTCCCCTCTGACTAACAGCTTGGATGTTTCCCCAAAGAGATCAAGAAAGAAGTGAGATATCAACAGTACTGCAAGGGCTGAAGTTCACATCTGATGATATAAAAGACAGTACCCTATGTTTCCACAAATGATATCTCTGTAATTTTCCAAAATTTCAGTTTCTTATGCTTCCATAGAATTGCCAGTTTCCACGAGTACTTTGAGACTTATATAATATTTGCTATGAGATTTTTGTGCATTTATGATTTATGAGCACATCTAAGGTTTCATTAAAGATCAGCAATTATCCCCTGCAGCTGCAGAAAAACAAAACTTAAAACAAATCAACATCCAGAAAGAGCTGCAGTTCTTGAAAATGGTCACTCTAAAGGCTCAGAAAGCAACTTCAAGCACTTTTTATTTTACAATGCTTTTCATATAGTTGACAGCTTTTGAAACACATGGCAATGATCATATCACTTTTCTACTCACTAGTGATTTTATATATATATATATATATATATATATATATATATATGCCCTTTTCTGTTGTTGTTCCATAGCTTACTTTCCACAAATTTGTAGTAAACTTGATTTCCTAAAATACATTAAGGAAAAAGGGAATAGAAGCTATAAAATTACCATTACCAGGTGAAAATCTAGTCCTAAAATTTTAAGACAAGGCAAAAGAATACAGCTTCAATTTTGTTTTATTATAACAGTGATCAATAGACTTCTTGCAGAATGAATTGCCATAAAGAATTAATTGTTTGTAGTGGTTAATTGCACATCATTATGGCATTATTGCAATGGTTTATCATCCAGCATGTGTCAAATTCTAGATAAAAAAGGTAAGTTACTTAGGGCTGTGCTGTGAGCTCTTTGGCTGATGCAGTACTGCCCATGGTTGTCACTGTGAACTGCACACTATTGTGAAAGCTAAAACTCTGTACTGTCTTTCATGTAGCAAAGGTTAAACATATAGCTCAACTAGACACAATTGCTTTTACATAGTTAAATGTTTTTTTTGTGCATCGATTTAAATTACAAGCTTATATGATTAAAAATAAAACACAGAATTTGCTGGGTGTAATAGTAAGGTATTCAAAAGATCATATTTTTAAATACCCTTGGGTGTTAAGCAATAGAAAATATACCTGAAAACATACAGTTAAATATGATGGCATTCAGGAAGGGCTGATTTATTTTTTAGAATTTTGAGAGGCAATATAATGTGACACTATACAGTATTGTATATCACAGTAATTTAAAATTGCGTAATTTTTCAGAATAAAGTTTTTTCTTTTTTTTAATTCTTTGGTTATCTCCTATATTATATTCTATAGCTATCAACTATAGTTCTTCAAAAAGTAATTTTTTTTCATCACTTCTTAAACTATTGAATTAATAATGAGGCTGTATATAATAATAAGATCACATTTACAAGGAAAACATTTTAAAATATATCAAATTTTTAATTTAAGTAAGTATATCTCAAATATATTTATAATTTTATAAAATATGTGTACAAATATTTTTCTATAGAAATACAGATATGTGTTAATGCAAAATACAGAGACAATTGATGCTGTGGAGTAGGTTCTAAGACACAGATCACAGAATATTCAGAGTTGAACGGGATACATAAGAATCAAGTGCAACTCTTAAGTGAATGGCCCATATGGGTATTGAACTCCCAGCCTTGGTCATATTAGCACCATGCTCTGGCCAGCTGAGCTAATCTTTAGGTCAATTAGCTCAAGTTCATGCTCAGAATGCAATTGATTGGCTCAGAATGAAGAGACTAATGTCATTAAGATTAACAGCATATTGCCACTGTGTTGATTGCCCAGCAGTTGCGCTCTGCTTTCTCCATATTTGTATGTATTCCTTATACACGCAAAATACAAAAGATGTGCAACCTTGTCTAAAAGGCGTTCATCGCTCAGCTGGAACCTGGTACACAGGAACACTCATGAACTGAAATCTTGGCTCCACAGGCACAGCTGCCAAGCAAGTTATGACCTGTTCATGCTGTGTTTACATTACCATCTGCTGCCATACAGTAATGAAGCTACTTTTATTAAAATATCACCATATCATTAACATTACATCATTATATCAGTGAGATTTACCACAACCTCCATTAAATCATGCTGCTTCTCCTTGTCTGCAGGTAAGGATCATGTTTTCATCAAAATGGGAATGAAAGCATGTCTCTAAAAGATGAGACTGTGATGCTTCCAGATTGACAAATGGGGTTTTTTACTTGATAAAAAAACTAAGTCTATCCCCAAGGATTAGAGCAGTTGTCACTTCTAAACCTAGTGGAAACACAGGTTTAGCACAAGCTTGGGCAAAGGTTGATCAGCTCCTGCAAAATGCATGTGAAATATTCTTAGTGGTGTTGTACCAAAAAGATTTCAGGCCAGGTTCCCTCTACATGCTCATCCTTACCTTCTGCTCAGAAAGACACTCAAGTTTTGTCTGGGCCACATCAGCTCAGCAGTGTGCAAGCTCCAGGAGACCACTTTTGCTGTTCCAGAGAAGTGTTACACCTATAGTGTGATTGCAGATACCTCTACAGTCGGCTCAGTTATTGTGTTTGTAAGTAACTGTGTGAGGAATATGAGAAATGCAGTCCCAGGTGGAATAACACTGAAAATGCAAAAATATTACAAGCCTGTCCACAGTCCTGGGCAACCAGCTCTAGGTGGCTGTGCCTGACCCAGGAGCAGATGACCTCCTCAAGTACCCTCCAAACACAGCCTCTCTGTGCCTCTGTGACAGAGTAGCTAAAAAGAAGCAGGACCTTACTCTTGTCTTATAGATTGACATCAATCATTGGGTCTTTTTTGGAGACGTGTGACAATCTTGCATCAGACAACTGTTGGATGAACAGTACTGTGTGCTCAAAATGTCATACTTTCTACTTTGGAAGTTAGTTTCTTGCTTGTTATGTCATTTTGAGCCTCCTGTATTGCTGTCCCCAAATCTGTCCAAAAGAACCAACCATGAGAGATCACTACCTACTTTCGTGTTACCTGGAGTTAATCTGAGCTCTTCACATTGTTTGTGAAGATTATTTTTCCTTTCCTTTGGCAGTGCAGGTGTAATGCTGGATGACCAACCTAGAGGTGTTTTATTCACTAACCATCAGTGAGTTTCTGCCCAGAAAGAGGGTCAAAATGATAATTAACTTTGGTAAGTTTTAAACTTCTTTCAGGGAAAAAAAAAATCCAATTTTTTTTCCTTCTTTTTGAGGGGACTTATTCAATATGGGGGTGAAATTATCTCTCTGAGAATAAATCATGGTCAGATTAGACTGACAGAGCTACAGAGGAGAGGGTACATTTTGTATCCATGTTAACAAGCTGTTAAAACCACAGTCATATCCCAAACTGACTGTTAAAACTTGCTGTCTGAAAGTGCCTTTCCTCACCACCCCTGGCCAGTCTCCTATCTGGTCTTCCTCCTCATCTTCCTCCCATTTTCTTCCAGTGTAATGTCTGCGAGGGCCTGCCCCTGCTGTGCTTCTGGCCCCGTTGCTCTGTTTCTCAGCACCACTGCTTAGGCTCCCCTAGGTGGGTCCTTGGTGTTGGAAAACAGCAAGAGTGTGCAGGACAAACCTGCAAAATAAGGGCCAACAGATTATAAAAGATGAAGCTTGGTCTCTTTACATTTTTAATTGTAAGGTGATGACTTAGTAGAGTGATTAGCCCAGTAGACCTTTGTGCAACCAAAGTATAAATCAGAGGACTTCTGATTTTATTTGAGCCAAGCTGACATAATAACTACGTGCACGGCCTGTGAGCAGCTATTTTTTGCAACTGTATTTAATATCCTGTCTATAATATAGTATAGCAAAATTTTTTGATTTCTTATATGTAAAGAAACCTTTTACTGCCTAAATGAGATGCTCTTGAGGGCTTCCTTTCTTATCCTTGTTACAGCTTGACTGTTTTTATGGAACATTTGGTCAGTGTTAATGGGTATGGGTAATATTAAAATACTCAGATGTGAGCACGGAGTAAGCAGAAAATATTGCCTATCCAGTCATTTCCAGTTTAGAGTTCAGACACAACTTCCATGGAAGCATTTCCAACAAATTCCACAGCAGAAAATAGATGGAGTTTATCAGACAACTTGCATGAATGCTAAATGGTAGAGTGACATGCCACCTCTGGCTGGAAGTGAGCAGAGGGTTAACATGAGCAGAAACTAAGGAGATGTGAGAAGATAGAGTGCACTTTAATGTTTAGCTTTTCCTCCCCTGCCAGTTGCCCTATGATGATATATGCCCTTTCACCCTCCTCAGAAGTTATGTTCCATCTGTATACTTTTACAGTGTCAAAACAGTTATAACTTACACCTATTTTCTGACCATTGGATCCCAGAGGTATAACTTTTGTTTCTATTCAGTTGCAGCTGAACCCAAGAGGGATCTTTTTTTCTGTCATTTGTTAACCTTGAGGTTGTGTTGATCTGACATCCTGACTTTCACACACAGTCAGAAACCTGGCAATAATTGTTAGTTTTCTTTGTGATGATCTGTGATTATAGAAAAACAGACTTAAATGTGAGAAAAAATGGAAGTCTATTGACAGGCGGTATCAAAATTTACTGGATTTGCCAAAGGTGAGGCAAAATAGCCATCATTGAAAACAGCAGGCAAAATTAGCAACATGAGGCTTGGTGGTGTAAGGATTAGCTCATTTATCTATGCATTAGCTCAGAGCTATGTAATAGAGGGATCTTTGATGAGTTCTTTTTTTCCAAGTAAAGACTTATTTATCACTGATGAAACTGAACGCAATCAGAAATCTAGTAGATTTAGATTAACATGTGTATTTGTGATTGGAGTGCCTTTGTAATATGGTATGTCTTAAAACAACAAAGGTCCTTACTTTTTAAAGATTAAATAGCACATATGTGGAGTTGTATCTTTTGTTGTGCTTCGTGCTACAGCTGAGCAACTGGAGTGAAAGATTTGCATTTGTCAGGTTGAAAGATACAGGGCATTATACTGTCAAAACCATCAGAAAAAGGAGACTTTGAGGAATCATGCTGCCAATTATCTTTTATGCTAGGATTGTGATAGTACCCAAACTTAGACTCTCAAAGTTCTGTTCACTTCTAAAACTCAGTCTCTTTGTCTGGTCCCTTCTCCTCTTGTTTTGGCCAGGTTCAAGGCAGCATAAGAAAAGCAGGGTGTTGCTTTCCCACTTATTTTGTATCAACAACTGAAAGCCTTCCAGCATTTAATTATCATTGGACCAGCTGCAGTGCAGCACTTGTTTTGACTTGTTGAGCAAGTGCATTTGACTTGGAAGAAGAGTAAATTGAATGAATAACACATGTTTAGCAATGAAAATTTAAACAAAACATTGGCTATTAAATGAAGACCAGCAATTTCATTAAAACTTCTGCTTCACTCCATATTTTAATGTAGAGTAACAAGAAGGTATCATGGGTAATCTTACAGTGTCCAGATCACCTGGGAGATTGGTGTGTGAGAAAGCCAAGCCCAGTTATGCCTCTTTGATTGAGGCATTTCTTTAGGTATCTGCTTATAAATGTTGCTGGCAGGAACTGTTACGTGGTTTCTGGGAACTCTTTCCTTCTCATGGTGAATGCTGGAAGTTTTTAACTATTAACTGAGTTCTAATTCTTAAAATAATTCATGAAAAAAAAAAAAGAAACTTACCCTTTTACATATTCACTTATATTGTAGCATGGGTACATAACTTTGATTATTTACCTGGGTACTGTCTATCACTTACTAAAGTGATAACATTGCATGCACATTTTGAGGGGATTATAAAGTAGAAATCACATAATTTGAAAGTCCACCTTAATAATATTTTAGTCTTTACACTATTTGGAGTTTCTGAAATGTGTGTTTTGTTAATTGGCAAGGATCTATGAGATCTTATTGACTACAATAACAACATGAAGAAATGAACGTTTTAATAATAGAACAGCACTCTCAAAAGATGTAATACTAAGTGCTTGATTAAAATACATTAATACATTCTTTTTTCTTTTTTTAAAAAGTATGGGACATTGAAATGCATTTCTTTGAGGGTTAAAGAAAGAAAACCAGTAAGTGAAATATTTGCTTCGAAAAAAGACAGGCAAATGGTTTTTGTTGGTTTGATTTTTTATTATGCTTTCTCTTTTCCTTCTTGCTTTATATTGCTATTGTTGAAGGTTTTTTCATTGACTTTATTTTGATTTGAATTACTATGAAATTTATACAGTTCAGTAAGTCTGTTCAATTCTAGAAGGGATATTTAACTACTAAAAACTTGTATTCAATAAGTATTTAATTTATTAAAACTGTCACTAACTGCGCAGTATTTTATCAAACAATTTTCAAACTGCCTCTAATTTTGGTAAACAAAATAGGAAAATGTTGCTCATTGATGTCAGTAGCTGACCTGAAAATAAAGGATTTAGTGAAAATAACTCTAAATTTACAGCAGTGTATCTAGCTTCTGCACATGACTGGTGAAACTTTATTCTTTGTGTTTTGCAAATAAAGTTTCATGTGAAAGTAATTTACATTATTATTTCAAAACCACATCTGTAAATATATAATTGCTTTAAATACACAATAATAAATGCAGAGAAACTCAAATAAAAAGTACTGCAATAAATCAGTTTTTAAGAAACAGAACTGTTGCAGTGAAAAAAAAAAAATTCTCCAGACTTGCCCTTTCTAATTAAGCAAAATCCCCACTGATAAAGGAAACAGCTTTGCTCCAGTTGGAAGGGGATCTGAATGTAGATTAAGTTTCTGACAATGACTTTCATGTCTAAGATAGGGTATGTGTGGAATGTAATTTTGGGGACTCCTATTTTCAACCTCTGCCTACATTTTTTACATAGAATCATTTATATTGAGAAAGGCCTTTAAGATCATTGACTCCAAGTATTAAACATTCACTGACAAGTAATTCTCATTTTCTCTCTGCATAACCTCATGCATCCTTGTAGTCCTTCTGATTTTCTGCCCCTTCTTCCAAAGTGCATAAACTCCCATTTTTTTTCTGATTTCCAGCCAAAGCTCTTTGTTCAGGCAAGCTGCTCCTCTTCCCCATTGGCTGGTCTTTTGGCACATGGGGACAGCCTGCTCCTGGTCTTTCAGATCTTTCTCGTAAAGGATGTCCATCCTTCCTGGACTCCTTTGTCCTTCAGGTCTGCCTGCCAAGGGACTCTGCTGTCCAACCTGCTAAACAGGCAAAAGTTTGCCCTCAGGAAGTTCAGAGGAGCAGTTCTGCTGGCTCACTACCTTACTTCTTCAAGAATTGAAAACTCCATTAAAAGTCCATAATTCTGTGTTTGCTGTGCCCAAGAGGCCTCCAACTATCACATCACTCACCACTGATTCTCTGTTCACTAGCAGCATGTCCACCTTCCCTGCTGAATCCCTCACCAGTTGTGTCAGGGAGTTGTGTTCCACACATTCCAGGAACCTCCCAGATGGTTTTCTCTCTGCTGTGTTGTATTTCCAGCAGATATCTGGTAAGTGGAAATCCCCCATGAGAACAAGGGCTGGCGACTGGGAGACTTCTCCCACCTGCTTGTAGAACATTCCATTTCCCTCTCCATCCTGTCTGGATGGTCTATAACAGACTCCTACCAGGATATCTGCCATTTGCCTTCCCTCTGATTCTTACCTATAAACACTCAACCCAGTGTTGAGGGCTACCTCACTGCCTCTCCTTCCTTGCCTATCCCTCCTCAAGAGTTTATAGCTATCTTTAGCAGCCCTTCAGTTGTGCAAGCCATCCCATCACGTTTCTGAGGTGACAACTACTTCATCCTAAATGGAAGACATGCAGTAGGGAAGTTTTGTACTTAAAACACTCAGCTGAATGATTATGGTAATGTAAATGGTAAATGTCTAATGTCCAAAAATAAAAAGAAGTCAGATGTGGGAACAAAAACCCATTAAATTCTCATTTTGGCCCTCAAGTCCTGCATTTCTTTTGTGGAATGGCTCAGGATGTCCCATTGCTGGGCGACTGGCATCCTGGCAGGTAGGATACAGTCATTGAAATCAGCTGATAAGGATTGAACTGTCCTTTGAGCAAGGACTATCCACTGGAGCTGCAGTGGACCAAAGGGGAAATGTAAATAAACTCCTTTGTTCTGTTTACTCACTGGTCCAAGACAGCTGACCCTTAACAACAGAATTGTCTCTCCACTGACCGTACTGGGCGGCCATCTCCGGGGTCCAAAGCAATGCTTTGAGGACAGGTGACTGTTTTTTTCTATTTCAGTGTCTAACTCACAATAGATTCCCTGAGTTCAGATCAGGAAACTTACCATTCTAAGAAGCAGATTAACCTAGTAAAGCAGTAGTGCTTAGAGAAGTAGAATCACAGTGTGCTGCTTTTTTGGTTTTAAATCACCACTTTGGGAAATTATTTTTCTTCATTCTTGGATTTTAAAAGTCCACCTGATTTAAAACCTTTTCTAGAAGAATCCTCATTGACCTTTGAATCCTCATTCAAAGGCCAATGAGCAGAATGAAATGGCTGCCACTTACTTCAGTATTAACTAGATTTTACATTTTGAGGACTGCCAGGGTGAAAAAATGAAAGATATGCTTTCCCAGATAAAGTGATTTTCTAAAGTTGACACTCATTTTTTACAAGCCAAAAAAGCTACAAAGCTTAAAAAATATCAAAATATATATTTTAGAATCTGTAATCTGGTCTCTCTTCAACTGAGAATGACATTCTGATTATAGCCTTATGGCCTTAGGCTAGTAGAATGTCCTTAACTTCTCTCAGATGCACTTCATTAAAATATTTACACCTAGCATAGCTGTTTTATTTTGTGGGTTTTCTTTAACTCTGTATGCTGCTCTAGAGTCACTTTTCACCTTTCCACACACCCTACAAAACATTTGTTGCCTTAATTTATGAAAGGTGAGTCACTCTAAACAGTCTCATCTCTGATACTGGAATTTGAATGAGAGAGAGAAGAGCAAGAATGGGGTAGCAGCTATTTGATGTCTGTCTTTTCACAGTAGCACAATAGCTAATTCCTAGGGCCTCTGACCTTTCAGTGTCCTGTAACAGAGTACTTGCATTAATCTGTTGCTTATCTGTCACCTACCACATTTGATATTTCCAGTCTCTGCTTTCAATTATCAGTCATTAGAGGCAGCACTGAGTAATTTCAGGAGAAAATGCCTGGAACCTTTGACCTGTTTTGGTCAGATAACCACAAGTGTTCACTGTAGATAAACTATCATTTCATTATATTCAAGATGTAAATGAGTGTCGTTTGTAGTGTATCAGCTTACTGTAAACTTTATCACCTTGGAGTGATTAAAACTGACTGGTTTACTTAGTACTTATACAAAGAATTTAGAGTCAAACAGTGAAATTCAGTGAGATTAGTGTAAATGATACTTCATAGTTTCACAGGTCTGTAAGACTCCATTTTGCCTTGGAACATATATTTAGTAGTTAAAAAGAGACATTAATTTCACTGTTGTGAAGCCCGTTGGCATCCTGGGATGTTATACTGTAAAATCAGCTTATTATAACGTGTCTTTCAGCATATCTTTGGTTTGTTACCCATTTGCCAAAGCAGCTTTCACTTTGCCTACTTGTCATAGCCACACACCAGCATCCTCAGGAAAAGCACATATCAGTGTGGAGCTAATCACTAATGAAAGAGCACATCTAATAATCCCTCATGTACAATGACCTAAACTCATTGCTAGCAGTTTTTATATTTTTTAGCTGAGTCAACATAATCAGATATTTATAGCTGAATTTCTAAAATACTGATTACTTGTTATACATCTATATAAGTGCTTTTGGTGTTTTTTAGGGTTTTTTTTTTGCCCATAAAATAGCTTAGTTAATGAAAATCAGTGCATATTTTATTTTGGTGTAAAAGAAGGCCTCTTTTCCAAAATACCTTTTTTCCTATAAATTAGACTTTTTTCTTCCTAGAGTTGGACTTAGTGTTAATACAGGGTGAATGTTTCATCAGTTTGCCACATGGGTGGAAAATATCATTCTTTCCCATCTTACACACAGGTGTTTGTGATATTCCCCTGAGCCATGATTTGTCTGATGTAACTCTAGTGCTGCATATATTAATTTCAGTTGGTATAAAAATACCATTTGAAAAGCCAGTGCTAGGAATCCTGACCAGTGAGAGCAAAGGAAGACTTTTTTTTTTTTTTAATCAGCATTTCCCCTAATATTCTACTTATTTTTTTCTTAGAAAAATTCTATTCCTCCAATGATTAAAAAAAAATACTTAATGATTTTCTGGTCAAGTGGTTTTTAGATGCTGTGATTTGTCCCACAGAAATGCATTTTGGCAGATGTACTGGGCAGGGCTGGAATGACATGAGAACATCCTGAAAGGACCGAATACTTGAAAATCTTGACCTGTGTTTTTCAGGCTGCCAGTGTTGAAATGCTCTTACCTGTGAAATAAAAATATTTGAGAAATGGTGCCTCCCTGCACTTCATGTTTTATCAGCAGGACAAAGGACCTGTCAGATACCCTACTGAGCATTCACAGTCTTGCCTCATGAGGCATTTATTAGATGCAGAAGGGACCAAGAATTGTGTATTATTTTCAGCAATAAAATATTCAATATCATTAAATAACATTTACTGTTTTTAACTTGGCTACCATTCTAACCATTGGTCATTATTGTAACATCACCAACACTGCTTTTTCACAGTCTGCTATATAACGCAAGATTTTAAGTTCTCTACATTTGTATGCCAATTTTTTTTTGTTTTGTTTTTTGGTTTTTTGTGTTTTTTTTTTTTTTTTGTTGCTTTATACATTGGCTGAAATAAATTTGCAGATAGACATTCTGGATTCACTGCAGAATGGGACCTACTTGGACTCGGGGTGTTTTTGCAGTGTTGTTCAGTGCCTGTTTCCTACAGCCCTTCACTTCTGCAGACTGTTGCCACTCTGAAATCCTGGTCTGCCTGTAAATATTGTCTCGAACCAAAGAAATTTTGAACTTGTGTCCCTTTCAGATGACAATGCTGCATCTTCCTTGGGTATATACGTGGAAACACAGATAAGTCATATCTGTGTGAGTTGTAACAATTAATTTGAGGCCCACCAGAAAGTGGCTGTCAGTATTCTTTCAGCAGTTGTGAGTGATCCTGAGAGATCCCCGCTGATACTATTAGGGGTATTGTGGAGGCTTCTGTCCAAACTATAGCATATAGGGAGACAACTACTGTTTCTAAACTGATGCTACTAATTAGAAAGCACTTGGTAGAAACTAGGCAAAAGGAAGCTTCAAACCCAAATAAAAATCAATCAGTCCTGGAGTAGTGGCATTTAAGCCTTTTATTCAGTGTCTAATTATTCAGTATTTACTCACAGTGAGTAGTGCTTAGTTTCCCATGCATGCTGGTAAATACTTGTTGAAAAAATACTATCCAGAGACAGCAGAAAGGCTTGCACTATATTAAGTCTGTGTTAAATATAAATATAGTTCTCATTTCAGGATTATTGACATATCTGTTCCATGACAGTTTTGAAATGCTCAGTTATAACCTCAGAAGCTTGGAGCAGACTCTTTGTACTAGAAAAATCCCTCCCGGCTCAGTGCTTTTGCATATGCTAATCTCTGCCAAGCTCCTCTGAAATGAAAGGCTTTACATGGGTATTTAAAAAAAAAAAAGCAAACAACTCTCAAACCTTAAGTCAGATCTCTGTATATATCTCATGGTTTAGAACTGGGCAGTGGAGCTGCTAAATAGACTGTATCCTGTTTCTCTTCAGTAGCAGCCCATTCATCTTCAGGTACAGAGCAGCCAGTTTACATGCTTCTGCTGCTTTTCTGCTTTACTTTTTCTACACAGTGTTCGATGGCAAACCCATCTAAGCTAAATATGCACTTGAGCCAAGTAAACCTCACAGTTAGCAGACAATTTTCCTTTTGTCAGCCAGGAGAAAGTTCATTTTCACTGAAGATAAAGTGTTCTTATAGCATATATATTTTATTTTTGGTGGTTGTTAAGGCAATACAGGCTTGTGTGTAAAAAAAAAAAAAGCTAATGAAAGCAAGGAGAGTTTACATTTTGGAAAAGGTGACAGGGAAGTATACTGTAAAGAACTAGTTACATGACCACAGGTGACTTAACTAGTAACTACTGTTCTGAAAATAGTATTAAATGCTTTTTGTTCAATAGCTCCCACTTTAATATGTCCATAACTATACCCTTATATGGCAAGCCCAAAATGATTTTTTTTACCTTTTAGTGCATTTCTATTTTGTAAGACAACATATACATTATAATGATACAGATATGTAGGTTTATATATATAATTATATAATTATATGTATATACATGAAAACACATACACATTATGTATGTAGAAAAAATTGTTTGGGAGGGATGGATACATGAGCATGTAAGTGTAAATACTGTAATAATTTCCACATTATTTATACATGTAGCTTTTAGTAATGCAAATGGGTGCTTTTTCAGAACAGACATTGTTCCTCCCTCAGATCTGAGGACTAAAATGCAATAAGAAAGCTGAGGTTACAGGAGAGAGTATTTAGGGAAGCTGAGTGCAGCCGTAAATGTTTAGTTGGTTATCTAAACCAAATCCCAACTCTGCGTTTTAGACTTTGTCCACCATCAGATAAGCAAAGCACGTATGTCAAGAGGCAGGTAGAACTTTTCCAGAAGAGAGAAATTCTGTCTTCCACGGAGCACAGCTTATTCATAGGTCAATGCTACGTTGTACTCTGTGGAAGTGGAAACCATGGATCATTTTCCTGTCCACACCCTTAAAATCTGAAGTATTAATCCCATAAGGCGATCATCAGCCAGTACTATGGCCTGTAGCTTCTGCTGTCACATCAAAACATATATTCCATTGCAAAAGTTGCTCCTAACTCAGAATCAGAACTGTAGCAGACAATGGAAATAGACCCAAACCAGTTATAAAGTAAAATCCTCTGGTTTGTTCCTCTTAAAATTCTGTAGAAACCTCAATTAGGCAAAGAGGCTTTTGTTTTTATTTTAAATTGTGGCAATGTTAGAAGCAGTGGAAGCTGCACCTGCCCACCAAGAACAGGTTTGAGGGGATTTCTCAAGCCAGAATTGTACATCCTATGCTGCTGGGGTGCCAGAACCACTTGGCCCTGACTCACAGTTTCTTTCTTCTGACCACTGGAAAGATGACGTGCATGCCATTAGAGTACAACTTGTGTTAATTTATATGACTTAACTGCTTCTTAACTATATAGTTGTTGCAGTGCACTTTAGTACCACTTTTATTATGTTAAACGGAAATGAGCTGCATTCCTCTCATCAGCCTGGTTATTAGAAGCAATTAGTGTTTTCCAAAGTCATCTATAGGTTTGACATTGCTATTGCTGTGCTTATGGCTACACTGAAGTCCTAAATCCTTTCACAGCTTTTAGTTTGTCCATATTTCTAGTTACTTTACATGCCCCGTTTCAGCTTTTTTTGATATTCTTTCCACTCCAGCTTCTGGAATTTATATAAAAGCCATGGAGGTTTTTTTCCTTTTGAACTGTAGATACTGGGCTGGTGGAATTTCCTTTAACTGGAAGTATGTCTGGGCTTGTGGTTTTGTTATTTGCACAGTTTTATATTGTCATGTTTGTTAACCCCCAAGCAGAGGGAATGATCCATTAATCATGGGAAATGGGCATTTGTTTCATGTCTTTAATTTACATTCAATTCTTTTTCTCACAGTTGAAAGAGACAAGGACTTCTCCCACCACCGAAGGCACTACAAAGAATTCCGCTTTGACCTTACTCAGATCCCTCACGGAGAGGCAGTGACAGCCGCCGAGTTCCGGATATACAAAGATCGGAGCAACAGCCGCTTTGAGAATGAAACCATTCAGATTAGCATATACCAGATCATCAAGGAGTATCCCAACAGGTATCCCAATCCTGGCATGGATCATCACGTGTTGAGTACCATCCCATTTGTCTGTCTTAAGCAGGGAGGCACTAATAGATCATAAGCGTACACCTGACAAGGTATTGTTGCTACCACCATGGCTTGTGCAGTATTAATTCTTAGGCCATAACAGCAAGCACTGAACAAGAATAAAACTTACGTTAAATGTAATTTATTCCAGGTTTATGTCCAAGTTCACCAAATAATCTGCCCATGCACAGCATGGGTGAGGGTTCATGTTCTCAGCGAGCAAATGGTGGAGTCTTGTGCACAGTCTAAGTGTCTAGATTTGGGACATGCACCATTTGCTGACACTGAGGTACTACAAGCCAAGATTCACTTAGTTCCTTAGAGGCAGAAAGATTGTCTGACTTTGATTACTTTTGAAGAAGCATGACTTTTTTACTTGTGTTTGACAATTCTGCAGAAGATAATTAAAAGATAAACTCATGCATTAACTTTAAGATGACATGTACATAACACATGCTGCTCACCGTAACTGAAAACTAAAACAAATCATAGAATCATCTAGGTTGGAAAATATCTTCGGGATCGAGTCCAACCATAAACCTAACACTGCCAAATCCACCAATAAACCATGTCTCTAAGTGCCACATATGAGGTTGCACATGAGAAAATCCCTGAATTTGAGTTTGCAGAGCTCTGTGTATGACATGTTTCCAAGAGTCTACAAGATCTCAGTAATGAGAGATTTCAACAGGCAAAATAGCTAAGTACCTGAAAATTATGATTGAAAACTAGTATGAATTCCAAGATGCTTGTGAAAAAGCTACGTAGACCCAAAAAAATGGGGATTGAAATTAAATTTATGCCTTTTCTCAGAAAAGAGGGGAAAATAAGTTCTGTTTTAAGATAAATGAAAACTCTCCTTCATCTTGGAACTGATTCCTATCCCAGGAAGGTTTGGCAAAACCAAATAAAATGTCAGCTTAAACTTGCAGAGTATTCTGGAGGAAATAAAAGCCCCATCACAAGTTAGCTTGAAGGCTGGGCCAGAATTCAAATCTCTTTTCTGCCCACAGAACCTTGAGCTTGTACCCTCCAGATCATATCTCTGAACATCAAGTTATAAAATATTTCTGGCTATAAACAGGAATTCATTTTATACCAATGGAATCAACTGGAGGGAAAGCACTCATCTTTACAAAATACCTTTTGCTTTCTTAGTAAATTTGGGGATGAAGAAAACAGTGTGGGGTTTGTTTTTTTTACCTCTGTCTTCAGCTTCCCAAAAATTCCTTTGAAAAAGGTTCTAAAAGAAACTTTTTGGAGGAAGGAATGAAGCAGGAAGGAACAAAACACATCTTTTTAAAGAGCACAGGTCAAGGCTGAGGTGATGAAAGCTTTTCACCTGAGAACTCAGATTTTTTAATGAACTAATGGGAAAAGTTAGTTGTTCTAATACTTCTGCTCTTTTCTTTTTAAGTTTTTGAATATTTTCACACTTGGTGGTTTGTATGCTATTTTATAGAAAGGAAAACTGTTTGCCACTCACATGAAAATCACAGTTAATATTATCTGACTTGTTCAAATGGCAACTGCCTCTGTAGAGGCATTAAGTAATGCTTTTGATTTCTTTCAATGCATAAACAGAAATTTGTATTTCTGTTTTTTATATATTTTCATTTACAATTGTAAAGACCCATGTCCTCTAATGGAAGCATGTTTCTGAAAAGAGGAACAGGCAATGACACGCCATGCATTTGATTTCACCAGTGTAACTACAGAAGCTTCAGATCTAGACCAAGTATTTCTCTCCTATTGTTGATTTTGACAGTTTCTATTAATATATAGGGATATTATAGGCAACTGCCTCAGTGGAACAGGATGGGAGAAGACCACAAGCTCTTCACTGTTCAAATTAGAAACAAGAACATTTTTACACAAGCCCCTTGCTGTCTCCAGGCAGAAGAGACCCCAAGACAAGCTCCCAGGATTTTTTTTTTTTTTCAACAAAGCCACACCTTTTGCTTTTGGGCCCAGACTTCACTTGAGATTTTCTTGACTTTGTCACCTCAGGTTTGTTATACATATGTACATTAGGTTTCAGGGGCATAATATTTAGAAGCCACAACTACAGAATAGGAAAAGGAGAAAACTTTGAAGATGGGGAGGCACTGGAACATGTTGCCCACATAAGTTGTGAATGCCACATTCCTGGAATCTTTCAGGGCCAGGCTGGACGGGGCTTTGAGCCAAGGTTCTAGTGTAAGGTGTCCCTGCCCATAGCATGCAGCTGGGACTTGATGATCTTTGAGGTCCCTTCCAGCCCAAAGCATTCTCTGATTCTATGATTCTGTAATAGCCCACAGTTCTTACTAGGGACATTCCACAGCAAAACTGCTCCTCCACCCTTCTTTGCTTTGATCAGGAAACACAGGTGTCTGACAGGACTCTGCAATCCCACACACAGTCCTGCTGTGATTTTAGGCAAGGAGCGCCCAGGGTTCAGGGTTTCCAAGTTGCATACTAAGGATTGTGCTGTAGTCTCAGGCATTTTTCTGTCTCTATGCCAGCATGGCTACTGAAGTGTGTGTGTTTAATTCCCCTGGAGTTTGCTGAAGTTCCAGTCTTTGGGATTGAATTTTTTCATTTGGTCTAAGGAAATGTACAGCATAGCCCATAGCAGGCTGACTTCCTATGGAGCCCCACCATCGACTCCTACCTGGGTCTTTTCTCAAGACAAAAGTAAATATTGTCCAATGTGCCAAATCTTTGTTCATGATTTGGTGGCAGGTAGCCACTGATTCAAGTAAACTCTGAGGCCTCTTCCCACATTAGGGAATGCTCAAGTGGCAGTAAGATACAAAAGCAAGTTTCCAGAATGAGGCTAGAGGTAAAACAGCATTATTGGCATGGCCTATTACACTGTAATGATTATTTGATCTGATCAAGGACTGTTCTGGGTTTCAAGGAACATGTAGATAGTTTGTTCTACCTTTACTTCCTTAAGGGTCTCAGGAGATGTGGAGCTTCTTAGATGTTCTGCCTTCGGCCTCTTTGCTGAAATTCTTGACTGTGGTAGCATTTCTCCTTTAGAAAACTGATCACTGGGGAGCAGACTGAAATCACTAAACTTAAACAGCCTCTGTAAAGGTAAAGCAAATCAACTGCATTCTGCCTGAATGTATTCACTGTTACATTTCGGGCTATTTACGACATAATGCCTTGGGTTTTATTATGTGTTGTGGGCTATATTTTAAATATAAATACTTTTTAAAATTCAGCCAAAATTTGCAGCTGTTTTTAATTTTAAGTGTGATTGCATAGAATAAAGGAGAATTTTGAAATTAAAAATGTCACAAAATACAACGAGAAGTTTGAATGAATGACATGAGCTCATGGGGGGAACCCTGATCCCAGAGCTCCTGCTGCCTTCTTAGCAGTTAAGTTTTTACCCTGTATCTGTATAATTTGTGGAAGAAGTTGCTAATTTCTCTGAATTTTTTCCCCTGAGTTTTACAGACTTTGAATTTCGGTAGTAACATGCTGTTATGCGGCCTTAATTATTAGTATTGGTCCAGATACATTTTGTCCATTCTTCTATGTGTTCTCAAGAATCAGTTCTGGTTTTCTCTAGGCAATCCAAACTCATTTTTGTTTCATTTGCTGAGTTAATGAATAAGAGCAATCTGTCTCTTTTAAGTTTATTACCTTAGCCAGATCGCTGTACTTGCAGGGAGACAGAAAAGTAATTGACGTATCAATACCAAAGACACTTTAGTTTGAGTTTTTGCTGCAGTACAAAGTAATAAAGTCACATTGAGGAAAAAATTTTCCCTCATAGGAATTTCTGGACTGGACCATTAGTAGTGCCTTATTCTGATTTGGCATGGGAAACATTGTGACTTTTGAGAACATTTAGTATCAGGCCTGGATTTGGAATGGAAATACTCTATATAAGAAAGCAATTATGTGTTCTAGGAGGAGAAAAGACAAGTGTGGAATTATATCACCGTGGTATTGTAGTATTTTATATTCCAAACACTTTTACAGTTTTCTATTAAATCTACTGAGTGATGCAAAAGTATTTCTAAATAAACATCTGAAAGACTATTGCAGTCGGAATTAAACTTTTCAGGTTTAAAGTTCTGATAAAACTGCTTATTAGAGAAAAAAAAGTTGACATTTAAGACTCCAGAGAGTACTATTCATGAGCTTGTGGTACGTTGTTAATTTGTTCAGTGCTAGCATAGCAGGTCAGGCTCTTTTGAATTGTAAGATTTTCTTCATGTTAACTCCAGAGGGGGAATGTAGATTTTCTCCTTGTGTGGCCATTAGCACAGTTCTACTAGAATGGAAGCGATAAGAGCCCAGCAAAAGATTATCCTTTAACAGAAGAAAAAAAAGGCAACTCAGAAAAAAGCCCTTTCAATACCTTTTTTTTTTAATTACTTTCCTTTATAATTTCTGAGCTCTTTAACCTGATTTTGCAGATATATCTCACATGTAAGTAAACATAAACTTGTCATAGTTCACTTGGTCTTATTTTCTTAATTATTTAGCAACCACAGTTTCAAAAGGTGCACTTTATGCTTTTTTCATTATCAGACCGTCTAGGTGCATTTACTGTGTTTAGATAAGACCGGAACTTTCTAAGGTGTCATTGTGATTAAGCACTGTAAGAATACAGTGACAAGACACTAGCAATTTTAAATCTACTTTTTCACACAAAGCCTGTTCTGTCTTTCCTCTTTAAGCATGTATTCATTCTGTCTGTAAGGCAACAGTACAATTCCCAGATCTATGTGAGCCAAGTCTGCCTTTAGCTGACTTGTACAGTAAAAAATTAGAATAAAACATTTTTCATGTAACTTACTGTTTTGACTACTATTTATGGCATAAAAAATAGGCTTCTATAATGATAGATTTAGGTTTAAAAGGTTAAATGGTGAAAACAGTTTTTAATAATGCATGCTGCTTTGTAGACGCATGTAAAATGAAACTGATGAGAGTTAAATATCTTGGGTTTAGTCTGGTCATTGTAGTAAATTATTTGTAATACAGATGATGATCTGGAACCAATTGTGTCATGAGATATGTGGAAACAGAACAAATAAATGATCCATGCTAAAAATTTAGTAACACAATTATACTAACTCCCATGAGCAGCCCTTCTGAATTACTGGAAGTTTTCATGGGAACAAATTTGAAAATATACCAGGGAACTGAGGGTTAAAATGTTGAATAGATATGTAATTTCTGCTTTGATATAGAGACTTATTTTCTAAACATCTGTAGTAATAGGAAAGGGTCTGAACTGCCATCTATTCATGTTTTGTCATAGGATACAGCTGCTGTCATATGTTATTAACAACAGATCTTTTTAGCAATGCTATGCCTTTCAATTTTAGTTGAAATTGGGATGTGATTTTGACTTTTTTTGTCTTTTATGCTAAATGTTTATAAAATTTAATCTTCCTGAGACATTCTAATGTTGAAAGATGAATTTTTTATACACAGTCTCAATTTTGTTTTTTGTGCAGCTATATCAGGAAGTTGTATTTTTCAGATTTTCCAGAGCTATCATTTTTACATGCTGAAACTCATTTCAGAAAGGCCTTTGAGGGGAAATACCTGTATTATACTTAACAATGACTTCTACAGCACATGCTGTACTATTATTAGTACAGGATTATTAATTTGGACTCCAAGAAGTTATTGCCAGCAAGAAAATTAGGGACAAAGCTAATAATATTTGAATGCCTTAACTCTCTATTTTCATTAACTTAGGGATGCAGACTTGTTCCTGTTAGACACAAGAAAGGCTCAAGCTTCTGATGTGGGCTGGTTTGTCTTCGACATTACTGTGACCAGCAATCACTGGGTTATTAATCCACAGAACAACCTGGGCTTGCAACTCTGCGCTGAAACTGGGGATGGTAAGATCCAAACTATAGATCATAAAGCCATGTGTGCTCTTGTCTTGCTAGGACTTTTCTCTTGATGGATGTTTTTTAACTTGACTGGATGACAATTCACTGAGAGTTTATAAGCAAATAATACCAATCTTATCCTGCTGTTAATGTGGTCTGCAAATTTTCTATTATTTTCAATTCTGTAGAATATTGCAGTTATATATTAACTGAATTAAGTGAAACTGGGTTCAGGATAAGAGCTCCTACATACAAAATTAAGATCCATTTTAATGTTCTACGACTGATGATTACATTCAGGAAAATCAAACAGATTTGCAGAACTTCTTGGGCTGAAGCATGGAGAAAGCTATAAAATAAACCTCAGGGCCATTCAGAAGGTATAGCAGCTGTCGATACTGTTGATGTTGAAGAAAGGTTAACAATAGGATAATGTGGTATTTGGTTTTCTTTAATTTGAAAAAAAAATTATGATTTTTTTTACCTTGAAATGGGTTAAAAATTTGAAAATCTGAAAATTTTCATTAGCAGAAAATTAGAAGAAAACACTATCAAAACTAAAGTTTTGAGCTGTGGGGGTTTTAGTACAAATTTACTGGGCTACTGCATTATTCATAGTTATGATCTTCATTAAATTTGAAAATGCATCTCAGCAAAACAATATTTTTAGAAGAGATGTTCTTTACTTAGACTTCTTTAGAAACTAATAAAAAGAGACTTATATACTGTTTTTTCTGTGATGGTTCACTTAATCCATACCACTTTACAAGCAAACTCAGATTTAACTCTTTTTGTCAAAAAGCTTTTTATGTCAGAGGTCAAGGGATCTATGATGCCAGTTAATCTAAACCTTAGCTGACATAATGTTAATGAGTAGCAGAAGAAACCCTGGTGTAAGGATTAATATTTTTTTCTTCTTTGTTCTGGATACGTTTTCTCATTGGTTTTGATCTAAATTTTCCCTCAGGCTCAGCTGGGCTGTGAACAAAGCGTCTCATACTTTTTCAGCAAGTGCCCTGGCTACTGGAGAGTTATGCAAAAACTGTCCTTTAGGCATGATGCTTAAGAGGAGAGCTGGCAGGCTTGCACCGAAGCTCATGGCCATTTCACCTAATGTTACCTTACAGTCAGAGTACAGCCAGTGGACAAGGGGGGCACCAATGCAAGGCAGACCACGTTGCTGCCTTCACCCACCATTCAAAGGCACGACTCCTGAGCCTGGGCTGCATGGGGAGTAGGTCTCTTAGGCAGTCTGGTTTAGTGAGGCCATTTTAAAGCTCTTACAATTCTGGGGAGGTGACACCTCCATCAGGAATCCAAATTAGGTGGGCTGGCTTCTGGCCAGCTTTCCTACTCTAGAATAAACTCCATCCTTGACTTTTTTTTTTTTTTTTTTTCCAGGAGATTTGAACACAGAAATTGTTGAAAATTAAATATCCATGAAAAGCATTCATTAAGAAACCCTGCAACCAGCAATTTGTTGGTTCTAGCCTCAAAATTACATCCGTTTGGTAAACTACAGGAAAGTTTGTATGGGTAAAAGGAAACCTTTAGGTTAATACACTGAAGAAATTGTGAAAGAATAGCTCATGTAAATATTTCCCCTGTCCTACTCCCAAGATCGGAAAGGTGATAGATAATTTTCTATTTTAAATTCAACCGCCACAAACAACTTTACATTTTGCACCTTACTTATTTGACTTATGAAGGAATTTACCTTTTCCTTTACTTTCTATTCCCTTTTTCACTTTATCCGTACAAGGAGTCCACTTCTAGGGACTAAAGTTTTCAAAACGATAGGATAGACCTGTGCTACAACACTTCAGCTTAGCACAAGCAAAATCATCCTTTCATGCTCTTACAATTTTGCTCTTAAGGCTTTGATTATTTTTATTGGGTTGCTGTTACTTCTGGAAGCTATTATAAACACCAGCAGTTGAATGACACGTTTGTGTACATATGGAACATGAATTTTTATACCACTCAGTATGTAGCGGACTCGGTTCGTAACCCAGAGAACCCCACCCACCTTTCCTCCAACCAGTTCTCTGTGAGAGCTCAGGGACTGGTTCAAATAAACTGAAAAACCTTCCCTTGGCTCGAGTGAACTTCAGGCCATGCAGGTCTGAAGCACATTTCTTCATGCCTCCAGCTGTCAGCCGAGTTTACAGGAGGCATAGTACTTCTGTCCCCATAACTGGAGAGATGTTTATGATAAGACCTGATCCATTAGCATTTCTATTGCAACAGATCATTAAACTAAATGGGATTCTGTTAAGTAAGAGGATCCCTGATTGAGTTATTCCAGTGCTACACTGGGGTCCTGGATAATCAAGTCTGTAAATACATACTAATTTTTAGATTTATTCATACAGCCAATGTGGGGCACCAACAGTTGCTGATACTGCAGGGTGCTACTATATTGTTATCAGTACCATTAAAAGTAATCTTTCTTACAGTTATCTATCAGAGACATTTTTGGCAATTACTTGTGTGGATATATTTCTTTTCATCCCTGAAGATGGTGCACAAATAATGATTTCTACATAAGGAATAAAAAAAAATGTAACTAATATAACAGTGTGGAAAAAAAAATCTTTGGAAAAATGTCTGGTTATTCTAATTCATATTTTACCCCCTTTGAAAATCCTGAAAAAAGTACAAAAAGCCACATGACACTGGAATGTGTTTTATTTTTTCTTTAGGACAGTATTTGGTATTATACGTCTCATTTTAGTATGAAATGTAGACTTTTTCTCTTAATGGGACATTTTATTTTGAACAGTAAGAATAAAGGTTTGCATGACACATATGGAAGCTGTCAACATATAATGCACTCTTTCCCTGGGGCTGTGGTAAATTAAGGATCAGGTTTTTTTGATTCTCTTTTTTAATGTATCCTCAACATTCTGCAGCATCCCCTTTTGGCTGATTCCCTACTTCTGACACCAAAACTTTCTGTCATGATTCAAATGAGAGGTGATCTTTTTCACGCTGATGGACGCATGGGTGTTGGATGAATTGCAGCATAAAATCAATACAGATGCACAAACAATTTGAAAAGCTCCATGCAACTTTTTCCTGTATATATTCCACATGTCTCTTAAGACTCAGATCTTGTTCTAGTAAATCAGCACCTTTGTATTAACTTTTAGCAGTTTTATAAGTGCACATTAGCAATGATCTGAGCATCACTATTGCTGAAGTGGTATAAACAGCTATAAGATTAATGCTTTTTCTATCTTTGTCATTGCTGAGGAGAACCTAGAGTTGTTTACAGAGAATGGGAGAGGGAGGTAACATGCAATGTGATTGGTGGTGATCCACAGAATAAAACGGATTCCAAATACACAGCTCTCAGCACAACATCCTGAATAGCCCCACAGTTATATAGTTCTGTGCCTTTTATTAGATTACTGCAGCTCTCACTTATTTTTCACCTACCAGCACACCAGAGGGAAAGAAACTGGTGTCTACTTTGAAAAAACAAAGATTAAGATTTCTGTTACCACATAGTCCCATAGAAGGTTTCTTTGGGCTTTCCTGCTTTTTGAGGTGGGCAGGCAGCAGGAACCCTCAGCTCCCTGACTCTGACTATTACGTCAAGTATTTTTTTTCCTCAGAGGAAAAGCAAACTTGAAAAAAAAAATAGGCTCAATTGAAGCTTGTGGAAGGCTAATTTCCCCTTCAGCATGAATTTGGGTATGCTCTGATGTGTGTCCCCTGGAAGGGTGTTTGGTTCTTAACCCTACAAGCTGCATGAAGGATTGGTGAAGTTCTTCTCCAGAGATGTTGGGGAAGAAACTAAAAACCACAGTCTCTATCTTTTACCCTCTCTTCCTTTTAGCCTGGATCTTCCAAGGTCCCTTTCTCCACCTAAGCCTTCAGAAAGGCAACTTTCTTGGTGTGGCATGGAGTGGCTGGTTTGCTTTCAAGCCATGACAACCTGTGGCAGCACGCTGGCCTTTTCATGTACTTGGCTGTATATTTGATGTTGTTTTGGCCTCACCATTAACACACTAAATATAATGAATTTATCCCACAGCTGCCCCTAGACCACCTTGGCACCTCGCTTACATGACCATGGTAGCTATCAAGTACTCTGGGGGATGCTGCTGGGTTGTTACCTTTAAACCTCTTGATGGATCTGGTATTTACAAGACAAAGTATGAGGAGCAATGTCACCTTCATTACTGTCCTTATAGTGGGGGAACTTAGGAAATATGTATTTATATTGATATACATATATATGGACTTTGGCAGGCAATAGCTCTGACTAAATTCTGGGCCATCTGGAAGCCATATAGCCATGTTAGCACAGCACTGAACCCGAGCTAATACATCCTGCCCCTCAGCAGGTTTTATTAGCTTGGGCTCAAGCACTGCCTAAGTACAGCTACATTCATTTCTGGTTCAGAGCTGACTTTGGCCAAAATTGCGCTAGTTTTAAATTAAACATGCTCAGGAATACACTACGGTGTGAAACAAGCTGGAGGGATGAGTCTCTCAGTCTCCAAAACAGGGTGATCCCATGGCAGCTGTCCCCATGGTAAAGGTCCCAGTGCTGCAGTGCTGCCTTGAGGTTCTGTTGATTCTGTGGTGGAGCTGGCACACTGCCACCAAGAGCACACTGCCACCCTGAGCAGAGCGGATGATCCAGTTCCAGCACCCTGATTTGCTGAGATGGGTGAAACCACTGTTTCCACCTGGGTCACAAACATGGTCGGCATTGTGTTGGCTTGTAGCAAGCGACCACACCCTTTGTTAGTAAGGGCACGCTCACTTTAAGCAGAATGGCCAAGAAGGGGGCTGAAACGGGCTCCCACCCCTTCTCCTAACACCGCTGGTGCATACTGGTCCTTGCTGTACAGCTGTGCAAATCACCCCACACCCGGCTCCCCAGACAGATGAAGGAAACAGCTGCTTCTCAACACCATTCGTTTAGAGATAATGACATTTGTGTTCCATTCCATACAGAAAGCTTTTATCCATTTTATTCTTTGGTGGATGACCAATTAATCTAATCTCTCCTTGTTTTATTGTCTTCCTGAACACATTTTTAAATGGTGCAGAAAAGCCCCAGGACTCCCACAAGCCACTCACAGTTTAAGTGCATTAACTTGGAAGGATAAATCAAGTACTTACAGACCATTTTTGTGTATAATTACATCTGATTTTTTGTGTAAGCATATATGGTGCTGCCATATTATACAGCATATCAGAGTTCCTTATGTGTTCCCAAGTGCTTTATTCAAGAACTTTATGAATACCAAAATTAACACAAAAAGAAACCCAAAATTCCTTCAAATGAACGGGGTAAAAGCAACTAAATGTAAGATTTGGCAAACAAAAGATGAATCTAGTCTTGACTAAATCTGTGAAGCCTAGGAAAGGCAGAGCAGAGCATCCAAGACCACCCGTTTGTCAGAATTCCTTAAAGCCTCCATGGAGAAGAAGAGTTAATAAAACACATAAAGCACGTGTCAAAAGCATATTTTATGTTGTTATAGATAAATGTGTCCACCAAAGGAAAAGTTTGAGCAACAGTTTATGTAGATAATACTACAGAGAGTAAAAATACTTTAGAGCTGGAGTGTTGAGGATGTGTTATATATGGACCATCACATTGGTGTTACTAGCTTTTTTCTTTTCTTTTTAAAAAATAAGCTCAGGTAGCCAAACTCCACTTCAATTCTTTTGTTTCAAGTCCCATTGCTCTCAAGAGTGCTGTTGGGGCATGAGAAACCATGAAAATTTCTCTCTAATTTTGAAAAATACTGTGTGGGCTTTCATAGTTAGAGCCTATGGGCAGTTTTTTGCTCAAATATTAAATGTTATTGGACCTTGGATGCGCAGAATATTTCTTCAAAAGGCCTTTCCTCATTTCAGATGTCACTTCCCAAAAGAAGGAAACCATAGGTGTGGCATTGGAATTTTTTTTTCAGCAAACTGCGTTGAAATGAATTCGCAGAATCACTAAATTTTTCATTTCTAAGTACAAATATGTAAAATTATTACCAAAATAACTACTGTGTCCTAGCAGTAGTGGTTAATCTGTAAAATGTGTTTTGTGAATTCTTGAACACTTTTGAAAGTAAATAAGTTCTTGTTTTTCATAACAAAATGAGTGGTTTGGTGCAGGCTAATGACTCAGGACAAAATAATGGATTTTGGAATTACTCATTGTGCTGTGTTGCCAGTGTAAATCTGGCTAGGATGCATAATGACTGAAAGCTCTTGCAAAATAAGTGTCTGATCAATATTTTACTTAAAATATATACTGTCTGAGGAGATAAAGCCAAGGCACAGATCTTACTGTCATTGGCATCCACACTGGCAGTCTCAGAAAAAGTCAGCTTTCTGAATGTTATGAAAAACAAGGATGTGTCTCCAGGTCAAGACTGCAAGACAGATTATTATTGAAATCTTGAAGGGCTCTTGCATTACCATTTGGAGCAGCTGGAGGGGAAATGAGCTTTTAAGATGGAACTCGATGAGTTCACAAAAAGAATTGTATGATATGACTGCGTGTGACAGCACTGAAGCAGACAGAGTGACACAGCAAATTGCTCTGCAGTTATCAACCCAAGTGCAGTTCCTATTTTGTGGGTGTAAAAACAAAAAACACAAAATTGTCAGGATTGTTGAGATAGGACCTTTTTGTAAGCTGAACTTCACAGTTATTTTTGCAGCAACAATTTCTTTATTATTAGGGGAGAGAATGTGAAAAGGCAAATAATATTCATTCAGTTCAGTCACTCAAACCCAAACTTCCATGCAAGCTTTTAAGCAAACTGCTAAGGGCACTTTACTATCGAATAGTATAAAAGCCAAAAAGAAGTTTAAATGCCAAGTCAAACAAATACATCTTGCCAAAGACTCAGAATCCTATGAATAAGGACTAAGGAGTTCAGCAAATTTGAAACATAATGCTTTAAATAAGTCTTAGCCTCCAAATATACTTTCCAGTATGTAGAGGAGATAATTAATCGTCAGAGCAGTTTTGAGAAGTGCATGCCATAATGTGAAGAATACAAGGGCTCTGGACTATCACTGCACAGAGTAAATCCACCTATTGTGTTTTTTGGGGTTTTTCCTAGGTGTAGGGGCAATTGCAGTGTCTAAGTTCACTAGAGCAGGCACTAGCGGACCTGCACTTTCTTCTTTTCTTCTGAAATCTGAAAAAAATCTTTGAAATCCTCAGAATTAAAGATTTGATGGAAAGACAGAATGGAGCCCATTTTTCAGAATGCTTGACAACATTGTTCAGAGATGGTCAAGAGAAGCAGAAAGACAAGCTGTTTTGGTTTTACGAGTTTCATCTGGCTGAAGCTCCGGGTGTAGTTAAGCAGGTCAGCCTGAGTCATTCAGCTGACTTTAGAAAGTACTGCTTTAATGCCACAGTATGGAACAACTGCATGCCCAAGAGACCTGGTTTTTCAGTTGTCATTGAAGCCAAGAGTTTTCTAAATGTTTACAAGAAATGATAGATTAAAACCACTTACAAAAATGAATGGTACAAGGGGAAATTCAGGATAGAGCAAAATTTTTTTAATGCATTCTGAAATTGACACTACAAACAAAAATAAGGACTACCTAACAAGACCATGGCACACACAATGGAGCTACTGCTGTGGCAGAAAGCTTGATGCTTTTCAGAGGCAGAATGCTTTGAAATACCTCCTGTTCAAGAAGGGGCAATGCTTTTCAGACTGAAGGCAAATATCCCCCATAAACACAATGTTTTTCTTTTTTTCTTTTTTTTTTCCTCTTTTTTTTTTTTTAATAAACTATAATAGAAGTCCTGTAAATGCAAACTTTCTTTTGGAAAAAAACAACCTAAAATGGAGACAACATATGCAATTTGAATTTCTAAACCAAACAGTTCAGAGATCCTCCTCAGAAGAAATATAGCGTCTCAAGGGCAGTGTATATTTTGATTGCTTCATCTTCTGAAAGTTGCAGTTAAGCTAAGGTACATGATAAACTGAGAGAGAAAAGTTTTACGATGTACCCACAGAAGTCAATAAAAGTTTTCGTCTGCACAAGAAGCAGATCCAGTGAATATACCATTCATGAATTGAACAAATGAATCCTAAAATCTCACGCTGGCTGCTTAGAAGATCAAGCACATAAAGGAATATAGTCACATAAGCTGTTTCTCTGTGTAAAAAGGCTGTGGGTTACAGGATTAATTTTTTACAGTATATCTCTATACCCTGGATAACCAAGTAAGCCTTAACTTGTGGAATCTTAATAGCCATCTCATTGCTGAAGTCTAAAGGAAACCCAGAGGGAACTTAATAATATTAAAAGTTATTTTAAAGGGAGTTCACATTGGTTTGAAGGATATTTTGCTTCGCACACAATATCCACCATTGTAAATTCAGGGAACCTAAATTTAAATTCAGAAAAGCTTCACACACCTTTACAGTTCTCAATATATAAATCTAATAGTATTCTCAATATGTCCACCAGTAAAGCATTAATATTTTACAGATAAAATTAAAATTCTGAAACTCACTGGAATGAAAAGTAAAGAAAAATAGTAAAAATATTCCCTCTAGAAATGAAGGGAAATGTGGAACTTTGTGGTGAGAAGCTAGCTTGTCCATGTTGTTATGAATAGAGAATAGCGTGTACAGTTTTTCATATCTGACTTGCAACTGAAGATTGGAACATATAGGAATTAATGTTACTGAATTATTTAATAGTAACTCAAACACATGAAAAGAAGAATTAAAGAAACACAAGACTAAAAAAGCATTTAAAATGAAATCAGAAGCTTCAACAAATATATTTTTCCATTGCAGTCAAAAAAGTAATTATCAAAATTGTTCAGAATATGTTGCCAATTACTCTGCTCCATAACTGCTAACTTTCTCAGTTCTTCTCTTGCCTTTGCTGGTCTCTCTGTCACTGGAAACATCTTAAACCAATTTAAAGTGCTACACCTGAATAAACATGTTGTAAAAGTGTTTATGTATTGAAGTGGGTCAGTTCAAGGTATGGTATTTGGCTGGAACTTCTAATTTCTCTTTTTACTGCAAAAGGGCTGCCAGAAGGAGGAAGTCTGAGCTGAATTAATACATTTGTTACAGTGGAAGTAGAATGGAAACTACTTTAACCACAAATCAAACTGCCTCTTTCATTTACGCCAGTGATAGAGTTTTTTTAAGAAATATAGACTCTGGCATGCAGCCACTGTGAGTTTGTGTTTGAAAAGGAAGCCTATATGCTTATTTCTATAATGTTTACTCCTATACTTGTTTTCAAGCTCTTTTTCAGGGTGATTGAGTTAACAGCATTACACATTTGTGAGGCAGATGCTCCTTCGTTGTCCACGTAACAAATTTTCCAGCGGGTTTAGAAGAATCCTGAGGCGTCCTGGTGCCGCCCGGCGCGCGGTGCCAGCGCCCATACCCTCCCGTTTAAAGGACCTCTGTGTCCCCACCCTGCACAGCTGCACAGCTTCACATGACACTGTCTCATTTTCTGACGGTTGAAGGGCTCTGCATAATACACGTACGCACAAAAGTGTTTATGCTGCCAAAATAAATTCTGTTAAGAGTGAGGGTTTATTTGCTAAAATGTCACTGATGCAGTTTCAGTGACTTGTTTTGCTTTCCTTTCTTTCAGTGAGGTTTAGACCACATAATATAGTGAGGTTACCACACAGTCCTGACTGAACAAATATTTTAAAGAAATATGCACATCCCCTGGGAACAGAACCAGAGTCAATAATACGCATATTTCAAACTCTCGTCTTTTGAACAACTGAATGGCTTCCTACCTTTATTGGTGAATGAGCATCAGTTTAAGTAACACTGCACAATATTTATTTTTAAAGCAGAATTATATATATTATCTACACTTCTATTTGCTACTGGTTTGCTTTGGGGATATAAAGTTTCGTGTCTCTCTGAAACAATGCAAAATTAGAAGACCACATTACATTATTCTTTCTATAGGAAATAGATTTAATGGAGCTCATTTATTTTTCAGTTCTACAGATGCATGCATGAGACTGAATTAAAAGGTCTCTGTAATGAATAAGGTATATAGCACACAAAGACTGCAATTTTATGCAATAAAAATTGTATCTGTAAAGCTGTTGAAACTTTTGCAAATTGTTGAGATTTTTTTTGTCTTTTTAAGTTTTGTTCAACAAAATGTGGATAGATTCCTAATCATATAAATTCAGGATTGCAGCAAATTCCTTGCTATGATTCAGTCAACAGTTGAACTTCTGCTATGGCTTTGGGAGGGACAGAAGTTCACCTTTTAACTTGCAATTTCCATTGCTTTTAGGTCGAAGTATCAATGTTAAATCTGCTGGCCTGGTTGGAAGACATGGGCCTCAGTCAAAGCAACCATTCATGGTTGCATTCTTCAAGGCAAGTGAAGTGCTTTTCCGTTCTGTCCGAGCAGCCAACAATAAAAGGAAAAATCAGAATCGCAACAAATCCAGTAGTCAACAGGAGTCCTCTAGGATGCCAAGTGTTGGGGGTAAGATGGAGCTATGATTTACTAGGCTTCTTGTAGGAGGTATGGGCACCTGCTGAAATGCAAGGCAGTCGCAACAGCTCAAAACAATCACAACAGCTCAAAAAGATGCAGCTCACTGGCTGGACTGTCAGAAACAGTGTTTGCATTCCTCTTTTGTCATGTTGGCCCTGTTTTGTTTTGTTACCTTCTGTAAATCAGATCAATTACATGTATCATGGACCCCAGGAGGGTGAAATAACCAAGCAGTTTAAGAAAGGCTGTGTCTGAGCTTGAAATTAAGCTTGAAACTAAGATATCACAGTATGCAACTGGATGATATCTTTGCTATGCATAAGTAAAAAATAGAGGTAAAGAAAATTATTGCACCCCTACTACTTGTCTAGGAAGCTTCAGCAAAACTGCCTCTCAGCTGAAGAAGGCAAGATGTAACCCAAAAGTCTCAATACTGGAAATGAGGAAGCTTAGCCAATCTGAAAAATTGTCAACTGTTTAGGAGTTCAGAGCAGCTGACAAGTAATGATAGAAATATAAAATATATCCCTCTCCAGAGTGAATTTGGTCCCTTAACTGAAAAGTACTGACAATAATGCACGTGAAAATGTTCTTAATTGCTTTAGAGCCTGGAATAAATTTTGCTTCAGTTTTTCCTGAAACAATCCTTTCAGCTGAAGGCACAAAGTCACTTTGTAAATATTCTTATGCCTGAACAAACATTTCCACTTTTTGGGAAAAGGATGTGAAAGTGTTTCTTTCTAGAAGCATCACAGATTTAATAACAGCATATCAAAACTTTAATATAAAGTGCTATTCTTAAATCCCATGGATGACTACAAGTAAGCAAGTCAGTATTTTGTGGGAGGAATTTTGCCTTGGGGTGGGGCACACCTATTTGAGAAGTGTTATAAGCAATATGCATTACTTTTATCTGTCTCAGAACCTTGACAGAGGCAGGCTAGAAACTATTCTAATGCAATGAGAAAGCCTTTCCTAGACCATTTGCAGAAGGATAATTTTACCATAAGAATAAAAAATTACTGTTGAGTTGCTAAAGAAATCAAAGAAATTATTTAAATAATTGTTCATATTCCCTGGAAAGTCTGCTAATTTTGAGAATCACATTATTTTTGGTGAAGGGATAATCACCTAGATATATGGTACACACAAGATACCTAAATATAAATATCACAGTTTTGGACTGAATCCTATGTATCTAGAGCATGAAAAAGTGAGAATTGAACAGATTTCTTAAGTTTTGTTGATTATAGCAGGAAAGCTGAACACAAGCTCCTTGCTGATTTACCCTGGGGAAACACAACCTTATCACATTGAATTGACATAAGAATTACCTCAGGGAGAGCTGTCTTTAAGTCTCAAAATACTTTTCAGCCTTGTCTCTGCATTCAGTTGTGCTCCAGACTGGTTGTAAAACAAGAAAAAACAGAACATCTCTAGTGAAATGCGCATTATGAAACAAATTTTATCATAATCTCATTAAGGTTTACATAAACACAGAGTAAATCACTACATATGTTGATCCGTGGCAGATCTCTTCCAAAAGAGATTGCAATTCAAGAAAACCATACTGTTAAAACTAGATCAGGTTAAGAAGCAATTGCACATGCACTTGCATCAAAATCAGAAGCTTTGACCATTGCCCAGAGAGGGAGGCCATTAAGATATAGGCAGGCTGGAAAAGATGGCAAAGCTGAAGGTAGGTAAGTGACCACAACTTCACATAGCAACATCCTCTGAGGTAAAACTGCTTGAAGGTATAGCAAACCACATTCCCTGCTCCTGCCTTGCAGCTTGTCTCAACAATCCCCATGTCACAAATAAACTTCTTTTGTGTGGGTGTAATCAATGATTGCTCACTGGACTTTTCCCACTATGGATGATCCAGAAGTCTTTTAATAACTACTGAAACAATACACATGAAATGCTGTGGATGAGCATGCTGAAGGCTACAAAAGTAATGTACAGATTCTATCCACGTCACCAGTGTGCGACAAAGACACAGAGAAGACATTCTTTTTGCTCTGATCTCTGAATCTTTTCAGAATATAATCCCTCCATGTGGAGAGCCTGCTATCTGAGAAAATCTATGCTCTTTTTCTTCTCTTTTCCAACCCCAGGATCTGGGGTATATACTGTATCCATTTGGGTTTGTGGAGAAGGCTAATTTTCCAACCCCTCTACAGCTTCAGTAATGAGCAGAACTTCAAAAGCAAAATTCACATCTTCAAATTAAAACATAAAAGTTTTGGGGAAAAAACCAAAGAATTTTGCCAATCATCTTATGGAATATAGGCAATAGACTATATTCAATCCTCATTCACTTCTTGATGCAAGACACTTGACAGTGACCGGCGAAGATTATTGTGTCATGTAGGTCTTTTGTTTCTAAGCTTCTTCCATGATCTTTTATCTACAGCAAGTAAGACAGACACTGACAGTGAAATTGCTCACTTATATAGCCAGATGTAATGTAGCCAGACCCAGATAGGTATGTTGTCTTTCATATATGACAGACTTCTAATATTTCTCTCTACTTACATCAGTCTCAACTTTATCACAATCATGTGTTCACTTCCTCCTTGCTGTTTTCTTCTTCATTTTCTTTTACTTCTCCCAATTTTTCTTTTTTCTTTCTTTTTTGTTTTATCCTGTTTACCCTTGCTCTTGCCTTTTTTAATCTTTCTTTTGCCTCTTGCATTTTGTATTTTGCCTTCTTCTTTTTCTCCTTACTTTTTAAGTTCTTGGATTTCAGCAATTAGCTTTACTGTGTTCTCAGCATGTCAAAAAGGAACGCTCCACTGGACAACCCAGATCTTCCCTTTCAAAGGGAAAACATTTTTTTAAATTATTCATGGAGTTTCACAAAATCATAGGATGGTTTATGTGGGAAGAGACCTGGTCTAGTGGAAAATGAGAGGACTCCCTGCCCCTGATAGGGGAGTTGGAAGTAGATGATCTTTAAGGTCACTTCCAATTAATATTCTGTGATTCTGTCATATACACAATCTCAGTATGAAGAGAATAAAATCTTATGTATCGATTATTATAACACCTGGGAAATTGTTGACAGACTTGGGGTCATCATCCCTGTGTTGCTAAGAACTTCAAGAGGAGATGACGTCAATGCAGTGTAAAGACAGACAGAATTAAGCTTAACATTCAAGCTTTACCTGCCTGCTGTGCACAGAGGATTAAACACTTTTTTATTTACCTAGTTTTATTTTTGTCAAACTGTAGATAGAAGAAAAAATTTAAAATCCTCAAACCAAAACCAGGCAGGTTGTTTACAAAGTATGTCACATAACTCTCCCCTAAAAAAAAAGCTGGTTAAATTTTAATTTCTTTAACATTGTCTATAAAGAGTTATAGTTTAACTGGACATTAGAGAATAGCCACATTTAAATACTGAATAGTGACTTACACCAGGAAACTAAAAAACAAAGCTACATAATTTTGTTCAGAGAGATAAAACCAGAAAACAATACTTAAGGCTACATTTTGTGCATGCTATTGATTGGTGTTACACAAACTGATTCAAAATATAGTATTTTGTAATAGTATGTATAAGCATGTTTTCATGTCATTATTTCCCCTGAAAAAAAAAACTCATGAAATTTCTTATACATATATTTTATTGACCTCCTTGCACAGCTTTTTCTGCTATGTAGGGGTTTAGATTCCACTGAAGAGCAATGTTTTCTCAATCACAATAGCCTATGGTTTTGATTCTTGACAGAATACGCATATGGGCTTTGAAGCTACAGTGTGTGAAATTGAATCCTTAGCACCAGATCTTATTATAAATGTCACATTTGATACTTACATAAAACGTTATATTACACACAACATTTGTCCAACATGAAAGGTAGAATTTAGGGAAGGAATTCAGACTTTCCTGAGTCTCACTTTCTTTGTAGGTGAATGGGTTAGATGGCTTACAGTCTGTACATGCTGGCCATTTTATCAGGTATTCTGGTGTGACCACATATCAATTGAACCTATATTCAAATGACTCAGACTATCACAACAATGATGACATCTGTGCAGTGACTTACATATGTATTATTCACATTTTCACCTTTAAGTGTAGAAACTTCTGCTACATCCTGGCCCTAAAACTTCTGTACATGTTCTTGAATATGAAAATGTCACTGCCGAGAAAGCTGGCAAAACCACAATCTTCAGATTTCATTTGTTTGCCTGCTTGGGTGCTATTAAAAACCATATTGTTGCTTTCCTGACTTTCTCATGTGCATGTTTTCCACATCTTTCAGTCACAGTTTTTTGCAAAGTGACTTGTATTCTATATGTATGAGTTTTAAATTCCCTCAAATAGCTGAGACAGAAAAGCTTGATATTCACCTCCTATGAGCACTGATGTTAGTGAAAATGAATATATAGGTCTGTGTGAAGAGTAACCAGTGAACATAGCTCCATTTTTTTTTAAAGTTCCTTTACTTTCAACTACCTTCACTGTATTTCTGGAGTGCATGCAAAACACATTAGAATATTACATACAACTCAGCACAAGGTATGACTCAGGGATTTTGGTTGTATTAAAGGCATATGGATTTTTGAAAAATTGTGAAGTCTTAGGGAATCCTGTCTTGCTTCCAGTTGCTACTCCAGAAGGACATAGATATCCCATGGGATGTGGGTGTATATTTTGACCCTGCATGCCCTGGGACAACTGAGAGTATTTGCAGCACATAACCAGCTGTATGTGGAGATCATTTAATGACTGTCATTGAAGGGCTAGGAAAATATCGTAGGAAAGAACACAGTGTTTATCTTTAAAAACTATGAGGATTTGAGGTATCATAACTTAGAAAGCCTAGCTTAACATCCCTGATGCTTATTTAGTATTGCAAATGGACATATTTGTGACTTGTGGACAGCTTTTGACACAGTTTTGAGAGTCATAGTGGGCCCATGTGTATTCAATAGAAAGCAGGTACACAGCCTGTTTAAAAAATAAAGAAAAAAGCCTGTTCTAAGAGCATGTTGCCAGTGATAGAAAAAACTGTCTGTGTATTTTGAATGATGTCTTGTCGAGTCTCTTCTGGATCTGGTTCAGTCCAAACTTTTATTGGTAATTAGGATGATGGAGCACTCCTCCCAGATCTCATATCCTCTGTGAAATTCCAGAAAACACATTCTGTTCTATTGTCCAAGCTACTAAAAAGGGTGCTAATACCAGTACCGATCCTTTAGCGACCTCCCTCGTAGCCAGCTGCCAGGTGGACTCCGTACCACTGATCCCAACTGTTTGGACCCAGCAGCCTAGATAACTTTCCATCCATTATATTCTTACCTATCAAAGTTATCGATTGGTTTGACCAATTTGACTCAAGGAATACTATGGGAGACCATATCCGAAACCTTCCTAAAAGCAAAGGGATCAACACCCAGAGCTCTTCTAAAGCCCACAGAACTAGTCAGACCATCACAGAAAACAGGTTGATTAGGCACAGTTTGAATTAGTAAATTCATGCTTACTCTTCCCAAAGCACCTTCTTTGTTTGTGTTCCTGGACAGTTTCCATGAGAATTTGTTCCAAAGACTTCTCAGAAACTGAGGTCAAGCTGATTGGTGTTCCTGAAGATGGGTGTGGCATTTTCCATTTTGAATCATCGGAAATGTCTTTTGGGGTATGAATGCTCAAAAAGGGCAGGAAGTGACTTTGCAGTGTTGGTCAGCTCATTCCCCATCCTGAAATTAATTCCTTCTGCTCACATGGATTCATGTATCTTCAAGCTGCTGAACTGATTCCTAACTCTATCTCTTTTACTGTGGGTAGAGTTTCGGCCACTAGGGTCAGGGACTTGGGACTCCTGAGGGTTTATCTTGCCAGTAAAAAGCAAGGCAAAGAAGTCACTGACTACATTAACCTGTTCTGAGTCCTTGTCTCTAGGTCCTTTGCTCTACTGAACAACAAAGCTGTATTTTTATGTTTTCCCAGGCAATATGTTTATATTATTTCTGTATAGTTCATCCCAATTGCACATTACTTTTGCGTCCTATTTGAATTTGAATTCAGTCAAGATTTTCCTAGACATCCACAGTGGATTTGTGCCATATTTGCTTGACTTGCAACAGGTTGCAATGCTGTTGTTGATGGCATCCCTCAGAACCTTTACTTTACCATGGCTGCAGCAGCCCCATCATGCTGCAGTTCTCATCAACATCCTCATCCCCAATCTGTTCTTTATTCATTGATTTGTATAACTACAACAGACTCCTAAGGCTGATGAGCAGGAATATATTGAAAAAAAATTTGGAAGCTGATTGACAGTGTGGTATTACTGCAAAACTCCTATTCTGGGTAATACTACTAGAAAACAAGCCTGGAATAACTATTTTACCTTATTTTATACTGTATTTGGTTGTGGCCATCACATTTTTGGCAAGACACAGAGAAGCTGAAGAGAACCCAGAGAAGCAATGGTGGCAGAGGTGAGGACGGCTGACAAGAAGCACTTGACAAATGTGCAGAAAAACTCCTCTAGGCCATATATTTGGAAGAGTTTTCTGCAAGGATGGTGAAGAACTATGCAGATTAGTTCAGAGACTGTGGAAGTTCCTTTCATTTTATATGAAAACAGAGTTTCTCTCTGAATCTTAATTATCCTGAAATTTTTCAGAGAACTTCCCATTTCAGTCTCAAGTCTTATAATGTAAAAAAAAAAAATCAAAAAATTCTTTTTCTGAAACTGAAAAATTTGTTTTACTTTTCCATGTCTTCCTTGTTAGGATTTGTGGAGTTTTGTTTGTTTGCTTTTTCTTGTTGTTGTGAATTTTTTTGGTGAACTTTTTTTTTCCCCCAGAATGTTTATTTTGGTTCAAAAAAGTTATCTTAAGCATTCTTGAATTGGAAACAGAGAAGACAGTCTGTACTCCCTGCTCTGTCACATGCCTCACTTATGGTATCACATGAATAGCTGTATAAACCAACTTTGGGGGCTAACGTGATGAAGGCATGACCCTGTTCCCTTCCTTTCCTGTTACTTAGGAGCAGTAAGGAACAAGTACTAGAATTTCTCCAGGAGCAAGGTTGTCGTGGAGAATCATGTATGGAAGGTTCTGGGTGTCCTTCTATTCTGACACATTTCTGACAGAGAGCTTGCAGTCCTTTAAAAAGCACCTGTTAGACTACTTGTTTACATTAGTACTAGCAATTAAAGATCATCAAGTGGTGAATATTTCCAGAATATATGGTAAAAATTAAGTACAATATGTGCCACTATGTGTTTAACTAAGAGACTTTTGGAAATCCCCTGTTTCCGGACAATTTTATTGTTGGTAATTCATCTTTTGAACTGGGCTACTTTCTTTAGCTGGCAATTAGAACCAGGCCAACCTACAGATGATTTCCCTGATATTTTGGATCAGACTCTCACTTGTGGTCTTTGATTACCTGTGTGGATATTATCAGAAGTGTTACCCAGCTAGCCAGCAAATAGACATCTTGTAAACCCGTTTCCCCTAATACTGTATGCATTATTTTGCCAGTGTACAGAAATTGTATCAGTCTGACTGTGCTGATTCTGTATTTCCAGGTTTACATTGCCTTTACAACTAACCCTAGGAATATAAATGACAGTATGGTTTTACTTTCCTTTGTACTGCTTGGTAAGGATCTCAAAAATAGCTAAAGCTTGTCAGTTCTAGTAATGCTTCCAAGTGATTTATTAATGTTGTTTACTTTCTGTAGATTATAACACAAGCGAGCAAAAGCAAGCATGTAAGAAACATGAACTTTATGTGAGTTTCCGTGACTTAGGATGGCAGGTAAGTTATAAATGCTCTTTCCTAACAGTTCAAACTGGGACAATCTATTTTAAAGTCCCCCATTATTTACACTGTTTTCTTTATGGAAATTGGTATTACAGTGATGAGAGACAGATTCTTTAAAAACATTTTGTAACAAATCCTTATCAGTATTGCTATCACTATAACTTTATCTTTTTTAGCTCTCTCTCAAAGATATTGCATACATTAGTGGCTTTACAATTTGGATTCATTCACATAAAGATACATTTAAACTGCTTCTCAAGAGTTGAGTGAATCTGCACTAAATGAAACCAAAATCCCCACATCAAGTAGTGAAATGTTTTAAATTTTCACTAGTTCAGATTTAAATCCCCCTTGTTCAGTGCTGTCTGCTTCAGGTCATAGAGATTTCACTGGGGTAGGGTCCTTAGGGAAATAAATCTTGGATCATTGCTCAGTGATCTTTATGATACCATAGCTAATTTTATATAATTTCTGAGGAAAACTCACCCTGCCGCACAGTAAATACAACAACAACAACAACAAAAAAAATATATATACTTACAGTAAAATGTCATCAAGTCAGAGGCAGGGCATGATGGGAAAAGAAAATAGAGATCAATCTAGGGCTTTTTCCAGAAAGCAAGGAACTCTCTATAAAGAACAAGAAGGCCTTCAGTAACCTCTAACTATTGCATATATAGGTAAGAACCCAGGGATGGTTGCCTGTGTGTTTCACATTTTGCTGAATTATTTTAAAACAACTCTCCAGGAGCAGAACAAATCTAAGAGGAGAAAAAGTATGCTATCTCTTTAGTGACAGCTCATCCTTTATGTATCTAGCTTGGATTCTTATATGGCCTCATTATCCTATCTGATATTTTGTAGTATATTTATCCCCACAGCAGCCTGAAGAAGTAGACAGAGGCTGTTTTCCCAAGTCTGCAAAGCATAATTACCCTGTCCAGGGCCACAGAGCAGGCTTGTGGTATTGAACTCAGGCTACTGAACAAGTGAGCCATTGTCTCTTGATTACAGGGTTTTTTTTCCGATATCAACAGGTTTTTTTGGTTTTTTTTTTTTTTTTTTGTTGGGGGGGGGGTTTGCTGTTGTTTTTTTGTTTTTTGTTTTTTTTTTTTATTTAACAGTAGATTCTGGTATGCTCCAAGATGTGCTAGGCTCTCAGATCAATGGCCATAGTGGCCATAGTAGTCAAAGAAAAAAGAAATTTTTTAACACAAAGGCTACTGTAAGAATTAAAAGTTTCAGCTGGAAAGCTAGAGCTACACTGTACAATATTTGATCAGTGACACACAGAGTGAAATAAGATACAAAAAATAAAGATACAAATCCCAAGAAGTAGCTACTTGATCCTCTCTGCCCTTCCTGCAGCACCTCCATTACCTGGCAGAGGAGGAATTCAGCAAACTAAACACACAGCTTTTATTAACATTTTAAAATATTTTCCCTCCTGTGGTCTTTTGCCCATGCTGTGTTGCTTGAAATACTGAAAATGTATGATTCATTGACATGCCAACAGGTAATCACTAGCATCACTCAGTCTCACACAGTAATACAGTTAACAGTATTGACTATGCTGAAGGAAGAGAACGCATTTTAATTACTTTTGTTGCATCAAGACATGCTCAAAACTTTTAGTCTGGAAGGAAAAGTATTCTGCAAATATATTTCAAGCTTTAATCTCCCTTATAGCCTCATTAGTTGGTATTCAGTACAGATTTTTAGGTTTCATTAATTTTTACCTCAATTTTGCATGGACAAAGCAAGTGCTTTTAAAAAAAAACAAACATTCCTTTCACATGACACCTTCTGAAGTTCATTTTGTCACTGAGCAAGTCTTAGTTTGATATAGTTATAAATTCCCTGAGCGAGAAAATATAATGAGTGGATTTATTTGTTTTTGTTTTAGGATTGGATTATTGCACCGGAGGGTTACGCTGCATTTTACTGTGATGGAGAGTGCTCTTTTCCCCTCAATGCCCACATGAACGCAACAAACCATGCCATTGTTCAGACTCTGGTATGCCTCTGTGTTATAGTTGCCTATGCTGTAGCTTGTGTCCTTGATCAGAGTCTGATTCTTCCGCTTATCCCTTCTGAATTTTGATTATTTCTTGGTAAATCATAACTCATTTCAAAACCTGCTTTAGTGATTTTTTTGGAGAGAGGATGACCTGCTCTGAGTGGCCCGTGTGGTAGGTTTCACCTCCATTTCAAATGCAATAGCACATGAGAATACTGTGTTATATTACTGGAGAATTGTGTAGACAGGAACCAAAGGGGCCCCCTGGTTTGACTTCCAAGAGTTTTTGCAGCTTATTGAAGCTCAGTGTTAACATCTACATGTTATACCTTCCAGAAATGATGACACTTGGCCACTCTGTGGACCTCTGTTGTCAACTGTTGGCAGAGATTCTCACACTGTAATTTAATGTGAAGCTTTGCAAACAGATGCATTTGCATGTAAGAAATTGTGTTCAGTCATGCCTGGCTTACAAATGCAATTTAAAAATAAGTGTATTTGGATCTGTTGCTCTGCCTGGTACATGTAAAAGAGGATTTGCAGCCAGCTTTCTGCCTCTGCTAATTCTTATGTTAGTCCTGTGCCTCAGCTGGAGCAGCCAAAAAGATGATCTTAGTTGAGGCAGCTGGCTAAGCCTCCTCTACCCCAGCAGTGTTCATCGACAGAAATCATGACCTTTAGAGTATAACTAAATGTAATGCTGTAAGGCCAAAGTCTGGTCAGTCTGGTCAAAAACTGATTTTTCACCTGTGCCAGCTGAAGAACTGTCTCCGAATAGCAGTGGTATTAGCAGAATGATTAAGAAGGGGAGGAATGAGAGATAATACAAAGGAGGGAGTCACAGCACAAAATGAGAACAGGAAAGGGTTGTCATCCCCAGTTAGTTTCTGGAACGTTCAAGGCACACAACTGAGATTAGAGAAACATGGATTTAAGGTTCCATTTGATTTAAACTAATAATGGTAAGGTATCCTGACTCTCAGATTATATTGATGACTGTCTGAAGATAATGATCTTTTTCTTTTATTTTCACATCAAAATCTGGGCCTGAAAAACCTTTCCCCCTTGAGAAATGAGTGGAGTTACTACCTGGGATACTGGCCCAAACACCCCCCTCAAATTTAAACCCCACACAAAAAAAAAAAAAAAAAAAAAAACCAAAACCAAGCAAGCAAAAAAACAAAAATAGAATTTGATTTTTTTCTGTCTTTCTGATTGAAAACAAGTACTGTTTGTGAAAATTGCCAAGTATTTCTACATGAGAGGGACATTTTCAAAAACTCAACATATACTGAGAACTTTTCCATTCCATTCAATTTTTCATTTACTCACCTTCTCCAAGTCCAGTCACCAATGCAACATTATTCCTCTATACTAGAATTCCAGTCAGCAAGATTTACAAAAAGAAGGGAACATGTCAGAGGCTGAAAAAAACTAGAAGTGTGTTAAGGAGTTCAGGTGAAAGGGAACAGAAAATGCCAGTTGGCAAGGAAGCAATGTTCTTAGAAGACAATGAAGAACAGCATATCTGCAGTCCTGAGCAGAAAAGAAGTAGGTCAGCAAAGCAATAGTTTAGTATTACACAAGCATTGTCCAGAAAAGTTGCCAATATCACTGAGATCCCCAGGTTAGAGTTCCCTCCTGCAATTATGGACTGTTAAATAAGAGTTGGCTCAGTGCTACTTTCTCTGGTGTGTTTTTCCTGTCCAAAATGGTTATTTTCCCATTGTTAGGAAATGTGTGTAGTTTGTCCTATTTTTTAAATTGGATACTTAATTTTTGCTCTTTTTATGGCCAGTTTGGAATTGCGTGTCTCCCTTTGCATGTACTAAATATGCATTCGGTGCAGCCAAAAAATCATGAGGCCAATTAAGTTTTAGCTGTACATAAATTAGATGAGATAACAGTAGTTTAATGCTTTCTGGTTTAAATTATATTAAATTCAGATTTACACAAGGTGTGCATATGGGGATGGCTTGGGAAGCAATTATTCATATGCTCCACCCTAATCCAAATGCAGTCACCTCCTGGCCATAATGATTACACCATTCTGAAAAAGCCTGCTCTTTGGGTTGGGAAATGATTGTTCCTTGGTACCCCTCCAAACTTAACTGATTCTTTTTTATTTTCTTTTCTAACAAGAATAGGAGAAATATGGGCCAGTACCTCACTCTCTCCCTCTTGTTTGCCTGCAATTGAACTCAGGCAAATGGACAATACAGATGCATATAAATAAAAGACAGGGTGCATTTAATAAGCTCTATAAACTTCTCATCTCCTGCATCACCCTCAGAGCAGGCACAGGGGTAGCATTGTCTTCCTGGTCATGCAAAGCAGTGGATCATCAGGTTGGTTTGCACTGAATTTGGGGTAAACATTTGAAAAGGCTGTGAACATCACTTCTGAGGGAGTATTGTGGGGCCACAGTTCTTCCATCAGGGGTGGCAGGGGCTGGTGGAACAATGATTTATGGCTGGACAAACATCTGCCCAGGTCAGGCACAATCATTTTTTTCTCCAGTGCTTTGCTATTCATTTGTTAAATAGTTTTTAAATGTGTGTCTAAACTATTACAAAACAGCTACTTCAGGATTTATTATTGCTCATTTCAAAAGACCTTCTCATGGTAACTGTTATGTAAAAATTGTTTCCTGATCGACTGTTCTCTGTTGTCTGGCAAAGGCTCTGGGTTTCTATCACTGCAAGACAGATGGCTCTAACAGATTTAAAAAGACTTAACATACAAACAAAATCTATTACTGCCGAAGTCTTCATCCATGCCTTAATATTCTGTTGCAACTCTATTACAACTCCCTCTTCTCTGGCTCCCCAGATTCCAAGTCTTCACATGTGTAGAATATTACATCCAACCTTCTTTCAAGTACAAAGAACTTGTATTTCCCCCATTTTATTTCCACTAGATCTTGTTTGTTCTGGGACACTTTTCAAAACTCTTTTCTTTTGCTTTAATCTTTCAGCCTGGTGAACATAAAGACTTCTCTGCCTCAGCCCCTGCCCCAAATATTCTGTCCAGCTGGCACCCACCTTATGAACTGATTTTTATTTCAGTGGAAGTAGAATTGGATCCATAGATAAGACCTTAAAGTGCACTCATACTGTCTGAGACTCCACATCTTACCATTTCATAGGCTGAAAACAGTCTCATTATGAGGCTTTGCCTCCACAAACTTTTCTGTCTGCAATAGATTTTCCTCCACACTGAGCCCCCAACACAGGAAAGTATTTTAGCACATGCTGGGGTCCTGATGAGACCTGGGGCTTGAGCCTTTGCTTCATGTTATGCCTTGCCCTCAGCAAAGATGGAATGGACAACATGCTTAAATGTTTTCCTGAGCAGCTGCCTAACTCCAATTCTCTAAATTTCATCTGAAAACCAACTTTCTGTCTTGGCCGCTTCTCATTTATCTCTCCATCTGCTTTTATTGTATAACCCTGTACAATTGAAATCAGAAAAATGTGCTGGAGGTAAGCTGTACTTCAAAGTTGCTAACCGAGGAAAATTTGTGACCACAGTCCTTGCTGAATTGCAAAGACATGTTTTGCACTGACATTGTCCTTGCACCTCTCTGTTTGATATATGAGCTATGTATTTATCTGTCTTTCAGGTTCACTTGATGTTCCCCGATCATGTACCAAAGCCATGCTGTGCACCAACAAAATTGAACGCAATCTCCGTGCTCTACTTTGATGACAGTTCCAATGTTATTTTAAAAAAATACAGGAATATGGTGGTGCGTTCATGTGGTTGCCACTAAAATTAAAAAAATAATCTAAAGCAGAGGGTTTTATTCAAAATTGTAATAAAGTCAAGATATGAGCATTGCTGATGAAAAGGCAGGCCTAAATTTATTCCATTTCATGTTGTCTCTCATTTAATTGTACAGTATAATGTATATAGTAGCTTCTATTTATTTAAAAGTATATAGTTTCTTTTGTATGAGCAAAATTTCAGAACCATTTATTTAATGGGTCACCACACTATGCAGCAGAAGTTCACAAATTAATGTTTCAATTGACCATACTGAAATTTGCTTTTTCCCATTTCAATATTGTAAAATAAAGCCTTTTTGTATGGAAATTTTTTAAACTAGAAACTCCAGAAGTTCTGTAACTGCTTTGTATTGTTAGAGGAACTAAAATGCATTTGGTCATATTATGCCAATGAAAACTGTGGCTAGGTATTTATTTAGAAAAAGGCACAGGAAGCAAAAAACTAAACAAAACTGCTCAGCTAAACATGTTTTTTCTTTTAGAACTTCTGCTTCATTAGAAAAAGTGAAATGTTGAACAGTGCTTAAGTAAATAAATAGCAGATAAAAAATAGAAGTGAAAAAATTGCACATAATTGTTATAACTATTTTCTTTAACAAGATGAGTGTAACTGGAGAAGTATGTTACTTTTTGGCATGTGAGCTGCAGAGTTTGGAAAAGGCTCCAGGCTTCAGAAATTCTGTGTAGACAGACTCTTGCCTCTATCTATGACTTTCCAAGTTAACACTAAAAGCTGAACTACAACATTCTTACCTCAAATCATATCAGTCCATTATCTATGACACTGCTGTGGCAGGTATTTTTATAATAGCATAAAACAAGCCAAAAGCAAACAAAAAACCACACAAGCCTTCCCATTACACACACAAGTTACTATATACACAAAGTGTACAGAATACAGGGTATGGAAGGACTTTGCTTTATTTAGCTCCCGCTTCTGGATATGTTTTAAGAGTGTGCAAGGGAAAGCACAAGGGGTGCAGCAGTTGTCACTTGTTTAATCAAAAATCTTATCCTTGATGGTGGCTGTTTTCAGGAAAAGATAAAAAACCACCTTTCATAAGAAGATGTTGGGTAACTTGCAGCCTGCTTGCAGTCCCATCTGCTTTTCTATCAGGTGGAGATTGATTTAAATAACGAGACTTAATATGGGATACTTTTCCTTTGATTTAGCATTTGCAACTTTAATAGTTCTTAAATCCATATACATAACTTTTTATTCCCACTGAATTTTGGCGTCAAGTTAAATCCTTTGGCTGTGAATTATACAACCAATTACAAATTACCCTTCCCATCACCACTACACACAGGTTTATTTTGAATTAATTACACTTAATGTCTTTGGGCACCCCTTTGTTTTATTGTTATGAAAACAGGAAAATAGAAATGTTTTTCTCTCTATTACATAGCTAATTATCACATATGCCTTTATCATGAACCGCCTTAATTAAAAATGCTTCCTTTAAACCATTCTCAAAGAGTTGCTAAAAAATGGATAGGATTTATAAGTTTTTTCTTAGACAGTCTAATCATGTAAACACTGACTTCTCTGGTTATTTAAAACATATCTCAGAAAACTCAGATGATTACAGACTGATAAAATCAGCATATGTGTGACTATGTGTATGCATGTGAATAGGCAGCTGTTATTTTTGCAGAAACTAATTTATTTTACCTTGCTATTTGAGTAATACATAAATCATTTCTACGCATACACACAATTTAAAAAAAATAGCAGTTCTGATTTCAGCCTTGGGAACTCTTTCCCATTAACAGAACAGTTCTATTTTACACTCCTGTCTGTATTTTATATTGACATTACCTACATATCTAGATTTAGTTGCAGTTCATGTACAACAATGTATAGGAAAAAAGGTCTGCATCTAAATTAGCATTTTAGAAAATTTAAACTCCTCTGTTGTCTTCAAAAAATTAGTGGTTTTTTGTATAAATTGGGTAGGTGGACATGCTTTTTTGAACTCAATTTATTCTAAATGGAATTTGATGGACAATAAATTTTGGGTACATTAAGTAATATATTTTTAAATAATGGTGTACCATTTTGAGACTAAGAAGCTGAAGATTATTGTTTTATTATTCTTTAAAATATGCTGTTGGAATATATTTCTATATTTTGAGACATAATAAACCTGTAATAATGTTTTCCTCTGCTGTGGCTTTGCTTCTTAGACACATGAACAAATGACACTGACTTGAGGTATCCTTTTAAAAGAAAAAAGCAGGAGATCATCAATGGTTATGGACAGATTTTGTTATGGTTCATTTTTAGTACAGACATTTTGCAAAATTACTTTTATTTTCTTGCTCCTTGAACAGCAGATGGTGAACCATCTACACTACTAATAAAAATCATACCTTCAAAACATATTTCGAAGTGCTAGTACTCTACTCAACACTAGAAAGGAGAAATGTTTTTAAAATTCCTAATAAATCCATAACAGGTTATTCCTCTGTTTGAAATAAAGGATAGTGGCACCAAACTTTCTACATGCTCTGGAGAAGTAGATGTAGGCATGTTTTCATGTAAACTTGTTCATATATGCTCTTCATCAGTAGTACTAACTAATGCAAGACTTTTTGTGCTTTTCCTTCTTCCTATCAAGTATTTGTTATTTTATATATATTTATGCATAATATATACACATATATTTAATGCAATGTGTTCATAATTACATGAAAATTTACCCTTATCTGTAGCTATATCCATTTCTCTAGTTATGAAGACTCTTCCATTATCATTTAGGACACAAGAGCTTTGCTCTTTTTCAAGTTGTTTAAGTTTCAACATCCTTAATACCTGGAACCTCAAGGGCTGAAAACCCAAAAAACTCAGAATTAATGTTGCAAAGCTGACTGCTAGCTGACAACATAGCAAAACATTGTTCCAGTGCAAAACCCAGCTAGAGAGGTCTCGGAGAGCCATTGGTGTGGATGTCTTCAAATAAAACGATGATCATGATTCTGCCCAGTGTGCATCTATCTGAAATGCTGACATGTCCTTAACATTGCCATGACTCTTCCTTTTGCAGTAGGCTGTTCAGGTAAATGTGCATTTGTGTGACTGATTAGGTAGGTAGTGAAAATGAAACCACTCGAGGAGCTTGGGTATCTTTAGGAATAAGAAACCAGGCTCTTCTTGATGCATATGAGAGCTCAGCTGTTTGTTTTGCATACTGGGATGTATAAAGCTATAAAACAGTACTTAGTCTTTACATTATGATGTGAATCAATTGTCAGACCACTTGGGGCCTCATTGTGGTAAATGGTAGATGCATGAGTGGTGTGAGTTACATCTATGATGTAGACACCTTAACTGAGACTCTCTTAGGGACAACATAGAAAAGTTGCTTTTTGGATTGCAATTCACCTATTCTCTCCAAAGACTACAGCGAAGGTTAAGGACAGTGACTCTGCTTAGACCTGGTTTGAGCAACTGTAGCCAGTGACAATCCCTAACAGCTTAAAAAAAAATTACATTGTTGAAAAAGTTTTACTCAGATGTTTATTTTGTATGTGAAGCTTTGAGAAACCTTCTGCTATCATGATGGGATGTCACACTTTTGTTCTGGAATATAATTTTCTCTGCCTTTCACTGGGAAAAGATTTGATTGCTGACTGTGGACTTCTGTTTTGTTTCAGTTGGTTGTTGTTTTTTGAGCTTTTTTTGTCAATTCCTCTTTTGGAAAAGTTTCATGATAAATTGAATTTGTTAAAGTTAAAAAAAAATTACTTAGGCTTGTACTCATAAGACTCTGAATTGTTTCAGCAATAATCAAAACATTCTAATTACCAGGACCCTAAAATTACATTATTTGCAGTCTCTACAGCTTTTTTGCTCACACATTCAGCTGTGTAGAGGGAGAATCTGACATGTGGTGCCTGAATGACAAATCAGCCACATGTGAATTATACAGCATTATCTTTTACTATCTCATCTGAAGTCACAGAACTTGCAAAATGTGATTTACAATGTGTTACTGAATTCTTACTCACAGGGCTTGAGCAAGAGCTTGATTAAAAACAAAAGAAAACTAAACTAAAAAATTGCAACAAAAACAGTGAGAGGAGGTTTTCTTGCCATCTTAATTCAAATAAATCAGCACCAAACGTGGTATACGAGGGGTCATGAATCTCATCAGAATTAAAAGGGCCTTTTGTATTCTGTTTTCCACATTTACAACACATGACACAAACACTTCCCCCAACTGCTATATTTCCAGCTAAATGCTTTCTGTTCTCTTCCTTTACATTTCTGCTTCCAATAGGCAGCACCGATAATTCTTATTAATATGAATGAATATTTTCATTGCTTTAGCAGATGTTAATGCTTTACAATAGAAGTATGTGATATCAGTATTGCTAAACTTTACATGTACAAGAAAAGTGGAGAGGCTTGACAGAGAGAAGAGCAGGTGGGAGGCAGGATAGGGAAGACAACTAGGCTTCCAGTGTCCCAGTGCTCTAAACCCTGTTGCACACTCTTGGCGAGGGATGCATACACTTCTTCTGCACACACTTCTGCACTTCTGTCCATGCAGCTCATAACTTTAAGGAAAGATAGGCAGTCTTAGGGGTTACCTGGACCTACACTTTGCATTTACAAAATATTTTTCTATTTTCATGGTTATTTGTGTGCAGAATGTAGACCACATCTTTCCAGTCCAGTATGGGAGTGGTTGTATTAAAAAGCTACTTCTTGGGAACCAACAACTATCTTGGAGCACCTTTTCAACAGGGTCATAAATCTGTACCAGTAGAGTTGAAGGTAGTGTTACATCCCTCCCTTTTCTTACATTTTCCTCCTCCTCAGTGGGAAGTTCAGCAATGTGTTAAGACTGGGACTGTGTTCATATCTGTATAGCAGGGGTTCTTAGGCCAGATGTTGGCTGGAGATGTGAGAGCAACATTTTTTCTAGGGAACAGCTCTCAGAGAATAATATTGAAGCAGAGATATGGGAGCAGATCTTCTCTGTAAAACTTGTCCTGGTCTCTTCTGGGTTTCCAGCTGATTTATGAGCAGAAACACTTGTGAAAATGAGAAAGGTCTTTGACTAAATTGTAAGGAGAAAACTTTGTGGGGGATCTTTCTGGCATCTCTGCCCCTATAAATTCTTTGACAGAGAAGTCCAGGCTTAAACCTGGAGCTACTCGACTGCAGAGACCAAAAGTTGGACAAAACATGGTAGAGAAACACAGCACATATATCAAACTCTCTAAACTGATCTAATTGGAAAATAAAGCTTTTCATGCCTGGTTATTTTCTTGGTTGCTGAGCTGTTCTGCCACAAGAACATGTGTTCCCTTTTATTTGGGCAAATTTTACATCCACCACTGGGATTCCTTTCCAAAATTAGTGTTTCTCCCTTAACCTCTGCAATGGCTCTTTTCAGCCTTCTCTGCATGTTATCTGTTTTATTATTCAAGACTAACAGCTCCCACCGGGAGTGCTCTTTCCTAGACTGTGCTGCAGGGACAGAACAAAGACAAGACCTGCCAAGTCAGTTAATTGTTTAACTGGGATGTGAAACTTTGAGAAATCTTTTTCCTTATTTTTTCTTTCATTTTTTGCATGTATTTGGATTTTTCTTGGTTTTCTATCTTGGTATGAATTCTTGTGGATAAACATACATAGGTAAGTGCATAGGGTTCCATGAAACCTGTCTGTGAAAAGGATTTGTGCATTTAGCAAGAAACTAAACTCCTGAACTGGTTTCATCTTTGAAAATTGAATTAGTATAGCTAATTTTATTCCCCATAAAGGAAAGAGTTTTTAGCAAACTACTGAGCCTGAAAACATTTCATGTTTTGAAATCTCTACTAATTTAGTGAAAATTTAAGAGATTCCAATTAGCAGGACCTATACTGTGTACCTCAGGACATATATCCAAGGACCAGATTAATACTCTTGGATGCATTGGTGCACCTACAAAATCTATCAAAATTAATAGTGCCCTTGAAATACTTGTAAACATATTTCTGATTCTTTCTGTTTACCCATATTGGACAGTGAGGTAATGAGAATGGTATTCATGCCAGAATACAATCAACTCCTTAATTCTCAGATTTCTTCTTATAAATAAGGCCTGATGCTTTTACTCTTTTCTCTCACTCATCTACAACAAAATACAGCTGAAGATAACTTAAAATTATGGGAAATTAATTTCATGCTTCAGAATTGAATTGAATGTGGAAGCTCCCAAACTTAAATTAGAAGTTTTCAAGACAATCATGAAAGCAGTTTTTAAAAAGTTTTTTAACAGATCCTTGCAGATCTGCAGAGCTCACACCAGCACTGTAGAAGTGGCCATTGGGGCAGAGAAGCCAGGACTGTGTTGACACCTGGCAGAAGCCCCATCAGCCTGGCAGGGCTGGAGCTGCAGTGCACTGATGAACAGTGACGAGCCAGCAGCCCACATTTGTGGAAAGGAGCCTGGAAGCTGCAGGGTTCCCTTCTCCAACAGTGCAGACACAGGGGCTGTCCAGCAAGGAAACAGAAGTGTCTCATGGAATGGTGCACAGTAGAGCCCACGGAAAATGCTTGCATTTAATCATAAAAGTGCTTAAAGATATGGCTCTATTTCAAAAAACCAGAAACATATTCATTGTGAAATTCCCACTCCAGTTAAAATTTCTCCTGACATTTCTGAGTGAAGCTTCACTGACATTTTCACAGAGGTTTGCTCATTTTTGGCAGGAAAGAATTTGACCCCTCTCTTCAATCATGTTACACCCCATTTCCACTGACTGTCTCTTTTCCCATTCTCTTGGTTTTTCCCATGATGTAAATACACACCGCAGTAGAGGCAGCAGAGTTCCTCTGGATTTACTCTAGAATAGCTAAGTAACTAATAATAGCTAAAAATAGCTAATTGCAAAATATTTCCTTCAATGTTTTCCTCTCATTACTTTGAATCTTTTCCCTTAGCTGACCTTTTCTGCTGAAAAAAAGCTGTAAGAAATGAGCCAAATAATAATTGTTAAGGCAGAAATAATGTGAAATGTATATATTTAAATTGTTTTTATTAGGTAACTAAACATGATACACAGCTGTTATATCATTATCCTTACAGTCATTAGTTACATGGCACTGCCCTGAATCTAAGCACTAAGGCCTATCAGCCTTCCAGGAGAGCAGTCTGCTTGAATTTTCAAGCAATGCCAGGCTATCAGGCTGTTTCATTTCACAGATGTGATTTTTGCAATTTTTTTAAGAGATTGCTCCTCTAGTTTACTCAATACAGTGACCTTCTTCAGAAGGGCACTGGAGTGCAGCCAGGAATGGCAACCTCTTCCATTAATGTATTTGGATCATGATGAGAACACTTGTCCCCAGTTTGGTTTTCTTCACGTACGTGTACATTCATTGTATTCTAGATATTAAGAACAGCACTATGGCTTTTCTAGCAAGGAAGAGATCTCTGTCAGACAGTAAAACACATCTGTGGTCGTTGCTACTTATTGGTTGTGCCTTTATAATCTAGTTTTCATGATTTCCCAAAGACTACAGAATCCTTATCACTCATCATATCAATTATAACAATTAGCTTTCCTGTAGACTGCTCTAATTTCATGCATTTCTAATCACCCGTTTGTTGTAGGTAATTACTATGCTCATTTACTTGCAACCAAATGTTTTAGTAATTATATGTCTGTTTCCTCATTTTCCCACCAACATCAGCATTTTCTCCTTCACAGTCACAATGCAATCTTTTCATACTGCAGAAAATTTAGTATTCTGTTTATGAAGAGTTGTGTAACTTCCATTTTTTCCCCTTATAAAGACATAAAGAAGTGCTTTCAAAGCTATTTCTATATGACAAAAAACAGCGGTTTTGAGCTATATTTGATCTAATAATGCTTCAGAGGCTATGAAATTATATTACTGTCTATTTCTAGGTTTTTTGCAGTACCAGCAGCAACTCAACCAGAACCCATATATTGACATGGAAACACACTATGTGGGTTAGAAATTAATAAAATATTATATTTTTGTCATTTGAGGGTTGAAAAATGTACTTTTTTGTCATGTGAGGGCTGAAATGATGAAAATGAGTGTGCAAAAGTCTGTGAATGGCAATTTAAAATGTTTTCCTGTGCATTTTCCCCTTGATGCAAGCAAGCCAAGGTGTAGAATTAAAGGGTATCCTGGTGAGTACATTACTGTGAGTTTTATTCAGTGAGATGCAGAACATCAACTCACATTGAAATCAGCTTTTAATGTACGCTTAGGGTTTACTTTCTCTTGCATTTTCCCATAGAGATTCAGCTGCCTTAAAAGTTCTTTTATAATAGCACCATCTTCTGACTAACATCCTGTCAGGAGTACTTCTGAGTATTTTTATCTTTGTGAGGGTCCTACTTCTGTGAAAAGGTGGCTGCTACCCTGCTTTATGCAGTGCTACAGAGACGCAGTGAAGTGGCTAACCATGCAGTGCAATCATCTGTGCAGAGCTGGGAATTCCTTAAGTTTGGCAGCCCAGTGTTGAAATGTACACACATTTCCAATGAAAATGTTGAGAGAATTTAATTAAAACAGAAATTGTTCTGCTGACATTTTTGATGCTTACTCAGTTTTGTATAAGTAAGAACCACTGACAGCACTTGCATTCTCAGTCTCTTCCGAGGTCAAGACTGTACGCTAGATATTTTGAAGAGTCTCCTACAGAACAAATACAGCCCAGCTAGTAAAGGTTTAACCTTATTTAACCTTTGCTTATGCACAAAGATGTAGATCTTCAAATTAATAGAAATTGTTGGATAGATTTTGCAAGAGGAAATTGTATCATTTTCATATCAAACACAATAATTCTTGGCTATATTCTAAGACATGTGAGTCTTTCCTTCCCATTTCTATCTGGACAGTAAAGAAAAGACAGGAGTTACTGTCAGCTGACTATCAAAGCAATTTAGTCAATTAATTTTGGAAAGGCTAGAGACTAATATTTGAAGTCACTTATCCAGTTAATTTCATATAAGTTATTAAAACTTCAGATACATTTTAAAGGGCATAAAACCAGAGTCAGAAGTTTCCTTGGTGCAAGAGAACGAGATGGGCTTAAAAGTTCTGTGTTGCTTCCCTGCTTCTATCATTGATTTATAATGAAACTTTGGAAAACAAGTATCCCATATCTGCATGAATTTGTCATGCATTAATAAAAGACAAGTGAAATTATTTAGTCTTTGTAAGACCTTTTCACACTCAGATCCATTTAGCAGAGCAAAAATAGTGTTATTTGTGCCATTAGATGCTGTTGTTGGTTTGTTTCTAAATTCTTATCTGCCATACCCTTCTTTTTGTGAAAAACCAAAATTTTCACACGTTAGCCTCTTTCAGTTCTCATTTGTAATACAACAATAACAACATTTATCAGTATCAAAGGAAAATTAAGAGCATAAATACCTTAATATTAATGAGGGGTTCAGATAACAGATAGTCCTATTTGTGCTTGTTATTTGCATACACAAATGCAGGTGTGTAAACACAGGCCATCTGATATATTTCTTAATTAAAAGAATATTTCTTCATTAGAAAATTGTATATTTTTTCTAATTTGCTCACTTCAAGGTATTAATTTTTTTAATACAAAAGAACCCCTTCAGTAATAAAAAAAAGAAATTATTTGCTCAAGCTATTTTTTGTTTATTCCCTTCAAGTGACTTTCTCCAGTTTATGAAATGTTACTGTTCATGTTCTCAGAATTTTCTAGATATTGTGAAAAAGTTTGAAACACATAATGTGTAGAGCTGATGACTCACTGAATCTGAGAGCAATTTTTTCACTCTTTAGTGATTTAGTGGGATGATTCACTACACTGTAGCAGTCTTTGCAAAATTTTACATGTTAATGCAAGATGAAGGGCAGAGAGAACAAAAATAAATTCCTAAATACAAATTGTAGTTGTGTTGATCTTTATTCCCCTCATGACATAAAAGTGAATAGACAAAACAGAAATATATATTGTTGGTTATAGTAATATCCTTTACTGTATAGCTCCATTGGGATAGTGAGTGTCACTAAAAACTGAGTAGTGTGAGGCTTATGCACACTCAGGGCCATCTGCAATTGTTCACTTCAGAAGCCTTTCTCCGAAGTCATGGTGAACTCACTGGATCAGAATACTCCTTACTACCATTTCTCCACTTATTTTCAGAACAAAAAGAAAGGTAGATATAACTGTAGACCTCATCTAAAAGGTCAAGAGAAAGAGAGCTATCTTAAAATAGCTTGGAGCAAGACGACAGACTCTGCATTCAATTAAACTGTTTGTGAGATGATACCCCCAGATGGATTTACTTCTTCCATTTCTAGCTATACATATTTTTTTCATCTTCTGCACAAGAAAAAGTAGGGTCGGAGCACCTCAAGGGACCAAAATCCCTTAGTTAAGAATATAGATGCCCCAAAAATCATAATTATCTTAATTTGCTTCTTATCTTTCCCAGCTCTAACCCTCTTTACACTGGTAAACTGCTATTGAACTTGATTCAACACATTAGTGACTCTACCATGCACATCCCTTTGATATCTAAACACTTTTGCTCTTCACACACTATCACTGAAAAATGGTTTTAGATGTCTATTTGTTAACATATGTTCTCAGCATTTGTATATCTGTGTGCCTTTCCATGTGATACTTGTTTTTCCTGTGCTTTATTTGTATGTATAAATAAAGAAAATGTCTGTTGTTGGGATACAGATTGGTCTTTGAAAGGATGTTAGCCTTTTTCACTCCATCTATCTCAAAAAAAGCAAAGAATTGCTAAGCAAAACAAATTGTTTTATGGACTCAGTATACTGTTGGAAAGATCAGAACACAATGTGATGGTACCAAGCTCTACATTTTGCTTTCATCTTTCTGAATTCCCTGGAAGATAGGTAAAAATCACATGGAAAATCCATGTCTCTTGGGGCGATGGATCTGTGTTTGGCTGATTTGCAGCTTCTCCAGACAGTGTATGCAGCATAGTGTTCAAGAGTAGAACAAGACTTCTCCCTGAAGGACTGCACATGTTACACATGCTTTAGGGCTCCCCTGTCCTCCTTTGTTCAAGTTTTGCTTTTATTTTGGGATTGTTGAGCACTGGTGTTCATCCACTTGTATGAGCTCAAATTGACATTGTTAAAAGGCATCAACGTCTTTGCATAAAAACAGAATTGCTTGGGCTTGTATTTTGGTACTATTGTATATTGCTTTGCTATTAATTTTTGGGATGTCATGTATAAGACTAGAAGCTTTGGTCCTTGAGCTAGATCTGCAATTTGTGCATTTTGGAGCAGTGTTATTATGTTTTGCTGGTATCACCTAGAGTATTGACACTGTCATCTCATTGAAGCAGAGAAAAATTAAGCTTTCCCACGTCATACAGTGCTGTGTGCACAGAAAAAAAACCTGGATTCAGAATTTATCCAACAGCAAGCATTTATCTCAATGATAATTTTTGCATCTTTCCAAATAATGGAAAGATGAAAAAAGCCCAGATTTTAATCCCATGGGTTTTACTGGGAATGGAAAAATCTTAAAATTTGATTATTTCTAATCTTACTCTTGTTTTTTTATGAAAAGCTATATATGTTGTAAGTTAACAATTTTAATAGGTGATAATTGATATAGGTTTTATAATTATAATATAGGTAACAGAAATCTGATCAGAATGCCATTATAAACTTTTCTTTCTCTTGGTTCCCATGAAATTTTCTGTTTTAATTCTGTTGAAGTAAAGTTTGAGAATTTAGCCTTCCTCTTATTTGTACCTGATATTTAGATTTTTTTTCTTCATTTCTCAGAGATCAGACATTCACAGGAAGATATTATTAATAACAAAATGCAATGCATGAAAATGCATAAAGATGTGATACTCTATTGTCCTTTTGGCTAACAGTTTTTTTGCTACAACTGCTAAAATTGCATTTTAAACTTCACAAAGCTCTGAAGAACAATTAAAAGTATGAGAATGGCAGACTGCTGGCTTTGCTGCATGCTCTTTAGGGCCTCACTCAGAAAGAGAAATCTAATTAAGGTTTGGATAAAAATGTCTTATGGAGAATAAGACATTATGGTTTGGGTTTTTATGTCTTTCTTAAGAACCGGGAAACAAGATTGTCTGAGGCTAAGTTTATAAAGTAAGAACTGTAAGTTATATAGTTAAAAATTATTCATAGACATGTATTTTTCAGCCACTTATTCTAGCACTATAAGAATAATAGTTATCAGAAAACAGAATTTATGACACTCAATTACAATCTGTCTTTCAAAAAGGCTCTAGCTGAGTACTAGATAACATGGTACTTAGTAATATATGGCACTTGGAATCAGGAGTCTCTTGCACAACATAAAAATTATTACAATTAGTGTTGAATGGTTTGGAAATAGAATGGCTAAAATTCTCAAGATACCCAGGGTAATTAAGGATTTCCATAATATTTTCAAAAGTGCCTTTGATATCACGAGTTAGAAATCTCAGATGGATATAGGCAACCAAATGTTATTTAAATGCTGCAAAAACTATCATCCAAACATAAATTCAGATAAACATTAATATAGGCATCACTGAATCCTTAAGTTACCTGAGGTCTAATTTCTTCTGGTAAAGTTCCATAAAATGCTTAAATACCTCCCCTTGAGAGGTACTTCAGTACTGGCTACACTTGATTAGTAGCCTGATGCCTTAATGTTTACAGCAGGCATTCCCTACCTGTTTCCTTGCTGGCTCATTCCTTGCTGGCTGGCATGCAATCATTACGTGCCTTAGCTTTTCCAAGACCCCACCCTTTGCCAGGGTCCTGACCTCTCCCTTTCCGAGTTTCTTTGGCCTTCTCTGTGCTGAATCATTTCAGCATGCAAATCTGACAGAAAACATTTGGTGTGAAAAAAGGTGTTTTTTTCCTTCACCATGCTGACCAGGATCAACACAACACCAGCCAAATACTCAGGTGAGTGTAGTAGAAAGGGTGGGAGCAAAGGGTAAGCAGAACCATCTGGCTCACCCTTTCTGCTGTAGAAACCCACCACTGGCAAATGCTGAATTATGCCATATGGAAAAAGCAGGAATGAAGACACTTTCTTCACCCCAGTGGTTGTGAAGGTTGTTTCCAGTCACTTAAACCATGGAAGATTTGCACATTCATTTTTCCATCTGCTTTATTTGCCATGAGCAATTTAAGTTGGTCTCTCGTTTGGAGGCCAAATCCCCTGACCCAATCACATGGGCTACTGTGCATCCCACATTTTCTCTGTGGTAGCAGGTGACTCAAGAACTGAAGCAGACACTGCCAGACCCTCCTGGAACCTCACTGAGCATCCAGCCCAGCTTACTCCACCCTCTGGGAATATGGGCAGCCAGTCCATCTTCCCCCCATGGACTATCCCTGCAGGTCCTCCATGCCTCTCTGCTTTCCCAGGTATGTGCCACATAACTTGCCATTCTCAGCCATATATGCCTTAACTAGATATTACAAGTTGACTTTCACTTCTGAAGGATATTTTGGGATAAAATGGTCTTTGTATTTTCTGACAGAATTGTTTTTCTTTCAGTAGCATACTTAAATCTTCGTGTAGGAGAGAAAATATGTTTATGATTATGAGGATCATTACCTTCATGGCTGAAGAACACACATGGGATTTGTGGGCTGTAATCTCCTCAAGCTGCTCTGAGCCCCACATTACCACATCTTGCTCTCTAACACTCAGCTTTTTGGGTAAAAGGGAGCCCTGGCACTGGCATGACTACTTTTTACCACCAACAGCACACTTTTTTTTGCCAAAGAATGAAAAATATTAGTTCACAAAGGAATTCATGGCATGAATTCGAGTTACACCTTCTTTTTGGCCTTTTTGGCCTTCTTTTCTGGCAAATCTTCAAAAATTACTTTAGCAGTATCTACTCCTTAGCTTAGTCAGTTCTCTGATCAGTTTTTGTTCAGACACAGCAACTTCAGCCTTGCTGATTACTTTTGGGGATAGTGAGATATGCAAACCCTTGGGGTCATGGTGCTTAGCTTTTTCATGACTATACCCTATATACAGAGCAGGGTCCTGGCTGGAAAGGGAGCTTACACCTTTAAGTCTCTTAGAAACTTTTGAAAGTATCATTGCCTGCCATATTAGCTGAAAAATGTTTCATGCAGAATGTGATACTCCCTGCTTGCTTAAGGATATGTAATCTGGACTCTGAACCCTGTGGTCACTGTGAAGCCTCCCATTCACAGACAAGTTAAAGAGATGTAGACCAAGAAAGCTTATTGCATTTCTCTGGCAAATGTAATGTGAGACCCTTACATAGTAGCTGATCTAATTTTCATCAGACTCAGTTCTCTATTTTAGGAGATTTCACTGCAGAAAGTAAAGGAATTGCTTCCATGACTGTATTTCAGCAATCAGCTTTAAAGGACATGAGCTTCTGCATGGTTAGCTTTAATTCTGTTCTATGACTGACAGTTAAAATTGTGCTTTCCTTGTGAATGTAGTGTTTGAGAATTACTAAAAAATTGTAAGACCATGAACATTAGATCTGAAAATGTTCACAAGAATTTTGTCCATTTGCCCCATCTATACACTTGAAATATATCTCATGAAGCTGAATGGCAATTTTAGTCACTGTAACTATGTCTGTTCTAGCTTAACAGGGACGAGGCATGGGATCATCTTATTTCTGTGTTCTTCTACTGTCCATCTCCAAATTGCTGGTTAGTTACTGCAGGTTTTTCTCTGGACACAATTTTGGCTCGTGTCTCACAGGCTCAGTTCAGGGATGGTATGTGCTAGGGGACTGCTGCCAACAGGCAGGAAGGGTGAGGCCATCCTGCATGGGAGACATGTACACAAGACTTAGCTCTGTGGACATCACCCTGCCAATCCATTTGTCCTTGGAGGCACAGGGTGAGCCCTCAGAGATTTTATTCATTAATATGGATCTACAGAGGGCAACAGACCCACGATGAAAAAGAACATTCAGCAAGGATAAGACCTTTGTTTCAGCCAGAGAAGACTGATCTATCTATACTTCTCAAATAGCAGAGTATAGAAAAAGTGGCCAATTGAACATGGTAGTGTGCTAAGAGGCTGTTTCACTTTTTTTCCCTCCAGATTGCATTCCCACTTGATTTCACCCTGACACTTTAAGAGAGCTGGGAGAGGTGCTACTGTCAGATGGAAAAGGTTACGATGAACAAAGGAGCAGCAATCCAGGACTGTCCTGCAGAGACCAGGGAAGACTGAAGACAAAGTAAATAGTTAAAAACAACAGAAAAAAAATTGTAAAATTGGGCAATTCTTCCCTCTTTTGCACATGATTGATAGTTTCTGGTTGAATACTACTGATTTCTGAATTGAAAGAAAAATTTTATTATCCAGACTGCTTAGCTTCATCTTTCTTTTTTTATTTTGAATTGCACATGTTATATTGGATCAAATTCATATGACATTTAATCTCAGAACATGGTTTAAAGTTTTGTTTAATATCATTTGTTTAATGTTGGCTCATTAAATTGGATAAAGGTTTTTATATGCCTTTTAGGATATACAGCTATGTTTGTTAATCTTTAATAAATTATATATCACTAGCCATATAATTGATTGCAATATTCATATTTATTGATTTATTTATTTATTTCATGAGTTGCTGTTTAAAATATTTCTTTCATCTATATGTTCTATTTTTGTTCTCCTTTAAATTTTTCCTTTTTATTGTACCATCAAAATGATTTGAAATAAATAATTTCCCTAAATTATATTGCTTTTATATGATTAAGGAACAAAAAGCCCAGAGTACCTAAAAGAGACATGAAGATAGAAGGGAAAACCAGAATCAAACATTAACATATATGCTTCCAAGAAAAATCTTCTTTAAATGAAGAAACAAAAGATATAAGGAGCTCTTTGTCTTCATCAGAAAATACCAGTTTATTGGGGAGGGGGAAAAAAGAGTTCCAAGAGTTCTCTGAACAGAATAGTCCAGAGTCTTTGTGCATGCTAAAGGAAGATCTGAAACATTCTTTCATTAGTTTGGCACTGAATTTAAAATTTAATAATACATTCCTTGAATCAACTTTTGCTGAAGATGTCAAAAATGTAACTTTTGGAGTGCATTTTCTGCTAATCCAGCTACTTAAGTTTGCACAGCTGGGAGACTTCTATTTTTTCCTGCAGCCTTTTCTCCCCCTCCCCCATTCTGATTTGTTATTGTTTGAAATTCTGAGAATGTTTTACACACATTTTCAATGTACAACATTTGGATCCTGATAAACTTATGACAAGTATGATATAAAGCCTTGTGGAAGACCCTGCAGGGTCTGCCCAGAGAGAAGAACACATCTGTCTCCAGCTGTGCACTTATTTAGGAGTGAAATTGCTTGTCATGGGTTGGGCAAAGATAGTAATTATTTTTTTTTGTTGATGTGAAGATCAAAGGTTATTCTCAGGAAGCAGGGACAAGGACTGTTTAGCAGGAGAGATTTATCCAGGACATAATTTAGTGCATGGTTTGCACGTTAACCTGGTGCTAATGCGTGTAGATGCCAGAGAAATTGTAAACAGTCTGATGTAAGATAAGTTATAATTGGTGAAAAGTAAATTGATCTACTGGTCATGAATCTTCCACAGTTAGCAGAATCTTGAGCAGCTGCTACATTCCACAATCACACTTTGAAAAGAAGCTGCTTGATCTGAGGTTTTCTTGCTACAGTGCAAATAACTTCTTCCTCCTGTCTCTGTGTAGCTTTCTGTTTATTTATGTATTTATTTATTTATGTATTTTAATAATATAAACTTGGGTTTAGGAGTAGTATCCAGTTTTAGACTGATATAACTCACAAATTTCTTCCCATAAGAGTGAATCCCTTGGTTTTTTGATTTGCAGTGTGCAAACTGAGAATACCCTCCCCCTCCTTCAAAACCACAGAGGTAGGAGCTTATAAATATGACTTTTTATAACTGGGTGTAGTATGACCTCATGGTCAGAGATGAGATATAATATTTATTTCTCCACAATTTCCTGATGCTGTTTCCATGAAGTAGCTTTCTCATGTTTCTCATTTCTAAATTTGCAAACTTATATATGCAAATACATTTACTCTTTTAAAAGTTACTTGGTATAAAACAAAAATATACAAATTGTGTGAGAAAAGTGGAAAAAAAGCTACAGAAATGATGATTGAAATCCCTTACAGCAGACTAAGATTTAATTATTATTTATGCACTACTATGACACAAAACATTTTTCAATAGTACTGACATAGGCAGACAGCTTTTTTGTTTAAAAAAGTAAGACTCTCACTATCCATAGAACCTCCATGGTTCTCTTTGCTAAGTCAAATGCTGCTGAGATTTGTACTGTTTTAAATAAGGAAAATGCCATGAGCTAAAATGAGACATACTGATATAAATCCAGAATAAATTATTTTAAATTTATGCTTAAGCATAAAATGTTTATGGCCAATTCCCATGACAAAAATAGTCCGCCTGGAAGAAGTTTGGCAAAAAATCAGAGACAGCAAACCAGTTTCCTAATTGTAGCTCATTCACAAATATTAATGGAAACATGTTTTGCCATTTATATTAAAATGCAGTCATTTATCTCTTGAATAATTGCTAGGCTATGGAGAAACAATGAAGAGAATGAAGTTCTAGACTTTTTCTGTTCTTTCTCTGTCTTTGCTTTCATTTCAATATGTTCATGAAAGCTCATCCAAGGGACCAAAACAAATGACTTCTCCGATGCTTTGCTGTGATCCACTCATCAGATCTCTGAGGAAAACAGGTAGTGGTGGATTGCACAGGAAGCACCTAAGCAGGCTTTGACATGATAGAGAAGTTTTCACCATAAACAGATTTGGTTTTCTAATTTTGTGCAGACCCCTGATAAATCTCTCAGTGTAGACTAATCTGCTATTACAGCAAGTGCAGCCAAAATCCAGAAATTCTCCAGCTAATTCTGGCTGCAAGTCAAGCCTCACTGTTTCCCCACTGTACTGCCCTCCCACAGAATAAAATATAACTGGGTTCCCTTAAAATAGAAAATGAACTTAGAATTCATTGAGGGAAAATTGGCTCTAACCAATGAAAGACAGGCTACCAAGTCTTCCTAGGGGTTACTCTTCATTTAACATAAAAAGGCTAAATATAACATATATGTTAGCATCTCAGGAATGTGGATAAATGTAGAATTTCTGTGCATTTAAACCCTTAAGATGGGGTGGATTGATGGGTCTGCAACAGAAAGTCATCAACAGCATGTCTTGGAAGAGAAGACTCTATCTCTGGGTTCTTTTCAAATACACCAAGCAGAAACTAGCAGGTACAGTAAGGTTCAAGGTGAGGAGATTAGCAGTCACTATAGGAGTGAGATAATTTAAAGCTGACATGCTACAAGCTTCAGCTCCTGAAACTGTAGCTTCCTTATTTTCCTTGGTGATGAAGAGCTTCCATGTTGAAAGAGTTCAACAGTGCCAGCGCTCCATAGTGTCAAGTTGCTGGGAAATGAGCATGGTGAAATCAATAGCAGAGTTTCTGGGCATACAAAGATCATTCCTGTTGAGCAAAGCTAGGTCATATCAGGTGCAGTAGCTGCTATGGTATCTCTGGGAGTGAAACAGCCATGTGTGCTTTCTGCCTTTGCTGACAGAAGTTGTGGTACAATGCCAAAACTGCAATAAATGTAATGAAATTTGGGAAAAGGTTATCCATACTCTCACTGGTTAGTAGATACAGAAAAAGTTTTGTCTACATAACTACCAGCAATTAATTTTTAAAAACTCATTAATGTCTTGTATTATCTGTAACTTCCTGTTTGTTTTTAAATAAATTTCTTTTTCATTTTCAGAATGTTCCAATGCATGTCTTTTAGTGTTTTTGTTCGATTTTGCACTTATTACTCAGTTAACACTGTTTTTAAAATTTCCCTGAGTAAGACAAGAAAAATTGTTTTGTATCACTGTCTAATCCTTGGAAGAAAAACAAAAAGAGACTCCAGGCTTGTCTCCTTCAAATGTTCCATAACAACAAAAGGGCACAACCTTCAAAAATATTTTGGAAAAAATTTGCTCACATAATGGACACTTCATACACAAAAGCATGTGGAATAAAAGTATGCATAATTAACCTCTACAATATGGGGTGAACATTTGCCGTGTATGTTGTGTTTTCCAGGATGAACCTATTCTCTATGATTTTACCTATGTTTTGTATCTTGTGGTAGAAACTCGTAGAAGTTAATATAGCACTGTTAGTCACTTAATAAAGACCAATAACATTAGTTGGCCTGAGATGGGGAGAGCAATTGAATCAGGTCATGCTACTGACTAAGCCAGATTTCACAACTTTCAACAAATATATAGCATGTGAATAAACTCCTTAGAGGACAATTTCGTCTTAAAAAAATAAGAATAAAACAGACAGTGTCATTATAAGCATCCAAATTTTGCCTTGCAAACCTCATAACTTCCTAGTATCACAAAAACATAGCTGTTTCATAATGTCACTGGGGAAAGCATGGTAATCACATACTGTTATAAACTGAAAAAGCAAGCAAAGCATCAGCACATTCAGTGCACCAGAAAAATTTTTAAAAAACAAAAACAAAAGAAAAACCACCACTTCCTTCAAGCCATGAAGATTTTAAGTTTTTTTTTCTTTCCAAGACAATTGCTGACAATCTGCTAATGAGGCCTCTTATTATGCAGGAATGTTTACAGTCTTCAGACAAAGTTCATCACAAGAATACAGACAATTATTTTAAAAATACCTGTGACACTTAAAAAAATACCTCAATGACACTTATCCACTTCCAAACTGCAAACTAGTTTTACAGGTTACTACAGAATCTGACTGCAAAGAAAGCCATGGTGCATGTTGTAGATCAGCCCTTCAAACTCATGGATCTGCTTCTGACTTGAAAAATCCCATTTATCACCACATTCCTCTCCGTGTGAATCACAGCAAGTCACAGCTGCTAGGTCTGGGTGGATCACCTTGTTCAGCAGAAAGATCAACTGGCTGAAATAAAGAAGGAAAAACAGAGTGATTTCCTGCCAGCAACTGGAAAGAAAAGTGACATATGGAAATGTTTCTTCATATAATTCATGGTTAGCTGGTGGAACTCATTGCTGAAAGAGTTCATGGGGACTGGATTTGAGGGAGGCTGGATATCCACCAGTATATTTCTAATCCTCAAGAATTAGACTAGTAAAGCCCAAATACCTAGATAAGAATGCTAGGCAACATAAAACATAACAAATTTCAGGAAATAAGGTGGGGATCCAGCTGTTTTCCAGTTGTTAGACAGCAAGCTGTCTATGAGCCAGAGTGTGCCCTTGTTGCTACAAAGGCCAATGAGCTCTATTAGGAAGAGCATTGACAGCAGGTCAAGGGAGCTGATCCTGCCCATCTGCTCAGCCCTGGTGAGGCAACATCTGGAGTGCTGTGTCCAGTTCTGGGTTCCTCTGTACCAGAGAGACATGGAGCTCCTGGAGTGCATTCAGTAGGGGCTACAAAGATGATTAAGGGACTGGACCGTTTCTTATGAAGAAAGCCTGAAGGAACTGGGCCTGTTCAGAGACATCTGAGATAGGACCTCATCAATGGCTATGAGTATCTGAAGGGAGGGTATCAAGAGGATGTCTCCAGGCTCGTCTTAGGGAGGTAACAGGCAGAAACTGATGCACAGTAAATTCCACCTGAATCTTCCACCTGAGGAAGTGATCACAAATGATCATATCTCGGAATGGATTGACCAGAGATGTTGCAGAATCTCCCTCACTGGAGATACTCAAGAACCATCTGGATGTAATTCCCTGTAAAGTGCTCTAGGATGGCTCTTCTTTAGCAGGAAAGCTGGACTCATTGTGGTCCCTTCTAACCTTACCCATTCTGTGATTCTGTGACTTGCAAGAACATCATTTGACACTGCATCTTTATTTCACCAGTTTTTGGAAGTAGATTAGAAACAGTGGTTGGACCAAGCACGTCAGGTGACTGACAGCGTGATAATTTGACAGCTGCTTAAAATACAATTTGCACCTTACTGAACACTTCTGCAGCAGTTTGTATCAAAAGTGAGTTGGTATTGTCACAGAATCTCTCAACTCGGAAGGGCCTGTAAGGATCATCAAGTCCATCTCCTGACTCCTTGCAGGACTACCTAAAACTAAACTATATGAGCATGAATGTCATCCAGATACTCCTTGAAAATGCTTGGTGCTGTGACCACTTCCCATCAAGTACATATGCTACAATTTTTGAGTCCTAATACAAGTTTTAATGCTGTGTTGTTTAACTAGCAAACAATCTTAGTTTCTAGCTTCTGTGAACAATATATGTTCTTCTCCTTATTGTCACAAAACCTTTGATCCTGATGATAACCTGATTTGTCTGTTCTGTATGCCTGAAATAAGACCATCAATTGTTAAAAATGCTGGAAATCGTGAGGTGAACTTATATTCTGCTTAATATTGCAGTAAGTAGATCTAGAAAAGTTCAGGGGATAAAAATCTCTTAGTTTAAAATGCAGTGCAATGACAATTCATACAGAGGGATTGATTTGTGTGAGAGCAGTCTGTCAAGAGGAATCTTTATAGTCACACTGCATTCTTGCTGCTTTCTGAAATCTACTGTTCCTTTTATTGTTACTACTTTATTGAATCTGTACTTGTTTGGTGTTTAAAGTAGATTAAACAAATTTCTGTTGCATTTTCCCTGTAAACACATGATATGTGTTACTGAACTCTTATAATGAAGCAACAGCTAAACCATTCGTAGAAGTGAAATTCGACATCTGAAAAAAGCTTAAGTTTTAGTGTCAAGATACCATTCAGTCTTTGTGGCTACAACTCTTCACTACACTCAAATATAGCATGGTTCTGGTCTTGTAGTATTGTTGTTGGAAACTCTTTATAATGTTGGGAAAAGGCAAAAGAAGCAAGCTCTGCTCCAGGTCAGAGCACTACTTGCACCCTTAGGCAGAGCATGGTTTATACAGAAGCATAGTTAGAGATCCTGTGTTGCATTTTTTAACTTTTTCCTCCCCGCATACAAGGGCCCTTAAACTTCTCATTTTTAAAGGGTGTTGTCTCCAAATGGTCAGCAAGTGTTGCAATTTTTCAAGGATTTAAGAAAATAGAAGTATTTTCAACCCTCCTCCAGTATAGCACTTACATCTTTGTTACAATGCCTGAGCCCATATAATGGGACAAAACTCATACATGATTGAAAACACAGGATTTAGCACTAGAAAGGTTTTTTGGCAGCATTATATCAGTAAACCTCTGCACAAGTTTATTTCTGTAAATTCAGTCCCATTGCAGAAGGTTGTCTGGTGGTGCAGCATTCCCTGTTACAGGAACATGGTAGCAGTTGGAAGTCATATTTACCCCAACTCACAGTCTCTGACTATAAATCAGCTGTGCTAATAAATATCTTTAAGTAGCTCTCAATATTTATTTTAAATTTAATAATTTACTTTTTACGCATCTTTATTTTCTGTCCATTTTGTACTTTTATCTTTTCTTAGACTTGAGAAAAGAGAAAACAAATAATAGTTTTCACGATCTGTTTTTCACATATTATCTCAGTGATTGCTTGAGATATTTCTTGGCAAGAAGGACAGTCGGAGAATATGCAGACAGGGTGTACCATAAAATTTTATGGAAAGCATTGTGAAATCTATGCATTTGGGTCAATCTTCACCCTGTGCTGTGTAGTGTAGGGCCATTGTCTGGCCCAGCAAGAAACTTTCTTTAGAATAGAACTTCTACTGAGCAGTGGAAATCCTGTATTTCCCACTATTAGGGAAATGGATTTCCATGTCCCAGTCTAAGAGCAGAGTATAAACAACACCACACACTCTGGACTGGGGAGCACAGTTTGGCTAAAACCACAGAAGAAGAAAGACTGACTGATGTGCTAAATTAGAAAGGGAAATTAGAAAGGAAAAAAAATATTTGGAAATATTCCAAGAAATAATGAAGCACTGTAAACCCCCTAACATTTGTCTATATTATATGGTTTGTATTGAATTTTTATAGTGTGACTCTTGTACTGCAAAAAAATGCTCATACAAAATGTTTCAAAAGTATTCCTGTACAGTTAATGAATACTCTAAAAATTATTTGGAGGATGAGTCATGTGTATAATTCAGAGTGCAAATACATATTCACTTTGGTGTAGCAGAAGAAATAAAACTTTTCAAGATTAAAATACAGTTTCTCAAGTTTCAATTTTAGAATTATTTTCCATATATTATATGGTTTCAGATTAATCTTAATTTAAAATTGGTTCAAGAGCCCTTCAATATTAATCAACAGATTTTTCCAAATAATGTATTTTTTTCTACCTTCCTTTCTTTGAGTCCTTGAATTTAATAATGTTGGGATTTCCTGCTCCAAAGAGGGATCTGCTAAATAAGTTTAAATGAAATAAAACACTTAAAAAAAGAATGAAACGTGTGAAAAATACAGTCTGATAAGATCAAGAGTCTGACTCTGTAATCCCCAAAACATGACAATTTGAAATTAAATCTGAATTGATGTGTTCTTGAATTGCTATTCTGAAACATTTACTTCTTTCTTTAAAAAATGTTTTCCCAAGTCCATAACCTGAACATGAAGTTCATATAGGAAAATATTCTAGAATAAGGCTATTATTATACAAGCCCCATAACTCCCATGGAATTTCCCTTATGAAAGGGAACTCCAGGCTGGCCAGTTGGCTTTCCAGTCATCGTTGCTGGTAGACACATTCAGTGGGGTTATTATTGTGGGTAATGCCCCATATGCTTCCTGCATTAAGAAGGTGAGGGGAGATGAACACCTGCCATGACATAAGTCATAATGAAATTCATTTCACAAAGTAGAAAAGACCAAAAAAATGACTGGAAAATCTCTATTTCTGAATTTGAAAGTGGAGTTGTAGAGAGGACTTACAGCCAAGAACTGATCAGGTTTTGAAATGGATGACAGGGATAGCCTGCATCTTGCATTTGGAAGGCTGCGGAAAAAGTTAGAAAAGAAAAAGAGAGAAGATGTCAGATTTTTAAAACAGAATTGTGAATTCTGTTTTTAGATGGTAGCACTGACAGGTCTCACCACTTCCTTGGTGTTAAGCACCAGGCAAACAGAAATCTTCAACAGTAAAAGTATGTTCCCACATGCCCCACCACAGATGTTTTGCAGACATGGCAGAATGAATCGACAATAATATAACTGTACTTAGAAGTAGGTTTTATGATGTCAAGTACAGTATTCATCTGCTAAGATGCAACAATAAAAGATAAAAAAGAGAAATCACATAACTCATTTCTTTGATGAACATGTAAGACAATGCTATGACAGTAGCTGAGAGGCACAGCAGGAGGGGCAGAGGGGGATCACTTTTCTCGAAGCAGGGAGATGCTGAGCTTGGACAAATATCTGGTCTGACCCATCTGTGACTTTTCATATTTTCCAAAACCAGCAAACAAAAAGGAAATGTGAATAGAATCCTCTACTGTTTTAATTTTAGTTGGTTCATCCAACATTTCAAACAGAGCTATATGAATGATGTTTTTTTTTGAAAACCAATCAATACTTTTACCTCTAAACCTTTTCTGGATTTGATTTCACAGGGTGAAATTAAGCCAGCGTGAAAACCTGAGGTGCCTAGAATGGAAATGCAGACAAACTTTCAGCTGTAGAAGTGTTACCAACCCACCTCAGATGTATTGCCATTAATTAAGCAGATGAAGTAGAAAACAGAGAAAAATTAACTGAAGTTCAGTGGTTACTTGTTGCAAATTTGTAAATGGGGTCTCTACTATAGAGGTATGTAAAATAATGCTCCTGTTAAAAGTTATGTGGAAAATAAAGGTTCTCAGCAAGCTAATTTTACTCTGTTAACAAAGCATGGTTTCAAGCTATTCTTGTTAACCATCCACCCACTTTCATTTCCTTCACCACCTCAGATTTGCAGATAGGAGGTACAATTACAGTCCTTTGTTTCATCCTGAGATCTCTTTACAAAATAAAGTCTGCTTTTATCCTGTTGAAACCTATGTACTTTCTTTCATTGTGTGAAGCTAAAGGAGCTGATGTCTAACTTTAAAGTAATCCTTTGTGTTGCATTTTTCCCCCCTCCCTGCCTCTTTGTTGTATGTATAGCCTAACTGTGGGCCTTCAATTGAACTTTTCCCCTGCCAAATCACCCACTTTAAGCAGGGAAAAAGAGGCTGGGGTGAAATCCTGGCCCCGCTATACTTCATGGGCTTTACCGGGGTTAGGTTTCCACTCTAGTGGCCGCTGCTCTTTGAATTGTTCCTTTTAGTCCTGCCTGAGATGTTTTACCCCTTCTGGAATGGAAGTGTTCTGGTGGACATTTCTGGTGCAGATGGTCTGCTGCAGCGAATGGAAACCCAGGAGTTTGGGTGATTTAACTGGCTTTGACATGGGCAGTTGACACTGCAGTGCGACCACGGTCCGAGAATTCAAGGACCCCACTCTTAACAAATGCGCAATTTCCATTATGACCCCAAAAGAATGATGATAAACAAACAATGTATTTGTAATTATATTTTCATTTTTATTCCTCTAACAGCCTCTTTTTCATCTGTCAGGTCATGTCAGGAAGATTGACTTTTCCAGTGCACCTAATGAGGTGTTCTGGGCATTTGTAACAGAAGAGGATGACAAAAAACAATAAGAAAGGGTGTAGAAATATAGTTAGCAAAAAACCACCACCACTACTAATAATAATAGTCATCATCATCATCATCACCATCAAGATAAGGTTGACAACAGTGGTAGGAATCTTGTCCACTTGCCTGTGCAGAAGGAAGGTGTTTGTCTGCAAGATCAATGTAGTGGGGCTACTGGGACATAAAATTTGGAATGCTAATGCTGGGCTGTTTCTCGTGGTAGACTTTGCTTTTTCTTTTACACCTGTGCCACAGCTGTTCTCCAAAGGAGCCACAGGAGATGGGACTAATGGCAGGCTTGTCAAAAGACTGTGTGCCTGAAGCTACACCCTTCCCCCTTCCTCTGCAAGAAGCTTCAGACTGTGCTGATTTCCAGGCCACCTCCTTCATTTCCATTACATATCTATATTAATACCAGTAAGCACACAAGGAACCCTCAAGGCAGCACATGCTTTGTGTTGAATCCAATCCACAGGGATGTAGAGATTGAAGCAGATATGCTTAATCAAATAGAATGGGCAGTTTCACATTTCTGTATCTTTACCTTCATTTCTCAGGGAGACCCAAGATGCACAACATCACAATCCTTGGAGAAACTGCTTCTTCCTTACTCAGTATCAGTTTGCTGAAAATGAGGCACCGCCTTTCTGAAATCAGTGCTCTATTAGTGATATTTAAAAGATACAAGTCTTCATACTACCTTCAAAGAGATGTGTAGGATGCTCTGAACTTGTTCACAGAAAACTTGCTTCACTGTCCACAGACACAGCCATAATCTTCCTACCATCTATGCTCAGCTGAAAAGGAGCACTAGTTCCACTATGTTTATAGTATCTTTTGGTAATTTGAATTTTTCCCAATATTATTTTTCCTATCCTGTTCTCCTGACAATCTAGGGAGCAGATTTTTAACTTTCAACTTAATCCATGAGATGGATACTAAAAAAACATCATAGACATCTCTGGTGTTTGCATTTTGCAGAGGATGTTGAGAAACTGGAGAGGCTGCAACATGATTTGAGAGCTGGAGAAAATGTCTAAACCCCCTCAATCTGCTTAGGTTATCAAAAAGCAGACAAATTTGACTTGTTCAGTGTGTTTAAATATATCTGCTGAAACGTTTTGACCTTGTAAACTCATACAGAACAGGAATTTCATGAGGCCTGAAACCACACGCAAATGTCAATGAATTCAGAGCATGGAGACAAAAACGGAAAATCTTTTTGGTTTGGAACTTTTAAAGGTAAACTTATTTCTGCATTTCAAAAGATTTTAATTTAAAGATTTAACTAAGTGAAAAGAGTTAAATAAAAGGGCCTAGCTAATCATTTTATATTGACCCAAACCTTTTGTTTGTTAAAGCAAACACTGGGCTGACTCATTATGATGATAATAACTGCTTTAGTGGTACAGCTACCAATGTGTTAATTATTCTAGTGCTAAAGAGAAATCCCCTGGGGTGGGTTTTGTGCTTTGAAGCTGATGTAATTAAAAAAATGCAACCAGATTCTGGAACTATCTGAGGATTCTTGAGTACACAAACAACCACCATCTTCTAGCAATGAGAAAGTTTGAGCATGGCCTACCAACATTTTATTCTGATAGTTTTTCTCACATATACTGAAAAGGAGAGGGAAAACCTATTAATATTATTACTATTATTGTTTTTTGATCTTAGTAATCATTTAAATCTTTCCCATAAGAACCTTCTGATGTAACCAGCAACCTTCAGATGGAGTTTTCTTACACCATCTAATATTTTTGATTTGAAGATTATCAGCTCTATAAAAAGTATTTGTTAAAATAATCATTATGAAGATTCCTGCACATTAACCAAAATATTTTAGATCATTTAAACTGTCACATACAGGGTTGTAGGGAATTCAAGAAAAATAGACATCAGGGTTAGACTGTTGAAGCAATCAGGGAAATGGGCCCCTTAGGGAGACAACCCAAACTTTTTTTTCTGAAAGAGGAATCTCAACCGTGGGGTCTCGGTGAGAGAAAGAAAAATGTGAAGTGAAAGAATGCATTTTCAAAATTCTTATGAAGCAAACTCTCGATGTGTTTATGCAACCCTTGTACCTGCACTGAACATTTTGGCATAAGTGGTAGTATTTTTCTCTCACTCTACAGAATATCAAGTTTAAAGACAATAAGATTAACATTCTCCAGCAACAGTACTTACATCTGCTCCATAGGCCAGCCAGCAACTCTGGACTCCTCCAAGCTGTTCTGAAAAAGAAAGCATTTGAATAATTGGACAAAGGTGCTTGGTGGAGCTCTAAAATAATCACTACCATCCCTCATCTTTCCCAGCCCTAAATATACATTTGAACTCTATCTTTTAATCCTGTTTTTCGGCAGAACATCTTTAATCTCTTGCCCTCCATTCTAAGAAAAATTCATCCGCATGTGAGTTTAAGTAGAAGCTACTATTTATAGCAGTTTAAAGTGGTTTATATTGTCTAAATTTTTATTATACTGTCATGATAAATTTGCAGGCTTTTTTCCTGGTGTTTTGCTGTGAATAGAGGATCAGATGTATACTCTGCTTACACTGTCTAACTACTGAAGCTGGATGATTTTTTTTTTCTTCCCTTAACAATTACCTTTACCCCTTCATTTCCTTTTCTAAAATACAATTTGAGGTGATTTATAAAAAAGTTGCAAATTTGACTTGCATTTTTTTAATTGTTCCTGCCAAGTGAAAAATAAAGACAAAATCTAGTAATGAGAATTTTCTAAATGCTTTCAATCCTATGGTTTTGTTCATAGCAAGTCTAAGGCGCAATTCTTAACTCTCTTGCCACTGTCAGTGCACCCATAGGTAAGATGCAACATGTTAGCTTGGATATTTGATTAAAAGATGTCCTACTCAAGCCCTCTATCTTCTTATCTTTTGAAGTGTTTCAAGCCTCTTCCAGTTGAACGCAGTGTGATGGTTCTCACTGCCACTCTTTGTGAAATCCTGTTTAAACTCCTAAAACATCTCAGAAACAATTAGTTAATGTTACTTTGATTAGTGAGAGAGGAAATAAGAATTGCATTGTATATTCTGGTTCTGTGGTCATATAGGAAAAGCAATTATTTGCACAGCCTGCTACTCACACCCTAAATATTTGGGTGATGATTTCCTGCATACATTATGTTGAGCTAATACAGAAATTTGATGCTGTGTTTTGGGAAGGGAAAGGTCTAAAATCTAGCTGGATTAGTCACTGTTCTAAAGACTGCTTACTTCTTAGTGGCCATTACAGAGGATAACCCAGGTTCTTAATGACTGTTTTATTTTGTTTTAATTCCATGGTTGTTGTGAGAGGATGAATTATCAGATGTAGGAAAAAGCCAGCTGGATTTAATTAATCATTAGCCCCCTCAGCATTTGCTGGGAGCTGTGGCAGGAGTGGGGAGAAGGTTCTGAAACCTCTATAGGATGGACTCAACTCATGTACATAGCAAGAATTTTTCAGGAGTCTCTGAAATATAAAGGAAGGTATTTCCAATGTGAGATTAACAGACTGAAGGTCTCATTAAATAATCCTATTCAGATCAAGTCTTTCTGTGCCCAGTTTTGTGCCTCACGCTTCAGAAAAAGATGTATTTCAAATAAGAAAGGAAAGCAGAGTGAATTATCTGAGGTCTTGAAGATGTTATTTATCTGAGAAGAATGAATGAGTAGTGCTAAACATCAAGAAGTGTGCCTGGTGAAAGGATCTGCAATAAAGAGAGGAAGAAAAAAGTTTGATTTCTTGGTCAGTTAAGGACCAGTCAAGAAGTATCAGGCAGAAACCACAGTATGGAAGGTACAAGTTACCAACAGAAGAACTTTCTGTGATTAAGAAGTAAGGAACATGTTCCCATATTCCTGGGAAAAGCCTACCTCCAAGCAAGCTAGGGTTGAGCCTCAGCACCATCCTGTCTTCCAGGGAAATTTAAGTTTTGGTTATCCTCCTCCAGATGAATGCTGTAAACCTTAGACCAGTGGTTTCCAAATTGGAAGATGGGGCATGATCACGACAAACAGGAACAAGCAATCAAGTCTAAACTAATGAGTATTTTTTCTGCAGGACAGTACCAACATTGGTCTTGTGACTGGTCTGCAAGAGGGAGGAGGCTGAGGAGCCAGCCTCAGTAATGCATAGGACAGGGCTGATTTATGTTCCTGACTCAGTAATATAAATTCTGGTTCCAGTTTAGTTGCTCACACAACTATTTGTTTCTTGGGTTTCAGTCCCTGATCTAGTGTGTAAAACAGCAATGCTTCAACAGAAGAAGCTAAGTCCACCCACTTGCACCCACAAGGTTTCTAATTTTCAAGCCCTTCTTTAAAGGTAAAAGTTCAAATCCTTTGACCCAGAAAATTCATTGGCCTAGATTAGTGCTTTAACCCCTGAACTATTGGATAAAAAGAATAGAGAAAGGTTCTTCACAACAGATATTTTGTGAAAAATTTGGCTTGAAGAAAATCAAATGAAGCTATTATATATATTCAGCAGGATTTATGTACAGTTTTAGGTGCCTGAAACAGAACTTTTCAAGGGGAAAAAACCTGCATCTTCTTACTACTGTAAACTACTGCTAAGATGTTCTTCTAGCACTTTTAATTATGTTAAAGTGTTAACACATTTATTCATACAAAGTTATACTTCATGTTTGGACATGGTCCCTTTGAATACACTGTCTTCACTCTTTTCTGGAAAGGCATGACCTGACAACAGCTGTTACTCTCATGAGAACAATGTCCTGAGTATTGTTTAGATGTTTGCTGCTGTTTTAAATGTCTTCAGGAGACCAGGGAACATTGCTTGTCTATAGTTTATTTTACAAAGGGACAAAAAAGTTAACTGTGTCATGATCTTAGAAGATAAAAAAAGGAAAAAGACATGCTGTTTTATAATTAGAGCACAATGTGTGCAAATACCTCTTTTTACTCTGCCCTCTGATATTAAAATACAGTACCAATTGCAACAGACTTAACTTGACAATCGGTTTCCTTTTTTTGCCCATTTATCAAAGTAACAGCATTAGAACAGTCTCTCACACTATTTACAAATTATAAGAAGTTTAAAATTATATCCCCATACTATTTGTTGCTTAGCTATTTCAGAGCAACTGTGATATACTAGTAAATGGATTGTTGGTTCCAACATATAGAACCTATACATTTCTCAAACAGTCCAAACAAGTACTTAGCTACTTCTTAATCCCCCACTGCCCAAAGCAGAGAACAATTGTTTTCTGAGCCATGAATCTTATTACTGTTCATATTTGTTCTTTTTTTCTCCTTTCTTTCCCCTCTCATAGCTATCAGTAATGGCATTGAAAACCATCATGGAGAGAAAGGTGAGCGCACCACTGCAAAAAGAGAAATGCAATAAGCAATGTAAGTGCAAGCCAGGAAAAAAATAGTATGCCAAATAGAAAAAGAAGAATAATTTTGGTATTTTTCTATGTTGGTGTGTTTTTACTATTACTTTTCATTTCAAGAAAGAAGTTTTCCCATTAGAAGCTACTTTTTTAAATTAAAAGAAAACAAAACTGGCACTAGTAAAGATTTCTATGTGCAGTTTTTAATGGGGAGCAAAAAAAAGATGTAAGAATCTCAAGAGTAGATGAAGGGCTGTCGAAACCTATAGCTGTGACAATGCTTGTGGGAAAGTCTGGAACAGCAGGGAGGAAAGTGTGAGCCAAGAAATTTGAAAAATAGTCCAAGTACTTTCATAAAGTCCTTCTTTTAATAATGTGGGTTTAATTTTCATAATATATTACCATTTGGTTTGTTTCTTAGGGACCTGTGTTTATTAGAGAGCATTCCCTGAAGCTGTCAGTCTATGGGAGTTCCCCTAAACTCCCTCAACATGCAGCTGTAGTGGTTTTCCTCTGTTTTGAGAGGGTACATTAATAACCACATACTAGTCTAGGCATTAAATAGGCCACCCACCTTCAAGAAGTGAAGTTCACATTTCTATCCACTCTTAATGGCAGCTAGCCTAATGGGAATGATGTCAAGGGGTGCAACGAAATACTCTGTGTGTCTCTTTACTCCTGTCTTCGTGAGGACCTTGTCCTGTTTGACAGCTATTTGTTCAGTCAGGGAATGTTACAGAGGGGTTGATTTAGTGCTGAGGAGAAAGGAATGTGCCACCCTCATTATTAGCAGAACTGATGTCCAGCTTTGCTGTTGCCCTTTGGTCATGTCTGCACACATATGACCTGGAAGAAATTCAAAGTACTCTCATATCTCTCAAGTTTGTCACTCACACATGCTGCACAACCACAACCTACGAGCAACATCTGCAGAGGTGGGAGCCTCATTTTCTGGCTGACTCCAGATTGTTTATTCCTGCTCTTGTAACTCTCTTCCCGTCTGCCTCTGGCCAGCTCTGCTGAGTCTACCCAGGAGCAGACACATGGGCACAAATGAGGTTTCTGAGGAAGTGCATGTGTGTGCATTTGTGTATGTACAATTTTTTATTGCCAGCAGGGCTGGCAGCTCTGTTTATTTAAAGTTGCCTGGCACTTTCCACTACAAAATCTAATTTCCAGTTGCCGAAATTGAACTATTTTATTCGACATATTTCAAGTCAACAGCCAACCTCCAATTCAGAAGTTTGTAAGGGGCATGTGCGTATTTATTTGAAGTTATCAGGCTAGCCCCTTCAGCAGTTTCCTGAAAGTTAAGGACACCAGTACTTTGCTTTAAAATCAGTACTTTTGCCACATTAAAAAACACAATTCTTCGGTGAGAACCGATGCCTTCACAGTAGCAGGAGTGTCTGCCAGCTCATATTGGCATATTGGCAAGCTGCTGATCTAGGCAAATACTCTTTCACTGATAATGTGTCCAAATCTGTCTGAGATTTAAGTGAACACATCAGAAGCTGCAACCTGCCCTGTAACTGCAACTTTCTTTGTGGTTGCTACAGCCACCTGAAGGAAGGAACATCAACTGGTTGTAAACTCCACTCTAGTGTCCCTTAATTGGCAGGGCTCCAGATTCTACTGCTGCCAGAGCTCAAGTGGCTGACACCCATCCTACAAGTCCTTAGGACATGCTTCACAATGCATCATGCATTCGGTAGCTCCACATTATGCCTGTGACCCACATTCAGTGATCTAAAAGGGCCAGGAACCACCCTCTAGCTCTGACACCTGATAACTTGGCTGCATCCATACTATATAATACTCAATCTAGTGTCCCTAAATATGTGCAGTATATATATAAGCACCTAAAAATTTTTATTTGTGACATACTAAAACTACTGCACTGATCTTTTTCTCTCTGTTGTACTGAATTCACTACTCTTCCAAGTCTGCCTGTGCATTGTAGCCATTCCTTTGATGTTTCTCAGCACTCAGTAGCCCAATTAGTTACTTCCCTGACCAGAAAAGCACACGATGGGGTATGCAAATCCCTCCAGGACAAAGATTCTTCATGGAAGAAAAAAGTAAGGGTATTTATAGCAAAACTCATTCAGTAATCATATTCAGTAATCATATTTTCATACTGATTGGTGAAGAGGCCAAAATCAAGGTGGCTCAGAAGGACCAGAAGGGGATCACAGCAGGCAGTCCTTACTCACCAAAGGCAACTCTTCTCCATCCAGAGCCCAACACTTGTCCCCACTATCACGCCACTATCAGCAAATGCTAACAATGTGACCTATCCCTTCCAGTGATAATCAACAAAGAAGAAGACCCATCCAAGTGGGATATCAAGTTACTTCATTTGTTCAAGTGGAAGAAACTTTGTCTGGTTCAGTTGGAGATCAAAGGGCTGTTATATCAGGTTTCTCTTTTATCTTATTTATTTATTTATTTATTAAATTTCCTTTAAAATGAAACACCCAGACGTTCTTCATACATAAAAGAATAGTAATCTAATAGTTTACTCAGATACTCATAATTTAGGATTTTCCAGACAAAATGCCATTTCCACCCTTGTAGTATATATTTTAAATATGTGATTTTATTTATGGTTTAATAAAACATAAATATAGAAAATACTGTATTGTTTGCATTGGTAGAAAACCAATCAGGTTTTTTTTACAAGTCTTAATCACAATGTGCATTTTTCTCTGTTTCCTAACATGCAATCTTTTATTACTGTGTTTGCTTTACAAAATTTTCTTAAACTTTTTTTTTAATTAACTCTCTATTAGCTGTCTAATATAAATTTCCAGTCAACTGCTGAAAAAAATCCTGTTTGATTGCTCCTTTTTACTAGAATTGCCTTCCATTGATAATGAACCTAATCATTTAGATACTGGAAACGCCAGATTAAAAAGTCAATCAATAATTTCTATTAATTTTTGGTGTTGTGAAAGGAAGAAAAGGACCCCAAAAACAGCACATGATGTTTTCAAGTAGAGCAGCTTTTAAAAAGCTTTTATCAACAGCAGCTGTCACAGATGGGTTATGTTAGTCAATAAGACTCCAAAACAGGAAAAAAAGCTCCCATGCTTATATAAATGAGAAGAATATCAGCTTGATTATAATACTCTTTCACTAAGAGAATATACAATGCTAGGCTTGTCTGTGTTTACTTAAACATGAGTAAAAAAGTGTAGGCCATAAAAATACACTTCAAAGCTCCTTTTCCCATCTATAAAACTCCTATCAATTCATATGCTCAGTGATTAAACAGAACACCATATATCATTCTGCATATTTTGAGCACTTCGTAGGAACCTGGATGAGAGAAGTGCTAAGAAGATCTTGAAGCCAAACACTGAATTGTTCAGTCAAAGCATAACAATTTATTGCCAAATTTGTTTCTGAACACTATAGATATTTTTATCTTAATGTATTGCAAATTGATGCAGTTATTCATTTTTATTCAATCTTTACAGAACCTCAATTAAAAAAACATGTTATCCATAAAATTAGCATAGACAGCTACAAGCCAAAAGATATTAATAATCTGAAAACTAATAGAACTTTGTCTGACACAAGCTCACATTTTCTGATTTTAGCCATGTCAATAGAATTAAGTGAAATGTACTCAGTGATTTGTAATCTGTTAAAACACAGCTCTTCATGAAGTGGAAATGATGATGGTTGTATTTGTCAAGTTCATTGAAGAAATAATTAGCATCAGAACACTGATTTAAAAAATATTTCTCTAGCCAAATCTATCAGTGTAATCTAACAACAAATTATCTGTTTTAGTCTCTGCTATCAAGATTATGTTCTTTATTCTTTCTATTCATGAAAAGTGTATAGATAAAAAATGCGAGCATGTTCTTGATCTTATGAACTTGTACAATCATAGAATTGTTTGGGTTGAAGAGAACCTTAAAAATAATCTAGTTCTAAACCCCCTGCTGTGGGCAGGGACACCTTCCAGGTTGCTCAAGTTCTCACCCAACCTGGTCTTGAACTCTTCCAGGGAAGGGACATCCACAACTTCTCTAGGCAATATATTCCAGTGTCTCTCCACTCTTATTTTAAGAAACATAATTCATTTAGGTTCCTCAATTTGTGTTCTTGGCAGTCCAGTGGTGCACCTTCAGCAAAACAGTCACTAAAGGGTTTCATTTTCTGACGAAGATAAGGATCCAAATCACCTGAAGTTAAGGTGGGACCTTGGCTGTGTACTATAGGCATCGGAATACTACTGAATGGCGGTAGTACTACTGTCACTTCTTATCTGAAGAACAGGCCAACCATTTACATTTTAAAAATGTAATGCTTTAGAACAGCAGTTTCAACATCAGAACCCATATTAAAGAGCAGTGAAGTATGGGTGAGAGTCAGAAGTCTGAGCACTCTCCTTTGGCTGTCCCTCATACTCATGTAGGTTAATGTTATCCACACCTTCCCAAGAAGGCTGTCTTTCTCAGTTTATTCTATAGGGAATGCAGAGTCTTGACTCTGTGTCATGAATTCCATTTCCTAGAACTGGTACTTGCAAATCAGGTGTAGTTAAGACACATCAAAAGGCTCTTCTCAGAATGTGCCCAAGCAAGACAATACCACTCACACCAAATGCACATTACAATGGACTGCAGTTTGAACTGCACAGGTTGCTGTATGCAGAGGATCAACTGGAGAACAACTCATCTCTGTATTCACTTGTACTTCTTTCCAAACTGCTTTTTCTCCCCTTATACCTGATATTTTGTTATGCTGAATATATTAGAAAGGTTTCTTTAACTACCTGCCTGACATAACCATTAGCTTGCTATCAACAAGGAGATGTTGGGGGAATCTTAGGACAGAAGTTGTTCACTGTAATATATAGAAGAAAATGTTCTACATTTCAACTACATTAAAAAAAAAAAAAAAAAGAAACCTAACTCTGAACTATAATCTTTCAGAGAACAGGGTTCCCTATTATGTGTCTCTTGGCTCTTTAAGAACTAAGAACTTCATAAGTTTTCCTGTTGCTGACATTCTCCTTTATTCAAATAGTCTGAACAATATAATTAATTCAGAAGAGTTAAAATCAGTCTGCAATTAATTTGAAGTTTTCTGCCTGCATTTCAGAGCAGCCACATTCTAAGTGTATCTTTATTTCTAATGCCATTGATCTAGTAAATACCTAGACTCCCTAAAATCTTTGCCCTGTATTATTGAAAACCAGACTAAGAAATCTGTAGGAGATCTATTCTGAGCTTGTCTGTAAGTTCGTTTTGGATATCTGCTAAATATACAGAGTTTTCTAAACTCTTTTAAAGATAAGACCTTGGCAATTCTATGTGGGAACTATCATATAACACATTGTAAAACTTTTAAAAGTTTAAAATGTTTCACTGTATCAAGATGCCAGAAAGATAAGAAAGGAATGTGTTAGTTTGCTCTTAATAAAGACAAAAGGATGGGTCAGTAAGTTATGAATAGTAAAGCTGTTAAAGATTAAGAGGTGCAAAATTATAAATAAAATGATCATACTATTTAACAGGAATTAAATTCTCAGTCAGATTTTGTGCATTTTGTTCTTTATGTGCACAGCAGCAATATATTTAATATTAACAGTAGTGTTATTTTGATAAAAAACTATTTTGCAAAATTATAATGTAAGAATAAAGATAATAAAAAAGGTAATTAAAAATAGAATTGTTCCAAATGGCTCATAAATCCAACACCTAAATAAAACAACAAAATTTAGTTCAAACTGATGGTAAAATTGAATTTGTTTGAATATGAAGTCTTCAAGTAGTCAATGAACCAGTAAAACTGAACTCTCTGCAGCTAAAAGGAGGAGAGACTATCAATGAATTCTGCTTAGGAATGAATGATGTAAATGGCAATAAATGCAGACAGAAATGTTACTTATTTGTCTTATTCAGTGCTAATCAAACACAGTAAAAATTTAAGATTGTTACTTCTCAAAACATATTCAGAATGAAATACTGAGGCAATCCATCCTTCTGTCTAGCAATTTCTTTCTCTTTCCCCTTCTTTCTTGTTTGTACTGCAGGAGGATCCTAGCTTAGCTCCTACTGAGTACTAGTCCTGACTATCATACTCTTTTTCTTATTTTTCTTCAGCTACATTTCCAGTCATAGAGCTGTAGCTGAAAAGTTTGTATAGAGATAGAAAAGATACCAACCTTCTTGTTCATACTTCTATCAAGTAATTGCCATTGTTTGGTAAACCAGAGGAAGAAATTCAGGCTGTATGTAATATTTTCACTCAATTTCCTCTTCAAAGTCATTAACTTAGTTAGCAGAGTTGTAGTCATTCTGCCAAAACACTGTGTATCTTTGGCATTCCCAGATAATGAGACATAGAATATATTCCTGTAGGTATAACTGAATTCTGAAATAAGTACTTACTGTAGTATAAAATACACTCAGGCAGCATTTTCATTACAGCACTTAATCCAGCTGAATTCTGTATGAATGCCTCAGAATTCCTCTGAAGAGTATCATATTTGTAAAATAGATTTGACAGATGTACAACAGTTCACAAAGTATTTAACAGAGATAACAAATCCAAAGCATAATTACTTCCAAAATAAAATGAATCAAAAAAGAGGCTTCAATATAAGGAATCTGAAAGCCTATATATTTTATTGAAGTACCTAAGAGAGACCCATCTTTCCATGAAAAGTGCTGAACCTTCTTAAAATTGGAGGTAGAATATCTGCACTCTAAAGACGGCTTCCAAAATACAAATTTTTAAGTGACTTTAGGACTTTTAAGATATACATTGGTAGGAGAAGTATTTCAGTTGGGTTTTAAAAAATAAGTATAGCTGCCAAAATGGTTTATAAATTAAGGCAAGTCTGATTGCCTTAAGAGATTTCAAAATTTTGTAAACCTATACTTAAAGCTATACTTAAAGAGCTACTTATTTCTTTTTGATTACTTCAGATGGTGTTTCTGCCTTTGCTGAAGAGATTGCAAACTTTCGCATATCTCGGTGAAAGAAAATTGTTAAAAAGACAGATATCTGATAAGATCTTTCATTATGTATATGTTTAAATTCCCTTATGTCCAAAAAGAAGTGTTTCATAATATATGAAACAGATGTTTTCAGAATGGAAAAATGTAGAAATTTTATGCAATTAACAAAATGAATTATAGTGTCCTTTTTCTGTTTATACATTAATGCAATGCTAGGTGTCTGAACTGCATAACCACATATAGCTGCTCCCTAACTATGTAGCTGGTAAATCTGTTGTCTCTTGTTGCCTAATACCAGCTGCCAGGAGATCAGAATGGAGCAATTCGCATTATTGTTATATATTTCTTCTTCAAGAGCCATCAGCTGAATAGGCAGGCCTCTACTCAGTGTGATGCCTCCTGCCCTGAAATTTTTCAGAAATGTCAAGGTCCTGGACAGCAGTTTCTCTCCTTCTCCCCTCTCTTCAGTGCAGGCAACCGCCCCCAACATAACCCAACACAATGCAACCCAACCCCGCCCAACCCAACTCAATTCCATAGTCCATAAAAGAGAAAGAAAATCTCATTCCCACCATGCCTAACTCTGTGACAGGTGGAGTCAGTGGAAGTTTTGCCAATGAGCTCAGTAGGAGCAGCACTCTCTAAACCTCTTTTATTCAAGAACGCCAATAAACTTCTAATTTACACAGTGACAGCGACGTATTTGGACCACATATTTTTGCTTACAGTTAGACTAACTTAACATTGGGAAATGTTATATAGTCATAAATTTTGAAAGCATTTAATGGGGGTTTTAGGTATATAATCTTCTGCAAAACAAGAGATTATGCAGCTGAAACCTGATGTTTGCTCTGAAAGTGCTATTGAGGTACCATTTTCTTGTACATAGTATGGTTGTTAGTAGACATATGGGGTTTTATATCAGAATAATGAATGAAAAGTAGACATTGTTTATTTGTAATATATACTATTGAGCACCTGAATTAATGAGATGGAATTTATGGATGGATAGCATGCCCAAGGAAGTAGAAAAAAATTACTGCTTATAATTCAACCTCTGACATAAAGAGTAGCTGAGACAGAATTTTGATGTGTTGCTGGTTTTGTTGTCTATTCCTGAGAAACTGTTGTTTCAGTACTAACTTCAGCTTTAGAGGAGGGAGAGCAAATATTCCTGTTATGATCATAATTGGAAAGTAGACCATTTTAGGCAAAGCTTCTTTCCAAACATCAGTCTACCTCAATGCAGATGGGAAAGGGTTAGGGTTTGGGTTATTATTAAAAATGGCACCATAGACTGAGATTCCAGTTGGATGAATCCTTTTCTGACTGGAGAAAGAGAAAAAGGTAACTGATGGAGTTCTGGAGTGACCACATCTGCCCATTAACGACTGGACATCCATCTCTCTCTTTACACAGAGTTACCCAGCAGCCATCATTCACATAAAAACTCCCAGTCCATTACCAACAGTTGACCTTGCGACCTTACATTAAATGCTTCACATCTCATTACTTTCCTCCCAAGTCATCTATTTTCCTAATTTTTTACAATAATGCACTTCAGCTTTGTCACACATTTCTGGCTCCAGTTCTGGAAAATGTTTCTGTTCAAGAAAACACTCCACTGTGTGCTTTATTTTGCTTATCTCCTGAAATCAAAATGAAGCATGCTGTTACCGTTTGCTCTCCATAGAGATAGAACGAAAACACACTTACAGGCTTCTCTGTCCTGGGCTCTGAATGATGGCAGTTATTTTTTCCAGTCTGTTTCAAACAGAAGAACTAATGTAATCATAAATGCATTGAAATTAAATCCTAATAAAGGGTCTTCAGAAGAATATTCATGTTTCCACTTAAAAAAAAAGGTTTATTATACTTGTAAAAGATATTTGAAGCATTCTAGTTTTCTCAAGCATTGCAGTATACTTCTGCAATAGCTTGCTACCCATTACTGAATAGATTTAATTATACTTGCTCTGTAGTAGAATTACAGTTACAGATGTTTTTTTGCTACTGATTGGAACGTCAGTAATAATTTAATTAGATATTATGACAGTTTCCATGGCTTATATGTTAACACAGTTAAATCCTCTCTGTAAACTAATTTTGAGAACAAATGTTTCTGTTCAAAATCTTTTACAGTGGAAATGTTTCAAAGGTAGAAAAAGTTAATTACAAGGCTTTTTTCCCCCCCTTCTAAATCCTTTGAAGGAGCAGGAACATTTTCCATGGAAATATGGTCAGTCACTGAAATGCCAAAGAGGTTCTAACTGAGCAGTATATGGAAAGTATATGAAATTTAAATAACCTCACAATCTAAGTTAAATGGTTCTATTTATTTATTTAACTAGAGTGACCCTCAGTGTGCAGAAGATATGCTTTTTACTGCGTGGTTTTCATGGATACGAGAATGTTGAATGGCTGTATTATATTTAATTAAAATCAATAGTGGGCCTACCCAGATGTTAAAAGGGCTTGATCTGAACAGTGTGTTGACATCAGATGAATAGGAAAGGCCACCTGCTAGCTCCACTTTTGGCTTTGTGGATGATTTGCATTCCTGTGGCCTGTTGCTCTGCATGATTGCTCTCAGCACTTCACAGCCCCATGAACTGCTTAATATCATGGATACCTTCCAGCCACGCAGGCTATCTCCTTTTGTAACATCAGTGCAAAAGAAAGAGTGACCACTTGCATGATTCTGATGGGTAGAGCATGATGTTTTCACTTAGCATATACCACATCAAAGAGGAGGAAATGCTTTTCTATAAACTAGATTAAGATAAAAATTATCCATTCTTGCCTAAGAGACTGTTTTTTCCCTTTTTCTGAAAGATGCTCATCATTTGAACCTGAGTACAGTACAGTTCAGACTGTATCCTTGTTTTTTTCCCTTGAGCACAGAATGTTTCTTGTTTAAATATGTAGAAGTTAAATAATTCACTAAATATGAGTATTGTTTGAACACTGAGAAACCCTTCAGTAGCATAAATGTATTCATGAGCACAAAGGCAACTATTAGACTTCATGTGCTTTATCACTATTAGACTGCCAGTGCATTCCTAATTGCTGTTATCTTTCAGAAAAACTACAAATATTCTAAAGGGAGAGGTAAGAAAAATGTAATTAAAAAGAGAAAGAAATCATTATACCATCTTCCAGCAGGTAATACTAAAAGACAAAAGAAAAATTTCAGATCCATGTTTCTGTGAATTGTCCTTTCTTGAGATTACACGTGCTGCATGGAACTCAGTCCAAGTTCCTTGTAAATTCTCAACTTAAAGGTTATTGTATCATCATTCAAGGAGTGGAAGAATGCCATTATCTAAAAATAGCCATAGTTATTTTCCAGATTCCCTTGTATTTCCAATCTATATTTATTTCTGCAGTGATTAGCTGACTTCATCGCAGCAAGCTCTCAGTGACATTTTGTTACAGTCTTATACTTCAGTGCTAAATAATAAAATAATAATATGCTTGCTTTTGTTTTTCTATTTGATGTTTCTTTTTCCTTAGGCAGTATAATGATTTGAGGTACAAGACAGAAAAACCAAATGTTAATTCACAACAGATTTATATGCAAAATATGATAATTCACTTATAACTTGAGGTTAAAGGATTTTTAAGACATTAAATATTTTAAGTCAACTTCTTTCTTTAACCAGACAATTACCTTCCTGACAAATTATTCAGTTACTAAAGAACTGGGCTAACGGAGATCAAAGAGGAATTTATATACCCAAATGCCTCTTTACCCATTTAAAGCACAGATTTTCTGACTCCTTACTCAACTAACTGCAGTATACAAAATTCCTATGGATTTAAACTTATGATTTCAAAGTTGTTCTAGTATCACAATTTTTATTTCTCAGCATATCCACAGACAATTCGATCTTAAGGCAGAGAGAGAGCAGAGATTTAATTTTGAATTCCACAGTAGACAACACACTTATCACTGTTGAGAAATGTGGTTTCAGTTCCATCCTTTGGCTGAAAGGGTCTGAATCTAACAGTGTTTCTAAACTGCCAGGCTTCAGAGGTTTCATGGAATAGGAGCTGTCAGTTTCTCCTGCTTAATTAATATTTTCCACTCCTGATTAAATGTTTTCTAGTTGGTGGCTGTGATTAAATAAGTCAGTAACTCCACAGCCTGCTGATTCATATTACTCCTGGAAAAATTATAGTGATTCTGCAGTTAAATACAAGTGCTCAGCTCTGCTCAGGCAGGATGTGAATCACTACCACTGGACTCCGGACTAAATAGAAGGTATTTGATTGTTCTGGTTTCCTTGAAAGAAAAAAAAACCTGCTCTCAGTTTTCAAACTGAAACATCATGAGAGGGAAATATCTCTTTAATCTTTAATTAAGCATCCCAAACTTTTAAAGGAATGAAGCCAAAGATAATCTCCTATTTATAGCATTTTAATTTGAGGTGCTCGGGGATGTCCAAGACATCTCTGGCATGTTTGACAGATGCCACAGGGCCTGCAGGAGACTACTCCTCTAGATGGGCATCCAGGGGACTAAGGCATTTCAAATTTTGTAAGCAGGCATGTTAAATTTAGGCAACTGAATCTCAGTAAGGGTATTTAAGCTGGTGTGATAGCAGTTATCTAATCAGCACAGTCTAGAGAGTGATCTCTTTGTGCCTGGAGCTGGGAATGGCTTTTCTATTTCTAAGGACTGCATTTGTTAAGTTTTTACTGGCTGCCACTGGGGTTCATGTGCCTAGCATAAGGAGAGACTTTTGCATGTAGATATATTTTTCTCATATATTATTTTGCATATAAATTCAGGTGTCTTAATCATGCACTGAATCTTACAATTAATTGTCAGATTTTCCACTACTTTCACTGTGATCAGAAAAACTATTAGGATTTAGAGAACATATTGCTACAAAAGAAAATGTTGAAAATCACCTAACTCTATGTTGGCATGGAAGCCAGGTATTGTTCATGTGGACTTCCACAAAATCTGCAATTATTTATGCATGTCTTCCCCACAGCATCAGGAAAGTGCAAAGAGAAGAGAACACATTGATATTATTCCCCCAGTGAGCTATCTAGCAGCACTGGGTTTGACCAACAGCTAGTATAGCTCATGTCCACCACACTGCTGGAAGGGCCCTCTAGCCCTAAAAAAGCTGAAGGACTTGAGATTGGCAGCAAATTAAAGTTTAATATGTACTGCAATTTGTATCTTTTAGAATCCTACATCACTTCCCAATCATAACTGTGTGTTAACTGCCATTACATCCAAGTATATGAAGTAATAAATAGGTCCCAACTGCCAAGTAAATGCTAAAAAAAATCTGAGGCATTTCTTCTCCATGTGGGAACCATCTCAAGTGAACTGTACTTCTGTAAAAGGAAAGTTATTACTGCTGTTCTACAAGTGCTTTCCTTCATTAGAAAGCTGCCATGGAAAATGACAAAGGGTTTACTCTTTTGTTGAGTGCTCTGTAAATGCTGTATGCCTTCTCCAGATACTGCTGTGCAGATGGAAATATTTGAGGTGAGGATGAATACCTTACTGAATTGTGACCTGCTATAATATAAGTTTTCTTCTCAGCCTAATTCTCTCTGGTTTGCACTACTCAGGTGCTGCGAAACAGCTGCTGGATTAGCTGATCTATGCAGATTTGAATTCTCTTGTGTACCTAAATCCTCATGTCATAGGGATAGAAAAGGAATGAAAAACTATGTACCAACTGACTTCCAGCCATAAAAAAAAGAAGTGGGCTCTCCCTGAAGAGGTGATAGTCCACGGCATTTCTGCACTCCACTGATTCCTGTATCTTTGGCTCTATGCACAGATTTGTGTAATTTTGAAGCAGAGCTAACTTCTACAATAGTCAAAATAGTTTCTGCTGAACCTCAAGAACAGTGAAAGTGACATAAAACCATCTTTCCCACCCATACATGACAGAGGCTTGTGCTTAATCAGCACTTAGTAAGGAATTTAAGTAGAAAATAATAAGATTATATAAATTTCACTTTTAAAACAAACTAGATTATCATCCCTTTGACCATATCACAGAGACAGCTTTATGATATTATCTCCAAATATATCCAAACATGATAAGGAATTGATAGTGGATGTTTTTGTTGTTATAGCAAATGGAGTGGTAAGGCATGATGATAACTGCTGCTATGCATTGCTATTGTATATATAATGATGGGGTTGCTGGGCACCAGCCTCTTTAGGGCTTATCTTTGTCTATTTTTAAGCAAAGTGTTAATTGAGTGCAAATGTGTCTGATTCTCTGATGTAGCGAACTGTTCTTTGCTGACAGTCCTTAGTCTCTTGATTGTTCCTTTGGTATTGACCAGCTGTGGTTTTGAGTGATGAAATACCTTAAAATATGAACTGTGCTTTCTTCAAAGTACGTATTTTGCCTTCAATATGGTGAAGCAATCAAACCCTTACATGTAGCTTACAGGAAGAGAACAACTTTGCTATAATAAGTACTGGGGGCCTCAGTTCAAGGAAGGAGAGGATGCTGAGGAATGTTAAAAGCAGACACTGTTATCACTCCCTTTGAGTACTGACTTTACCTTGCCTAGGGTTGCTTCAGCTCTTCCCCCTCTAACCTTGAAGAAAGCCTTTCACAAATATAGTAACATAATTTATGGAAGGTGTAGCTCTGGGGAAGGACAGAAAAAAGAATATCTTCACAGTATTTTTACAGAAAATGTATAGGCAAGCCTCTGGATTCCATGTAGGTTTTAAAAGCTCTGCCTTTGGATAAAAAGGAAAAAAAGACCTCCCCCTGATAACTTAGTAGGGGATCAAACCCAGTTTCACTGATGTTCTGACATGAGATACGTATCATGAATGGATTCTTTTTGAGAAAGACTTACTATCATTCCACAATTCAAAATCTTAAAATTTCAGGACCTTCCTGCTTACAAAATAAAGAAGTGTCCCCAAACTTGACAACACTCTGAATCCACCTAGGTGAAAACTGAAAGCCCACTGGTAGAGAAAACATCTCTCCCTCTCTCCCAGTTACAACTTGTTACTTGTATTTTCTCTTTTGTATATTCCCTGAAGTACCTCACAACATTTCATCTTTGTCCTTGAAAAATGAATGTATTGATCATATTTGTGGCTCATGTCTCTTCCAGTGGGCTTCTTGCTTCCTAGTTCTTCTAAAATGCTAATGACCTATTTCCTACTCTCTGACATTCTCTCCTACCTTCATTTCATGTCAGTGGGAGCAATTGAACCCTTCTGTGACTCTCCTGAGAAGCATTTGGTTCCCTTGTTCTCTGACTTGTATTTCTTACCTGTTGAAGGCAAGAAAATTTTTCTCTTTTGGCTTAATAATTTTACCAACTATCCTTTCTGCTGTCTTTCTTTAATAGAAAGAGTAGAAAGCCTCCTGGTCACACACCTTGTTTACAAGTGCTTTGCAGAGATTCACAGGTGTGGGCAGAGTGCAAATCTCAACAGCTGGAAAACAACAGTTATAGGAAGAATTTGGTGCAGATCTTAACCATCTGAGCTATGAGAAACAGTTGATTAAAAAAAAAAGTAAATTATTAATCAAAATTTTTGAATCAAAAAGCCACCACTTTTTATTTGCAGTGACCACAGGAATTGGTAATTTTAAGTTGCAAAAGTCTCTCACATACACAACAAAAGTTTATATACATCTATGAGACTCCATCTTACACCTGGTAAGATCAAGAATAAAGCTAGGAGGGAGTAGTACTTGATACTTCTTTCTGGATTTTCTGTAAATCTTTAGTTATGTTGTAAGTTCAAGACATAACTTAGGTAGTTCCCTTGAGATCATGGTAACAGATTTGCTTCTGCTGTTGCTGGTGAAACTCGGTAGGAAGTACAATAATTCCACGGCCTGGGGAGGCCATATAGAAATTTCTTGCAACTGGTTTGTGGAAAAGGGCAAAGAAGGAAGGAAGGAAAAGGAGAAGGGGTTAGAAATGGAGCATGCTATTCCTTTTCCTTCCAATATGAATTCTTGAAAAATGACTGCTTACAACCTACAGAAAAGAACTTGGACTACAAAAATGAGGGTGGTTTTCCATCCTTCAGCCTTCTGCAATATTTCTGTGAAACCAACACAGGAGAGCAGCCACTGAAAAAAAGGAACTAGTATGGAGTTTGAAAAAAAAAAAGAATTTAAAATTCTGTTATCAAAAAGAACTGATATTCCTAAACCACTTTATTTTACTTAATTATCCAGTAGAAATATGTTACGTTTGAGGATTTGATTTTTTTCCCCTCTCTGGTACTTATATGCACATTAGCAGGTATCCTGAATCTGGAATATCTCTTCTTGAAGCATGACTGTAGTTATCTACAGTCCTGAAGCACTACACTCTTCACAGTTAAGAAGGCAGAGCAAAGGTCAGTGGAAGCTCAGCTCATGACTTTTTACAGTACAGCTTTTTCTTCAGCACACAGTTTGAGGAAGTCCAAGCTGTGGTGTTTCAGTCTCATGAATGTCTTTTGGCTTTCATTTCAGCTTGTATTGAAGGGTGGATAACTGTTTTAAAGGACACTTGAATTCAGTGTCCTTTGTAGCACACTGATCCGCATCAGTTTAAGAGGTGTTCCATGTGCTTTTGGCAGATAAAATTTCCAGCCATTCTAAAATGTTTAAAGAGGCCAGTTTTCTGAACTGCCTGCTGCTATGCTGTAATTCAAATTTGGGCTTTTGGAGTTATGGATAAATTCAGTATTTTAGATATACTTTGTTGTGAAAATAACAATAAAAATAAAATACCTCTTCAAAATATAAATAAAGGGAAAATATAAAAATATATGTTTAATATTTTACGGGTTATCTTTTTTAATTTGGAAAGCTAAGTTTTTTGGGTTTTTTTGACACTGCTGGCACCCAACAAAATAAATTCTCACTGTGGCAATATGGAAGTTGTCAGGCCCAAAATATATAATTGCAAAAGAACAAATAATTTATTCTGGCTGAACAAAAACACTGGGGATGATTCTCAGAATGAGAAGAACAAAACCTTATGAGATTGTATAACAGATTTTGACACTCCCCATTGCCACATAGGAGACATAAAATCAAAAGGACTGATCAAACAGAAAAGCTGTTCAACCTTGCTTCATTATGCAAAATACACAGCTGACTAAGTAAGATGGAGCAATATATACAGATGCCCTTTCTTTCCTTTCTTTTTTGTTCATTAGAAAATAAAACCAGACGTTGTTGTGACAGAGCATGAGACAGTTTAAAATTCAGAGGACCTGGAATTGCTTTTTTTTTTTTTTGATAGCCTTAAACCACTTTTTAGACAACTAAGGCAGATGCACAGCCATTCTAGACAGGCATAGGCCACAGTACTGTATTTCTGCCAATCCCATTCCAAGCATGTATCCTCTCTAATTTTGTCTGTTAGCCTCACACAAATGTCTTGTAAAGTACAGTGCTTAAAGATATCAGGCATCCATGCTTATGAACCTGAGTCACTGCCAAACTAATTGTGAAGAAGCCATAAGGGAAACTGGTCCTTGGAAGTGTTTATAAAGGATGGTTCACTGGTTATGTCTGGTGCTGCAATCACAGGTAAACATGTACCCTGTGTGTAATTTAGATATAGTAAATGTAGATTCATCAATATGTGAACGTTGGTAGAAATATATGAATGATGTGAATGATGTGCAAGCTCATGCCTCAATATTAACAACATCTTCCAAGTGTGTGTGTGGTGTGTGTGCAAGTGCATGCATTTACATGTGCAGATTTTCTCCCTAGAAAATACATTATTGGAAATCCTAATCTAGTACATTTTCACACATATTGAGAAGGGGATATTCCTTTAAACTTAACATATATTATTGATATGCATTATGTATCATCTTCTAACTCACATGCTTATAAAATCCAATTGGGATCAATAGGCATCCTTCCTATGTACAAATTGCTACATTTATTTAGATTTCCAAATTTTACATTAAACACAGCAGCTAATACTTTTCTAGTGTAACAGCCTTGTTATGTAGAACAAAATAATAATAACGAATCTGCTCAGACACTGGAGGTGCTGAGGGACTTACAGACTTTAATAGCTTTCATATAAAGGTAGTATATAAGATATATGCACTCAAGCACTGTCATTTTGGTTCATGAAACCTGATGGCATATTGAAACGTCTTTCCTTCTGCCTTGCACAGCTCCTCATTATAAAATATTACGTGTCTTAAGTTGAGTGCTCAGCACCTCCCAAAAGAGAGTCCTTAAGCAGCGCAGTCATAAAGTTGCATTTCATTATATTAATATTAAACATACACTTTTCAGACTAGGTATCAATTTTATACTGTTCACATGTTTTGGTGGCTTGATGTTTTCAGGTTTGTTGCTTTTGCTTTACAGTAAGAGGCCGGTTTACAGTGTGGCACAACCAGCTGCACCTTGGTAAAAGCAAATATATTGCAGAAATGCTAAGCAACCATCCCTAGTACTGCTTTCCTGTTCCACTTTGCTTCTGATTGGCCACACCAGGATTATCACAGACCTGAGCCTGTCACTTTTGCTGAGCTGTCAAATTTGGGTGGCAAGTCTCTGAAGCATTCATCTGAGCATTCATGAGGGAGGTTTTATCCATACAGAGGCTTTCCCCTAAACAAAATGGGTCAAATTGGAAGTTTTAATTTAGAGTATAACTCATACATTGAATAACACAATTGCAGTCTGCCTGTCATTTTTCATGAGAAAATATGCATAACTGGTATTTTGCTGAAAAATATGTAAGTAGACTTTAAATATAAAAGAGAATTGTTGTTTTAATAGAAGACTGGTGCTTTATTTGAGAGATTATACTTTATCACTAAGATTAATGTCCGCAGAATTCCAGAATGATTTGAAATAAATTCCAGTTGGAGAGTAAGGCCCATGTCAGACTGGTTTCCCCATTCTGTGACTTGCAGATCAGGGTCTAAAAAGTTTACATCTCAGTGGGAAATGTCCTTTATCTACTTTCACAGCAGGTGAGTCTATCAAAGGTGAAGAATGATACCAAGAAGACTTCCACTCTGCTTTATCTTTCAGTCTTGTTTTGCTTTACTAAATTTCTTAAACAGTTCATCAGGTTAGTCACCAAGTTTTATTCTCTATTATTACACTAATTTTAAAATTATACTATTTTGACTGCAGGAATAATGAGAAAAAGTCACTGGAGAACAGCTGTGGATATATTGCCACTCCTTTGCTCATGCTCTCGTGGGGCGGATTAGTCATGTGTGGGTTTAAAACATCCCTACAGGCAATGTCTTATTGCTTAAGGTTCAGAAATATGAATAATAATAAAACTAGACTATAAGCTATTTAGCTTGCTAGAAATTATATTTAACAACTTCAGCTCATGAATCCAGCTGTACAAAGCATTAAATTAACAGCAACACATGGAAATCTACTGGATTGTATTCCAGAGGAACCAAGTTATGTGTTTGTTTTACCCGTTAATCTGGTAAAACTAGACAAAACAGTTTTCCCTTTTTTTATAACATTAAACTTCTTATTCCATTAACAAAATCCTTCTGTGAAGGAACTTGCTGCTGCAAAATGATATTTGTAACCCTGACTCATTGTTTGCTCATAAAAATCATAAAAAGACTGAATCTGTCAACTAGTCAACTTCCTTAACCCTGTAGCAAGAAATTGATGGACTAGGATGGCTTAATGTGCCCAAGAGATCATCTGCTTTTTTCTAAAAATATTGATGACTACAACTAAAGATATTGCATCTGACCAAAACCTTTGTGTGCATATCCATCACAGTCACAGTACTGCTTCTAGTGTTAGTATTTGAGAATATATCCATTTAAACAAAAATTAACAACTGTAATCTTGCCTCTCAAGAACATACTCTAGTCCAAAGGGAGTTTAATTTTTCCCAAGTTATTGTTGTTGCTGATTCTATATATGAAGCAATCAAATACTGCAGGAAGAGGCAGCAGTGTAAAATCCCAGGGACAAAGAGTTTAATAGATATTATCATAAGATATATTTGAGCCTTGTGTAGCAGAAGAAGTTTCATGTGTGAAATTTCTCTGTTAAATTATATTACTGCTCTTGAGAAGGGATAAGTAAGGAAATAGGGGTGACAATATAGTGGGCTTCATAAAAAGGTGAGCTTTGTATCTGTTACAAATACAATTAGCAAACATGCAGATGACACCAAGCTGGGGGGAATATCAATCTGCTGGAGGGTAGGATGGCTCTGGGAGGGATCTGGACAGGCTGGATAGATGGGCCAAATCCAATAGTATAAGGTCTATTAAGACCAAGTGCTGAGTCCTGCATTTTGGGCACAACAACCCCCTGCAGCACTACAGGCTGGAGACAAGAGTGGCTGGACAACAGGTAGAAAGGGACCTGGGGCTACTGACTGATGGCAGACTGAACATGAGCCAGTGTGTGCCCAGGTGGCCAGGAAGGCCAGTGACATACTGGCCTGTATTGCGAATAGCATGGCCAGCAGGTCTAGGGAAGTGATTCTTTCACTCTGTTTGGCACTGGTAAGGCCACAACTCAAATACTATGTCCAGTTCTGGACCCCTCAATTTAGGAAGGATGTTAAACTGCTGGAGTATGTCCAGAGAAGTGCAATTCAAATGATGAAGGGTCTGGAACACAAGTCCTGTGAGGAGCCACTGAGCGAGCTGGGGTTGCTCAGAAAAGGAGGCTCAGGGAAGACCTTATCACTCTCTACAACTGCCTGAAATAAGGCTGCAGCCAGCTGAGGTTTGGTCTCTTCTCCCAGACAACCAGCGACAGGACAGGAGAACACAGTCTTAAGCTGCACCGGGAGAGATTTAAGCTGAGATTTAAGCTGGACATTAGGAAGAAGTTTCTCACAGAAAGAGTGATTGGGCATTGTAATGGGCTGCCCAGGGAGGTGTGCAGTCAGCATCCCTGGAGGTGTTGAAGGAAAACTGGATGTTGCACTTAGTGTCACAGTCTAGTCAACAAGGTGGTGTTTTGGTGACAGGTTGGACTTGATGATCTCAAAGGTCTTTTCCAACCTAATTGATTCTGTGATTCTGTGAATACTTGTTGGGGTAGTGCAAGAGTAGAGCACAAGTGAACATGTGGCAACTTGTCTTCCTCCAGACCCTAGATGCAACATCTGTACAAAGGCCAACTACCTTGTCATTACACAGGATTTCAAGATTTCTTACTTTGCAAGGGGAAAAAAAGTGCTTTTTATCTTTTTTTTCTCCTTTTTTCCTTTGCCTAAGGGCAAATCCTGCTTCTGATGCCAAGATAACTCCTTCTACATTGCACTTGTATTTTGGCAGCACAGGACAGGACAACAGACTTTGGGGCATGTCTCTGTACAGTGCAGTGTACCAGTAACGGCTAATGGGAACCAGCCCAATGACCAGCTAGTGAGATCTCTTCCTTCTGCAGAGTACTGAGTGACACCAAGAATAGGATGCTCTGCTTACTTATCCCCCAGCCCCCACAAGAAGATGAATCACTATCAAAGTCTTGATTCATATCTCATATGAAGTCAGGTGTCCCCTGTTGCCTGGATATCCTTTACTGCTAGGCAGCATTTTCAGGAGCAAGTTGACTTTATCACAGCCACAGATCCATCAACTTTATTGACTTCTGAGGTCATCCCTCACTGTGTTGCTAGGTGAAATCACAATTGAACAAGTGGTGTTCATGTTATCATGGTTATTGCCTATTCAGGTGTATATATATATATATATATATATATATATATATAGTCTTGTGTTTTGTAGTGCTACAAATGGAAGGGCTTACTTAAGGCACCATAAAAGGGAGCAATCAAATCTTTAAAATTATGACCTGATTAGTGTCCATATTAAAAACATGACAATGCATACTGGTGCACATGATGTGTTTTGTTCACATCAGATGTATGAATTAAGATACCCTTTCTGTCCATATTAACATACAATTAACACCAGCTGTAAGGTCTAGCTAGGAAGTAACCTGTCTCAGGATCTCAAATCTATTGGTTACTGTAGGAAATCAGACAGTAATTTAACAATACTTCTAAGTAGAAGTCTCTAATTCCACCTAGTGTCAACTGGGTAAATAATTATTATATTTATAAACTTTCTTTTGTAGCTATCTTTTCATGCATATAGACAGTAGTCCTTAGAATTCTGCTGAGCTCTTAGCTTCCAAGATATCTTACGCAAACAAAATAATCCCTACAAGTTAAGAATTACCTAAATAGGTACTGTAATAAGAACACTGTAATGAGCTTGAAGTGTTCTGTCTGACATGATCCTTGTTTTGAAGTTTTAAGACAAAATGTGGTACATTCAATTTTAACCTTGGTTAAAAAGTCATAATTTTCTGATTTGTCATGATGATGTATTAAGAATCAAAGGAATCACTTGTTGTCTTAAGGGTATGGAAATAAAATGTGAGTTTGTTTTTAAAAACTGAATCACAGTTTAAGATATTATTCCTAGGAAATATGTTTTCAGTATTTCCTCCCCTCTTTCTCTCAGCCTAGCTGAGAGATATATTACAAGATATATTCTATTTTTTTCATAAAGATTTCTTTCAAACTCCTTTTTTTTTTTCAAGTCTCCATTTTTTGTGGGAATATGTAGAGTAATAGGCCATTTATGCTCAGTTAATCCTGAATGTGCATCTCATTGGTTGTGGACTTCATTCACTCTCACTTTGATTCATATTTTGGAAAGCCCAAATCACTGGTGTTGTTCATAAAGACCTTTAAGGCTCATTGACAATAACAATTTTATATTTCTTTAATTCTTTAATGAATTATTTATTCCATGTCTCTATATAGTACCAGCTGCACAATAATTCATGGCTCTACATTTCAGATAAACAACATTTTGATTATAATGCAACAATTACTGCCCTTAACAGGTGATTTATGTTTCTACAGAATGATCCCAAATCTGTCTGGACAGACTACAGGATTAATGAGAATAATGGTGCTGAATTATTCATCAGGCAGTGCTCATTAATTTAGCTGATTGCTGCACATTTTCCAGCAGAAAGGACACTTCAGCTATTTTTGCTTTTTCCATACAATTGTTTTCTGGGTGAAGCCTTCATCAAATTTATCCCTTGAAGTAGAAATTTTTGCCCTGGTTAGAATTTTACCTTCAGCTTCAGAGATCCCCACCTACTCCTCTGCCGCTAGAGTTGGCTTTGACCTCTCTTCCCTCTAAGAATGGCTGAATGAACTCCCTTTGTACCATATCATTATTCAAATGCCATAGCAATGATTTGTTCAGATATCTAACTAAGGCAAACAAAAATTTTCCTTGGGTTTTCTTAAAATGTTTTTAGCAATGCATGCACTTCATAATTACAATGCTAACTCCTTGTCACAGATAAACAGAGAACAGCAAGAGTACTCTACCATATTTTCCTAGCTTTTTCTGTCTAAAAAGAACAGGGCTGGCTATATTTTATATTATTTTGTCAATAAAAGGCTTTTAAAAGTTGATTTTTTTTTCTGACTACCTTTCTCTAACCACATTTCTATTCTCTTTTGATAAACTGGGATAGGAAACATGTTTTATTTGATGTCTGGATACAGTCAATCTCAAGGCAAGCATGCAAGTGTGGTTATATTTTCATATGTTCATCATTAGCATCTTATACACATTACCTGAATGACCTCTTGCTGGAAATCATTGTTTTAGTAGAAATAAAATAGTCTACAGGTACAACCAAATTCCTTTAGAACTTGCATTTTCTGAATTAGGATCCTATGAACTTTCTATCCATACTATAAAAAACATATGCATCAAATGTGTAATCTCTGAATCAGAGAATCCTGTCCGTGATGGTAGCCAGCACCAGATGTTTTACATAAAGGTGCAAAATCCCCCTACAGTAGGCAGATGTTGGATTATTTCTCTATTAAGGAGGTCTCATCCTAAACCCTGATACTTAAGAGATTGTCTGAAGCTCAAAAGCATGAAGTTTTATTTTCATTCCAGAACTCCTCTTTAGTGTCTGACTAAGTTTTACTCTTTGAGAGGGTTTGTTGTGGAGCAGTGGCAGGAATTGAGTTATGTGGGCTCCAGATGTAGGTTCAGTATTGTTTCCCATGGTGGAGTAACATGCAAGAGAAAAATCTGCTCCAAGAAACTGGAATACTGAACTGCTTAGCTGTTAGTCTCTGGAAAACATAAAAGAGTAAAACATAGCTAGAAAATCACATTTCTCAACATTTTAGAAATTAAGGTGATATTCACTGAGACAACGGAAGACATGTTCCTGACTCCAAGCTATACTGCTGCTAAATTCTAAATTCTTGCTACAAGACATGGAGATCTCTGTCCTTTTAGAAACAGTTGGACATACTTTTGTAACAGAAAAGTTTTGGCAACTTAAATAGAGTGGTCACTACATCAGGTCCAGATGTAACGTGGGTAAACACCACTGTGTTTACAATGGGAACACAAGGTCATTGTCTCATGAACATATGTGGTGACAACACTATGGGAAGGAGCAGGAAATGGATGCTAATGAGGCTGAAGAGACAAAGTCTCTCTGGGACCAATTGTGAAAGAAAGTTAAAGCTCCCCTTCCTGGCTGTCAAGCACTGGAGCTGTCCTACTGCCTCTGTGGTTGCAATGCTGTCTCTCCTGCCTGCGCTGGGTCTTCTGGCACCCCATGGTGACCTGCTCCCCTTTGCTCATGCTTCTCAAAAGACCCACCAAGCTCATACTACCTCCAATCTCTGTTAGTGCTCTCCTTGAGCTCAGAATAACAAATCTGATTTATAATAATTGAGGCATTGTGTCGAATGATGTTCCTTAACATGGTGCAAAACACCTCAAAAATTTTAACTGAAGTTCTGCATGAGCAGAAAAGGAATAAAAAAGTTTTAGCAAAAAAAAAAAAAAAAACAAAAACCAAACCAAAACAACCCCCCCCCCAAAAAAAAAACCCAAAAAAAACCCAAACAAAGCACACAAACCAAAACCCAAACCAAAAAACCCCAAACATAATAGTTTTAAGTCCAAAAGTCTGTTTACCTGTTGACCTTCTGGAAAACTATAGATCTTAAAGAATCTTGTTGCACTAGGATCTGCAATACATAAAGGTCAAAGTCAGAACTGTAACACTAATGTATTACTATAGAACTAATTAAATACTTTATGAATTGTTTTTGATTCCTTATCACTCAAATTCCTGGCTATGCAGTGATGCAGTGTCAACATTAGGTTTGCTATTTAGGATTGTCTCCAAGTATTTGGGAAGTGTAGGTCCAGTACTCTGAAAGCTTCTCAAACTCAGCCAGGAACTTTGTAGCTATTCCTCTGTGCTTGATGTTTCCTACTGGCCAAAATTCAGTGGCTACCTTTTCAACATGTGCACGTGCTGCCCTGCCAAAAAAACACCAAAGTTTCCTTCGTCACACTGGAAAAACAAGTCTGCACCTAAACTGGAGCAAATGCTTCACTGAGGGTGATGTGGACACCTAGATCCCTCCATTTAAGCCAGAAAGATGCAGCTCAGGCACCTTAATTCTCTCTAAAAGATTATAAATGTGGCAATGCATAATTTAAGTGACTAAAGAAGGAGTTTGACTAATGCTGTCCGTGTCTATTTTTTTCCTCTGCAGTCTCATGCAGATTGGATCTGTTTGTTATGAGTTAATCATGGTATGCAGTTCACCCCCACACTTACTGACTTCCCCATAGTGGGATGGAGGAGAGAAACAGAAGCACAGAGGTGAGAAAACTTGTGAGTTGAGATAAAGACAGTTTAATAGGGAAAGCCAAGCTGTGCATGCAAGCAAGGCAAAATAAGGAATCAACTCAGCACTTCCCATTGGAAGGCAAGTGTTCTGCCATTTGCAGCAAAGCAAGGCTGCATCACATACAACTGTTACTTGGGAAGACAAATGCCATAAACCTGAATGTCACCCTGTTTCCTCCTTCTTTGGCTTTTATTAGTATGTTGATCATTTTGCAGTTGGCTGTCCCAGCTGTGTCCCAACTTCTTGCCCTTCCCCAGTCTACCACTGAGAGAAACAGAGAAAGGTTTGACAATGATCAGGAATAAAACAATAAAACATGGGTGTCTTATCAACACTGTTTACATCACAAGACCAAAACACAGCACCATACAAGCTGTGATGAAAACAATTAATTCTATCCCAGCCAAAACTAGCACCCTGTCGTACTAGGACCACACTAACACTTCTAGAAGTCATTATTTGCAATCAGAAAGATGAGAAAATTATTAATTTCCCTAAGAAAATTCTAGTTCTTGTGCTGTCAAGATTGTGATGCTTAGAGACATGTTTTATTGATAGACTTGGCAGTGTTGGGTTAATGGCTGGACTCAATGACTCTAAAATTCTTTCCAAACCTAAGCAATTTTATGATTCTCTGATAATTCTACAAGCTGACACATAGTCCTTAAAACTCCCAGATGTAGTATGTGAAGCAAATCTTTTCCCATCCTGGTATACAAACATCTGCTTTGGAGGTGAATTGTGTTTTAAACTGGGGAAAGAAATAATTAAGACTAGCATGGAATGGTTGAAACTGCAAATGGCATTTTGGTTATGAAAAAGAACACTGCTCTGTTTCACAGAATATTTCTTAAGCAACATTGTGAGTCCTAAACATAACAAAAGTAAGATGTATTCTGCTTCACAATATCATATTAGCATTTTAACTTAAAGGTATTGTAGGTTTTTTCTGCCTGGATGAAGTTTACAGATAAATTTTTGTTAGAATGCTGTGGATTCAAGAATGTGCTTTTTGTTGCAAATGCAACATGAAGTAGTGCATATCAATATTTATGTGACTAAATCTTGTACTAGTGATGAAGATAGCAAAACAAGACGGAAGAAACCTGACTTTTCCCAAGTTTTTTTACTTTATAGTGCTGTTGCTACCATTCTGCTAAAAAGGAAATCTCTGAATGTCAGTACCATTCCGGTAATTCCTATGTCAGTCTTTCCTCTAGAGTTACAGAATTCATTTGCCTGGTTTAGTCTTTACTATTGAAGCCAAAAAATACAATTCTTTGTCCTACTTATGCATACCACTAAAGAGGATTTTAGATCATAGGACTCAGTTGAAAACTTCAATCTGACTCTGAAGTTAAATACAAACAGAAATAGAGAGAAAAAATGATGCACACATATACTTGATGATCAAAGATTACTTTGCATTACGGCACATGCGATATTTGTTTTTATCCTACGCTACACACTATTCCAATTTATTTTTCATTATTTAGTGGTATTTTTTCTAAAAGTTTTTGTTGTGTTGATAATTTAAAAACTGCTTTCAGTTACTCTGGATATACATTTTAATTGCACATTGTTTAGGCAAAATTATATGAAGTAAATTGAAAAACACAAAACTGCCATATTAAACATGAGCAAACTACCTTGGCAAGCACATCCTTTATGTGCAAACACAAACTTTTGTTTGTCTCTTAAGTAATAACTCTGCCTTTTTTACTGTTTACTTTCCAAATTTAGCAAGTTTATACTGCACCAGAAGACTTCTCCATTTTTTTTTTTTTTTTTTTGTCCTAACTTGAGTAATGTTGGTGAGAGAAGAAATAGAAAAATTCTAGTGTCAGACTGGTCACTATACTATAATTTCAAGTGTTGCTGTTGCTGTGGAACAATTTAATGATGAGGCATAGCAATTTGGGACATACTGCAAGTAATTTTAAAAGTACAGCTATATGGCAAATGCCTCAAAAAAATCCTCAAACGCTTATTCCTGGTATGCCCACAAAATATGTTTTGCACATTAACTTAGTAATTAGAAGAATAAAATTAAAAAAGAACATGTAAATTTAATTTTTGGGTTTGTATCATCTACACACATTTGTGTTTTATTGGATAATGACTAATTCATTTTCACTTGCTGGACAAGTTTGAAATAGAGAAGTTGCATATGGTTTGTAGAAGATGGTTCTCTTTGATACTAAAATATGTAATTAAAATAAATCAGAATAATTGCTCCCTAAGAGAACAGAAAAGGTTCAGGTCTTTAACTCTTTTTTCCTGTTTGGAAAGCACCACTCCCAGAATACAGTGAAGGTACAATTTTAAGGTTGTTTTGACTAAACTCTGATAAAAGCTCTCTATTTGAGAAGCAATGGATATAGCATAAAAGCATTCCCAGCATTTCTTTACCCAATAAACATTACCTAAGAGTAATTTATAGTTTCTCTTTATCCTTCTTTATGTAAAAGAGTCACTTTTTTGAGAAACAAGAAAACTGGCTTCACTGACAATCAGTACTATTTTATTGTGTCTTAATAACGTAAAGAGAGGAAGGAAATCAGAGGTTACTGCATATTGCACCTTATAATCCCTGAGAAATCACATCAGTATTTATTGGCAGAGACGACTAGGTGGAGATGGAGATACTAAGTGCATTGATGTGAAAAAAGGAGATGGAAACAGTCTGTATAACAGTAGGCAAAACACCTGCTCTGAAAAGGAAATATATCCTAAAATATTATAATAGCACCTTGAAAATCCATTCAGGAATTGGCTCATAGTTTCTCCTGATACTGTCAAGTGGTAGGTCATGTCACTGAAACAAAGAAATCACAGTCTAAATGATGGAGTCAGACAAGGGACACATTTAGTTCAGCAACATTTCTGTCAGTTATGGAAATAACTCAAATGGAAAATGTTATCCATAAATGAGCTCTTTCTGCTACAATTCTCTGCTGTCCTTGATATGCCTCATAACAATTTTAGGTAGCTATGCAGGGCTGGTACTTTGGAGACCACCCAAAGTCCCAAGGACTGCTGAGTACCATTTTTGCCTGTGTAAAAGTCAGCACCTTTACAAATGTAAAATATTTTTATTTTACAGCTTATGACACGTCCCCTTTTTAATGACTCTGCGGATGGGTGTACAACTATGAAACCAGGTCTAAACTCACAGAATTTCCTCCTTCTCGATACTGCATAGTAGCGTGAGAATAAAGTTAAAATATGTCCCTTTTTGTGTTTGCTTGTTTTACATTGTGATCTAGTTGTAATAAACCTTGCCATCTGACCAAATTAGTGAAAGAATAGAAAAGAACAGGCTCTAACATTTGGCAAGACACTAACTTGGACTTTCTTCTTGATTGTGTCGGTTTTAAATGCCAGGTGTCTATCACCTGGGATATAGTTTTACTTTGGCAAAGTAAACCTATTACTAACTCTCTGAAGAATGCTATCTCTGAATGATGCTGCAGCTAATGGAATACTGATTTACTGCCACAACTGTAAAAGATATTTTTAACATTATGTTACACTTCCCATCAATTTAGATCAACCAGACCTACCATATGTGAGAAGTTATCTACATTTTTCTCCAATAAAACTGAAATGATGAAAGCTTTGCTTTCCCTGAGGTATGATCCACTGTTGGTAGCCCCATTGTTTTTTTTTTAGCCCTCATCTTTGTCAGGGCTGGAGCATATTATTCCTGCAATGCTTGCCAAAATTCTATGGCTTACTTGTTGTTTGAGACTCACCATATGTGTCTTTGATCCCTGCCTAGTAGGCACTTTGGCTGCTTGCCAGTTTGGCACTTATGATTATCATCAGTATGAATAGCTCCCTTGCTTCTGATTCTGTCCTTCTTGCTGTCATCAAATCACTCTTTAAACAACTTTCTTATTTTCTTTTAGATGCTTATAAACGATCAACCTATTTTTACCATGCCTTTCTTGGCCAAGCTTTTGTGTCACACTGCAGGAAATCCAACAGCTTTATATTTCCGCTCCTAATTATCTGACTGCCAACTACCTGTGTAACTTCATGGGAACAATAAGGAGTACAGAAACACCTCTTGTGATAGTGTTTGGAGGTACTCTGCGTATTACACAAATATGCCTGTTTTCCCCATCTGGTTGGCTTGGTGGCATGACTTCTATAAGAGATTATTTATTTTAGTAAAAAGCATTCCTTTTAATAAACGTTTTAAAACCTTTGACCAGAATACAGTGTGAGCCAATGACAATGATAAATTCAGAGAAGTATCAGAATGATAAACAGTTTTAAGAGACAAATGGAAAGCCAAAAGCCAGTTGTGCACAATTTCTACTCACTATCCTGATATAGCACTAAACACATCTGAGCCCTTCCATGTGTTCTAGTAAACTGAAGGTCTTCCAAAATGCCGTTGTTGAACAAAAGCAGAATCAAAATAAGGAACAGCACAGGACACATAAAAGTCCAGACCACAAGAGGCCCACATGCTGTTACAGAAAGATCTGCCAGAAGTGTCCATTATTCTTTACCTGATCCTGCAAACCCTTCAGTTACTAAATATGTTGGTACTATCACAAGACAAGGGTATCTGCCTTCATTTTAACTCATAAAGTGGGGTGGAGTAAGTTTTGTAGCCTCTGCAAGCAGAGTAGCAAGATGATTGTGTGTGCCTAAAACACAATCCTCTCTGAGCTTCTTTCACTCTGTGCTGTCTAACATGACTCATGTTTAGCAATAACAATCCATTTTAACTCTTGATATTTTAACACACGGGGCCTTTTTCAATAGAAAGATTATCACACCCTTCTCCCAAGAAACATGCATATTTCAGATGAATGTGTTTTGTTTATACATCTCTTGTTTTTGAACAACTCCTTGTATTTAGAAGGACCAGTTGAAAAATTCAGTGTGAAATTGGCAAGGGTAAAAAACAAATTCTGATTGCAGGGAGAATAAGAGGTAGAACAGAAAAGAAACAATGAGAAACTGTTGCATTAGAACTCAATTTGGGATAACTTTAGAATGTATCTGTTATATTTTCCTTCTCTGCCCAACACCACCAGAAATTCAGATAAAGATGTTCTTTTTCAGAATATGTGGTGGAACTTTGAGTCTTGAAGCAGGTTTGTGACAGTAAACATCCATACTGCATGCAGGCTGGAAGAGGCCACCGAGATTTTAAGCCCTAGAAAAACAAAAGAGTAACACACATAAAAACAATACCGTTAGAAGGTATTTTATGCGGAGAAAAAAGCAGGTTGATATATAAGCTACCTGCAGAGCATTACAATGCAGCTAATTTCAGTGGTATTTGTAAGAAAGATGATTAAAGGCCATATGAAATTTGACTTTGGAACTGGAGTAACTTGAGAACAGGCGAGTTAGGTAGTAGAGGTACACTTTATTCACAGACATACTCCTAACTTTCTTGTAATTGCAGTTATCCTTTCTGCAGCTGGCTATGAAATGCACATAAAAGTGAAAATGAAATTATTAATAAAGTGCCTTTCCCTTCACATATACCACATCATTGATAAACTCTCTCTCACTGCGAGACAAAAAAGGCATTATTTTTTTGCCAGCTTCTCTGTATTTTATCCCTAAAGATACAGGTAACAAGACCAAAGCAAATAACTAGAGCCAGCATTTATGGAAAGCTTAGTGGAATTGTGAAGTGTGAAAATACAAGAATGTTGGATTCATTAATATTTTACTGGAAAAAAAAGCAGAAAAGATACTAACTGCATCAGATAGTAGTCAGTAAAAAAAACTTCCTGGCACTTTTCAGTGGCCAGATCTGAAATTGCAGAGATGACCACCAGTAATATTTTTAAAATTTTACACTGGATTTTAAATATCTTATTTTTGAAAAGCCATGATTATCTTTGAAAAACAAAAGCTTCCCAGCCAATCAATCAGCATCCAGTTTTGGTATACAATGGCCATGGAAATACAATTTTCAGATGCACAGAACAACAAGGATGAAATGCAAAACTGCAAAACTGCAAAAGAAAGATGAGATTGAGAGCATCATATCTATCAGTGAACAACTGAAACAGAAACTTGGTGATAAATCTGATAATCTTTTGCAGAAAATGATTGACAGAAAGGTTAATAAATTTAACAAAATATCCCTGATACCCCAGAAAATGAATGATCCAGAAACAATTTTTGCTTGAGAGGAGTTTGGAAAGTAGGCTGACACTAAAATGATCCATTACTATGAATGTAAGGGAGCAGACAAAATATAACTTGTTGCTGCAAAAAGAGCTGTTGAAACCTCAACAGTATTACATTTGTAAAGCTCTAAGGCTTTGCTACCTAAATGGAAAGCAGAAATGCCAGTGTGTGCATGAAGCCTCGTGTCACCTGGACGCCCGAGCGAGCACGACCTGGTTTATCTCGCATCGTTTGCACAACCCAGGGATGCCGAACAGGCTCGGTCTGGAAGCAGCCCTGTCCCTTCCCCTCCTGCTGCCTAAAGCCTTGCCAGGTCAGGCTGGGCCCGGTGTCCCGGGGCAAGGGGCAAGTGGGGCAGGACGGCCGGCTGTCCTCATGCTCGGCCCTCCCGGCTTTCCTCAGCGGTTTCTCCCGCACGCACGCCTCGCGATTGCAGGCTGCTGCGGCGCCGGCCGAGCCCGCAGCGAGCGCGGCCACCCACAGTCGCGGCTCCTCAGCCGGGAAGGCGCGGGGGCCAGGAGGAGCGAAAGGGCAGAAGGCGAGGAGGAGCAGGAGGCGACGGGGGCAGAGGGCGAGGAGAGGCACGGGGCGAGCCCCGGGGCCGGCGGCCGTGAGGCGGCGGCCGCCGCAGCCGCGCGGGAGGGGACGCGGCGGCGCGCGCGCTCCGCCAATCGCGGGGCCGCTCGCGCGCGGGCCGGGAGGCTGCGCCCCCCCTGCGGCGGCGGCTGCCGGGCGAGCCATGGGCACGGTGCCGTCCGCGCTGAAGCACTGCCTCAGCTACCAGCACCTCCTCAAGGAGCAGCTGTGGATCGCGGAGCCGCCCGCGGCCGCGCACCCCGCGCAGGTACCGCCGGGCGCGGGTCCAGGGATGGGACGGGGCTGGCCCTAAAGGGCGCGACCGCCACCAGAGGGAGGACGGGGCACCGCCGCCCCCTCGCCCTTCAGGCGCGTCCACCGCGCCGCTGCTGCCCCTGCCCGCCCGCAGCTCCCGAGTCTCTCCCCTCTCCCGTCCTGCCCGGAGCAGCGGGTGAGCGGGAGAGGCCCTTTCCCACCGCCCCGCACCGCTGGGGTGTGTCTGGTCTGTGTTTCAGCACACGGCCGGTGTTACACCGTGTTCCAGGCAGTACGAGCACAGGTGGGTGGTGCTGGGGCAGCAGTGAGGCAATGGCAAACCCACTCAGCAGTTGTCCTCGCCACGCGTGATCTTCCCCTGTGTGAAAATGATAAAATGGCAGGGTGAGACGCATTTGGGCGAGGCCGCGGTACTGCCCTTGCTACATGCAGCTTGTATTGCTCCCACGAGTGCGGCGGGCGCATTTGCTGTCGAAGGAAGAGTCACTGCAGCCGTGGGGGTGCGGAGGCAGAGCCGGGGGATTGTCACGGAGGGGTGAGTGAAGGTGGCTGCTCACCCTCCTGTGTGTGAGCCGTGAGCAGGTGCGGACTGCGGCTGCAGGGAGTGCAGGTTAGTTGAGGCGCCCGGGCAGACTGCCAAATCAACAGCGTGGGCCAGGACTGTCCTAAACATGGCTTCGTAGGGGAACTGAAGCAAAGTTACCAGCATATCCTCTCTGAACAGTCATTCAGTCCACTCCAGCTCCAGTAATCAGTCAGTCCTTCAAACCTTTAAAAACATAAGCCAAGCCTAGAACAAAATAGTTTAAACTGTACTTAAATACATTTTAAATTTTCTTTTTAAGAGCAGCTCTTGTTTGTTGCATCTTTCTTCTGTTTTCAGATAGGTAGTGGGATCATCTTCCATTTTGCTCCACTCTTTGGAAGTGAAATTCATTTACTATGTAGCAACGTGACTTCAGAGGTGGAGAGTTGATGAAAAATGTTCTCAGTGGTATGAGAACTGGCAGCATTTTAATTTTGCTTCAGATGCTCTGAGCCTCGTATCTCAAAAGATGCATATATGGAACACCCAAAGCAACCTTGTGAGCATAGGGCTTTGTATAGGTAAGCCCCATACAACTTCCAGCTATCGTATTTCCCTGGCAATAGTGTCTATCCAGCATTAAATTTTGGGGAAAGAAATCAGTTTTTTTTAAGTGGATTTTTTTTAATGGTAAAGAAATAAAGTAAAATAAATAAATAAAATAAAATGGACTTTTATGTATTAGGCCTGAAGCAAAGCACTATAATTCTGTTCTCATGCCCTCACTACATTTTGGTGCATCATTTCCTTTCAAAATATCTGAACATTTTGTAAAAGATTCCTTCAAAATACCTTGATATGCCACTTGATTGTGTCAATCTCTCTCCCCCTATCAGATGAAGCATTTGAAAAGTCTTAGGCAACAGAGTGGGTTTGCAGTCAAAAACAATCATTAACATCTTCTCAGAAAATAGTAGATTAAAAAACAGGTTTTCTTTATTGTAATGGATCATTTTACTTAATTTTTTGCAGTGCTCTTCTTTCATTTTCATCACCATTTTTCTTTGTCCAAGGATACAGAAGGATGTCTTCATCAGTAAACAGCAAACATGATGTGGGTGTGAGCTGCATAGTAGCCTAATTAAATCCAGAGCTGGTAATTGTTTACATTTGCTTCTGCATTACCTTGCTGTGATTTTACATGAATCTCTTCAAATGTCCATATTTCTCACGTGGATTCTTACACAACCCACAAAGGTTTTCCTTGTATAGAAGTGCATTCCATACCAATCCCGTTCAAGAAAATAAGTGTTTCTTGTTATGTGATCTAGAAACTATACTGGCTCAAGTAATGATTGTAAAAGGTTTGTTGTTTTGTTTTGTTTTTTTTTTATGACCAGTGTATGCATGATAGTTATTGCAGCACCACTATAATGATATTTATGAGAGTACACTAAGGAATAAAATAAGAAGAGGGATTTCGGTACAAGAACAGTTTCCCAGAAATAATGTTGTCATGGCTGATAAAAATAAAGAGTTTATTTACTTGCTGAAATATTTTCAGGAGTTCCTCAGGATTTTTCTTTTAACCACCAAGTAAAATGTAAATGTTGCTGCCAGGGCTCTTGTTAAAAAAATTGTATCATTCTATTTTGTCTAAAGACCCCAACTATATAATAATTTGGTTTTATACTGTGCTGACTAATTTGTAGTCCTGTCCAGGTTTAACCACTTGAAGCTCTACAGGAGGTGAAAGAATGTGTTCTAAAGTGAATAGTGGGATGTCTTAGTCTTTGTTTTCCTTTTTTTTTTTTTTTTTTTTTTTTTTTGTTTCATTTAGCCAACTATTTTTGTGGTGTTTTGTAGGTGGCTTTAAGTAGCTTTCCCGGGCAGGTGCTGTCGGGGTGCCTGCGGCACCGAGAGCATCTCCGCTCCAGCCTGCTTCGGCCACTCCCCCAGCCCACGACGCCCAAGCCCGGATGGTGTAATGAAAGCCTCACCAGAATGACGAGAGGGCTCTTGGTACACTCCAGCAGGGTTTATTAAGGAGAAATCCGAGGGTCCAGGCAGGGTGGAAGTAGGTAAAAATCCAAGGAGGCAGGGTAGAAGCAGGAGTATGTAGGGCAGGAACACAACCTCTGCTGAAAGGAGCTGGTGGCAAAGAGCCAGGAACATGGGAGGTGAAAAGGGTCAGGATACAAATCATCCAATGGGGAGAGGAGTCAGGGGAGGAGTTGGAGTGGGGAAACTTGACCTGTACCCATGGGGAAGCGAGGAGGGAATGGTTTTCCAGGGAGGACCAATGGGGGAACAGGGGATACAGTATTTTCTAGAACTGGGGAGTGAACAACTGGTGACCAACAACCATACATTTGCCTGAAAAAGCGAGGAATCATGGGAAGTTGCACCAGTCTCTCACCCTATGCGAATGATGTTGCTTTCCCAAGGCATCCCGGCCCTGTCTTCCCCATGGCTGTCTCCCACAGTATTTTTAGAACAATATTTGACTTTAAAAGATAGACTTACTTGAGCAGTAAAGTTATTAAAAAGGAGAAATGAAAAGTAATAGGTAATTTGGCTAGGTGGCTAAATAGTAAATAGAATTTTCTACTACCTATTTCTAGAAGTTACTAATACCTATTTCGGTCTTATTTAGACTGTAATGCATCAAAAAAATTACTGAACACCTGACTGGTCAATGAGACATCACATTCCTGTTGCAGTGTGTTCATCTTTCTCCATATGCTTAATTTCTTAACCATTTGCTTCAGAACGCTTCTGTAATGCTTTATACAAGGAAGACAGTTCAGCTTCATTTTCTTAGCATTACCACAATGTATATGGTTTTTATTAACAGGTCTGATTAACTTAATATTAAAGGTCTGGTTCATTTTTACTAAATAAGAGCTATAGTACACAAGATTTTGTTAAAGACGTGGATTTATATCAGAACTGTAAAATGTGCTGGTATCTATGGAGAAAAGAGGTGGCTGTAGATACTGCAGTACTGGGGAGATTTCTGCAGCGATCAAGGTAATTTCCGTTGGTGACTCACAAGATTTGACCAGAGTGTGTAATGTACTTTGTGGTCTGCTTTGTGAAATGCTCAGGCTGAGCAGCAGGGAAGGTGTTTATCTGCTGCTGGTGTCCTCTGGTTAGCAGGAACCCTCTTGCTGGAGAAGAGATGGTCTGAGAGTAATTGACATTGGTCTTATCCTACAGACTTAATGTTATATTTTCATGTAGGCTAGAACGGAATTTTGATGCACTAGGAATATGCTAAGGACACAGCAGGAAAGAGCTGGATGGCTAAAGAAGTGCAAAAGACCAGGATGAAATTCAAGGATGTAGAATGATTAGGTGCTTTGAGACTTTTAAGCCAAACTAGAAACTTTGACCTTATTGTTAGAAGAGATTGAAGAACTTTGGAGTCTTCACAAATCATAGGATGACTATGAGCTGCCAATATAGCTGTTAAAAAAAATCAAGTTCGGTCCTCAGATAGAGTAGATCAAGTATCTCCAGTCAAACAGGGAGGTGTTGATGCCATTGCAAAGAACCTGTATCTGTTCCATTTTGGTTAGTCATGTTCAAGAAATTCAATTCCAGCTGGGATAAATTAGGTCTTTCACCACTGGAATTGGAACATTGTTTGGGAACATTGACTGGGAAAGGGAGGTGAAATGTAAAATCACTTGGGTTTGTTTGATATCTAGTGTTAAAACCTGGAGGATGTGCAGGCAGGGTGGGAAGAAGAGGAATTAGCTGCTTAAAATAAAGGAAGATGTTGCTATCCACAAACACACACTTATACTCAGTCCATATAATAAATATAAAGTAGAAATTTAAAAACAAATTATCAATTGGTGGAATTCTTTAGGAGCTTTGTAATCACAGTAGTGAGGATATGACTTATGGTTACTAAAAGGATTATATCATGTGGTTTCCATAGTAGTGAAAATTATTTTGTTTTTAAGAACTTTCAAAGATTGTATAATAAGGAATAGAAGACTAGATATTTATATATTTTAAAATAGAGATAATCCCATCTCTAGTTTTTTTAAATTACATTGTGTGGCTTACAATAGTTTGTTAAGGTCAGAGTGTCAACTTTAGCATGAGTATTCATCTACTGCTTCAAACTGGGGAATCCTGCTCTGCAAGAGGGTAGTGGATAAACATAGCTAAATTGTAAGCATCTTTTTCTTAAACCATTGCATTTATGTACTACTAGCTTGGTGTACTAAGGGGTATAGTAAAATAAAAATATATTAGGACTCATATGGGTTGTTGAGGACTGCCTACACTTAAAATAAAAAAAGCAAAAATAAGACTCTAGTCTCTTATTCTGCCAGATGGAGCTGGGACTCTAGGAAGTGTAATCTGTCTAAATAATGCTTATGTGTGCTATGTTATGTTGTAGGATTTCTGTCACAGACTTAGGCTGTCATATGGAATGCAATATCCAGAATCATTAACAGTTATTCAGGATATTACCATTGGAAAGTTTTATATCTGGAGAGGAACAGAAATGCTAGGTGCTAAATACATAAAATAATGAGCAAAAACTTGGGTCCTCTAATTTAGATGGCTAACTTCTGTTTCAGAGCCTTGATTGCAATGATTTATATGCTACGTGCCTAAATATCCAGACTAAGAATGCACAGACTAAGATTCCCTCATCTCATCACTGCATGACACTCTTGGATCAAGAGATGCACACAAGTGTCTTACTTTTGCAGTTTTAATCTGCTAGTTTAGATTTTGTAACAGATTGTCATGTTTTAAATGTATGCTAGAAACCTCCTAAATTTATTTTTAAAGTAACTCAAGAATAACAATAAATCCCACAGTCCATATGACAATTATGTATGTCTTACTTATGTTTGATTCTTGATTCAAATTACAGCATAAAAAATGAGGCATATGGTATTATGCAACCTGGGAGGAGACAGCAGATCTCTTTTATTTGAGTCTTTTAGGTATACCTCAGAGCAACTCATTTGAGACATACTGTATTTATATATATACATGTTCTTTTTATCTCCATTTAATTATATATTCCAGGAATAAATTAACATTTACAAGCTCTAATCAAATAACTATTTAGGTTATTTTCATTTTTAAATTTAATTTATCTAGTTCAAAAGTACTGTAAAAATTGCTGACAACAATACTGCAAATTTATTAGTTTGCCATGACAATTACCATTCATCATTGTTTATACCCTTTTTTTTTTTACCCTGATGAAAATTGTATATAAGTAGAGAAAAAACAATGTAGTTTTCCTAGACTTTATGTTGCAGTTTTTGTTTCTTAACTCTTTCAAATATTTGCATTATTTAAAGATAATGAATGAAATGTTTATAGAGAAAGTATGTTAATTTCACTGGACAAAGATCTTTCTTCCCTCTTTCCCTTGCCCAACATTTTTCCTCATACTGTGTTTTCATCCTGAACTTGTGTTGTCTTTTATATAACCTAAGACCAAATAATTGATCACTAAGAGACTATGAAATTCCTGGTTTCCTGTCCTACATTCTTCCAGCCCTTCTGTATTCTTCTGTATGCAGAGGCCTTGTCAATATAGAACTTATTAAATGGATCTTTTTCTCTGTGAATACATTACAAGAATATCCCAAGACTGGGACCATTTTTTTTCCTTTGTTGCAGATTCCAAGGAACATTTATTTTCTTAGTGTTCATAAGATGTAAAGCATACAAAGTTATTAAATATAAATAATACATTTATATATTATATATAAATATAATATATAAATATATATAATAAAATAAATAGAAGAATAAAGTAGAAGATATTATAATTTAATTTTAAATAATAGCAATGTATTAAGTTTTTATCAGCATGCTGTCTTTTCTTGTTAAATTTGCAAATGATGAATGACATATGATACATGCTGACACTGAAGGTACTAAATAAAACACCCTCCCACTGAATTTAACTGGAGTAGGGAGAGTGCAATGCTGAGCTCTTTCTAAAGTGTTCTTTGAGTTTCCTCTTCAGAATATGCAGTCACTAGATTCATGACAATTTTTTCAGTCAGGTATTTTATATGCTGCAGGGTAAGATCTCAAGGAGGTTGAAGAGAGAAGGTCCAAAAAGGCTGAGTAGTTGGTTTGTGAGCAGTGCCAAACAGGATGTTAGAAGTTCAGAAGCTGGTAAAGTGTAGGTTTGACCTAATTGGCTGGTAAATACTGGATGGATAACAGGAGCTCTTTAGTTGATAGAGATGTATGCTATACTGGGATTATTAAGTGAATTTAAAATTTTATAATAAAAGAAATACTGGAAGGAAATGGAAGTACTGTAAAGGATTTGCTTTGCAAATTTGGGAACTAAAAAAATGCACAGGAAGTTTTTATTCAGACCCCATATTGGCTTTTTGCTGAGATCCTATTTATGACTTTTCCCACCTCCATCTCCTTCAAAGCCTAAATATGGGTACAATGATGTTCATTTCCTCTCATGCCAGCTCAAGGAGGAGGATTGATTTAAGACACCCCACACGTCAAATAATCATTTTAAAATTCATGCATCTTGAGATCATTCTTTTCTCATTGCTTTGGCTGGGAGTGAAGGTAAGTGAATTGCCGAAGATCAATCAGATCCCAGTTTAATTACTGCTGAAATAAATGAGAATATCTTTTAATAAGACTCTTATTTACAAGTCATGGATCCTCTGTGTTTTAGTTTTTGGAAGGGAATCTTACCTCAGAAGATTACTCTACCAGCTGGTCAGACATAGAAGTTTTCATAAAGCACAACCTTTACTGCTCCTAATTAATCAGATTTTCTGGTTTTTAAGTTTCTGATATGGTAACTAATAAAAAGTATTAACTGTTGTCTCTATAGTGGCTTTTAGGTTGGGTTTTTTCCACTTGGAAGGGATGCTGAGTACCTAGAATGCTTAAGGGTGGCATGCTGGGTACCTAGGATGAAGTTACTTGTTTTCTCTACATTTTAATGATAAGACTATTTTTTGGTGCTTCTGAGGAAAAAGGTAGCTTCAACTCCTGCAGCACCTGTGTTGAAAGATTCACATGTCTATGGAAGTGTGTGTTTGAATTTCAGTTTATAGGTGAATAGTGTGCAGTAAGAAACTAGTGCAGTGTAGGTACAGTCCAGAGATAAAGCTGAGTTCCTGTCATCCTTACTTCTTTCACTACATACATATTTGCGGTGTTTAAACAAGGTGATGGTTCTCTGAAAGTTTAGGAACTGAAGGCTATTGAGAATCTTTAATGTGTCAAGTGTGAAAGAAGTTATGTTTAAAGAGCTTCAGAAAAGTAGTTATTTAGTACTTCAGGCTGTGTTGAATTCTCTTCTATTGTTTAGCTCTCTCATTCATTTAACAAAACATTCATTTAAAAAATTAAGCAATATTTTCTTTAGCATCCTTCTTTTCCTGCAAATTTACATTTAAAAAGATAGATGAAGTATGAAAGAGATGATGTTGTGTGGTATTGTGAACTTGCTAGGCAAAATGTGCCACCTTAAAAGTTTGCTGGTGCACATGATAATGCAGATGTGGACCTCGACATAGAGAGTTATGAAGTACTATGCACTCAGTAAGGCTCATCAATTAATTGATCCTCAGAAAATGCTAGAACACAAAAATAATAATTTTACCAGTGGGAATAAAACTTACACAGAAATTGGGAGGAAAAGGTTCTCTCTGTCTATCTAATCCATCTATCTTCTGTCACTTAGGAAAACTCATCAGGATATTGGAATTCTGAGAGAAGTTGCTTTCTTGATTGATCAGAATTTTCTGAGATAAGAGCATGATCAAAATCAGACTTTCATACTGTGCTAAATACCCATAAAACAAATTCAGCATTTTTGCTTTTCAGCAAAAGGGAAATATTACTGCTGTGTTAATGTACGCTTATATAGCCCTTTTGGGGTAGAAATGTCACAATGGTGCACACGCCTTAAAATTAAGCAGTGCACTAGAGATGAAGAATTTTCTCTGTTTTGTAATATGTTAATAGGGACATAATGTACAATGAATAATAAGAATTTTATTGCATAAGATGTTATTCAGACACATGTTTTATTATCTGGATTTTAATTAATCACTTCAGAGGAAGACTGCTAAATGCACGGTTTACATTTCAGAAAAATATTTCCAGGGACAGTTTTAAGGGTTGCCTTTCAAACTAAAGTTATTACAGTTAGAAGTAATCAGCTCATAACTTTTTCCCTAACTTTTAGAACTTAACTGGGTTAGGTATTGTAGGGGTCTCAGGCAAGGTATCATGTCAGTGGTGAAGTTCTCATATTGCAAAAGATGGAAAAGATGCTACAGGTGATAAGAAGGAAATTATATTTACTATTGGAATGTTGTTATAGCTGATATTATTTTTAGATAATTCCCTTGTTAAATGGTGATTTATATTACAGTTTGGTGTAAATGAATGAAAGTTACTCCAATTGTGACATTACATTTGAATTTATTTGGATTAAATATTCTTATGAGAGTCATTCTCAGCAGCTCTTGCAACAAAAACACAGATTTATTACATGCAGAAACTGCCAAAAGGTGCACTGTTGAAAAAATTGTACTGGGTAGACATTTCTTCTTTGTTTGAGTGGGGTTTTTTTGTCCACAGATGTTAGCTGTTTTGTATGGGAATAAAGGTGTTAGTTTATGAGTTTCTTGGAAAAAGAAGTTTAAAGGCTTTGAATGGATAAGATGTGTGGACTGAAGCGCCAGAGGAAGCGCCAGAGGACATTGCCGGAAAGTTAGGTGAAACCCATAGGGAAATAATTCAACAGCAGCATCTGGAAAGGAACTGTATGTGGCTTTAGGGCTTACTTTTAATGCAAGTAGTTAAGATGAGATTAAATGTAGGTGTTAGTATGTGAGAAATGGAGGAACAAGGTAAGTGATGAAGGTATATCATGTGGAACTCTGGGATTAAGGAAAAGATTTAACAGAATCCACAGCTGATCACAGCTGAATTTTTAAAACCCTGGAAACATAATTTGAATTGAACTATATACTAGCTTCATAGAAAGTAAAGCAGTGTACATGAATATTTTATTGGGGGAAAAGAAGACAGGGTATAGGCCAGTTCATTGGCCTTGGCACATCACTTTTGCCAGAATGGGATGAATGAATATGCTGGAAAGTTAAGCTACTAAACCAGTTGGCTGTTGGCTATGCAGAGAGGAATCAACTGGTGATTGAGAATTTTCTCTTGTCTCCCTGCCATTTTTTGATATTCATTATTTGATTCAATTTCCTAAGCACTCTTGTCTGGTGCCATGTGAGATGCGTAAGGTAGCTGTGATGGCTTATAGGATTGGCAGGTATTGAATAGGATTTACGGGAGACTCGTGCCTTCTGGCTCAATTGCTAGAGGTCAAGTCAGATGCATCCTAAATGCACGAGGGTGCCTGTACTTAGCCATCTGACCTGTGCCCCTGCTGTGCTGTGTTGTTGGATAAGCTTTTGGCTGTTGCTGACAGTGCTGAGAAGCGGTTCATCTAGCTGGCTGGTTTTCATTGATGATGCCATTTAAGCTGCCCTATAATATCCTCCTTTATCTCCAACTTCCAAAAAGCCACAGGTCCTGTGTCCTGCATGCTGTGTTGAGATAACCTTAAGACATTTTATGTGAATATATACATTGACTGCACCAGGATACCTAGGACACCTGTAGACAAAATTATGTAGATACTTAAGGATTTTTAAAGTCCAGTTGAGTCCTATCATTAAGAACATTTCAGGACATTTTGAGCTTAATGAGTGGTCTGGCTGCATTGGCATTTAGTCCATAACTAGTATTATCTATTGTCAGTCGTTGGAAAAATCCCTCAGTTAAGTTTATGTGTCACAGTAAAATGAAAGTACAGCTAATATTAGTACTATTAGATATTTTTTCCCTTTTTTTTTTGTCCTTAGTTAATACTGGTCTTATTACCAATTTTAAAACTACATAAATTTCTTTCTCATCAGTTGAGCACTTTATTATTCAGAATATGGAGGCTTAAAAAAAAGCCAAACAAACTTCCTAAATGTGCAAAGTCTAGAAGTTAAAGCAATAAAATTTGGAAAATATCATGATTCATTTTGCCATGACAACCCTCAATCTTCTCAAACAGTCTGAAGTGATATATTCCCAATTTGATTTTGTCTTTTTCATAGTTCCTCCAGTACCAGTATATTTTCTTCTACTTGTTCCACTTCAATGTTTTCAGGTTTCCACTATATAATTTTTAAATTTCATATAAGAAAATTTTTAATGCCTTTAATTATTTTCAGCTAAATAGGAAGAAAACTATATTCTTTAAATATGCTCACATTTGACTAATTTGGTAGTGATAATGGAAGATTTTTAAAACTTCATTAATGGCGTCGTGTTAAAGTTACCATTATTGGGAAATTATTATGATAATGCTTTACAGATGTTATTTTCCTAAAGAACTTTATAAATCTCAAATTCTTCTGAAGGATGACTTGCCAACAGAGATGAAATAAATAGCCATTAAAATACTATCACTTTAATCAGTATCTTTTGGAAAGAGAGCTATGGAAAACATAGTGGTGGGCCACCTGTACTTAAATTCATTATTTACTTCATCTTTTAGGCCCAGCCTTTGGACACAGAAGATGACATTGGTTGCAGTAGTAATGGAGAACAGTTGATTTACTTTCAGCTTTTAATTTTAATTCTTAAGGATCTATGCATAACTCACTTTTATTGACAATGAGTTATTTAGAGAGACTTACCTGATAGAGTGGATAGGCAGTATATTCATTCCCCCCTGCCCCCACTGATATCCCAAAGTATTTTAAAGAGCAAATTACTTGCACATGTTGGATTTGTAATGATGATCATGCCTCTGCTTTTTCAATGTGTGTGGAAAAACACCACTCTTTCTGTCTTCTAGAATTCTGTCTTTAGTCTTGCCTGTAAAACACCGAACACACCATAATACTATTACCATAAATAATAGTAAAGGAAAGTGTGGGAGGTTTTGGCTCCAGTGTCATCAGTATGCTGTTGATCTCCGTTCTCTGTATCCTTTTCATCCAGCCCAGATGGCAGAGTATAATTGCTTTTCCAGGCTTTGACCAAGATAGGGATATGGATGAAAGTGAGTTGGCTGTAAATCAGCTTGGTTAATGGAGAAATGCTGCTTGTTAGCCAAGGGAAGCATTTAGGGAAATAGAAAAAGGTAATGTATACACCACGTCCTGAAAATACATTTTTAATTTTTGCTGAAGTGACTGGCTGTGTTTGCCTCCTGTTAATAATAGAGGTCTCTAGTACCATTTATTATTGATTTCATTGTAACATAACTGTGGTTGCCTTTGTCTCTGCTACCACCTGACACTACTAATAGATTCCTTGATCATTATTTTTCAAGTTATCAAAAATTGTCTGTGACTACAGCACATCTATGTGCCTTTTTAGGTTGCATGAACTGTTGACTGTACTTTGAGTATTCAGATCTCTGCTATTCCATGTACTCTAAATTTGTTGAGTACAGCAATAAATGATTTTTAGAAGGTGTCAAGTTGTCAGTGATAATTCAGAAAGTTCAGTCTCATCCAAGAGACCATTATTTGGCAAATGTGGTCCGTTGTTTTTGTTGCCAGGTTATGAATGAATTTTTGTAAAATATAGACATGAATATTAAAGAAGGTATTTTTTGTTTTCAAAGGTAGTGAACAATCTTTGGGCTTGATTTTATCTTTCTGTTTGTCCTGTAATGCTGCTGCTTTTTTTTCTTAAGAACATCCAACATCATAGCAGAGAATTGGACATGTCTTTTAGACACTCAGTCTCCAGTTCCTGAGATTTCCTTCTTTGAAGAGCTGTCAGAACAGTTTTGTTAGCCTGCCATATACCTGTGGAATTTTCTGACCCACTGGAGCTTGCATTAGGTAAATTTTAAGCTATGACCACAGGAGATGTCTGTGCGACTCTATATTTAGACATGTAGTAAGCTGTCCTTGGCCGCATAGTTGGAATGTAACATGGACTCTCATGATTTTGATGATCAATTTAAAATGTGTAATGTATATAATTCAATGTATATAATTCACATTTCTTCTCTTTGCTTTACTAAAGGGAAAAACTTCTGGGGGTCTGTAACTATCTGCACATCAAAATTGCTTCATAAATATTTTCCAGTATACTTTTACTGGCTTTGCTTCTATTGAGTTATAAAAATAACAGTGAAATGTCTAAATTAATATTAAATCTTAAATGTTGATCATTATATGCTTATATTTCCCCATAGTTATTTATATTATTTGAAATACTACTAGTAATTGTATTTTATGTAAAATTGAATATGTTTCTTTGTGAATGTTTATATGAATAGATTTTGCTCATGACTGTTATATAAAGTGGGAAATACTGCTTTATTGATTTTTTGTCCATCATAGCCTTTACTGTGTCCCTGAGATAACACCACCTGTTACGTTGTGTGCTATCATTTCACCATATCTATGCTTTGTACAGTTTTGGTGGTTAAAGCAGTATATGAAAAGTTACAAAACAAGGACTTAATCAGGATTAAAGCTAAAGAATATGGGCTAACAATTCATGGCTTTATATCCTGCTACTCAGAAAAACACTTACCTGCTGTAGTAGTTCAGTGTAGCTTGTCAGTTTTGAAAGAAACACTGTTAAATTTAGTGTAATGGAGAGATCAAGAAGAAAATCTAGTTTATGAAGAAACTGAGAAAGCCATAAAGAAATACAGAATAATATTGTTGCAAGATAAGTATGGTAACACGTCATTTGTTTGACTAAAAGTAGTAGTTTCAGAATGCATTCCAAACGCACAACACAGTTAAAAACCAGTGAAGAATCTTTAAGCTTGTTTACTACTTCTGAACTCTGCACTTCCTCATGGAAGGGGAAAATTAGTAATAACCTAAGAGGGAACATGAGTTTAGTCTATGATGTTATCTGAAAACTACAACAGAAAACAACCTTCACTCTCTCATATATTTAAAAATGTATCTGAAAACTACAACAGAAAACAACCTTCACTCTCTCATATATTTAAAAATGTATCATTACTACATTTTATTTTTATGCTTTTAAAATAAAAGTGAAAGTAGACCCCTCCAAATATATTCAAATGTATGACTACACTCTGAATTAAACAAAACAGACAGTTCCAGGCTTTCAGTTTATGTGTGTTCATAGTTCAAGCTGAGTTCACTTCACTTGGTTATATGAGGTAAATTGTGTACTGGAGGCAGCTGCAGGTTCTGGTTTCCCATCCATTAAGTACATTCACTGTAAGCAAAAGAGTAAACTACAAGTCATAGAAAATAATCAGCAGGTGTTTCACCCAAAGTACGTGAGACTTGATCTCTTCTGATCTAATATAAAGGAAAATAGTCTGGGAAGTGAGGAATTCCTCCTGTTCCCTCTCTCAGACTCCTGCAGACAGAGATTATATTGATTTATGAACTCTGTAGCTCTAGAAAATGTACTATTATGTGTTTTTCTGAAAGAAATTTTCTTTCTTATAGAAAGGAGTTCCTTACTTGTTTTGCTACATCTCATTGCATTTTGCTAAGACCAGGGAAGTACTGTGCTGTGAAATTGGTTTGCAAACTTAGTACCTCTGTGGCAGTTGTCTATGTGATAGGTGATTTAGCACAATTGTATATTATGCTTAAGTTTTCTCTCTTATAAACATGATTCTGTATGTGTATCAGACAGAACTCTTTTACTACTAGTTGAATTTTGGTGTATTTTTTCTTGTCAAACCCTTGTTTGTTGCGTGAATAAAACATTATTCTTTGGGATTACTGTCATAGCATAGCTGTAGCCTCCAGTGGGTAAGGAGATAAATCAGAGAGAGTTAACACACAAAACAGTGATGTTCAGATGTATTTTATGAGTGCTGCTACTCTAATCTGAAAAGTGTGATATTTCTGGCCTCCATCAACAAAGCTTATCCTTAGGGTGCTAAGCATTAACAACTACTACACTTTTGTTTTAAGTGCAACTGACAGGAAGGGGCAAAGAAAGGGAGAAATAGGCTGAAGAAGAAAAGAAAAGGGAGAATTCCTCCTCCTAAGGGAGGAATGTGAGGCTAGTAACAGGCAGGTCACCAGGCAGACCCACAGGAGCCTAGTTGGGTGAGAAGGGTAGGCCTAAAGTGGTATCCTAGAGGGGTGACCTAGAAGGGGTTCAAGCATAAGTACAGGTCATTGGGTGAGTTTGTGGTGTTAGGGGAAGTCCCAAGTAACAGCTGTGAGTACAGGTCAGGGAGTCATGGTCAGGCTTTAGTCCAGTGGTGGTAAAAAGAGTCGGCCATGCAGCCCTGTGCCTGTCAGGCAGGTCCAAAGTGATGAGAGGGATCCAAGGTCAAACTGCAAAGTCAGTCCATGGGTCTAGGTCTGAATCTATGTGAATACTCTGTTTACAGAGGAGTCATGGGAAAACAAGGAGGCAAGAATTAAGTCGGTCTGATTTGCTTCTAAGCTGTAGTTTGGGCAGAAGAATAGAGATCATGCCAGTTGCTCCAAAGAGATGCTCTGAAATGACTTCATTGTCATGATGTCATTGTTCTTCATTGGACTGATGCTAGCTGAAGTTTCTTAACCTTGATCTGATTACCTTGCCTGCTGTGGCTTTGAAAGACCTGTTGTAAAGGATTTTCAAAAGGAATAGTGATATATAGATGGTATTTTGCTTTTTGGAATCTGTAACTATGTCCATGAGTAGTGTCACTGAGCTTGATTTGAATGTACTTTCATGTAAGAATAGTATTCTTAACACAGCAACATTTTTATCAGTCTTTTGGGCATTCCTTAGAAATGTCATTTGTTATCTTTTGATTTGCCATATCATCAGAATACTTGACAGAATTCTTTTCTTCCAAATCTTAATTTCTATTTTCTAAATGAAAGTAATAGATTTTTCTTTATTTATTAGTTAATATTACTTGCACTTTTCCACCTTTGCTTTTACCATTAAAATCCTCTTTGTAGACAAGATTAGATCAAACAACTGGCCACTCCAGCAACAAAAGCATAGTTCAGTTCGATTCCTTTTTGTTTGAAATCACATTTCTTATGTTTTCATATGAATGACTTTTTTTGTAAACAACCCTGCAACAATAAGTAGTATACTAGCAGATTATATTGGAATTTAATAGTTAATGCAAATGACAGAAATATTAGGTATATTATTTTACCATAGAAATCCCTACAACTCTAGAAATCCCTGAATTCTCTCCCAGTTCAGACAATCTCCTGATATATGTAAATCACTACTCTTTCATGAGCTCAGACAAACCTTCTGACCTTGACAATTATTTGGCTTATTCCAGGTAAGTTAACTCTGCACTTAACTAATTTTATTCTGTAATTATTTGCTTGGATTTTATATTTTGCTCTCCAATGGACAATCTCCAGTTGATTGAATTATTTTTTGGAGTAGTAAGTCCCAATATTTCTACTCATTAAGTGCCAGGCTACTGTTTTATCTATGACATCCTAGTTTATAGCCCAGGATCTGTTTTGCCATTTCATTTTCATAGTCAGTCAGAATCAGAAACAATATGGAGAGTCCTAAGTGTTATCATACACATTGCTTTTATTGAAATGCATGTGGTATTTCAATGCAATTTTGTACTCTGTTGTAACTGATTTGTTTGTGGTATGTCTGTGTTAACATTCAGGTCATGAATGTGGAGTGATGTAATAAGAAAACTTCATGTGATGAAAGATTCTCAGGGGTTGAGGGTTTTTGCTAGTCATGGTGCATTCATGGCTACTCTTCTCCCGGTGGTCATGTCAGCAGCATACAGCAGAAGTTTTAGAATGAATACTCAGTTTATCTTTACTGAGGGATATTGCTCAGGTGCATCCCACTGTTTTTTGAATCTTCTCCATTTTTTCTCTAGTTAAGCTGGGAATTAATCTGTTTTATATCTGCCTTCTAGTAGTGTTAACTAGGTGAACAAGGATTTTATTTTCTTCCTGTTTATTTCCTCTGTATCTTGTAAAGTTTAGAGACATCTATGTGTTCAGAAGATTGATCAGTTTTCTTTGTTCTCCTTCCAGCAACCATATTATTTATCTTAGAGCCTTCTCCTGGTTTTTGGGCATTTTTCCATGTCACTGCAGGTATACATTATGGAGTTATGATACCACCTCCCTGCTGATTCTTGTTGAAAACTGCTTTCCTGAGTAATTCTTTGTACAAGATGGACCTACCTTTGTTCAGTGTCCTCTGTGCCAGAACACCACCTTGTGGAAAAGGCAAGCAGAGCTTTATCTTGCTTGGTTAGAAGGATTGAAAAGACATGAACCTCCAGATCCTTCTCTCTTGCTTTTGTGTTTTTCAGTTAGCTTTGAGAAACTCTGGATAATATTTGCCATTGTTGTTTCTGCCCTTATAAATGCCCTTCATGGAATTAAAATCAGAAGGCTGAAAGAACCTCAGCACCTTAAGGAGAAGTAGTGACAGAGCTTAAAAAGTGCATTTATTTAATTTGTTTACATTTATTGTTACATTAGGGAGATTCTACTGCTTTAATTAAAAGTTACTAGGGTTTTCTGTAATGAACCTAAATTTGCAGCAATTTATAGTTGAGAGAAAATGTTTCCGTACAGAAATTTGTCATTCAATGTCTCAAGCTAAATGATTTGGTTTTCCTTTTTCTATTTCTTTTAAAAATACTCTTTGGCTGCATTCTGTTTTGAGGGAGGCTTTTTTTTTTTTTTGCGGTTTTATATGCTTTTTTATACTCCTTTGGCAAGGCTTGATACATGGAAAAACAAATTTTCCAGGCTCTTAGTCTTTTATGTCAGCTATTTCCTTTTTGATATTTAAAACATGATGCTTTGGTGGTCATTACTTTTTAACAGAGACCCTGTATTATTCAATAAGCAGTCACCCCTTCGTATTTGCCATTGCTACTTTTCATATATTTTTACATAAAAATAGTTCATATAGTTCAATTTAGTAAATACTTTTTCTGAAACAAAATTGTGTACCTGACATATTTAGTAGTACTAAAATTGGTACTTGTGTATTTCTGCAAAGTTTACCATTTCTCATTCATTTAAAATATGGAAACTGGTTTGCATTTTTCTATTTATTTCTATTTTCTAATTATTATCTGTAGGGCATTTAAAGCCATACTTAAAGATGTTGAAATTCTCTAAGTTGGTCTTGTTGGTTCAGGAAATCATTCCTTTTACCCAAGGGTGTGGTGTACATTTGAAATGCTCCAGTTAGAGTTTGGAGAAATGAGTCCTTCAATTCTTGAAGCCCAAGTCCTGGTTGAGGTCTGGTGCCTCAGGTGCCTCAGGTAGTAAACAGAGAAATGTTTAAACTCTGCCTAAGTTCTTACAGACTTCAGTGTGTTCTGTGCACTTGAAGAATGCAGATGGCATTAAGCCTGGCACAGAATATGACTCGTGGTTCAGGTGATTTCTTCAGATGTTATTTAAGTAATGTCCAGATATTCTGCAAGTGTGGTGCTGTGATCAGAAAACCTCCTAGAAAGTGGAATCTCCTTTTTCTTCCCAGCAGCTTTGTCAAGTACATATTTCTTTCTCTTTTGGAAGAATGTCCCAACAGCTAGCTACTGAGTATTCATTCACAGGACAGGTGAGATTCCTTTACTCCTTGGATTCAGCTTGGGCCACAGCATAGAAAAATGCTAGAGTCACTTTAGCAGAAGATGGTACACATACTATTATAGTCTCCAATTTGTTTCTGTGTTCTATCCAGCAGAAATGGACTGTAAAATATATAAAATATATATTTTATATATAAAATATATAAATACAGGGACCTGACCCTAAGTATTCTGCCTGTCTTTGACTTGCTTGTTATCTGAGCTTCAGCAATGCAGCAATAGAGAAATTATTAGTTATGCTGGGGAGAAGGATGGTCAGAACAGAATGTGTGAGATGAATAAGAAACTGGCTGAGGAGGAAATAGGAGATAATGTTGAGAGCAGATTTATTTGACTGGAAAGATATTGCTGGTGGAGTTCCTCTTGTGTTTTTTAAAAACATCTTTCTTCTGTAGCATTAATCTAATTTTTTTTTTTTGAGATAATACATGTTTGTACTAAAATAAGGCAATGATATTAGTCCAAAAGTTTTCACAAGAAAGTATCAAGTTGGTAATATCTGCTGATAATAGAAGGACAGGAGACATTTTCAGTACAACATTGGATGCCATACAGGAGAAACTGAATGACATTGAAGATAGGAGCAATCAGTGTACCAGAAATAAAGTTGGATTAAATACAATGCAAAACAAGACTCCTCCGGACTCAGAGCCAAGAAGTTTACTCTAAGCTGTTAGTTCATCACCTTGAAGAGTGTACAGATTTGTTTATAGTACTGCCTTCAGTTTCCAGTATGTGGGAGTCATTCCCTATGTGGTTCTCAGTGTTGTTCTCACTCCATGAACAGTGAATTCAAGTTGAGTCTGACTAGTGAACAGGAAGGCTATAGAGAAAATCAGGGGCTGAGAGGCTTGGACTATGGTTCAAAGAGATTGTGTATCTGTAATAACACAGACAGAAAATAAAAACCAATACTTGAATGCCTTTCTGCAATATCCCCTCCAGACTTTTGACCCCTATGAACTCCAAGGGCTGTGGACATCACCTGATGTGGCTGTGTGAACTGTTGTGAAAAGACAAGTACAGCTCTTGATTTCCACAAAATTTTGCCACAGTAGGCACTAAATAGGATTTACAAGATTTGGCCTAGAAAATGAACGCTTTTGCTCCCAAAGTTTTATGGACATTTTTCATGCTCTAAATTATGCTTTAGTTCACATAATCTATTTTAGCTCTTTTTATTTTCCAGTCACAGCTTCACTCATAGCACAGCTGTGGCATTTGTCTTGCAACAAGAAGGATCTGATAATCATGAAATAACGCAGATTTATGCCTGTAGTGCTGAAGCAGTGCCATATTTGTGAAAATAACTTAAGAGGAACAATATGCAGCAGATGTGAAGGTTTTACCTTCACATTTAAGTAGGTTTGTACTGTGAGTGAGTGTGGGCTTAGCAGGGCCTGACAGAGTTTCAACTTACCAGATGTTCCATGTGATCAAATAGATGCTATACAGCTGTTTCCTATTCTTTTTACTGGGCTCAGATAAATACACAGTAAATGGTCTGAAATATATTTATTGTATTTTGGCAAGTCCTGCAGAGAACTGCCCACAGGCACCAAGAATGCAGGGAGAAACCAAGGGTGCTCATAGGCATGCTCATTTTCCGTTATTGAGCAGAAATTAGCAGCCATTTGGTATAAATAACTTTGATGATACTGGTCGGGGGGAATAAAATATGGGGTTTTCCTTTGGTTGTGGATGTTGTGGGATTAGTGGCTGTATTTACAGAGCGTCTCCAGTCTAGGGGAGCTGTTACTCTCACAGACAGGAGCTGTCCCTCTGTGCTGACAGCGTCACCCTTCCAGTGGTGGTAAACTCCCGAGAGAGGTGGTGGGGAGTGGAGCAGCTGTCCTGCAGATAGCTCGTGCTAATCCCAGCTCAGGCTTTAAGCACTGGAATGGAGAACTGGTTTGGCTTCTGTCCTCAGTGCAGTACAGAAAACGGTATTTCCAGAGCTCCTGGCAAAGCTGCCTGTGTCTCTCCTGTCTACTCCTGAGCATGGACAACGTGCCCCAGATTAGCCATGGATCTGTTTTTAAGGGCACACAGCTTTTGGGGTTCAATCCAGCCAACTGCTCTGAACAGTTTCAGGACTTATAGGCCCAGTTTATAATAACTGCCACACATGTCAACTTGATTCAATCACAGAGCAACTAAATAATAAAAAAGGAAGTTTCATTTCCCTTCACCTGCTTTCCTGTTCTCATTTCTCCTTCCTCTCTCCCTCCAGTTCCCCATGCTCTCCTTAGCCCTTTGACCTTACTGCTGCCTTCCTTCCCTCCTGTCCCTGTCAGCTTCCTGCCTTTCCATAACTGCTCTTACACTTGAAAAATTCTCCTTCTTATCTACTGGAGGCTTTCCTTGTTCACCTTTAAATCCTTTTTTAAAACCTTCATCTTCAATCAGAGAAATAATTTTCATTAATAATCTCTTTAACATTTCCTGACTGCGATGTTCTTTTCAGATTTATACCCAGGTTTTGCAAGCGTTTACAGAGAAGTACCTGTTAAGTTAAATTGAGAACATTCAGTTACAAGTTTGGAGGACTGGATTGTTCATTGGAAAGATTTTTGAAATGGAAATATTTCTCACTGTAAAGCTCAATGTTCATTTATGGTTCTATATACATTTTTAATAAACCTTTGTGACCTCAGAGGAGCAGTGGAACATTCACTAACTTCTGGTTTTAATTTTTATTCCTTAGGTCAAGGTGTGGAACATGTTCTCACAGATTTTTGAATGTGCTGAGCAAACTCAATGTTGACAATATGACTTTATACCCAGAATCATATGAAAGGACAAGTACAAGCTGTACCTTTTGATCTTGGTGGCCTTACTGATTTTATTTTTCAGTATTGATTTTTATTTCAGGAGCCTCAAGCATCTGGACTGCCTGAGTACATAAAGATTGTAGAAGTTGGGCCAAGGGATGGATTACAAAATGAGAAGGTAACTTTTCTTTTTTTTTTTTTTTGTGTGTGTGCTTTGACATGGATGTTAGTGTTATTTTCATTGTGTAGAACATGTACATCCTGCTAATTATGTTTCTTTCATTTTGTACTATTAAATATATCTATTTTCATATTGATAACTTACCTTTATATTAGAATGAAAGTGTATTCCTATTTACTCAATTTTTAGATAATATAATTTATTTCTATACTTGGCTAACTAGCCTTTCTGTTACTCAGCATTTCATTTTACTGGAATTTGTCTTGTCAGTCAATAACATTCTGTCGTAACATAATTGGTAAACACTATGAAACACTGGCTATCTTTGTAACTTGTGTTTCTGCTTCAGGTGTTAATGTAGAAGGAATAGTAAAATAGGTTTTATGCTTCCTGCTAAAGAGACACAGGAAAACAATATTACTCTTTTGATAGCATTATTTGCCTGAAGGATGGTAGGGAAGCATGAAAGTAGATTGAAAGAGATTGTAGGGTACATGTATAGAAACAATCATCTATTTCCACGAACAGGAGGATAAGCTCACATATATAATTGTTACTGATACCAGAGATGTTAGTGGTATTAACAGAATAGAGTTACTCTGCTGCAGCTGTAGAGCTTTTTTCCTCCCATTTTTTACTGGTCAACTGGTCACACTGTTAATATTTCCTTTGTCAGTTCTTGGTAGTTTAGTGTTTGATTAATAACAAATAATGAGGCCGGATCTATAACCAATTACACAGAAGTGCTTCCTTTTGTGATGGACAGAAAATGGAGTAAGATCATGTAATCTGCCTAGTACCTTCGTTATACCTTCCTTATGCTTCCTACTGTCAGGAAACAGAGTTACGGTAAAATGTGTAAGCGTAGTCCATTATTTTATAAAAATTATTGCTTATATACAGGGAACGTTTCACTTCAAAAAATTTCTTATGTATGAAATACTTTGCTAAAGTATGTCTCCATATCTATAGGTGATAGTCCCAACTGATATAAAAATTGAGTTAATCAACCAGCTTTCCAAAACAGGCCTGCCTGCAATAGAAGTGACCAGTTTTGTTTCATCCAAATGGGTGCCTCAGGTATGTAGAATCAGCTCTATTCATAACTATTTCAATTTAAATGCCATTCCATTTATTTATGTAACATTCAGTTGTGACTAAAGATTTGGGATGGTGACACATCATTAATACAATTTAATGTTGTTCCTACTTCTTTTCTGCTCTACTAAAACTAGAAGTCATTGATGTAAAAAAGAAAAGTAGTATACGTTATTTTCTTTTTCTCTAAATGAAATGTGATTTTCCACATTTGCAAATGTGTTAGGAAGATCTAAATTTGGGGCTTCTGTATATGTAGTAGTAGTTAGGCACATTACTTATTTTGGAGTTCTAACACTCTATCAACAACTTCACTTAAATTTTGATGAATCATAAAAATTTGCTTGTTATTTTTACAGAATTAATTTTTATATTTGGTAGAATTCAGCAGAAACCTAGCCTTTCTGGAATTGGCAGCACAGCTGCATTGACATTGGAGTGCCACATTTCCATTTGAGATTTAACACTACAAATTCAGGCTTAGTCCTGAAGTTTACTGTTTAGCGCCTGTTTGTGCAAATTAATTAGTTCCTGCAAATATGGGAATAAGTCAGTACTTGTCTATGTAATTTAAACTATTTTTCAAGAAACTGCACACTTGTTTGCACAGAAGCATTTGAACACTTTATATTTGACAAGGAGCATACAAGTAATTTACAAATTAAAACAAGAAGTTAATTAATTTGAGAAAATACTTCAGTTTTAACAATGTCTGTTGGGTGTTGCATGTCTGACAAAATGTAGATAAAGTTTGTCCATTTTAAACTGAGAATACATCCTGGGCCTGGACTGTATTTTGGGCTTTTCTCTGAGAAAAACATAGTAGAGCCATGCTTATTCAAGAGTTAACAAAGCAAATTGTACAGCACTCTGAGGGACTCCTTTGCTTTATTTCAGTGTTCTCAGGGTCACCAGGGAAAAGCCTAGAAGAAGGTAATAGGAAAGCTGAAGAGTGACAGTGCAGAATTTCTTTGGCATCAATGCAGGGGCAGTGATCTCTTGTCTGCTAAAATGGAATAGGTTAAGTTTGTCTTAAGTGCCATCACACTTTGTCAATTACTGCAACAGAGAATAATGTAGTTTTTCAAATGTTAGAAGAATATGTCTAAAGCAAAGGTATATTTCTTCCTTTCTTGTTTAATTATTTCCTTTTCCTGTGAGCCACTCTGAGTACCAGATTTAGCACAGGTTTGTCAGTTTAGAAAAAATGAGCAATCCCTTCTTATCTCAAATTCATTTACTGAATACATTGTTTTAATGGCTTAATTGGAGTTTAAATGTTTTTTTTTAATTATTTAAAAGATAAGATGGTGTTGCTTTGACAGAGAGTGCAGTCTTGACTTTGTCTTTCCTTTGCTCTTTCTTTCTTTTTTTCATAGGTCATGGGAATAGAATTTACAGTTGTTTAGATCACTCATGCACTTATTTCTGTTTTAGTATTTTAAATTTTTTATGGTTTCCCATCCACTGTTGGTTTTGGCAAAGATATTTTTTTACTAAAAAACCTGAAAGAAAAATTTCCACAGTAGCAAGGTGCCATATAAAACAGGATCCCACACCTATAACATAAACAGCCAAAAATTATAAATATCTACTATTAGGAAGCTTATTTTTAAAGAAATTGGGAAAATAAATATTTTATTACAATTTAAAATCTTATAACATGCAATATGTGCAAAGATGGGATTTTACGTACAGGAAAAATAGCAATGGGGCAGATTTAATATTTGGATCTGGCAAGTTTATACTGGTTGAAAAAGTGTCATTTTGGTTTTCCAGTATGTGGAAAGTGAATTTAGTTCCAGCATTTGCCATTTAATTTATCATTTGGTTTCAGACATTCTTTTTTTGCCCTGAGAAATGTAGCTACTACTTATATTAAATTAAGGAATGAAAAATTGTTCTTAAATAACTAAGGTGTTAACAGAGGTTTTTTGTGATGTTATCAGACTTATTTACTTCACATAGAAGCAAATACAAAAAGTTTTGTGTTATCAGTTATTTCCTGATAAGAAATGAGTTGTGTCTGGCTATAGAACACCTTTTGTACCTTATATCCACTTACTTATAGAAACATATTGGGCTTATATTTGAAGAGGAATACATAGTTTTTTCTGATATTTTTAATCCATTCATTTTCACAGAAGGAAGCTGGTGACAGGAAGATGCCAGGCTACAAGCAGTATTCTTAGTTAATACTGTGGTATAATGTAATACCATGTATTTACAATTGTAGGTACTGCATAGCTATCAGGAAGGCATCTGCTGAAAGTAAGGAGTAATGAAAGCTCTGTAGTTCAAATATCTTTTTACATGGTACTTCTCCAAATACTTTTCACCAGTGTGGAAAGAAAAAGAAATCCAACTTAGTAGTGTTTGCTTGAGAGCTTTGCTTTTATGAGAACTCATTTTAAAAGCATTTAAAGTGCACTATTCTTTTTTTTAGAACTCAGAATCTTTAAGGCATTAAATAAGAGGGATATGTTTTATTTTGTATTGTTTTCAGGTGTACACAACATTGAAAAATATTTGTTTTGAAAACATTTTAAGAAAATGTGTTTCTCTAAAGAATCTGCATTTTATTAAGTGAATAAGTGTTTCATTCATCTTCTTCATCAGTACAGGGAGTATATTTAATCTTAAATGTATGAGTTTTCTTTTGTGAAGGGAGACTAAGGAAAACAAGTACTCTGGTCTTTGGTATAATAAAGAAGTATTTTCTTTAGAAAGAAACTTCTGAATATATTGAAACATTGCACTATTCTGACATCTGGATTTTGCTGTCTCTTTAAGAATAGAGGTGTTTAGTCTTGAAATGTTCTGATTACAGTGTTAAGTAATTCAAGTTCAATTATGCTTAGCATTGTGAAATTGCATTTATCAGAGTGCTGAGTTTTGCAAGATTTCTATGTTTCTTAAATCTCAATTATTCTGTTAATTCCACCCATTAAGTCCAGTGAAGCAAAGTTAAAGTTGCTGTAACACTTCATGAACAGCATGATAATAAGTCTGTCAGTTTGTGATGCAAATTATACTTTTACAGATACACAGAAAGGAACACTGTCGAAGTCTTAGCTCCAGTTCTGTATTCACATAGATCTAAAAAGATTACAGCACAAATAGTCAAAAGTTAAGAAATTAAAAAAGACTATTTATACAAAATCAGTTTTACCCCCTTGTTGTTAGACTTTTTGTATGAACTGTCAAATTAATGAAGGCAAAAACACAGTGTAAGTCAATTTCTATTAGCTATATAAAATCAGAAAATAACTGCTGATCAATACAAATTATTTATCTGTTTTAGATGGCAGATCACAAAGAAGTAATGAGGGGCATTGAGCGGCATCCTGGAGTCCAGTATCCTGTTCTCACACCTAATCTTCAAGGTTTTCATTCTGCTGTAAGAGCTTTCATAGGTGTTGTCCACATTTACCTCTTTTATGTTTCAGACACTTTCAGTTCAGTACCAGAATCTAGCTATTTAATGTCAGAAATAAGCTATAGGTTTTTTTCACTGAAAACTCCCATTTTTCTTTATGAAAAATAGGGACTTCACAGAGTGTTGTTAAGCTTATATTTTAATGGAGGCATTGACCAGGAACTTTTTAAGTTCCTTTAAATTATGCTTCTATACAAGGGTCAAGACAGTTCTTTCTCTTTGACTTGTTGGCCCTAGAAATTTTTCTGAAGAGTGTCTTGGTGGAAAACACTGAAGAAGGATGAGGAAAGATTCATTTAAATGAAAAAGCTTTATAGCAATTCTGGATTTCATTTTGTTTTGGTTTGAAAGATTAAATTATTTCAGTTCTTCCAAAATAGTCAAAATTATAGACTTGGAAGTGTGTAAAAGACTAAAAATGGAGCAGTTCAGTCTTCTTAAAATATACACATTGTTAGTCAAATCTTAACAGTTCTTTTGTTTTTTGAAAATTTCTAGTGCTTCGGCCTTTGTCCTGATGTAGGACAGGCTGTATTTGGAAAGCATACTGCTTGGTGGACATTTGTGGTCTAGTCTCCCATTCAGTTCCCATACTAAAATATCTGTTAAAACAGAATCCTGTGCATAGTTGACTTAACTATCAACATCAGATTATAGTGCTGCAACTTTGTCTCAATGGTAGCTTGTATGAGTTTAATTAATGGTGTTTTATCTCTATACTGTATTTAGTGATATAATGAAGGGAAAACAATGAAAAAATAGTTGTAGATGATTCCTGCATTCCTCCTTGCTGATGTTTTCTTCCCTCTGTTTGAAAGAGTATTTGTCCCTGTATGGGTTGCTGAATTTTAGACATTATCCTGCAGTGGCAGAGAGTAAAGGCAAAAGCTCCATACTTTTTCACTGAACAAGAGTATTATTCTGACTGGAGAGTGAGAGTTAGTTAACTATTCTAACTATTAAGCTAAAATATTTTCTTCTCCTATCAGTTGGCTTTCAGCCTTCTAGTTTGCCTCATGTTAGTTGATTTACTAAGTACTGAATACAAGCTCAGGCTAGTTGCCCCTTCAGTGAAGTCACCACATTTACACATTTTCTAGACTGGTGTTTGCTAAGACTTCTCTCAGCAGACTCTCATGTACACATTTTCCATATTATCCTTATCGACTGTGACACCAAGACCAATGGAGCCCTTGATTCTAGAGCTGGTCTAACAAAGAAATCCCTGTTGGTTATTGTTGCTGCTCTAGGTATATGCACACAGAGAGCTTTCCTAAGCATGAGAATTACTTCCTGGTATTCAGGAGGAACAGACAGTGTGACAGTTGTTGTATGATCTTTTCCTTTTCTGAAAAGATATATACAAGTATTAATAATTGTTTTTTGTATAGCTGGTTCATGTGAATTCCTACATCTTATTACCTTTATCGTTCATCACGTGTTTAATTGCTAAGAAGAGGCAGAAAATATGCCACAGTGAATGATCTCAAAATTTTATTCAATCTCTCTGTATGCTATAGCTTAAAAAAAATGGAATTAAAATTAGATTTTAGATATGGATGATATACTTAATGTACTTTAAAATTTTAGAATGTTGTACAGAATTAAATACTAAATCTAATACTTTAATATAGTGTTATGATTCTGTTTTCTTGAAATGTGTTTTTTAGATTGCAGCAGGAGCTACAGAAGTCTCGGTATTTGGCGCAGCATCTGAATCTTTTAGCAAAATGAATATTAATTGTTCAATTGAAGAAAGCATAGAAAGGTTTGAAGAAGTCACTAAATCTGCAAGGAATATGAATATTCCAGTGCGTGGGTAAATATACATATTCTGAAGTAATACAGAGATACTGGAGTCATTGTTACAGGAGTTATTTGGTACCAAATAACCAAATAGAGACGTTTACTACCAAATTTTTACATTGTAAATGAATTGTAATAATAGTCTTTACTGTGATTTTTGCTTTTAGGATTGAATATATTTAGTTATTTTTGCATTTTTAACTACTGATGGTAACTCTTTTTCTGAGGAAATTGAAAAAAGAAAGGAGTATTTATGAGATTTTATTATAAAAACTAGTTTTTACTGTCACAGATGACAGAATAAAATTTATTTTGTGCTGTTGAGAATTCGTAACACTAGCACCTTAAAAAACGCCCTACAAATTTTATTTTATTGTAGAATTCATAATATATCACTACATACATTGCAGCATTAAGGTATAAAAGTGAGAAAACAAATTTATTCCTAAGAAAAAACTTATTCTGTATATAAGTTACCCTGAAGATTTAGGCATTGAAATTTTTGAGTCACCAGTGCCTGAAACTCTAGAATTATCAAGCATTTATTTTTTACCTTAAAATTATTCTGAATGGTACTCACTCTTGAACAGTATCTATTTTCCATTTTCTTTTGCATAACAGGTAAGAACTACTTACCTAAGATTATTTGTGAAGGTCCTTGTGAATGCAGAAGGGCTCTCATAGATTCAAGGAGAAACTCAGCAGTGAGATTCCTTAAGGATTACTAGTAGTGTAAACTACATCATGCTCAGAAAATACCTGGACCTGAAAATAGGTAGAGGTAGATACCTGAGAGACTAAGTGCGTGAAAACTAGTCTGGGAATAAATACTGGTTTCTCTCTTTGCTTCAGAAATAGTGATGAGATAATGCTACTGCACACATTTTTTCACAACTGTGTGTGGTTGTTTGGGCATTTGCCTGGACAAAGGGATATATGACCTCTAGTTATAGCTGTGCCCCAGAGGATCACAGAACAGCAGTATTGTTTAGGTGGAGAGAGAACTCTGGAGATCATCTTGTACAACCCAAGGATTTGTGGGTGTTGGTTGGCAAAAAACTCAACCTGAGCCAGCACTCTGTGCTCACCCTGAAAGCCAGTTGTGTCCTGGCTGCATCAAAAGCAGCATGGCCAGCAGGGCAAGAGAGGGGATTCTGTCCCTCTACTCTGCTCTGATGAGATGCTACCTAGAGTGCTGCATAGAGTTGTGGTTCCCCAACATACGAAGGACATGGAACTGTTGGAGTAAGTCCAGCAGAAGGACTGGAGCATGTCACTAACAAGGTCAGGCTGAGAAAGTTCACTCTGTTCACTCTGGAGAAGAGAAGGTTTTGTGGAGACCTCATAGCAACCTTCCAGTATCTGAAAGGGGCTGCAGGGAAGCCAGAGAGAGGCTCTTCATCAGGAACTGTAATGACAGGACAAGGAGGAAAAGCTTCAAGATGAAAGAGCAGGTTTCAGTTAGATACTAGGAAGACATTCTTTACTATGAGTATGGTGAGGCACGGGCACAGGTTGCCCACAGAAGATGTGGATGCTACATCCCTGGAGGTGTTGTTCAGGGCCAGGTTGGATGGAGCTCTGAGCAACCTGATCTATTGGAAGGAGGCATCCCTGCCCATTTCAGAGGTTTTGGAACTAGATGATCTTAAAGGTGCCTTTCAACCCAAACCATATTGTGTTTCTATGATTTTCACACACACACAACAGCCAACCAAGGATAGCTCATAAATGCTCAGGTTCCTTTTCCTTAGCCTGGGTATATTTCGGGAGGAAAATCACCAAATAGAGAAGTAGGGATGTTCAATGTATTAAGAAATAGTAACTTGTACCAGAGTTTAAATACTTTCTCCAGTTGCTAATCTGCCAGTAGAGTCATGATTTGCCTCCCGGAACAACTTCTGATATAAGAGTTCTGTTATTTAAAAGCTGTCTGCCACCACTGTTCGTCACATTTTTTCTAAAACTAAATTCTAAGGTGAGAACGTATCAAGCAATTTGAATTCCCCAAACCTTATCCACTTGTGAACACTTTTACACTAAACTTCTGTTTTCTGTATTTTTCAGATGTCTAGGCGTGTCAGGAGATATTTTATGTTTAATATTCCTGCATTTAACTAATAAAATTCAACTAAATGGTACAATATAGGCAACCGACCATCCAGGAAATCCTCCAAGCCTATTATAGAAGTTTTTGGATAATTCTGGAGGATGTGAAAAAAGGGACTTAGCAACTTGTCCATAATATGTACATTGTAGGTGATGAAGAAGCCCCTGTAGATTGATTTTCTGCTTAAAATATTAACTTGTCTTCTGTGTACTGGTTTTCCTCTGTTTAAAAAAGTGGCAGCGTGGTGCTTCCCCCCCCACCCCCAGATTATGTCTATTGCATTTGTAACATACCAGAAGCACTTATTCTGATGTGATGGAAGTAACTGTTCCCATGACAGGATTCTACAACATTCCCAAGCATTTATTATCTACTATCTGACAAACCATGTGGCTTTTATTTTTCTTCACACAGAAAAAGAAAGATAAGAAAAGGGAAAAAAAAAGAAGAGAGAGAAAGAAGTAGGAGGCAAAAACTGGCAAAACAGAAGAAAAACACAGCAAAAAAAAAAAAGAAAAGTAATAATTTAATGAACGAAAACAAAGCAAAGAGATAAAAAGGAGGAATATCAAGAACCAGGTGGTGAAGCAAACAGAACAGTACAGAGATGAAGAGAAAGGAGATAATTGAACTCAGGGAAAATACAATCAGATTATATTTTGAAAGCGCTTACTTTATGTATCCAGTAGAGATTTCTCTAATTTCAGTGCCATATGCAAACATAATATAAACTTCATACAGTGCATGCAGGAAAATTTTATTGAGTCTGTCATGCCAGGTGCAGTATGTTACAGGACACTTCAACAGAGAAATGCTTAATACCATATATGCTACAAAGTGAGCAGATTCAAAGTTGTGAATGAAAATTATGTAAGTGCACTCCAGCTTTCTTCCTTAGGCTTAGAGGAAAAGTGAATAATTCAGAATTAAATAGCCATTAACAGAATAATTCAGTTTGTGGTGATGCCTTTTCCTGGTCTTAGAAAACTGAGAGCCAGACACACTTAAGGGATAAGGGGTTTTTACCTTAGTATTTAATAAGGATCCTTATGGTGCACCACTTCGCCAAGGTGGAATGCGCCATGATGCACTCACACGATAAATCGTGTATACAGTTTTATAGACTTCACAAGTTAGCATATCTAACAAAGATGCCCCAATGGGAGGCCTGGATGAATGGTGTGACATTCCCCCATCCATGAAATTCCCCCCTGCGTGGGCTAAAACTCTAGTTTACAGGATATGCTCTAGAGAGGACCTTGGTTTCCCAAGAGAGCGTGGGGTTTTCCGGTTTCCAACTGCGAGGCCGTTAGATGTTTGGTCTCCTGGCCTAACAAAATACTAGGGTTATGCTAAGTTATTAGACTTAAGGAATTACAAGAATGCATGCTAAGAATACTGAGGATACATAAAAGTTATATAAAAGGTATAGAAAAGAAAAGGCAAAAAATCATCTTGGCATCAGTGAGATTGTAATGAAGTAAAGGATCCAAATAGAGAGAATATGTATATTGAAGAGAAGCTACATTTATGTGAATGTTATGTGTATCTTCATCACATTATATTAGTTTGAGAATTAATTTATCCAGTAAAAATTGAGGTTGAGGCACAAAAGGTAAGATGATGGACTAATGTTATACTTTGACAAATTGAAAAGTTTAAGAGAGAATTGCTGGTATTTTTACAGGGGTCATCTAATATAACTCAATTATAAAGTAGCCAATTTGCCAAAAACCTGCTGAGAATCTAAATTGCAGCATATGGAGCCTTATTTCATAACAAAAAGCCTTTTCTGAGGCAATAATTCTCAGTATCCACTAAACATGGATTTCAGTATATGAAAATATTGGAAAGAAGGTTTTGAACACTATATGTTAAAAGATAGAAGAGAACTGGTTAACCCCATACATTTGGCTTTTAAGTGCACTTTTAAAAAATCCATCCCGGGAAGATTTTGAGGAGTCAAATTAATGAGAAATAAAATAGTACTATGGATCAGACTCTAGACAAATATGTTTTAAAGAGAATAATTGCAAAGTATGGTGATACTTTGACTTGGGTCCCTCCCTGTTCATACTCATTCAGATGCAGTTCTCATGAGTTACAAGACTCTATGGAAAGCATTGAGACAGAGTGACTGCTCAGAAATAACAATCAAAAGGCATAGTTTAGTGTCTATGTACTTCACTACTTTCTTTAAAGCTCCAGTGTATTTTATTGAGTAGAATTCTGAAAACAGTAGAAAAAGCCTGAATATGGAAATAGAAGATTCACAAGGACTTATTTTTTTAATAGTAATCTCCCAGCAGTTGAAAAAATGTCTAAAAGATGGACTTAAAACTTTCAATTAGTTAAAAAAATGAAAAAATGCCCTTAAGAGGAAGCATCAGTTTTGAGTACCAAATCCAGGAAGTAAGTAAATCTGTTTACAACATTTCAGATGCTTGTGAGGAGGGAGGTTATGGAAGCAGTATGATATTTCAGACTTAATTCTAGAAAATTAAACTTATTTTCTCTGGTAGAAAAGCCTGCACTACTATAAGGAATTCATTAGTACTTGAGAGAAAGTAATTAATTAGTCCCCAAATATTGCAGTACATTTGGAAGACTTCTGGAGTTTTTAATTGTATTTAATGAGGTAAAACTCTGGGTTTCTCTTCCTCAATGAAAAAAAAATAAAAGATAATCAGAAAGTAAAAGTTAAATTGAGATTTCACAGAAATACTCAGTGCAATCCTGGTGACTTTTTCTTGGAAATAAAACAATCAAAAAACAATTAGCTATTAAAGTCTGTGATTTCTGATCCCATCTTTAGCTGTTGCTAAGGAAGCTGCTTTTACTGAGAGATACAATAAACAGCATTTTGGTATCCTGCTTCCATGCATTTTTTTTAAAAATGCGTAGACAGTCAAGGGTTTGTGGCAAGTTTTTTTTGATATTCAGTATTTTGAATAGGTGCTCATGGTTTGACTGGTTGTTACTCAGTTGAAGATTAGTTTCAGGTTTTTTGTTGTGTAGATATTATTTACTGACAATAATTATGTATTGTTTTTCACTATGGTTGTAACATGAGACACATCTGAGCATGACCCCACAACAAGCCTGAGCTTGTCATCCTAAATTTTCTAGTGGTTACTAGAGGGAATCAGGCAACATTCTTGCTGTGGTTTACTGTATGTGCTTTTAAAAAGTACCTGCTATAGGATAAGATGAAACACTCTCTAGATGATCCGTCCTTTTGGATGCAAAGGAGTTTAGGTCCATCCAGTGCTGGTCATTCTATAGGTAGCCTGTCTAAGGCTAGGCTGTGGATGACTATCTCTGATATCAGGAATAAGAACAAATTAATCCCATTCTACTTCTGCACAGGCAAAGGATTAGGAGCGTGTAATTTGTGTAAATTACAAGAAATAGAAGAAATGTAATAATAGGCTTTGTGCTGCAAGGTATCACAAAATGAAGCTGTTGACTATACAGGGAAAGATTTTTACTCTATGGACTTAGTTTTTAATCAGCCTTTTAGACATTGGCTGATTTAAAGAACCATCGACAAAACCTGCAGCCCTTCCTCAAGTAAGCTCCCAGGACAACATATTTTAAATTCTAATACAAATTTTGTAGGCTAAATATTTTGCTAAAATTACCAAAGTAATAAAAATAACAATATGCATAAACTGTATTTGTGTTCATTTCAATACAGAGATTGTTTCCTTTCTAAAGCACTATTATTGTTTAAAGTGTTATTTATTTGCAGGAAATGGATAATTTAGTGCCTTGCCCTAACTCCTTATTTGAGCAGTTGAAAAATACTTCCAAAAATAATTTTAAGGGGTTCAAATTGTATTTCCTATTTTTACTGGCAATTTACAATTTATGTAGTGACCATAAATCATTGGCAATACGTGAATCTTATGAAAAATGCACTCAGACAGTTGAAACTAAACTTTTAGCTTTTGCATGTCTTACTGTTACTACAGCTGCGCTAACATTGACTCCATCATCATCCAAAAAATTTATGTTGTCAGCTGTCACATTTAAAATCTGTAGCACAGTCCACAGTTTTCTAAATGTTTACTAAATCAGTTCAAATGTTTATGAAGAATTGAAATGTTGCATATGGTCTTAGAAGTTAGACCATTTATTAGCATCATAAAGGGGCGGGGTTCTGTTGGTTTTTGTTTGGGGATTTGGGTTAGTTTGAGAGTTTTTCTAATACATGCATAAAAACTTTACAATAACATCTGGGACACACTCTGTGAAGACACTCAGCCAAATCAGTCATGAACTGTCTGGTCACCTAATTACTGCTATGTGTGTTTTACATGTAAAGTGACACAAAATAGTGCTGGTTTTAAATTTGCACCTTGCAATGCATGATTTAGGTACTATTAAAAATATCACAACTTCAGTGATTAAAAATTAAGTCTTAACAGCCAGGATTGATAAAAAATTGTGGGAAATGGTAATTAGAAGTAGTCACTTGCATTGTCCTTTAACTTGTGTATCATGAATGTACATATGAAGAAAATGTTAAGTAAATTCTGAATAAGCTGGTTTCTTCCAAGTTAATGAATTCCATTAAGCTAGATTCTTCTAAGTTAATGTATTCCAAAATTTAAAAAGACACAGGAATTAATCACAATTAGTATGATAGAACAGTAAAGGAAGTAAGGACTGGTATTTTTCTCTCTTTTCCGAAAATGGTGCTTTGTGTCCTCTGACCGTGACATAAAATCAGACTATCTTAATATCTCACTCTGAAATATTTAATACTCTGTAGGACTTACTTATTCCTAACAAAAAATGAACAAGGGATATAAGCCTGAAAAGTTGTAATTTTTTTCCTTTATTAAAAAAACCCTTCTCCATGGTCAGTGATTACAAGCTGTATTTATGTCCCAGACCTGAAGAATGTTCATGTGAATCACCCTTTTAAGGCCATTTGTTCAAATGTGAATGTGTATGCAAATACTTAGAGATTCAGTGTTAAAAAAACAGATGCAAGTGATTGCTGTAGAATACCTCTAGAGGCATTTCCTTACAAAGCTGCTGCTTCATAAATTAAAACACATGCAATCACACATTAATTCTGAACTGCTCTATGTAATTCCTTTGTTTATGTCCTGTGCCTTTTAAGAATGAGTTGTATGGTGCAGTTCACAGTACATAAAAGCATTTTGAAATGTATCACTATTTGGCTTATATCTGTGTTTGCACAGAATTCAAATATTGTTTGATATACTTGAAATATAGCAATATTTTTTACCTTGAAAAATAGATAGCAAGCAAACAATGTTGTGTATTATTATTGTTGTTGTTGTTATTATTATTATTGTAATTATTGTTATTATTACTACCTTTTATATTATGCTATAATAAAGATTACAGGTTGCAACATACTTTATTCTTTCTTGATCATAGGAAATAATTATTGGTTCACTTTGGTGCTAATATATATTAAACAAAATATAATGAAGACTTAAATAATTGATTCTAGTTATCTCTGTCTTGTGCTAATGATATCGAGATTTCTTTTGGAAAAAGGTGTGGAAGAATAAATTCTTTTTATTTTAATATACTTGCAACAATTGGTTTTAGAAACTAATAGTGAAGCCTGTTTTGTTTATAAAGACACATCCAGATTATCTAAAACTCCTGATTATCAGGATAATCAGTTCTTTATAATTCAGTTCAACAATGTTCTTTTTGTCTTCTTTTATTGCACTCCATCCTAAGTGACTTGAGATATTTGAATGGCCATACAGTAGCAAATCTTTTAGATGTAATTAGAAATCCATAAGATAAACTCAACAATTCAGTTTCGCACAAATACATACAGTTTGAAGCTGTGTATGTCTTACAAATACAGAGAGAAACAACAAAATGTAGATGAGCATTTAATAGGCTTGGAAGGAACACAGTTTTGTATGTGAATGGTAAACAAATCTACAGGGTTACGCAGTATTAAAGCAGCTGGAATCAGTGCCCTGGAGAAGTTTAAGAAGCCAAAGATGGCTGGGATGTGGGGACTTAGCCAATTTCTCTGTACTGGCAACAGGTTAAGAAATGGATCTTGGAACTGGCTCTACCATACTGGATGATTGCACTTTGTGAAGGTTTTCCTGAGGAATAAATTTATACCAACTTTTACCCATTATTTTTTTACCTACAGAGAGAAAATATTAATAGCAGGCCAGAAGAGCTGCTTTAAAAAAAAAAAAAAAAGAGGGATCGCTGTGAGAAGCAAAAATTATTCCCGTGTCTTCTTAAAGGGTAGCGTAAATCAGATGTAAAATGTTAGTATGAAATTATAAGGTAACAATGTGATGTGTTTGCTAGTGTTACTGATAGCTCCATAGGTAACTAGAGTTATTGAAAGTTAAATGGTTGAGTGGTCCTTAGTTATTCTAACAGTTTGGTTACTTTTTAGAGAAGTAACTAGTTTGTAGAACATAGTTCAGTATTTTGTCTTATCATAGTTTGCAATTTAATGGTGGTTTTTTTTCATTTAAAAATATTAACAAATATTTTTTCTGTCATATTCACTGTGAAAAGGATAATATTACTTGTAACTGGGCACTAAATACATGGAGAGATTTTTTTTAAGGGGGAGAGAGAGTGTGTTTGGGTTTTTTTTGGTTGTTTTTAAAATCAGATGTGAAAAAAAGATCCTGGCCTTATTTACACATTTTGGACTTGGCTTGGAGAATCTATTTCTGGAGGAATCTCCTTTCTCTTCACTTCTTTATGTTTTCTCTCTCCCTACAGTAAAGACTCCCTGTTTTTAATAAATGGATTTCTTTGGAAAGAGACAGAATAGATAAACCTTAATATTATGAATTCCTCAAATGATGGGCATGTACATTTGAGCACAAACATCCAATAAAAATAAATACATCTGCAGTGAACATGGTAAATTATATGCAAACTTACACTATAATAATAAACAGGAAGCAGCAGCATCTGAGTCTGCAACTGGCTTCTCAGGAGGCTTCATGCTTCCAGCTGTGGTAGCAGCTGTGGATCTGGCTCGGGGACTCCTGCTGAAACAAGTTGACAAAGGGCTGATTACAACATGGAGTTCAGTTTCTGCTTGGATTCATTTTCCTTTTAATGCACTTTGGTTAAGAAATGTTTGCTCATTTACCCTGTTTGTGGTTTTATATCCTTCCCTTCACAGGCACTGGGCTGATATGATTATCACCATTCCTAGTGACCTTGATCATGGGGACCTTGTACTGTCTATACCATTTGTGGAACATTGAAATTTGGTTTTGGCATGCTGGAAGAAATCAAAAACTCTCTTCCTCTTCCTTCTCCCTCCCCATCCCCAGAGTCTGTTCAGCATTTTTGTGCAAAATATTATACAGTCAGGTTTGTTGTGTGCTTTTTAGGTTTTGTTTTATATCTATAGGAAACTATTTAGTAGAAGACTGAATGATACTCATCTGCAGTGAAATCTGCAGACAGACGAGAGACTGGGTAAACTCTGCCAGGTGAAACAAGTAGAAAACTTCTTTTTATCACTTAAAGGGAAGGATTCTGATTTCTCAAAACCTGAGTGAAACAGCATATACTTGTGTGTTGCTAAAGCATCATGTATTAAAGTGTTCACTTGCAAGTCCTTCTTTCCATCTCTAGTTTCATGGGCTGTTGTCTTTTTTTGTATGCTGAAAACTTAGTTAAGCTATGTCTGGCCTTGATTCAGCCAAGATTTAAGCACATGCTTAGAATTAAACACTTCCATTGCAGATTCCACTTTGTGAACTCCCAGATACTTGCTTCTGCTCTCATACTGGGGAGTATCTCGTGAATATTCTGAGACCAGAACAGTCTCTTTCAATATGGTATATTATTTAGTTTCAGTCCTGCTATCTTTTTAGAAAGCAGCTGTATTCTTCAACTTAATTGAATTCACAAATTAAATCCCAGTTGCCTCTGTAATTTATTGCTCAAACTCTTTTCTTTCCTCTGCTGCTTTTCTTCACATAGGATCTTGCTTTTTCTCCTAAGAAAAATAGATACCATATCCTCTTCTTTCTGTCTTTTGTCCTCCACTGTCAGAGCAGCAGAAGTTTCTTTTCTACTTTCCAACTGTACCCCCTCCACTTGCCCCAGTGACCCCATGTTCTTTTCTTTCTCTTATTTCTTCCCTCCCTTGTTCTCTTTCTTAACCTCTCACTGTCCTCTGGCTCTTTTCCACTTGCAATATAAGCAAGCATTTGCCTCTTAAAAATTGCACCTTTGACCCTACTTGGTTCTTCATATCATATCTCATCTCCTATCTCTTCTTCATTCCTAAGCTCGTTGAAGGCGCTGTTTATAATTACTGTCTAGAGACCCTCTTCTGCGATTCCCTCCTATAACTCCTACACTTTGGCTTCTGTTCCTTGCTTGCAACTGCAACAACTCTCACCAAACTCCCTGATGACAAGATCTCGGAAACAGTAGTCTCTCCTCATTCTTCTTGATTTGTCAGTAGTGTTTGCTGCAGTTGACCAGACTATTCCTTTAACTAGTGTCTTCTGCTGCTCTCTGTGGCTCTGTTTTGGTAATTTTCTTCTTTCCAAGCAGTTCTGCAGAATATCCTTCAAAGTTGTTTCCGAAGTTGGAGTCACGTGGGTGGAGGTCTTGGGGCCCTGATTTGATAGTATTCTCTTGTGATTTTAATGCCCTTTGGGTTCTTTCATACCCAAAAATAAAAGAAAAATGTAACAGCCAAATTTATCTGTAGATAACAGATTTACCTTTGTATTGAAACATAATTCCTCACACATCCACTTAATAGTTTGGAAACACACAAATGCAATTGCAAAGCATCCCACACAGCACTGCCTTAATTCTAAATTTCCTGGCAAATACTAAGACCAGACACATGATTATCTTTGCTCTTTCACACAGACATGTGTGTTTTCACATGCCAGGCACTCTGTACCCCACTAGCAGTACTCAGTGCTTGCCTGCCTATGTTCCAGCTTGCATGTAGTTTTCTGCAACTGACTCAAATTGTATTTCATTTCCTATAAGAATGCAGCAAGACCTTTTCAAAAAGAATTCCGCAGGGCTTCATCTTAGGCCCTGTGTTCTTGAACATTTTCATAAATGACTTGGACACAGGACTGGAAGGGATACTAAGCAAGCTTGAAAATGATACAAAACTGTGAGGAGCTGTCAACTTTCTTGAAAGCAGGGAGGCCCTGCAGAGAGACAATGACAAATTAGAGGGCTGGGCAATCACCAATCCCATGAAGGGAATGCCAGATTCTGCACCTGGGATGGGGCAAGCTTGGATGTACAGACAGACTGGGGAATGAGATGCTGGAAAGCAGTGCCACAGAAAGGGGCTTGGGGGTCATGGTCAGTGACGAGTCTGAGTCAGCAGTGCCCTGGCAGCCAGGAGGGCCAACCCTGTCCTGGGAGGCACCAGGCCCAGCATGGCCAGCGGGCAAGGGAGGGGATTGTCCCACTCTGCTCTGCACTGATTCGGCCTCAGTTGGAATATTGTGTGCAGTTTTGGGTGCCACAATACAAGATAGATATTTGTGAGCATTCAAAGAAGGGAAACAAAGATGGTGAAGGGCCTTGAGGGGAAGGTGTATGAGAAGAAGCGGAGGTCACTTGGTTTGTTCAGCCTGGAAGAGACTGAGGGGAGACCTCACTGCAGTTACAACTTCTTCATGAGGGCAAGAGGAGGGGCAGGCACTGATCTCTTCTCTGTGGTGATCCATGGCAGGACCTGCGGGAATGGTCTGAAGATGTGCCAGGGGAGGATAGGTTGGATATTAGAAATAGATTCTTCACCCAGAGGGTGGTTGGGCACTGGAACAGCTCCCCAGGGAAGTGGTCACAGCACCAACCCTGAAGGAGTTTGAGAAGAATTTCGACAATGCTCTCAGGCACATGGCGTGACTCTTGGGGATGGTGCTGTGCAAGGTCCAGGAGCTGGACTCAATGATCCTTGTGAGTTTCTTCCAGCTCAGCTTATTTTGTGATTCTGTTTGATATTTTATGTCTTCTATTAAAAATGCTTATCCTGATATATGTCTGGAGTGCACTTTGCTCTTTTACAGCTGCATTTTAAGTACTTCGCTTTCAAATTTAATATTATCATCACATCTCTACTTTTTTTTCCAACTCATTAAATGAAAATATTAGATAAAATTCTGCCAAGCTCATTCTTGATGAACTCTATTGAAAATTTGTTTTTTCATTCTTCACAGGACTTTGTTGTCTCTCTGGTAGGAAGTTCTTTTCCTGTCAAATTCTTTCAGTAAATCCTATTTTCTCCAGTTTAATATTGAGTATCAGATGCCCAGATAGATTATATCTACCATATTTTCCTTGTTTAAAATGTCAGTCGAGTCGCAATGGTGTAAGTATGCAGAGAGTTCATAATCTCAAACAGATTTGTGTATTGTAGCAGGCAGATTCCTCAGGTCACCACATACTTTCATACCCCAGCAGGCCCAGCTGAATTATGTGAGCTCAGGCAAGTTTCTGCTCTCTGGTGTGAACCACAGGGAGTATTCTGTTGTTCTCTAGATACCTTTTGGCCTGCTTTTACTTTTGTTTGCCCTACTTCATCCCAGATGTCGTTCATGCCACATTATCACTACCAAATGCATGTCTTCTTGATCTGACATATGCAGCCATTAGGAACATGTAAAGATATATAAGTAAAGGGAACATGTGCACATACGTACTATATGTTTTGCATTTACTTAGTATTTAGTGCTGTTCTTAATCACTTCATAAAAAGTGCTGTGGCTGATACTGAAAATAATTTCAGTAGTTGTATGCAGTCACTGGCTCTAGGCATTGTAGTATTATGTAAAAAGCAATCCTTTGGGTCTGAAATTCTTCACACTTAGTTTCATTTGAAAAACTGTATGCATAAAAAAAATTAAGGAAATTATCCTGAATTTGTCACTGAAAATCAGGACAGCATTTAACTGTTAACAGTAGCTACATTATCTTTAATGTAGATATGAAAATTCAGAATTTTGGAATTTAAACAGTGACATCTAAATTGAGGCTGATAGTTAATGAATTCTGTGGCCAGGTTTCAAAAACCTGGTTTTCATAATGACATATAGATAATTGAAATCATGCCTAGTAGGCATCTGGATTAAAATTATGAGCAGGATGTAATGGACCCAACCACTTTTCTGGAAACAAAATTAATTTCCATTTCTTTGTCAGAGCTAATCAAACTCTTTTTACATTTAAGGCTGGCTTAATTCTTACTGTTACTTCTAGTGAGCCAGCACCATGCCTTCATATAAGGGATGGAATATGCTCTATGCATTAAAATAGGGACATTTTTTCACAATTTGTTTTTGCCTGTTACTGATCCTAATTTCACATTCTATCAATCAGTTTCTCCTTCAACTGCAAAGAAACAATACATCCTTTACCCCATGGACCTTGACTACATACAAACTGGCATCTGTTCAATCCCTTTTGCATTATGCAGTGTATAATTTTACATTATATCCTTCAGTGTTGAGCGAAAGGGAATGATGGGAGATCGATGAAGGCTCTTGTTCTCCCATTAAGCAGTTGAGCAACCTCCCACTGGGACTGGGGCTCTCCAGGCCTCTGAATCTGTTGTAAATCCTTTTACAGTCACAATTTGATTTTTGACTGGATGTTTCTGATTAGTTTAATCATTTTCCTGATCAACTTAAGACAAACAATTAGTAGTTTAATTAGAATTTCACGGGTCTTAATTATCATTAAAAAGAGGAAATTTAAACTGGATTCTATGCTAATAGAGCATTAGGGCTGAAGTTTGGTTGTGGCTTTCAGTTTTTGTTCTTTGTGGAGCCAATAGCTGCTGAGGGACACAGTTTGGCTTCTCAGTTTCTTCTTGTCCCAAGGCATGCCTAAATTACAGCTTGCAGTGGAGCTATAATTCTTCTGGGGCACTGGGACAGAAATGCCAGTACAGAGAGAGTGTGAAAGCTTCCTCATTCACCGTAGTTCTGATGAGATGGTGGGGTTGTCAGAAGTAGTCTGTGTCCATGCTTGTTCACTATGATCTGGATAGGTAGTACAAGAAAGAAAGTGATATCTTTCTCTGAATACCCTATGAGGGCAAGGCAAGGCAAAGTTTGAGCTGACTCTTGCAACTTCGGACAGGAATACCAAGAAAAACCAAATCTCCTACAACATTGTAAACCTGGCCACATTGCCAGTCCTTTACAACTCATTACATGTATTGAGCACAAATAAAGCTTTGCATTGCTGTTCTGTGATCTGAAAGGAAAATTGATAAACCTGTTGTCATCTGATGTAATTTTAACATTTCACTCAAATCTTTATTCCACGTTGATTGATTTATGTGTTCAAAATTATATTTACCTATTTGTAATGTAGCATGGACGAATACATATACATATAAATATATATATATGAATATATATACATAAATATAAATATACATACATACATATATATATATATAAAAACCAGAGCGTTGTGTGTTCTTTTTGTTATAGGTATGTGTCCTGTGCCTTGGGATGCCCATATGAAGGAAATGTCGTACCAGATAAAGTGGCTGAAGTAAGAGTGAATTTCTTTTTAATGGCTTGTCTTTTTAATGAATCAAAAATACATTTAAAAATGTCTATAAGTAATTCTCTATACTTAATCATAAAAAGATCTTTAATGGATAAAATTTAAGGAAAACAAGAAAAAAACCTTGCTAATGCTAAAACTTGGTGCATAACCTAACTTGACCACATACAGTCAAATGTGAGAAAAATAGCATATTTTGATTGTTATCAGTCATGAGAAAAAATATTATGTACTACTTTGTCTAGCAAGAAGGTAAGAAATTACTTAAGGAAATAGACTCAAGCACATAAGTCAGTGGACTATGTTGTACAGGAGGGTTTTCTGCACAGCTTTTTGCTTTTTAAATCTTTTTTATGCTGGAGTAAGCATGCTGTTTTGTCACTGTGCTTCTGGTAAGGGTCACGTGATTGACACATGAACCAAAACTCACCCCCAATATGTTTTCTTAAATTGCTCTAGTGCCACGACAGAGTAAGTTGCACCTTCCCTCCCTGCCCCTTTTCCCCATTTAGAATGTAGGATAAAGAAGAAGATATCTTAGTCCAGCCCTTTTTCCAGAAGAGAGATGAATGGAACAGAAGTGTACAATTTTGCAGGAAGGCAAAGCGGGCATCAAAATTTAAATGGACTGGAAAAAAAGAAAGTGGAGTAAAAATTCCAGGAGTCTTAAGAGAGAACCTGCTGGCCTTCCACCTAGAGACAGACTTGTCTTCTCCAGGAGACTTAATGACCTATTTTTGTTGATCTAGCAGAATATCCAAACCATTATTTTTTTTAATTTGTAGCACTAGCAACTAGTCAACATTTGTCTGTGTGGGTGGTTTTCAGGTCCTGTTCTCCTGTATCTTCTTCGAGTATACATTCCAGATGGAATTTGTGACAATACTTCTCCCACAGCATCCACACATACTCAGACTCTTTGGGGGAAAAAAAACCCTAATTCAGAAGGTACTCAGTATTTCTAAATTTATTTGTTTTAATATGAAGGTTAGAAATGGCACAGCTTTAGTTAGAGCAGTGATCACATACAGTTTACCATGTTCCCCAACTGGCTTCTTTTCATGTGTTGCTTGTTTTTACTGAGAAAAGCTCCTTTTACTGAAAAGAGCTCTTTCTCAGTTTGCCAGTGGGATTGCTATTTAATGTTCCAGATCTGCAAACCTTTACTCACAGAGCTATTTTATTTTCTATCTTCGTCTTAATAAGTGTCGTCTTGTATACCTGTATACCACTGTGTATGTGTTCATGAATAAAAGCTACCACATTAAATTTACTAATTCCATCCCTGATTCAGCAAGCACTGCTGATGGATTTTATATAAATACATGCACAGAATCAGCATTACCAAAATTACTGGCTGAGTTGCTAAACTCTTTCAGAGAGCTGCTGAGTTGCTAAACTCTTTCAGAGAGCTGCTGCTCTGGTCATCATCCTGTATAATATCCTTGAAGCCAGTTGTATAATCCATTATCATATAATTCTATCATATACTTGGCTGTTTTTGTCTTTCTGCCTGCTTGTTTCTTTCTTTAGCTTCCTTTTAACCTAAAGAGTGAATTAATTAAATTAAATATTATCCAGGACACATTGTGATCTATAGAAAATGTACCTGCTCTTGTTTGAATATTATTGGATCATTAAAGTTTCCCTTACAACACAAGAACTGCAGGATTTTTAGATTGTTAGTTGATTAAAATAATCTATAACTGGATTATCGGCTTTTGTATTCCATATAGGAGTATAGTTTTAGATATTATTTCCAGGAGTAGGACTATTCACATGCCTAAGAGGTTGCAGCACTGGTTCCCCAGTTCCCATTTTGATCAATGCTTGGTGTCATGACAGTGTTTCCAAAGAGAGTAGCACAAGACTCATACGCATAGCAAAACTGCTCAGTAGTGCAGAACACAACCCTGTTCAATCAACAAAGCTAAAAGCTTATAATCACATCCTGATTACATATAAAAACAGTGTGTTCTCTTCTCCCACATTCTCCTCCCAAAAATCCACATTGAAAACTTACAAAACTGTAACTAACAAACTGCCTTCTACTATGGTAGAATAGAAAAACTCCCATTCAGCTTCCAAGCTTTAAATGAAGTACAGATCTCTTTTTTAGGATCACTTTAAGTTTAGATCACGTTGAGTCATTGATGAGGCACTGTTGTTAAATTTCACCCTCTCTTCTTCCATCTTTCAGAACTCTGCATTTAGGAAGCTGAAAGACCTAAGGACTGAGCATGAAAAAGAAGTGAATGCAATATGATTTCTAGCAGTTTATATAGTCCAAGTTATGACTAAAATACTCAGCTAGAAAAACTTTGAATCATGCATTAAAAAGAAGAGGGGAGGGAAAATGCAGTACATTTCTTTGCCCTGATCTTGAAGAAACGCTAAGGTTTGGGGTTTAACTGAATGTAATCCACCACTAACTGCAGATAATCCTTTTTCTTTCTTACAACAGTAGTCTAGTTAAAATGTCTGCCATGTGTTTATGATATGAAAATATGCTGTGAGATACATCCCTTTTGCATTCTGGTGAATGTCCCTTTCTTAAAATGTATGTTGAATTTATGTGGATATGAACCAAGGAATCTGACTTTAAAGCCAGTTTTACCACATTTGCTATAGTCATAGCACTTCCAAGGCTTAAGCAGGATGATTTAGGCTATTTCTTTTTTTCAGCTGTTCTTTGAATTAAGTGAACAGCAATATTAATCCAGCGCTTCCGAGACTGCTGGTGCAGCACTTTGTCCGCTTCCTCAGACATGCTCACAGCAATCCTACTGATGAAGTCCTGGAATTGTTTTAACAGAAGACTGCAGTGTGTCTTAAGATGTCTTTTTGGAAGAGAGCTGTATTTTTTCATCTCTAAACAGTTAGTTTCTAAACCGGGATTCTGTTCCAGTGGAGTGGTCTTTTGGGATCTTTCATACACAGTGGGGAATCCTAAAGGGGACAAACATATTGAGCAGCTGAAAATAAGGTGGAATCTTTCCAAATGAATCCAACAAAAATAAGATGGAAAGCTCCTGCATTCGATTCCTGAAGCAATATTTTCAGTGAAAATATGATTTTGTGCTTCTGAATGTGTTTCTCTCCATGCAAAAATTATAGAGCCAGAACTCAGTTTTCACTCATGCACAGAACTCCTTGAAGACATAATTCCAGAAATATTTAGGGCTCTGCTTATATAAGTAAGACCTATTTGTATATGGTTTTGTTTGATATTAAGAAAATTTTTAAAACTTAAGGACTAGAATGTTAATTAAGTTGCAGTTTTGCTTTGGTAGTATTTTAATGTTTGATTTCATGAAAAGCAAGAAAAATAAATATTGCAAAATTACTGTTGACTGCAGCATGTTAAAATTTCAGTTTTCGTTGATTTTTTAAGTGCCAAGAGAAAGAAAAATCACGCTTTTTATTAATTATTTATTATCTTTGTTGGCTTCATATAATGTGCAAACAAAAGGACAGGTCTTTACCCTGCACATCTTGTAAGCTGAAAAGTACATGGAGAAAACTGAACAGCTGGGAAGTCCCCAGAGAGAAGAAAATGTTAGGAAAGGGCTTGACAGAAACTTAATTCATAATGTTAAAATTTTGCTCATTTGGATTCTGTGGGAAAGTCAGAAAGCAAGTTTCTGATGGATTTGACTTGGTTAGCTATTCCATGTACAGAATGTAGCAGAACTATAATTTTAAAATAAAGAGGATCCATGGGATGTTCTTCTTCTATGGCAGTTTTCAAGAATGAATATAGGTTGTCTGATAAATAGATCCACCTCAGTAGGTCAAAACCTAACACCTGTACAGAAGTATGTCCTTTATAGTGTATGTTCTTGACCCTATTTTATACTCTTTCATCTTCACCTCTTGGTGTTTTTCTGTTTCCAATCAGGTATCTAAGCGGCTGTACAGTATGGGCTGTTATGAAATCTCTCTAGGAGATACAATTGGTGTGGGGACACCTGGAAGTATGAAGAAAATGCTGGAAGCTGTTATGAAGGAAATTCCTTTGAGTGCTCTTGCTGTTCACTGTCATGACACGTATGGCCAGGCGTTAGCCAATATCCTCACAGCCATGCAGGTAAATTGGTTTCTTGTTTTATAATATACAATAATGGTATTCTTATTTTAATTCAATGTGCAATTTTAGAAAATCCTGCCATTAAAGAAATCATTACAAGAGCAAAAAGGCACTCACTAAACTTTAGGAAAGTATTCCTCACACATCAGATTGTCTACTGGTATTATTGCTATTGTTTTTACCAGGACATGTCAAAATTTATTTATTAATTACCTTCAATTCCATACAAAATCATTAAGAAACCGTTATGATTGTTACATTTCATTGACATTAGATGAAGAAAGGACATTAAATACCTTTTTTCTGATGTCTCAGATTCCAGTTTTCTTAGGAACAGCTTTATGTTTGTTTTCCACTAAATTAAAATTTTTACTTTGAAGATGTGTCTAAAAATAAAATGGATTAATGCATAATTACATCTTGATTTCAGATGGATAAATCTAAAATATTAGTAGTTATGTACACTGAATAGTCTAGATAATTTTATCACTATTCATATACCTTCATTACTCTTTTTTATTTATCAGTTATGCCTTCCAAGTAAGATTAGCAACAGCTTTATATTTTATTTAATCAGCATTCAAATCTGTGCCTAAGTAATCAGAGTTAATTTCTGTATGAGATTTTTTCCCCTTATGTTGATATATTTTTCAGAATAGGACACAATGCAGAAAAAAGACTGCAAATTCTAATGTAATTTTTGTAAAGATATAATCCTGAGAAATATCTTAATATGCATATGCTTTGCTAAGGAGACCTACTTTTACAGAGTCATTAGCTATTTACAAATCGTAGGCCTTTATTTTATACTTAATGGTGTCTTCTGTTTCCATGCAATTCAGGCAGTCATTTTGAAGGTCCAAGTTTCTTTTGTCTGACTTGTTATTTTGGCAGAGCTTATATTATGTTATTTAGATACAATTGTGTTAACGGTATTAGTGGTATACACTGCAAGAGGAACAACAAAGGTTTCAATATGGGAACCCACGGGTATTTGATTAAATAGGGAATGAGAAAATCTGGTAAGAAAGGTTCTGACTTTTACTCACAGCATTCACTATTCACCCTTACTCACTTTTACTGTTACAAATGTGTGTGTACGTACCATGGGATAAATAAATTGCTAATTTCACAGTTAGCTTCAGTTGCAGATGCAATAGCTAAAAGCATGTAAACCCCTGAGCATGGGAGGAGTTCGCCATAAAAATACTTGAAGCATTGTTTTTCAAATCCTTCCTTAAAATAATTGCTGTCATGGTGCCTACTAAACACTGAACAATGGCTATGCTTGGTTAACTCCAGTATTTGTTGTAAGTGACTCTTGTCTCATGTTTTCCTCTGTATCTTTTTGTTTCGTTCTTAAACCAACTGCGTAAGAACTAAAGGTCAAAAAAATCTCTTAGGTGCCTAATGTGCAGTTTAAGATAATTAACATGCAAATTCAAGAGAGCAAAAGACTTAAAAAGAATTTCCTATGCAACCTTCTCAGATTTCTGGGAAGGCGAGGGTGCCTGAGACCCACCAGAAAACTTCCCTCTGTTGTCAGGGTCTCCTACAGTACATGTCTAAAGGTGCAGTGGTTTTGGCTGAGCTGAACTTGTCATAGAGTTTGCCAAAAGTCCTTGATGAAGCAGGCATTACACAGTCTCTCTGACTAGCTTTGTGCAAGCAGCTCCTTGGCTCACATAGAAGAAGGTCCCCAGGCTTTTGGATCCTCAAACAGATCCTGAACCTCACAGCGTCCTCTCTTGTCTCTGGTCAAAAACCCAAGGCAGCTAGCAATGAATTATAACTCCTTCTAAAGCAATACTCCTTCTAAAACAGGGACTCCTAAGCTGCAGGTCGGCTCTGTGGTGAGGTGCTAAAGCCAGCTGATCAGAGTGCCCAGGTCACTTCTAGTCCCTGCTGTCAGCCTTGCCTGTGCTTTCCTTTCTGCCAAAGATACAGGAATGGCAGAGCACTGGAATAAAACCCCTTGTCTTCAACTCAGCTGCTGTTTCCTAAACCAAACTCTTCTCAGACACAATTCCTTTCCCTTCCCCCTTTATGGGTCTGCGTAACTGACACAATATTTCAGCAAGAGTGAAATGTGTTTGGGGGCTCATAGAAATAATAGACTACAGTTATTGTTTGAAAACAAGTTTAAAGAACATTCAGCAGACAAATTACACTCTTCCTAAGACATTGCTAAACAGCCCCAGGCTGAGTACTGTTGTATTGTATATTGTATTTCCTAAGAATTAATGAATGACAGCTGGAAAGCCACAAATCACTCTGCACTAATTCAGGCATTACTTCAATGGGAAATCTCCTAGGAGTAGAAAGGGTTGCTGGTAATTCAGAAAGTGATTTTTTATACAGATCACATTGTTTCATGCAGGATTATACTATCCAGAATATTTTCTTTTGTTTGGGACTGATCCAAAGTCATCTAGAACTGACAGGCCATATCTGTATAAGAAATTAGGAGGGCTAGTAGTCTTGCAATTTTAGTATTCAGTTTTGTATGTGTTGTTTTAGCAAAAAGATAGGTAGTGAAAGATGGGAGAGAGATTAGCCAACTTTTGAAGCATAAGTAATTTTTTGAATTGCTGAAGCAAATAATACAGATAGAAAGGAAATGCACTTCATTTTATGAAAATAATCCTTGTAAAAATGTGAAGAACATGAAGTGATGCTTCAAAAGATACCAGTAAACATTTATAGTAGAAACATGACTGGCTCTTGGTTATATGGCTTAATATAAAACTACCAGAGTATAAAATTTACTAAAAAGACAATTTGGAAGATGGAAAATGATGTGGAGATCTAGTTAGAGGTTATGGTATTTCGAGTAAAATTACATGTCTGCATTAGCTAATGTGACAAACACATTGTGTAGCTAACAGAAATAGTAAAATATTTATAGGAAATTGTTACAGACCTCCAAGGAAGGGTAAAAAGATGGGTCAGGAAATTTCTTCATGAAGAGGCCCTGGTAAGGTAGGCCTTACCTTATCTAAAATCTAAGTAGATTTGAGTTTCATTGACACTTGATTCCTGTTGTGTGTACAGAATGGGTGTGGAAAGGAAAGTGTTTAATGGAAGTGTCAAAGAACTCTTTTCCTGTAAAGCTTGTGTAGTTGCCAGAAATAGATTTGTCTGTCTTTGTAACATATATTCAAACAAGAGCATGCTAAGAGGCAAAGAGGATATTTGTCTGGCTGTGATACCTGAATAAAGGAAACAACCACATGATTGTCCCACAGAATTTTGTCAAACACAAATTGCTATCCTAATTCATTAAAATGAACTGATCCCTACACTATGAGGATCAAATTCTAACTTAAAGAATACAATAATAAAACTCTAATGACTTAGAAAGACCAAGGATCTTTACCACCTTGTGTGATCGTATTCACTCTATTGGACACAGAGGGATGAATGAGATTGATTACATGCCAAATGAAACTTCATTTTATGAGTTCTGTTTTTTCTAGAAAACAAGAATTTTTGTATAAAATCCCACTTTAGTACCAAAACCAGAATTTATCAAGCCTTTAATTAAACTTTCAAGGTTCAGCCTGCAAAATCCAGATTTGAGAGTACAGGTTTTTATTACAAACATTATAATATACCCCCTTTTATAGAGCTTGAAATATTTAATAACATTTTATTAATTTCTTTAAGATCCTTGAATTTTAAAGATGAAATAAACTTAATAGAAAAGTAAATCCAAATAAGAATGGCTGACTGCTGACCTTTTCCCTGCATCACTTAATTAAATTGATTCTAGCCTCTAGGTGTATTCTGGAGACCCTATCTAAACTGCATATTTTTGTGCATCCAGTTTACTTATGTAATGAAATCTAGATTCACTCAAAGGCACATAGTATTGGCCTGGCTGGCCAGAAGCAGGAGAGGAATCTGAATGTAGGTGCTGAAGTTTATGGTTTATTAAATTACAAGGATGATTTTTTACAGGAATAGAGCTTACAACAGCCAGCAGCATTAAATGGTAGAGCCTAAGTTAAGCGACTAAAAAACCCTGTTTAAAATTCCCTCCTCTGTAATTTACATGAACTGCCATACAAAACATTGGGTGAGATGAATTTTCCACCCAAAACCATCTCCTGGATGTAACTGTCTATCTTGTCCCTTTCTTATTTTCAAATACACGATTTGGTTTTATAGCAGTTGAGCTTGCTTGAAGTCACAAGCTGTCGTGGCCCCTTTCAGGTGCAGGTTAGAGGCCAGCTTGCTGCTGAGACCTTTTGTCCAGGAGCTGCTTGCTGCTAAGAATCCTCAGTGCAGGCTCTCTCTCCTTCACCTGGCAGTGGCTTTAAACCTGAAGTTCTAGTGCTTGGCCCTTGCCTGAGCTACTCTGCAGCAGCATTGCAATTGCACTTGTGCCATCTGGTTCTCATGCCACCTGATTCTCATTCTTATCCTCTCCTGCCGGCTTGACTTGCTGTCGTCCCCTCAGACCTGGCTGATCTTGTCTGATCCTGGTTATTGTGTCCAGACCTGATTCGAATCTTGAATCTCTGACTCAACTTCTTGGCTGTGTTTTTCTGGTGATGTTGCTGCCACTGCCTGCCTAGCTATGACTCTGGACTCCTTGCTTGCCTTCTTTTATGGGTAGTCTATCCTTTCTGCTTTTTAGGACAGTTGAGTCTTTAGAGAAGGGACTGGCAACCAATAACTTGAGCTTTAAGGATGGCTTTTAATGGCAGGTAGTGGAGTGGGTTCTGAGAGTTGGCAGGTCTCATGTGCTTTGATCTTGGAGCTCAGCTGGAGGCTTTGTCTTGCAGAGGCAAGATACTCCTACTCAGTTAAATTCAGAAAGCATTTCCTGGTGTCTGGGCATACAAAAACCCCTAACAGATCTCCACTTGCAGCTCTGTTGGTAAAAAAACAAACTCAAGAAAGCCTGAGAAATTAGTCTCAGTGTCTGACAGCACTTAAATGTCTCTCTCAGGTGCCAGATTATGTTCACTGACATTTTTCTTTAAGTTTTCAGATCTGAATTTCTGTCATTCTCGCCTGACATAAGAGAATATATCTGTAATGCCCATAGTGGTGAATTTCCAAATAAATGCATCACGTGTAAGAACACTTCTCTGCTAGAAGATTCACTTAACATTTGTATCCTGCACTCAGTTCTATCACCTTGCATTTGTCTGGCATATTTTAGTAGCTATCTACAAGAATAATGGCTTATCCTAGCTTATCCCAGTGAATGGTTAGTAGTTACAGCTAGAAGCCAAGCAAGTTAGGTAGCTGAAGAGAAGAGAGGAGTGATAAAATAAAATAATGGTAAAATGGCATGAAAATATGGATAGAAGTGGTGGAAGGCTGAATAGGAAAAAAGGCAAATGCATGTGTATATTACTTCCAGATAAATTGTTTCAAGGTTTCTGTTGGTTATTTATTACCTTTTCACTGAATTACACATACAAACTTACACCAATTAATCTCTTGATTTAAAAAGAAGCAACAGGATAATTTTCTTCAGTACAGTTTTATGAAACTATGTTGTAAAAAGTTATAAGCCCAATATCTTTAATTTAGTTTTTATGAGTTTTATGTAGTGATCAAGAAAGAAAAAAAAATAACCCAAACTAATACCTTATCATTCTTCATTTGTAAGCAACATTTTCTTTTTATTTCCCTGAAAAGCACAATCATCCAGAGTTATAGTGCAGTACAATGAATTGACACTTCTGTTTTAAGGCCAAGATAGATAAGGAAGGCTTATCTATGAAAAAGTGAAGCCACACTATGAAACATTGTGAAGCCTTGCTTGTACTCATTGTGCTAAGAATTTCTCCTATGACAGTGAATATGCACTTTTTAGCTGAGGAAGCTGGTCCGGCCAGATTTGTCTGTTGCTACAAACATCAAAAAATACTGGTTTTGGGGAGTTCTACGGTAACTGACAAATTGAACTTGTATTGACCTGCCAAAATTCTTGCTTCAATAATGCATTAAATGATACTAGTATTTTGGGGTTTTTCAGCAGCGTGCTGGGGCACTCACTACCTGGCAATCAAATTATTTATATGTGAACTAAATTTTAACAGAGCAAAAAATAATCATGACAGTTCAGTTAAAATTTCAATACTGTCTTACAGACTTTTTCTAAGCTAATAGGGAGGTACTGTATGGAATTAAGGAGGTACAGGAGGCAGGAACCATAACATACATCTTGGCTTGTCTTTTCCTAATTTGACATGTCACTGTACCCATGGCTTTTTCTTACTTTTTTTTTTTTATATTTGTAAAACTGAAATAAGGCTTGTCTCTTTTACTTTGTGAAGTCTAGGAAAAAAACAGAGGAAGTTCATCAGACAAGTACAGATAGTTTTTTTGAAGATTTAAAACTTAATTTTTAAAATTGAAATTTAAAAACAGAATAGATTTCAAGTTTTGTGTAGAATTTATTTTTTAGATTAAACAGCTAAGGTATATGAGTGAGCAAGTGATCAAAATACTTATGTGCCTAATCAAATTATCTGAGTCCTGTAACCTTCCATTTCTTTGATCCTGCACAACCTGACACTCTGAAGACATTATGAAGCACAATGTGAGCGTAGGAGAGAATTGCAATATGAAGTATGAACATATTTGGGGATATTGAAAAAAAATTAATATGCTTGCATTCCTATTTTTAGGAAAGCATAGAAATGGAAAGGCTTCAGCAGACCTCACAAGTTTGCTTTCCTCTGCTGTTTACAAATATATGCCAGTAAACTGCAGAAGACTTAACAGAGATCTTCAGAAACTAATTTCAAGGTTCAGATACAGAAACATTAAAAAAAAAAATTCAGCTTGACTGAGGGTAGCTGTACAGAATTCAGGAAGGGCTGGTTATGCTTCAGTATTTTGCTGGAATTCTTCAAGGCAATCACTGCCAAAGAAGACAAAAGATGTACAAAGGCCATCACATGCTTTGATTTTTCAGAAAACAATTTACAGTGTTCTGCACTGAAAGTTCATATTAAGGTGTGGAGGCATGTAATAAGTGGAAAGTTGGCTAAATGGCAGGAAACAAATGGAATTATGAAATGGAACTTCTTTAAGCTGGAAAGAATCCATCAGCAGAGTTGTGGATATATTGGCTTTTGGATCCTAGGTTTTCCTGCTTAAATGAATGATTTGCAATACTGTAATGCTCATGTTAAAGGGTAATTGTTCTAACTTGTAGAAATTAATTTTTTCCAAATTTTAGGTTTCAATTATGAGAAACAGGATAGCTAGCACAATTTGTAAGTGGAAATCTGTGTTATATTCTAAAACATGCAAAAGAAAATGTTTGAGATCAAACATAAGAGAAAATTTTAAAGGTAAAGCAAGAGACTTTAAGCCACAATTTTAGGTAAAGCAAAAGACTTTACTGCAACATGCCTGTTCTTTTAAATAAGGGTATTCCCAGATTTCTACTTTTGGATTTTTCTAAGAATTAAATTATCCAGGGCACTTACTGTGTTTTTTCTGGGTCTGAAAGTATAAACAGTACTTTTGAATTGTTAGCAAGCTAGGCAAAATGTTGTCAGTAAAATAAAATTCTTTAGAAAACATCAATATGCCTTTTTGTTTCTGTTTCCTTTTATTCCCCCTTCTCTGTGGAAATGACATAGCACTTAGCTAAACCTAGCAATTAAAAAAGCAGATGTTGGAGGCAAAGAAGTATATGACAGTAGAAAAGCATGTGGGTAGAATTGTTTGAGATTGATAGCTAACAAGACAGGTGAATAATACTCTATTTGAAAGCAGATAAGTTAGGGGAGAAATGGCAGGTGAATTATGCAAAGGTAGCAGGCTACTAAATATTCATTTTCTTCCTCTGAAGAAATCTTAAAAAGAGGGTGTCTACTTTGAGAAAGTAGAAAAAAGGCTTGCATTCAATCAAACAATATTGCTACTGTGAGCAGTCAGCTAGTTACTATTGTAAATGTAAAAACATACTTCACAAATGGATAAATCAGACCTACATATGGGAAGAAAATAAAACATAGGTGTTCATGCTCAAAATCTGACAGATGTTTTCCAGTATTTTGTCTTTTTGATTTTTTGGGTTTTTTTTTGGTACTGGTTTTATGGTTTTGCCTGTAATGTCAGCAAAATAAGGAATTAAGCAAATGAACAGGCAGCACCACTCCTGCTCTTTTCCCAAATCAGTACAAGAGAATTAGCAACCCTAGTTTTACTCTTCTCTTAGATCAGTACAAAAGAATTAGCAACTGTATTTTTATTGCTTTCTGCTGCTTTTTGCAGAATGTGCACAGTGTGCAATTTTTGAGGAACTGTAAGTTTTTGACCCCTATCCTTATGCTTCAGAAAACCTTGATAGTGTGAGAGTCCACAAATAAATTAATCATTACTATTATTATAACTATTACAGTATAACTGGGGAAGAACCTAAATAGTAGACTTTGCTTCAAGGTTCTTATTGTTTGAACATTTTAGGATAGGAAGGGGACTATATTTGTTATTGTGTTGTAATATTTGTATTGAAATAGCAGTGAGAGTTCCTGAGGCAGATTTGTTTACATGCGTATACCAATAGGTAGCCTGTATGTATGGTTTTGTGGGTTTTGATTTTTTATTTGAAATGAAACTTAGCTTACTATAAAGGATTAATGAATAATAGAAATGTACATTGTTTAGCTGGCTGTAATATGCTGTAATATTGGATTTCAGAAGCTTTCAGGCCTGGTTACTGAACCAACAAACCTCAAGTCTAAGTCTGTTTCAGGATACTAAGAAAAGAGATCCTTCATCAGATATAGATTATTCTCATCTTCAAATTACTCACTAGAGCTGACTTGAAACAGTAGACATGACTTTCCTTTGGCTTACAATCAAACCTCAACTATCTTCTAAAGTATTTTTAAACATTTGATTTTTACATGCAAATCTATGCATCTTTCTTTGTATCTTTGCAAATTCATACATATCACTCTATGTCTAAATGGAATATAAATGGAAAATCATATCAGCAACTATACAAATAAAATCTGAAGTGATTTTAGTTTTCTGTCTTAAAAGCAAAGATCATTTCTATACAAATAGTATTGAAGCTGTGTATTTATTAAAGAAATTAATTTGTCCCAAATATTCTTCTTCTGTGCTTGTGTCCTACTCGCACACTTCTTTTTCTTGGAATGCTGTTTTATTCTATCTTGCCTTATCATCTCTTAAGTGCTTTAATTTCTGAGTTCCCCATCCTGAAATTTGCATTCTCTTGCACATTTCATCCTGCAGTGTCAATGGTACATTCCAATTTAAGCTTCATGATCATTTTCTGATTCATTAAATCAAGAACCATTAAGGCCATACTGACTTGGTTGATCAGTACCTAAAATACATTTCTAATATTGCTTTCATTACTGTGCATCTTTGTCCTCTTGGGAATACACTTCTTTCTATGCAAAAATAAGCAGATTCAGAGAATTTACTTTAGGTGGTTTTCTGGTCTTCATCAGATTCTGTTCTGCTGCATCTTTAGTTGTTTTATCTGGAACTGTTGAATAGTTTGAAAAGGGGAAAGGAACTGGTATTAATAAGATATGAGAAGACAGTTCTGTTTTTTCACCTTTTTCCAGATTTTAAGAAGCTTGCACAGTAGAGTTTGCAAACAAGGCTCACGCAAAATTGCAGAGAATATAATTTAGATACAAAATTAGCAGATTACAGTTGCTTTTTAGGGTAATACTCTACACAGCCTATTAGAGTCAATGTCCCCTTCACTTTGTTGTCTTTTATAATTCCTTTTGGCCATCCTTGGCCTCTGTCAGTGCTTAAGCAGAGTAAATATCCTGCTGGGAGTTCACTGGCAAGGGGAAAGAATGATGTGAACAGATACTGTGCTCCTGCATTCACCTAACCTGAATGTTTTCCCTGGTACTTATGTTTATTTTTTTTCTCTCTTTCACTGTTTTCTTAGTCCTTGTTTGATAATTTTAAGTCCACATAGCCAGAGCAACAGTCTCTTTACAGACCCCCTTTTATCATCCCAACAGTGTCTTGTTTAACTTGACTATTTAAACGGCTAAAAGTCAGCATCATCCAGTTCTGAAGTGGATTGGGCAGCAATCCAGCTCTTTTTGTTAGAGACAGACATTCATTTTTTTGGACTAGAAACAAATTACTTCCAAATGCTGGAAATGTAAGAAGGCTTAAAAAAAAAGGGTTTCAGGTGTTTATAGAACAAATTAGTATAAAATAGTTTTCAAAATGCTAAACCACATTTAAAATAAATATTTAGTACTTTTAGAAGCTGTGAAAACACAGCACTAAAAACCTGAAATCACTGATCTTTAGCATGCATAAAATGCATGGTGAGGGCACACTGGTGTCAAATTCCCCATGCATATTTCTATTGTGCCTTGGATTGCATGCTTAAAAGGTAGTATTTTGGGGTGTTTTTTGCATGATTGATAGTGACTTGGCTGTAGGTTTAATGAGATGACTGCCTGTAGCAATCAGGAATTGAACTGATAACCGTTATTTTACAGCAGTGTTTGATTCAATTTTTAAAAATGAAAGTCTTGATTATCTAGATGACTGGAAAATAAAGAATTTCCATTGGTCTGAAGATTGTTTATTTTGCCTTATTCAGCATTACATAAGCACTCTCTCATCCACAGAAAGACAAGCTAGTTCTCTGCAGTTGTTACTTCTCCTTTTAGTTTTATAGTGTCTTGCTTGTCTCACCGACACCTTTCAACTTCCACAAAAAATGAAATGGGATTTCTACAAATACAATCCTACACAATTGGCTCATCTCAGAACCCATCCTTGCAGGCCCATCCCATTCTCCCTTCTCAGTACCCCTGCCACAACATGCATTTCTTCCTCAGTCGCTGTCTCATCAGCTGCCATGGTAATTTTAGAGATGAGCTTGTATGTCTCAATAGGGTTTGCATTCCTACAGAGGCTGTGTCACTCCTTTAAAGGGTTGCCATGCTCAGCACATCCTGGCTTCTCTGGTACTCTGGCCGATTGCTATGTAAAACTTGCATCCCAGAAACCAAACTCTTACCCTCCAAAATTCCAGACTGACAACTATGGATGGTCCCTAAAGGATGCTAGTTCCCAGACTGTGCCAGAAATTGCTTGGTGGAGCTCTGTCTGCCCCAGGGCAAAGCTGTGCCCAGGACTATGCAAGAGTTACACACAGTGGACAGTTGAATTCCAGTCCTGATGCCATTTAGGTTTTTGGTCATATATATTGCCACAAAAGAGAACAACTTCCTGTGCATTAGCCACACAAAAGAGAGGTTTTTGCTGTCATTCCTAGTAGCATTTGGGGCATTCCACAAATGACATTCCATAATGACATCCAAGGCTGTCTCTGGAGATGAGATTTCAGAGGTTCTGGTCAGCTCTGAGTGTGCTGCTAATGTCTCTGGGGATTTGAGTTTATATGCTGGACACTAAAAAGGTATGTGGAGCAGTGACAGAAATAAAACACAATATTTAAACATAATTTAAAAAAGAATTGTGAAAGAAAAAATTCAAAAATTTGGTCAAGATACTATTAAGTACCTTTAAGACCATTTTTCCCCAGAAATTTAATTCCTCATTTAATTTATATTCTTTTTTGAATTTTTTTTTTCTATAAGTGTTGCTTGACTTGTTTTTAGAAGTTCTCCCTATAATCATATGGAACTTTAATCTGTACACATCAGCTGGAAGAAGATAAATGGCTTTTAGGCATGTTTATTTTTCTACTTGATGAGAATTACTCCCTCTCCCTTTTTACCCTAAAGTAGTTTTTCTTGAAGTTTAATAGCAACTGTAAAAAAAAGGTCAGAATCACTACAATGCTTTCCCTCTTGGAAATTTTTGCTTTCATGACCTTTCACTATTTGTGACTGTGTGTATTCTAGTTTTTGCCTGAAAAAGAGGACATCACATGGAACCTGAATTTCAGACCTAAGCAAGGGTCAGAGGAGTTTGCCATGGCTGGACTTGGGAAATGACAAATCCCAGGGTCTCCAGTAGGGAAGTGTAGTGTTTACAGGATGATGCTTCCTTCCTTTTTGGGCAGCTCTACAGACAGCTGTGCTGAGGGGGTGGAATTAAACCTCTGGCCATTCTTGCATATTTACAGCTCCTCAGAAGGAATTTTATTATTATCTAGCAAACAATGACGGAGGGAGAATTATTTCCTATTTTGAGATGTATCAAGTGGCTTTAAACAAGATCTTAGTGTGTTTTCTAAGGTAAATTAAACTGCAGAAAATCTCCAGATAACTGTGACCAGAAGGCTGGAGTTCTGAACTCACTCCAAATGAGTGTTGGGTGGATCTTTGTAGCTTGGGAGAACAAGGGAGGATTTGCATAATTGGAATTAGTTGAAGATGACTCTTCAGCTAAGACAGAAACCAAAGCTGATGTAGTACCTCAAGTATGACAATCACTTTTTTCATTCTGTGCTGTGCTGAAGCAACACAGAAACAGTCTCCCGAGTCAAATAAGTTGTCACTCATCTATTTTTTTATTTTGAAATATTGCACTATGAATTGAAACAGCCAGGCATTCAGAAATGAAAACTTTTTTTTGTAATTTTTAAACATAAATGAATGGTAGTGTATAACACTACCAGCTTGCATGTTTGCCTGTTTACTTTTTTCTTCTTTGTTGCTTAGTGCAACTGATTGCCAGAGGCAAATGATGTGATTTGCTTAATGGACTCCATTCAAATACATGAAGTAAACACTTACAGAAAAAAAAGATTTTTTTTCTCCAATGTTCATAGAAGTTAAATTTTGCTTGCACTAGGAGCTGCAACAATAGGAAATAATTTTTAACTTGATGGAGCATTTTTTCCTCTAAAGAATAAACCAAGTAAACAAAATAAAAGATTTATCAGAGCAATAAAACATGCATCTATAGCAAAATACAAGGTGCTAAATTGAAAGCCTTTTAAAACAAAAGAAGTGTTTTGGCTTTACTGCTGGCAGATACATTGGATAGACAATTACAGATGTCTTTTTATAAAAAGGAACTTCCATCAGAATAAGAGAAAAATATTTTCAAGGCATTTTACGTTTTGTGGCTCCCCACCTTAATGCTAACAATTAATTAGTCAATGTATTTGAAGGGGAGATAGTGTAACATGCTAAGGTACTGTAGTGTGATGTAAATTATAAAGTTGATCCAATTATAATGGAACAATAGATGATGAGAAACTATCACAGGTTAAAAAAAAAGTGTCTTGCATTATAATGAAAATTGTGATGAAAATTTTATTTGAAATAAAAATTCTCTCTGCCTACGGTGGCCAAAAAATGCCCTATTTGATGGCATCTTCTTTGCCCATGTTACTGTAATTATTGTTACTGGAATCATTCCCATCCTGGAATCTGACTCAAGACACTGTATTTTTTGCACAAAATATAAAGTGCTACTTCCTTGAAATTATACAGATGAATGACTAAAACATATATTCCATAGCTCTTAATGGGAGATTGTTCCTTGGTTCTGAATTTTTGCATTAGATTTTCTAACAAGACCTTAGTGGTCCCATTTGTTAAGTACATTTGTCTGAGTCTTGAATCAAATAAGGATGTGCACAGCCATTTGCAAGTTCACAGGCTATTTAGCAAGAGTGAATTTTAAGAAAAAACTGCCAATAGACTTTTTTTTTTCTTGTTAAAAAATATAAAGGGAATAATCAAATTGCAAACAAACAGAAATATCTGGTACTTTACTATACTATCATGTTTACTGTAATATTGCCATGATGTTTGCTTAACTAGTTGGGAAAGTGGTCTTTAGTTACTCTAGAGAATGAGGTGCAAAAGAATGAATACATTTGGTTTCAGGGTTTTTTTTAATGGCATTTGATGGAGTTGTTTACTTCATTTGATAGAGCTTTTTACTCTTGCAATGATTTTCAAAACACAAATAACCATGAAGAAAAAAAAGAAGCAGGATAGCTGCTGTAAATATTTTGTAAAATGTCCATCTCAAGCCCCTCAAGCCCTGGTAATTAGAAGCCATACTGGGGAGATTGACAGGGTAAATTACCAGTTAATGTTTACACAACAAAACATATGCCCAGTACAATATCCTACACTGATGTTACTGAAACCAGAGTCCGGAAATGTACAGTGGAAACAAGATGTGGTACTTTTCTTGTGCCAACATAAACAGCAATTACAGCACAGTGTGAGAGAAGTCATAAGAAATACTACTGCATATCAGTAGTTCAACAAAGTCAGCGCTTTTGTGTAATTGCAGGGGAAAAGGGCTGAAAAACATTACAGATCTCAGCAAGAAATGGGCCCTTTATACTTTTAAACTGATCCTTGATAAAACAATGCTGGGGTCATGAGAAGGCTACTCTGCCAATTTTGCTTCACTGTGGGATCCATTGACATCTGGCTGAGCTGCGGAAGCTGGAAAACTTCTTTAATATTCTCTTGACAGTAAAGTGGACATGTGGAAAACATTCTAATCTGTTAATCTTTGGTGCTCCTGAAGAAAAAGGACATTTGGCTTTATACTTTGTGATGATAAATATTGTCTCCAGTCTAGCTGTAAATAAGTTAAAAGCATTTGAATGGAGGATGCAGTTCTTATTTTCCATATATGGGAGAAGATGGATGTGCACCTGTGCAATCCAGAAGATGTAACGAATGCCAGGAGTTTTTTCTAAGGTTAGTTTACCATACATCTTGGAAATCCACCTTTCTTTAGGCTGAGTGTGGTTTGTCAATGACTATTGGTGAGCAGAGTCTCTGAATGTCCGTACATCCTACATACTAAAGTAGAATAAAGTATTGTTTCACTCAGGGGATTCTGAAAATAGAATTAAGAGAGATTTGAAATAGTAGTTAAGTCTGAATAAAAAGTGCAGGTTTTATTTAACAGCATTAACTGTACCAATTATTTTTGGTTGACTCTAAATCTAACATGGAGTGATGGTGAATGATGGAGATACATATCTGTTCAGCTTGAGTAGGATGCACAATTGTTCATTTCTGTTGTGAGATTTATCTCCAGAAATGAAAAAAGGAATCTCTTGCATTAGAAAATAACTCCTATAAGAATATATTATGTATTCCAACTACAAAGCATCTATTAGGCATTAATAGCAAATACGCAAAAGCATCTTTTGCATTAATATAAAATGAAAAAGATAGTATGGACTATATAAAGACCAAACTCGGATTCAAAATTCTACATATCCTTGTATTACATTCTAAAATAATATGAAAAATTGTAACAATGCATGAAGGCTCAGGCTGAATTGAAGTCATATGGCATTTTAAATGCTGTTATTTTGTTCCTTTAGATACCCTGATGCTGATATATGATAGTGGTACTGTGAAATGAAAATTGTTCTGCTCTACTTTCCCTGTTTTTATAAATGCTGTAATTGCTGCTAATTTATTTTAAAACAATAGATGTTTTTTGTCATCATTCTATTTCATTTGCTCATATTGGTACAAGGTAGTGTCCACTGCCACTTAGTGCATAATGCTGAAAGTATTCTGGTTATAAGAAGTAAGAGAAATTATGCCTCCAGGAACAATTTGGCCACCCAGCTTAAGCTGAAGAGTGACTCAACACAAATTGGTCTTCCAGTAACTAGAAGGATTGGGAGTTGGTAGAAGCCAGCGAGGACAAAAAAAAAAAAACAAAACAAGATTGAAAGGATTTTTAGTTTCTTTCTAAGGTACAGATACAGTAAGAGGGATACATAAGATAGATTAATTTCATTATATGCTCCCTGAATGTAGGAAAAAACAGGCCTTTTCAAATGCTGTCATGCTTGGGTCAGATTTGCCATTTTCATTGATAGATTCACAAGTTCCACATTTGCCACATGTACTTCAAATACTAGAACTTTCAAATCAGTGCCTTTCCCTGATTCTTCATAGTAGTCCTCTGCCCTTTTCAGTATTGTGGCTCACAAAGAAGTGCACTGCCTGCCACCTGCACCTCAGACATTGATTTTTATACCTGTTCTGTCCTTCATTCAACTCATTCTCAGCTGATACCCCATATTATGATAATTCAGCCATTTAATTTTAGTGGGTATGTGTCTACTCAGCTTATCCTCTGTGAGCCACCCATGGAAGTGGATTTTTTTTTTTCTTTTGTCATTAGACCATAACAGTCAGTAGCTTCAAGCATTCTTTGTCCAGTCCCAGCTTAATTTTCCTCTCCCAAAGCTACCCTCAGTAACTTTATCATGGAGTTAAGTAATCATTTATCTCCCCTGTCCATTCAAAGCCCTCTATTTATTTTCCAGTTTATTTTTATTCATTTACAGTGGTATGTAGCGTATGAGAAAGAATATGTTGTTACCTGATGATATGTAGGGCACAGACAACCTGGCACAGCTTTTGCATCTCTGGACTAGACTGTTCTATCCCAGCCTACCCCAAAGCTCCCCTTTGCCTGTTCTGTCTAGTTCTCCCTTTCCCTCCAGACCCCAAGATTATTATCTTCTCTTCCCTACCCATTTCATTGGTCTCCTGACTGTGTTCATACTTTTGTCTATAGAACAAATACCTTGTGTTTATAGATCAGGTTATTTCAAGACTCAGTAAGCAGATAAATTGTTAAACCATCACAGGTTGGCTTGAGAGCAGCAACTTCTGCCGAAGAGCATCCGGAGCAGTAACTACTTACTTTGAGTCAGCAGCAGCATCTGGCAATGCCCTGGCTTGCCTGGGGAGGGAAGGAAGGGAGACTGGAAAGTCACTTACTGTTTTGATGATCATTGCATCTTCACGGGTTCCGACAAGATCTTGGCGTGCCTCCTGCTCCCCCTGCAGCTTTGTGATCCTTAGCAAGGGAGAGCTCAAGTTGTGCACAGCCCCACACAAGCAAACCTGTTTTTAAATGTAAGAGTGTGCATATTCATAAAAGGAGTGCAATAAGCCTGCACAGGCAATAAAAATAATGTTTTGTGAACATCTGCTTCATTAATTGTGTTATGGCATAGGATTTTTATTAGCATTCCAAAATCTCAAAGCCAGTCTCATGTTGAATGGAATTGATTCCCCATAAACATTCATGAATGTTTTCTGAAGAGCCAGATCCATTGACAGTCAGGAACACAGATTTTCCAGCTCAATCTCAGATAAATTTCTTTACAATTCTTTCTTGAGGTTAAGAAAAAAATCACAGTCAACTGCAACTCTCCTTGGACATTATAACTCCCACACTGACTAGTTCCTGACAATAAGGTGGACATAAGGTGGAGCTTCCCTAAGCTTGTAACTAAGTCCAGACTGCGATCTTTTAATATCAGTATCCCTTCTGTGCCAAACTTGAGAGTGCAAAGTTACAAAAATATCTCCAAGAAACTCATGTAAAACGTATTGAATATTAATATAAGAGTGTTTTTCTTCCCCAAAACTTGTTCCCGGAAGTGACCAAGTCCATTTTTCACTGAAACTTTCAAAACGATCCAGTCTGAGGCAGAGACAAGGTATGGAAAATATAAGGTCCAGCAGTTAAAGGCTGACAAAGTAATAAACAACTGAAAGTGGGGCCTTATGACGGAAAGTGTTAGGGAACTTTAACTCTAGATGTCACTGCCAGCTTTGCTTATAATAAATGTGTCAGTAGCAATATGAAGAGATGTGTACAATGAGTTAAAGGAATGCAGTATTAACCTATTTTATGTGGCACGTCTGCCCACAAATTTCTTGCATCTCAATATGTTTTGGAAGAAAAGGATTTTTTTTCCCCCCGATGAATGTATTAATTTTCAAACGACGTGAACTGGGAAATTAGATATTTTAATGTAACAGTGACACCCTGTGGTCAATGGGGATGGTGTTAACTCAGAAAAGCAGTTTTGTGATGTGTTAACCTTTAGCAAAAGCAGAGAAAAAAAGAAGCAGGAAGGAAATGCAGATAACTTTCACAGACTACCACAGAGAGATTTCATTGCCTTATACATAGAAAATTATGCTTCTAATTTCTTAAATACCAAAATAATATTTATTTGCATACATTTATTATATGAAATACAGGAGAACGACAAGCTTTGATTTTAGACAACTTGACAATGTAAATTAGGGAAGGGTCTTTGTTGCCAGTGAACCTTTCAAAGCATTGCTGGCATAGTAATTTCTGTGTCTGGTTAATTCTCTGTCTCTCTACAGGAGAGGTTGTTTCTGCCAGTGGCATACCATGTAGTTGTGGGTAGCAGACTGATGCCAGAGAGACACAGTAATACGGCAGAACCACACCATTCCAAGAGTGCCAGCTAGGCACTGACCGGGCTGCAGCATTAAATAGCATTAGTCTTGTACTGCTTTTTGTGTGGGCAGCCTTTGACCTGACATATCTTACTTCTTCCTCCCTGCCTTCTCCCTGCCTTCTCCCTTCCTTGAACAAAAGCTGAACTTTTCCTCTTTAATGCATACCTTGTATCCTTGATGTTATACTTTCAAAATCTCATTGTTGAGAAGAAGCCTAATTTATGAAAGACCTGATTTATAGCTTCTGATTTATACTACATACTTTCCTGGAGTTACTGATGCTGACCTTGCCATTTTTAAGAGAGAAACAAAATTAAACTTCTGCCAGACAAACCAGGTTTAAAGATCAGTAAGGAAGGAGACTGACTGTCCCAACAAGAAGTTATGGGGAGCTAGTAAAGCAAGCTGAGAAACATGAAGCATTTATTATTCACTGGCAATAATGGTTTCCTGTTAAAATTGGCTGTTTGACAAAGGTGATGAATTTAATTCTTTTCTTTCTCATTGGGGAATTAAGAAGTTAGCATGGGACAGGAGTAAAAAGTCCTCTGCCCTCTCTAGAGAGTAAGCTAAAGCTAGCCAAAGCTAAAGTTTGGAAGGTGTTCAGGAACCACTGTCAGGAATTTTGTGATTATCAAAAAGTGTCAAAAAATATTGAAGTACTGTAGTTGTCCTGGAAGCCAAGCCATTGTTCACCCCCACACATGTCCATGTGGAAGCAGCTCAGTGAGCGCTCATTTAGGACATATCCTATGAAACAGCTGCAGTACAACTTCTCATGAATGTCAGCACAATTTAGTGCCTGTCAGGAAGAAACAGTGAGGCTGTGGGCTTTTTAAACATCATATTGACAGTGAATTTTTTGCAAGCTTGGATTGCTAAAAGGATTGAAACTCATCTCCTGTAAAAGTCTGACAAATATAGAAGATGTCATGAAGGAAAACACCTTGTTTTACATATTTTGTCAATTTTTAGGTTTTACTTTAGAGCTCCTTGTGCTTTTAACAGCTGTAAAACCAAAATAGCTTCATAGCTGCTCAGATGTGCAGAGGAGTTATGTATTAGGTGCTATTTCAGACTCTGTGCTTGGACAGGCTGGGCTGTAGTATCAAACTCCAAATTAGTTAGTAGCACTGCTGAGGGATGTTTTCTAACATCTGTTTTTAGCACTGTTAGATTGGAGCTTAGAGTATGGACTATTTAAGAATTTTTTTGAATGGGGCCACACTGAAGATGAACTGGGGTGATTCTGCACTTGAGTCAGCAAACACATTATAACTGTCTGTGCAACATGCAAGAGCAGACAGATGCAGCTGACCCTGTTGATGAAATAGTAGTACATTGCAGTAGATATCCTTTCAAAAGCATTGTGAAGAGAAATTCAAAAGACATTATCTTAAAGGAGCGGCACCTGCTCACTGCATATTAAGACCACTGATTTGAAGAACTGTCAGATTTGGAGGTCAGTCAGGGTTGCTGTATTATATATGCCACGTTTAGACCTTGTCTTCCAGTGGATTAATGTTCAAATAGCAAACACATCCTGATAGAGATGCAATTTTAGAGACTTTGTGTTTATGCACTGTTTCTGGGAAGTAATGGATTAAGTGTCCTGTACTAGCGTTAAAGCCATCCCCCCAAGGATTCTACCAGTGAAAAGGTGTTATTAGACCTTCTCCTTTTTTTATATTTAGCCAAAATAGTCAATGATTTAAAAGACAGAGCAATTATCACTGTCCATCGTGTGGAAATTACTGCTCCCACTGCTTAGTCAGCAGAAGGCATCAGGGTTTTATATGCTCTTGCATCTACAGTAAGGTAAATTGTCTGAGCTTACTCCAGCTTCCAGTGAGGGTACTTTGAATGACTTAGACAAGGCTGCCTGAGAATAAAAGGGTGTGGTTAGACAAAGATAGGTTCATGTTACCTTCAAGTCGCTGTGATATCCCATATCTACCCACAGAGTCACCAACACTTTCAACAAACAATTATAAGCTACCTGTATCCCACTGCTGCGAGATTTGCACTGCAAATTCAGAATTACAGTGACATTGCTAGTGTGTGTACAAGGATATCAAGAATTAATATGTGTATATATTCAATGTCTTTAGAAAACATGCTCTTTTAATGCTGGAGGATATTGATTTTGATTTTGCTTACAGTGCCCTGTGAAGGACTGGAGCATTCTACTGATTTTTTTTTGGCTGTTTTTTACCAAATACTATTATGTTTATACTTTTTTCCCATTTGTGCAAAACTACAAGTATTTATTGAGATAAATCTTTGGGATTAGAATGTGACTGTTTATATGGTACTGAAGCTGTTTCTGAGTCTGCTGATATTCCTTGGGAACTTAACAGCATTGATGTACCTCACCACCTTATATGGCTATCATTTTATCCCCATGTAAAAGTTACTGAAAATGAGTGCATGAAGACAAATGCTCTAGCAGTTATGACAGATTGGGAAAACCTCCATGAAAGACACTTTTTTAATCTTTTCCTCCCTGAAACAATAATTTCTGATGGAAATCTTAAAATCAAGCTGAGAGAGCTGGCATAGTAGTGGGATCATGCTTGTATCAACCTGTGCATCCACCTGTTAGACACCCTTTTCTGCAGACCTCCACCATACCCTAAATCTTTCCAATAAGAAGCCTTACATGTTTCTCTGCATGGACACTTGCAAGCTGAGAGCTGCCACTGTAGAGCTTGGGCCAATGACTTTTAGAGTAAATGCATGAATCTTAGCAGCTAGTGCAAAAAGAGACAGAATTTCCAGCTGTCATGAATCCATATCCTCTGTGTACTGGACACAGATATGTCATATAACACATTTTCTGACTGGTGGCTTACACAGACAAAGAGTGTGACAAGTGACTGAAATGTGAAACATGCACTTTGGTGATTCACTCCGTAAGTCACAAATTAGTGTACTTTAAAGTACAGTATCTCTTTTTAGCAACTATTATTATGTGAGCAATATTAAATAGTACTCTCCTGCCTGTCACAGTTATGCACCTCGACTCCTTTGAGGTCTTTATTACAGGCTTTGAGCAGATACCTAGATCAAGATAATATTCTCTGTCCAAGAATAGGACCTGAGACAACACTTCTTTATTATTGCTCTCCAGAGATGTTGGAAGTTCAAAGAGTCTGTAAGGCCAATGATAAAACTAGGGAGCACACTGTTAAAACTAGAAGCAAGTACAAAAAAACCCACATTACAGTTGTTTATTTTGGAACTAAAAAACCAACTACTAGGTATATTTGGAAAGGGGACTTAGCAACTGCAACATGCAGGTTGTACCATTTGCCTACCTTGGCAGATAGTTGCATGCATCTGTATGCTTCTGGGAAGGAGAAGCTCGGGCTCCCAGACCAGCCTGCAGGGACAGGTAGGTTCTTCAGATGAGAGATCAGCAATCTGTGCAGTCAGACCTCTAAGCCAAACTTCTTGACTTGCATATGTAGGTAACAAGCATGGCTTAAACTCTCAATCTCTCTGTACCCAAAGTCAGGGTTTGAAAATGTATCTCTGCACAGGAAATCCTGTCCTGAATTTCAGTCTGCCTAACCTGTCTTACAGTTTTGGTGTATGTCTGTCTAAATTATTCCTGTGGGGAAGGGAACCCTCTAGTGCACTTAAGGCAGAGAGGAGCTTGTGTCTTTGAAGGCCTAATAATTGTTCTGCCTAATTCCCTTGCCTGCTTCTGATTATCTGTAGAGCCTGAATGCCTCCAGAGGCAAGGGGAAGACTGTAGAGCCTTCTCTGACAAGGGAGACCCAGTGTCCTGGATTACATACCTAACACATTGTAACAGAAAATGATTGCTTTCCAATTTCAGTTTTATTTTAAAATCAAATCATAGAAAGAAGAGGGTGCAAAAGCTCTCTAAACATATCAGTGGAAGTCACTGGCTCAGTTTTTTGGCCCTTCCCTTATCAGTCTCCTAGGGAAGACTTTATCCAATAGGAAATGCAATATTATTTTCTGGGTGGGGTTGGTAACTGGTTTACTACTTTTTATCATGAATATGTTGAGTGGATCAGAAGAGAGAAGACATTTGAATGCAGCAGGGAGAAAATAAAAAGCAAACGATTATGAATTTACCACAGCTGAGTATTTTTTCAAGTCTTAATTTAAGTCTGGTTTAAATGAGAAAGCTTAACACTGTGCACCAAGTATTCTCTTAAAAATATTCCAAGCTCAACCTGTATGTATCTATGGAGAACTTCCATTGTTTTTTTTTTTTTTGCATTAAAAACCTTTCATACTAGATGCAGGTTATTTAAAAGCACTAAGTTGAAAGATAAAGAGAGAAAAGACTTAAATCTCTTTCTATAAAACAGCAATAATCTTATCTGCCAAAGTCACACATAATGGACCATTAGTTCTTTGTTCCATATCCTGTGTTTGAAAAGTCTTACCATATAAAGATGTCAGGACTAAAACCATTATAAGGAATTTCCTCCAAGGAACACACCCATTTGTGGAGAAATGCATATTTTATGCACAGCAACCAATACATATGGCCTGCCATTTATGAAAAATTATAAATAATACTCTGTGCTGATGGTTCATTTTTATGTTGTTATTTTCCAGATGGGAGTTGCTGTAGTGGATTCATCTGTTGCAGGACTTGGTGGGTGTCCCTATGCAAAAGGTGCTACTGGAAATGTAGCCACAGAGGATGTGATATACATGCTGAATGGTCTGGGGATCAACACAGTAAGATATTTTAACTTTCTACTTAAGACTTTAGGAAAAATAAATATTTTTCTAGGAAACATACGATACATACCTCACAGGAACTTGTGCTGTACAATAAAAGATTCAGAGCCCATAGTAGTTTTTGCAAACTCAGTGCTTTAATATGGCTTGACATGTAACAGGAATGATGTTGTCTTCATTAGCAATTTAGACTAGAAATGGTTTGCGTATTTAACATAATTTGAATAATCCACTTCTTCCTACCTGGAGCTATGAGGAACTTAGTAGCAGCTGCTTTGTGCCATTGCTCTGCCTCAGTAACCACAAAAAATTCAGTACTGTAGACATTGCTACAGAAGGCTTATCATCTCAACAGTGGAAAGACTGAGCAGAGCTCAGGTTTTGTCACAGTTTTGGATTTGGCTCATAGTGCTTATTAAATTGCTGTCAATTTTTCTGACTTCAAAGTTGAAAAAAATTGTGGTATTTGGCACCCAAGCACAGGACATTGTTATTTCTCAGGTATCCACCTAATATATTTCAAAATTGTACAAAACCTGTTACTGGCTAAGAGGCTTCACAGTCATTTTTATTACCAGTCCTGTTCTTGGAGGAGAGGGCAGAGCAACTTATATGCCCTGAGCTGTGCTTTAATGACCTTTACCAGTGAGCATCTACACCTCAAGAGCACCCATTTAGTATCCCTGTCTGGTTGGCATGTTAATTATTCTGTATTCCTAGGACTCATTTACTGCCTTCTTCAATAAATGTGCTCTTTGGTCTTCCTGTCAGTTCCCATTTATCTGGATATGTGACATAATGAGTTTGTGCTAACTCAGGCATTGCTGTAACTTTATGTTTAATTTACACATGGACATGGAGAGTCAAGTTCAAAGGAGATCATATAAAGAACTGCCAAAACTACAAAGTGTGTGGTTTGCATTTAAACTACCACAGGAAGAAATCTAAATGCTTGATACCTGAAATAGGAAGATCTGATTTATTGAGGAGCTCATTGGAACTTATCACTTGTTTGTAGGCTGCAGTTCTGTGTGGTGTACATGCCAGTAGAGTTCCTTGACATGAAAGGATTACAGAACTTCTTTCTGAATTGCACATTCCTTGGGCACTGTTAAAGCATATTCAGTGCCTTGGAGTTCACTGTAAGCATTTATCTGCTCTCATTTGCAGATAAATGTTTACAGTGGAGTTCAGGGTAGATATCAGACACATGTTTAGAAAATGTTCAATCACAAATGTCACTGTACAGGTGGACTCTGTTTTGAACTGTTTGTACACACTTTGGGGTAGCTTCTCTTCATGAAGATGTTTATTCTTTTGAAACAACACAATTCTTTGAAATAAGGAGGAGCAATCATGCATTTCACTTTACATTGCAGTGCATCTTAGACTTCCGCTTTCAGCACAGTCTTGCCTTGGGCAAAATACTCATTGACATTTCCAACTGACTCATAGCAAAAGGAAGCAATTGGGCAAAAATAGTCAGATTATATGAAATATACCATGTCCCAGGCTTCTTGATAAGAATAATTAATCTGTTAACAATCTGGTGGCCAAGCAAGAATACAGCTTGTTCTAAAGGTTGATACCAAATCCCATGGAAACCATCTCACCACCAAATGCTATTTCTTCTTTTGTTTGGTTTGATGGTGGTATTATTTGGGTTTTGTTTAATTTTAAATTTTAGATTATGCGGTAGCAAAACACAAGTCTTTGCTTTTTGAATCCTTTCTCATGCTTTTTGCATGAAGTTTTGTAGTGTTGGATGATAAATAAGCATAGTACATATTTACTCTATATTTTTCTTCTAACTTCTAGTTCTAATTCCGGCTCTTTATTCCAGATTCTTTTGGGGTTGAAAGATATTACTCCAGTATTTGGTCCACTGCTGATGGGACAAGAAATCACTCCCAAAGTAGTAGAACTTTTCAAACAACTAGATGCTGTAACTATCCATAAATCACTGTAACTTTACTGATCCCCATTACTGACCTATAACATGAATCAGGCCCTTTGTTTGCAAAAATTAGACCCTGGAGCAAAAAAATTGGAGTCTAAGCATTTTAAACATGTGTATTTATTATTCTTAACATTTTTCACCTCTTTTTTAGGGAGTAAATCTTTGTGCCGTGATGGAAGCTGGAAACTTCATCTGCACAGCTTTGAACAAGAAAACAAACTCAAAGGTTGCACAAGCTTCCTTCAGTACTGGAACTATCAATTAAATGGATTTTTCTTTTTGCAGCTTGATTACATTTTCCATTTACCTTGACCGAGGACATTTGCTTTAGGAAAAGAAACAAGAAAACCATTGAATCAAAGAAACAAAATAGAGCCGATATATAATTTTTTTTAATGAGAACAGTTATTGTACTGTACTGTCTTGTCAGGAATTGTCTGATTTGTAAGTAAGAAATAAATGACTGTAGTACAGAACCCTGTACTTTGTACTTCTACAGATGAGAAAAATGTATAAACACCAGGACACTTTACCATGTTTTAAATTGAATTTTTAGTTCTTTTCAGGAGAACCGGGTAGAAACAGTGAGTATATAGTTAAATTTTAATCAAGATGTCTTTCAGAACAGTAAAAATATTTTCAGTAGTTTATGAGATCTCACACTGTGTGTGGCCATTCTATTATGTATTTTATTTATCTGAATTCTCACTTTTCATTTGTCAAGTCACTGTGTTATGAACACAGAGCCAAATCTGAATTCATGGTAAGAATTTTTTAGCAATAGAACTTCTTTTAAATTTTGTTTAACATCTGCTAAATTATGGACGACTTTATCTTGTTCCAAGACATTGTGATGAATGGCACTCTGCCAGATCCTTCCAATCCTCCAGCAAATTTCCTTATTTGTTACATATGTTAAATTTGTTGTAGTTGCATTTTTTGGTCAACTTATTAAAACCTAATTATATGAAGCAAATAAAAATTGGCAAGGTTTCCACATCATTCAGGTTCATAGTGGTGTAGAAAGGGCTACATTTTCATCCAGGATTTCATAAAAAATTAGATTTTTCATTCTGTAGGCTATGAATTGATAGACTCATTCAGAAATCACAGGTTTTTTTAGGATAATAGTATTTTGCTGGACTAGCTTACACAAAGGTGTAAGCTTACACTTTGAATTTTTTTTGTGCTCTACTGATAATGATACTGTTCTTTTGAATGTCTTAGTTCAACAAGATGCCAATGAACTGTGCACTGTCATTTTTAGATCAGTAATGAACAAATGGACAAATTCAAAGAGCCTTATCCTAGATATAAATGTTCAAGTGTGCCATGAAAATACTGTCATGTTTTTCATCCTGAAACTTCAGTACTCTTACTGGTTGGTTGTGTGGGATCTGTCTGTACTTCTCTGTACTGCACTTTGATCTATATTTTTTCTGAACATGGCCTGTTGACATGAAAATCTAAAACCCTGGACTGTGGTTTTCATCCATATTCTCAATTTTCCTCAAAAATTTGAAATCTTGTCAAAAGATATTATGAAAGAAAGTGGAAGATAACACATAAAAAAAGGCTAAATAATTTTTTGTATGGAACTCACGTCTGCCAAGTTACAGCTGAGTCATGGTTTGCCTTTGAAATACCAAAGTGAATTTTTTCTGATATCTTTTAGCCAGTTGTGTAGTTTAGAATTGGCATAGTTTAAGACAGTCAGTCTTTGCATTCCAGGCAACACAAAGCTATAAATTTGATATAATACCCCTATTCTGTTTATGCCATAATGATAGTCAAAACTAATATAAGCTACTTCGTTTCACTCTTCTCATGGCAAAAGTCAAAGGATAAAAAAAGAAATATGTTCAGGTGAGGAAAGAAATATCTTGCCTATCATTCCAAAATACTAAATCTTTCCTGCAGAGTCTAGTGAGAAGACTTTTAAGTACTCCTGAAGGTGTGAACACCCTGGTTTTCTTGACCTGCCCTGGATGCATGGTTGGATCACCACAAAAAAGCCCTTTCCTTTCTTTTCCCCATGTTTCAGTTGGGGCTTTGCTATTTAGCAGCCACTAGAGCTCATATATCAAAACGTGAATTTAAGTAAAACCAGGTCTTGAACCATTCAGACTTAAAAATTCTGTTATGGATTAGACCCAATGAAGAAGTAAGGAAACGGCAGCACTACAGTTAAGCCTAAACGTGGTGCCAGAATTGACATCTTAAAAACTCCCTAATTTATGTGTAATTTACCCCTGAAGGTGACTAACCTTACTGAAATACTTTCCTATTTAATATTAATTTTTCCTGTTATTTTTCTCTGTAGGCACAGAATTGGCTCATTTTGAGCTGAAGTATGCAGTTTTCTTGTAGGTCCTGATGAATTTTCTTCCACCCAGGACCCTCTGAGCGAGCATGTTTAATTAACATAAACAATATTGAGCTTCTCAAAGACTGGAAGTAAAGTCAACCCTTGAAAAAAAAAGCAGTTGTGATGCAAACCTGAATGTGAGAGTAAACAACTGAACTGAGACTGAGCTTGCTGCTCAGCCTGGGGAGATTAAATACACACCCGTGACAAGACCATGAGGGAATGGCCTGAGTTGATTGGGGAGGTTTAGGTTGGATATTAGAAAAATGTTCTTTACGCAGAGGGTGGTTGTGCCCTGGAACAGCTCCCCAGGGCAGTGCTCTCAGCACCAGCCTGTCAGAGTTCAAGAAGTGTTTGGACAATGCTCTCGGGCACACGGGGTGACTCCTGGAAATGGTGCTTTGCAGGGTCCAGGAGTTGGACTTGATGATCCTTGTGGGTCCCTTCCAACTCAGCTTAACCTGTGATTATGAACTGAAAAAGAATATACTTTCTTGTAAATCTGGATGAATTTGTGCCACTGGGTAGAATGGAATTAAAAATTCCTCAGCCCAGAAAAATCCCAAGAAAAGAATGTCAGTGCCTCTGCAATAGATGGCAGGGTTCTTTTTCTTGAAGGTGGTGGTGAGGCCTTCAATTATCAGCCAAGTAAGGAACTGAACAGATAGTGTCCATTTTTATGCCTCTGTGCACAGTGTATCCTAGGCTTCTCAGCATCTGGCCTGTCTGGTTTGCAGACAGTTGGCTCTTGATTCAAGGCTCTTGATTCTCCCTATGCAGTGAAACAGGGTACCTATTAAATCATGTGGATGAACAACCTAAAATGTCTCAGTTCTTTATTGGGTCTGTTTTAGAAACTACTTGTAAACTTGTGGAGAGCCTTAATTGCAGGTCTGTTATTCTGTAATGATGTGAGCATTGGAAAAGATGAACAGTCACATCTGGAGTCTGTACTTTACGCACATGTTCAGCTTCAACCACATCGTGAGTTATCCTAATCCAGGGTGGAGGTCACAGACAAATAGATTATTTGTCAGGATTGTTACGAGAGAAAGAAACATAGAGCCAGAATAAAAAAAAATAAAACTCCAACCCAGTGTTTGTGTGCCAGAATTGCCAACTGGGATGAATTAAGGTCTGTGGGTCCAGGTAAGCAGTCCCTATAAAATCCTTGTTTAGTTGTAATATGACTGAGAATCTTGAGACATCTCATGTTCTGTCTACTGACATTTTTTTAGGTTTGTAAAATGCTGCTGCTCTGCTTTCCTGGGCTGGCATGATTTTGACTATGCAAAACATTTTGACACCTAATCTCTGGCTTCACAAAATAAGCATCTATTGCTTTTAATAGCAAAGACTATTAAATCCAATTGCTATGCCATGAGCGTGCATCACTCACATGGGCAGCATTGAATTCAGCACATAATAAAACAGCTGAGACCCTTTCAAAGACATGCCAAGACATGGGATGAGGCTCTCCAGTGCTTCTGACTTCCTAAACCTTTATGCTTATATTCAGAGTGACCCATCATTAGTGATGTCTGCTCTTTTAGTCCCTATCACTGTCCCCAGCTGAATACATTGCTGTCACTTCACCCTGAAGTGTTCCCCTGGCTGTGGAGGGCTTGCATCCAGGTGTTTGGCTTCCATGAGCAGATGTTCTTATCAGTGTCATTATAAAAATTATAAGTCGAGATATTACATTGTTGAAGGCATGATTGATGTGCTTTGTTGGAGGAAAAATTGATCAGTTCCAGTAGTATGAGCATAATCATTCTTCAGTGCCTTCCAGAACACAGCAATGACATAGATTCCGTACAGTTCTAATGTCTTCCAGCAGCAGCTTACTTTGTAGTTTAAACTTTTATGTGTTAGGGCAACTTGGCTCTGGATCAGCACTTTAATGGCTCATTTTTTTGTATAACCAGAGCTTATGAAATAAGAACTAAATATTCTAGTGTTGTGAATAAGTCCAGAGAGGCTTTGGCTAATTTTCCTCTCTTAATAGTGTCATTTGAGTTCATAAAACTTTTATTATTGTATTAAGGAGTCACAAAATGAAGACTACAAGTCTGTGAGATAAAATTCTTATGTTTGGGATCAGTGTTGTTGAAATGAAATAATACTTATCTAAAGAGTTAGTGTGAATGTACAAGATCTGCCCATTTTTCCACTGAGTTTGTTTTAAGGTGTAGAAATATTGTTTAGTTACCATGATCGGTACTTTCTGCCACAGATTTTTTCTATGATTTCTGACACTGCCTTCAGTTCTCTTCACTGATTGTGAAGTATCTAGAAAAGTGGCTAAACAGGTATAAGAGTGGCAAGAAGTAAATGAATTCCAGTTTTTCACTTACTGATCAATGCTTTTCTTTTGTTATATTATATTTTTGAAGATTATTTTTCTCTACAGTCCTGCTGTAATGCAGCGTTGATCTTCATTGCTGCAATAACACAGCAGGCAGAAGGACTACAGCCAAAGTCAACTTAGTCCTTTGAAACCAATGTCAAAGGGATGATATGTTTGTCAAGGAATTGTCATGTATCCGCCTGGTTAAATGCATTTGTGATTTTGCAATATGTGGTGTTAAAGCTGAAATAAAATCTGTCTCGCTGTTTATTGAAACTGATATGCTCATGTATTATGCCAGATTCAGCAGCTCTGACTAACCAGCTCATGCATACAGCATTAGCAAATATAAGCTGTCACTGACGTGTATGCCTGTGTTGACTTTGTTACCTTGTAATCCATTTTGAGTGCTTTTTCTTAGGATTACCTTTTAATCGGGTGTTCCTGTGTGTTTTTATAGCAGACAAATCTCTTTTAAGTTACTGGAGAAACATTTCTTTCTTCCATTAACTAAACATTAAAAGCTACAGGCAGGAATGGAGGTAGGAGTTCAAAAAATTCAATGAGGCATTATCTAACTTCAGATGTTCCAATGCAGGATAGAAATCTGTGCTAAGTGATGTCTAAGATTCCCTACACACTTCATGGGAGACTGAATGACTTCAGCATGTGGTCTGAAACATCAAAATGCTGATGAGGGAACTATCTTGGCAAAGTCAACAGCAAAATTCCCTACCCCATGCTACTCTTGAAGTGTCTCAACATGACCTGCAGTTAGTTATCTTCACTAGCTTGAACATAAAGGATTAGTATTTTCCTTGGTGGAAAGACAGCCACAGTCATTTTTAAAAAGAACTGAATGGTGTTCTCTGTTTTATGGCACCATCTTCTGGTGTTGGTGCTGCTTCCATCCAACTTCTGTGTCCCTAGCTTGGTCTGGTATCTAGCTCAGAGCACTGGGATGTGACTCCCATAACAGCCTCAAAAGGCTGAGCCCATGCCTATCCAAGTAGTTCATTCTTTTGACCACATAAGCAGGTGAGACAGCTAGGGAAAAATGTTCCTTTTGAAGAATTCAAGACTCACTATGGCATGATAGAAGTATAAACTTGGGATTTGTAGCCTTGTAGCTTCGCACTGCATAAGGAAGAGCTAGTCCTGTGAACTTGTCCCAAAAAATCTTCACACATTTAATTTGAAACAATTGTTAGATAAAATGCATAAACAATCTTCAAAGAAAATACTGGAACCCAGCATTTTCCCTTTCAGATGAGAGTGCTGTAAGGCAAAAATCCATGCTTTCTTCCTCTAGCCCAATCAGCCTTCATTTCTTCACTTTGGGATGTCCCAGCTCCAGTGGAAAGAGGATGAATGCTACGTCCTTACCCAAAATGACATGTGTCCTGGGAATCCTCTCATCAATGAGACTTAACTATCTGGGGATTGGATGCAGATGTCATACTTCAGGGGAAAATATTTTAATAATGAAGCTCTTACAAAATACTGCTTTTTGTTCCATCATGGTCAGACTCAAAGATCTTAAAGGTCTTTTCCAAACTAACTGATTCTATGATTCTCTGTTCAGAAGACTGTGAAGCAATTAGAGTATAATCAGGATCACAGGAATACAGATCATCCCAGCAGAAATTCCTTTATTTAATACCTAACACCTACATACATTTGACAGACTACTTTGTACACATGGAGTGGAGGGAATGTACTTTTCCCATTAAGCATCTAAGTCATCTCTTAAGAGAGAGAGCCTGTAAAATTGCAGACAAACACAATAGCCATTAAATATCTTGCTCTCAGAGTAATATACCCTCAGTTTCAAATACATTTTACGTACTTGTTTGTGAGTGTGTGTTGTGTGTGTCTAAGCACATATTTGAGTTGGGTTTCTAGTGTCTAAATATATGATAATTAGAAAAAAAAGTTTCTAAGACAGAATGTAATTTTTTTGTTTTTGTTGATTGAGGTTTAGTAAAATCTGAACTTAAATGGATCTCCTCAAATTTTGTGACATAGAGGGTTCACTGGTTTTCAAAGTCAGACTGAAAACCAGCACAGGTTTTATGTCAAAAGTGCATTTCCTGTATAATGAATTTTTCCCCAACATATTCTCAACAGTATTTTCAGTTTTAAAACTTCACAGTTTTAAAATGAAGAATATGAATATAGCACTTTGGTGAGAGTTAAGCCAGATGCTGCAAATTGCTGGACTGTTGAAGGAGATCTTTTTGATTAACAAACAAACTTCACTTCTCTGTTTCTGTATTTTTGTCCAAATGCTGATTTAGTAATGACAGAACATTTGATTGCAAAACAAAAAGGACTTTCTTTGGTTTATGCAGATAATAAAGGCAGAGAAAATCCATGTTGAAATAATTGTTTAAGATTTCTAAGCCTCTCCCCAACAGAACTGTATACTTAAGATTTTGCTCTACAGTAATAATTTTGCAAGCTACCAAAGCCAGAAGCAAGAGTCCCATTGAAGAGCAGAGATTCTTGCTTTTCTGATCACATTAATTTCCAGTCCTAGATCTGTCATCTAGCACTAGATGTGGCCCCAGATCACGGGTCTTATGATCAAAACTGGAGGTGAGTTACATTTAGTTATAATTCATACAAAATTAAAACTAATCACATTCAAAATAAATTGAATTAATCAAATGCTATTATAACAAGACAATACATGTGCTATTCATGGTAACAGCTGAATAAGAAACAGCAGTCCATTATTTTGTGCTCACCAAAACCAGATTGTTACAAAGATTTAACAAAGACCACTCACTGGTAGTAAATAGAAGCTTAAATCTAGCAAAACAACTCAGCTATAGAGAGAAATCCAGAGCTCATAGCCACAAAATGGGATCCAGAATGGTGTTTAGGGACCATGACTCCCAGTACAGTGCAAGAGGACAATTAGGCACTTCGTGTCTTGCCTAGAGACAATGAATAGGAAACACAGATGATGAGATGGGTCATGGCTTCTCTCTTGAGAAGCAGGCACTTCAGCCCCAAGCAAGGGACTTTCTCCACTGGGCATTCAGACCAAAAAAATACTTTCTAAAGTTATTGTATTCAAAGTGACAAACCCCACTCATTTCTTTTAGAATCATATTGGAGGAGAAATTAAAAACATTTTCATCAACAACATTTTGGAGTCAAAGCATTACTCCAGAGAGTCATTTTAGTTCTTAAGGGGGTTGTAATCCTGATCTCCTACCCATCAAACTACAGGCAGCTTTGCTGTGACTGCTGCTTTGGGTACTTGGGACCTGGGAGCCAGATATACAAAACTGCCACATATGGGCTCTTTATCAGATCTTTAAAATGTTTCTGAGTGGATTTTTTTTTATTTCTTCCACATGAGCTGAGATCAGAAAGGGTGAGCTTCAAAGATTGTCATTGTTGATACAACATTTATACCAGTGTCATGTGCATCTAAAAATGTAGGAAGTGTACAGCTCAGGATAGATTTGTGAATCTACACAAATCAGAGAGAGCACAGTTTTACCATTTTTACCCCCTTTTTCAGCTTTTGAAAGGCTAAAAATAAGCGAATAAATATAAAAAATATTTTGTATGCTTAAATACAAAATTTCATAATTTATAGAAGTTTTTATAATATATATTTTATTATCACATATGTACAACAGGCTGACTTTCAGGAATAGCCTTAAAAAGCATAAGCAACAGAGTAGTTCATCTGTGACTTTTATAATGGGCCATAAATGTTTCAGAAGAATGGTCTGGCGAGGGACTTCTTGACTCATATTTTGTTCTGCAGGCTCTGAAAACAAAGAATGTGCATGTATTTAACAATAAACTATACAGCTTTTGGTTTGAACTTTGGCTTAATTGAGATCAGTGGCAAAATTCTCCTCTTTTTATGATGAACACTGTGGTAGAAAGTAATCCCCTTTGTTGTTATTAATGCATTGTTCTTTCTACCGTTTTCTGTATTCTTTAAATCTGAATTTTCTTTACATGCTGATATTCCTGTAACTGCAAACCTCAAGAGAAAGCCTCTGTTCCCATATATCCTTGACTTTCCTTTTGCATTTTTCTACAATTCTTCTTTGATCTGCCTCGGAATTTAATAATGAAATTTGACTCAATATCCCTCCCACTATATATAGCTCCTGCTACATCATGTTCTGTTACCTATCATCTGACAGTGTAATTCTTGAAATCTAGCCATTTAATTTGGTCCAAGAAAATGTATCATTTAGGAAAAGGCCATGTTCATTTAACTAAGTGAATGCACATTTCTGTTTTCTTACCAAGCATTGGTGTATGGGCAGTTTCTCATATGGGGGAGAGGGAGGGAAGGAGAGAGGGGGGAAAAGGAAAGGATGGCAGGGACAGTGGGTGTTGTTTACAGACTCCTATGAGCAAAAATGGCATTTGGCAAGAATATTAGTTACAATAGCAGCATTCATAATTTAGGTTCTAAATATGTTATAATGCAGAATATTCTCATTTCCTTTTTGCATTACCCCTGCCTGCTATGGGGCTAAGAACATAGTCTCACAGAATTTTTGAATTCAGATTTCACCTTCCCCTGCCATGGGACAGGAAATGAAACCTCCCAAAGCCTGGGATCTCTGCATGAATGGAGGGCATTGTAGATACATATCGTATTTCACTCTTCCCTGCTGACACCCACAATGTCAGTTCTTTCCATCACTGGGGCATGCTGGACTGTTTTTAAAGACAATCATAATGTCCACCTTTTAACTAAGTCAAAACATTTTATTTTCTGTTTTTTCAATTTCCTAGAACCAGTGATTAATACCCCTATCAAATTACCTGATCTTTAGGAGAGTCAACAGGACTATTCCTAGGATAAGAGCTATGCAGGAGGAGTAAGCAATAATGTAGACAGTTTCACCTAAAAATAAAAACAGAAAACAGAAATGGAAAATTTGCTATTTTAGTAATAAGAATCAGATTTGAGATCTGTATTGGAAATAATACATATGTGAGCTAAATTAGCTATCAATTTTGACAAAAGTAATTAAAAGGAGGGAAAAGACCTACATGTATGTCAGTGGTAGGAATAACTCTACCTTTGCCATTTCATCCAATGTAATTTTCAGACTTCTTTTAGTAAATACCACCTCCAATAGCACTTCATATATATAGCAGTACCTTTCACTCTGCTACAGGGGAACAGCTTGTTACTATGATTTTTATTTTGGAATATTCTCCCTATTGATTTTAAAATGTTAATTTTATTCTGTGTATCAGAGCAGACTTGGCTCTCACTTATCAACTAGACTTATTTTTCTTTTTCACATATTACTGCAATTACAGTGTGGAGCAATACTCCACCTAGAATCAAATTAACGTAAAATGGGATCTAACAGTGTTTTTCTTGGCCCCATTCCCATGGAGTTTCCTTTTTCTATTAGATTTCTCACCAAAAAGTCATTAAGGTGGCTTATGTGCTAAAAATTCCAACTGTTGAAAAACCGGGAGCTGTTACAATTTTTATTTTCCAAAGGAGGAGTAACTGTTTTTCCCCTGATGTATTGAATCCATTGGTTTTGATCATGTATCTGAAGGAAACATTTCAGTTGAGAGTGCAATATAAGCCCTGGACACAGGACGGAAGAGGTGTGACAAGTGGCCACAAATCCAGAGCCACAAGCATAAAACATGAGACCTTTCTGTGACTTCCCTGTTGCCCTGATTCTGTTGTTGTTGTACAATCAGATAAGTTTTGTTTATTAAGGGATTCAAATGCAGAGGGCCCTAGCTGCTCCTGAGCTTCTCTGTCTTACATAGCCAGTGAAACATTCACTAAGGAAAGGATGGATCTCTGGACTCATCACTGAGCCACTTATCTGGGCTGTGAGAAGGCCATCTTCTGGTCTCTGAGTAAGTTATCAGCTATTAAATGTTCCATGTCTTATGCATGTGCACTCACAAACTCTAAATGAGACATTTCTGTGTACACTGCATACATGCAGCAGGTGTAGCATATCATATAATACAAGCACAAGTGGTGTGGATGTTGGAGCACCTCTGGGAAGAGAGAGTGAATATGTTTTTCACAGCAATGAAAGCAAGGAGCTGAGCAGGGTGTTGGACCTGCCTGGCCTTCATTGTAAGATGGTGCTCACTTTTTCTCAAAAAACTACCCCGAGTTCAAGTTTTCCAATGTAAGAAAATGAAAGCAGTGAGTGAGCCACCACAGTTTTCACAAATGGAATGAACATTCCATTTATTCCAGTACCCTACTGGAAGATACTTAATATGGTGAATTTTTGAAGAAAGAGAGGTGAGGTCTATCTTAGAAAAGGACTTCTAATGATGTATATTGAAAACTACATCACCAGTTGGCCCAGCTCTCAAGTTACAGCATTTATTTAATATGATGGGTTGTAGCAAAAGAGTAATTCGTAGGCCCTTTTTTCAGTTTCTGAGTCTGAATTGTGCATGCAGCTATTTTTGAAAACTTTTCACAAGTGTAGGAGCAGTTGTAGGGGCAACAGTTTCTTACTTTTTTGAAGTGGAAAGTGACTTTCACACATATTTTAGGCAAACAGAAACTTTTAAAGTATGTCACCACAAAAATTATTATATCTAACAGATTATATATTGTACAGTCATGGACGCTTATAAATGGGCTAATAAATTTTCAACAGAACACTGTGATCTTTTTCTTATTAAATTTGTAAAAAGTGCTTCATTTCAATCAAACAAAACACTGAAGTGAATTTTTTTCTATTTTTTTGACAAAAGCTGAAAAAATGCTACATTTTTGATAAATTGCTGGATTCAGTTGTATCAGGAACAAAGAGGGATTTTGGTGAATCTTACTCTATTGTGGATCTACCTGCTTAGGTATAGCTAGTGCATATTCATTGAACAGATTAATCCCAGCCTCTGCTGAGAGGTTTCTTGGCTACCTGCAGCTTGTCACGGGCTTTTTTCTACATTTATAAAACTGTCAGACTGACAATGTTTGATACCTTACTCATTAAAGTCACTGGAGATGAACTAATCTCAGTTCCCACAGCAGCTGGTATACTTACAGATAAGCCCTGCCAATTACTTGTTTATCAAAATACTCTACCCCTCTATAGGAAATATATGATAACACTACAATTTAAGACAAAATTTCAACAGTTTTGGATCAAGTCCAATTTTATTGTATCTCACAAGAATAGGGTAAGTGTTCTGTATTTCTAGCTTCCTCTTCCATAAACCCACAACTTAGCCTCAAAGCTCCATGGTGATGAAAATAAATCTTTGTCTTCCCACATGAATAATTTTTCAAACTAAAGTGCAAGAAGCAATCTTTTAAATTATCTGGATCTGTAAATCATTGATATCATTTGCATAGAATAAAGCCAAAACCAGGCTGAAGATGCATAATTAGGTAGGCATATTAGAAGCTTAGAGAAATTTTATTTGATTTATAACTTTTTGATATTGTTTCCAAAATGAGATCAAATTCAAGCTTACAGGAAAAGTTTCATTAACTTATATGGTTCTGACTCTGCCTACATCACATCTTTTTAAGAGAGTTGTATCAGCTCAAAGATGACTCTGTTGGCCTGTTCCCTCCTGAGAATGTGAATGTGTTTAAATCCAGTCCAGATTTTTACAAAATCCTGGTATCGCATTTTTTCCACCAAACATGGAATAATAATTTTTCAACTTCCATGGTTCTATTTATTTACAGATATATTCAAATATATGTATATATGCTTAGATTTATTACTTATTGTGAAAGACTCCTTCTATTAAAGCAATTTTATCCAATGGAGTGATTTGCAATGCTGCTAAGTAGAATAGAGAAATCTAACTGGTTTTTTGAACAGTAAGCTATATTTTAAAGTATAAGCCTAAGAAAAAGCTGAAGACATTAGCTGACAACTGAGTTTCTTCTGAGCATGTTCATCTGTAGATGGCCATTCATTTCACCTGGTGAAATTCATTCTGAGATTTTAATGTAGACACATCAGCAGATTTTATCTTGTGGTTTTCGAGCAGAAAATAGCTAAGAAGCAAATATCTTCAAAAGTCTTTACACACGTGAAAGGCCATATTTGACAACTTAGCAGTCTTGCCTCTGTGACCTGAATTCTTCTTGAGATTTGATTTCATTAAAGATAAATATTTTGTGAAGATGATAACCCCTTTGCAGCCTGAGAAATGCACATTTATTAGCATATGAATCTAGGACACTGAGTTAGATTTTTGGCAGTGGGATTTATGAAATAATTTGCAGTATGGTTTTCACCATCAGGCAGATATCCTGAATCAAATTCTTCTTGACTTTGCTTCCTATGAGACTTTTATGGCTTAAAGTTCCCATCTCATGTACATGCCAGCTACAATAGAAAGAATATTTTATTGTACAGTTTAGGCTGGTCAGCATTCTTTTTATTTTTCTAAAACCATCTAAAGTTATTTTAAGACTTCAAGGAAAGGTTTTTGTAAAGTATTCAGACTTCAATGTGAATAAAATTAACTGGGTGCAGGCTGCTTCTTGCAAATATTTAACTGAATCTCTGAGTGAAATGTAAAATGCATTTTACCCACTGAAGAGGTCTGCAGTTAGAACTAGTCACAGGGGTGCAATATCTCACATTTTGCATTTTCTCACTTAGTGCAGTATTTCTTGTATTATGACTTGCATAATTTAACCACTAGAGTCGTGTTCCAGCTAGGGATTCAGTCTCCCTCTGTAACTGGCAAGGAGAAAATACTTTCATCAAATGCATCTTAATCCATTTTTATATCCTTTTTATCCCCTATCCAGGTTGCCCACTTCAGCAACAGTTGAAGGATGGAGAGGTTAGAAGTCACTGCATTTTCTACTGCATGCAGAGATTGAATTATTTTTTTCACAGCTAAAAGTGTTTTGTAGGAACAGTTCTGGGAACTAATTTGTAGTATTAGTCTGGAGAATTGTAATCTGCCCTGCACAAGATAGAACAGGTCATTCTCATTAGAGGTGATATTTGTGCACTAAGCTCTTTAGAGTTCTCACTCTGTAATTGGGCCCCTCAAAAAGAAATATAAAATAATATTATTTCACTAATGAAAACATTTGCATATTAATTCATATTCATATTAATTCAACATTTCATATTAATTCAATATCCTTTAACTTTATGTTGCTTAAGTTCTTACTCTAAATGCATGGAAATAAAAGCAGGTGCAGCTCTTAAGCCCATGGGATACTGTGTGCCCTTCTGTTGTGTAAGAAGGTAGAGTCTGATGGAGTGTAACAGAGGCCCCTTCTCAGACCACTTACTGTGGCTTCTAATTTTGTTGTTGTAACTACTACAGAAAGTCAAGAGAGATAGAAGTAGGTGTGACATCAAAGATAATAATTTATATTACACATTATGACTACTACTCTCTAATGACTGTACAGAGAGTCAGGCTCTGGCAGGCTTAATAGCTTAATTTTCCCCAATTATAATGCAGTGATTGTGAGACATCTATTTCAAAACCATTTGTCAGAGTAATTGGTTTAGTCTGATTAACTTTATTTTGTGGATATATAAGCTAAGCCAAACAGGTAGGGGGATTTCCAGACCAAATGAAGGAGCAACAGGTCGAGCCCATTTGCCTGAACCCACCCAAGGAGAGCAGCGCTGTGGAAATCATGGAGTGACTTGCTCAAACTCACCATTAATTGCAGAAGAATGGAGCTGTGCTCCGGAAATCTTTTCCCCTGGCATTTCTGTATTTACCCGGTGAAAACCATTCTTCTGAATAGAAATTTGACCTGGATATTGGAAAGAAAATATCCATTTCAAATAATAAGTTAAAATAATATTATAAGTGAATATTGTTTGACATTTTGCATCCACTTTTGCTGGATTGGTCTGTGTCTCACAAACGGGATGGGACCTTGACTGGTTGTAGACTTAGGATTTATTATCTGTCTGTATCATACAAACAAAAAGCAGGAGACATAGGGAAATAACATCTATGAAAATCTAGATTAGAGACAAGATGGCAGCTTATGCAAAGCCTTTTTCTACATATTTTTTGAACTAATAGAGTAAAAGAAAAAGTGTAAAGTCATTATATTTTAGCTAATAAGAAAAGGACTTATATGGGTTTAATATTAACAAAAGGACTTCTATGAACTTCAAACAATATGCAATAATTCATCATTTAAGATTGAAACTTTTTCTATCTTTGCAAAGCATATATCTAGGACTTTTCACATCTTGAACTATCAATAAGTTTTTGTTCTTTCTTGTTCTTTATGATAAATATAAATGTATTTATTTGGTTTTTAACTTCCTAGCTTCTCATGAGAAGGTTTTGAAATTTCCTAGCTTTTCTTAGCTTTATGCTTGCTTTCTGGGGCTTTTTTGTACTTAAAGTCTTTTACTTTTTTATGTTCCTACAACAGCCACATAATTTATAAAGGAAGCTATTTAAAAATATTGTTTACTGATATTTGATGAGCAAATTGAAGGAGTGCATAATAGTTTTTCCTTCCACCTCAGTTTTTCTTATGGACGACAAGCATGCTTTGAAAATATTCTCTGCCACAAAAGAGTTTAAATTCTCTTTTCATATAAACTGTTTTAAAAATAGGCCCATCAAAAGAATTTGGTCCACCAAACCAATACAGAAATGGTGAGAAAGGGGTAGCAGTCTGAAGTAATTTCCACAAGGCAGAGTTTATTCTCCAGCTGCGTTGCTAGACCTCAACAAATTTTTTTCAGAAAGGTCTGTCCTCTCAGTGGGCATAGTTTAATGAATATATCTGAAAACACATATCTTCTGTTTAAATGAAAAATAAGAGGTTTACCTAAGTAGTATAGTTTATAGAGTAGAAGGCTAAACCATCTGCTCACTCACATGAACAGCAAGCTGAGAAATTTTTGTAATATAGGAAAGGCACATATTTGCAGCATGGAACAGTGTCCAAATAACAATGGACTAAACCTACCTGTAATATGGGTTTTCTTCTGTGAGATCTAAAGGTACAACTGAGACTCAAAATATTTTGGAAATCTAAATTTTTTCTTTCCCTCACTGACATTTTTTCTTATTCCTGTTGAGACACTGATCTTACATTGGCAATGATCTACAATGTGCTTCTGCTTCACACTGCAGTAGTCAGTCACAATTCTTGCCTTTTACTGAGTCTGCAGCAAATGCAGTCCTGCGAGCACAGCCTCGAGAGCAAACACTTGTAGCAAAGGCTGTGCCATGCAAGGGTAGGAAGATGAGTTGGTGTGAACACCACTTGTGGGCCTGTCCACACCAGTTCTAGAGACAAAGACCCCCTTCTCAAACCCTATTTACCTATTCAGAAATATTTCAGAGTTAAAGATCACTGCCATTGTAAGAGTGAAAGTCAGCCAAAGATCACCATCAGGCCAGAGGAATAAGTAGCACATGGAGTTGGGTGGGCACTGTAGAGTAGTCACTCCACATCTCTGTACTGCCACACAGAGAATGGCATTAAAAACATGCTTTATAAGAAAACCCATAATCATCACCATCATTAGTTTAGCTGCATTACAACTAGACATCTAGGAAAAAAAAAAAAACAAACCAAGAATAACAATAAGCTGGAAGTGGTCTGTAGAGTACTGTTCTGAAGAGACCGTTCTTCAGTCCCAGTTAGATTAGGGGAGTTTCAATCACAAAAACCCTCAAACCATTTTATTCTGAGACTGCTTCAGGGAATGGCAAAAGTTCGTCAGCAATTATTTGATTATTCAGACATGAGGATCATTCTTTTGCTTAGTAGGTTAAGAAATAGCTAACACAATGATGTGTTCACTCATTTGGATTGTTAAATTCAGCCCTAAAGCAAGCAAGTAAATAACATTAATCAGCAAAATCACTGCTAGAAGTCTCACATCTAAGTGTGTTACATTATCACTTTTCCAGGGGAGTTGTTATAACATTTTTAATATTTTCTCTGAGTCTGCATTTGAGTAATGATTTACTAAACTAAGAGCAATGTTTCAGCAACTTGATTTTAATTTTTGGGTAGCCTTTGAATGACATGAGAAATAATGACAACTTTATCAGTGGTACCGTTTTGGTTTCTAGAACTAAAAGAGTAGCTACTTCATTCAAAGAAATGCATGCATGCAATCCATGTATGTTTTCAAAATACTGTCCATCAGGTAAAACTATGAAAGAACCATTTCTTTTCAATGAAATCTTCAGGTATTGCTACTTCTCCCAAGTTAGTTTAAGAATATATATAATTTTGGAGTATACATGTAGAAGACAGCTGGTATAGGGCATGATGCACTAGAGAGTAATATATTCTAAAAAGATTTATATTGCAAAATAGTTGGTGTGATAAGTCAGAGATTTAAGGAGAAGAGAATATTTGGTCTTTGATCTGGTTGATGGACCAGATGTTTGTATGCAGCTGGAGCAATGCAGAGGCTGCAGATGAACCTTCAGGTTCAGTTTATACTGCAGGAGACCAGGAACCAGCCTATGATAGAGAACCACCCTGTGATGTGACCCATAACAAAAGTGGGGACAAAGAGGAAGTCTGCTTTAAAGGCACTTTGCAGATTCAGACTAAAATATTAATATTTGCTCCCATATTGCCATTTATTGAATTAACAAATCTCTAAACCAAAGGCTTGGCAAGCACATGTATATTTAACAAAAATATTTAGCTAATTAAGCACATGAAAGTCATTACTGGATCTGAGAAAGTACCTATAGTTCACCTCAATTACACCCAGTGTTTTTACTGAAGACCAAATCCTAAAGCCTGCTTCAAACAATTGAAGCTATTTTCTGCAGAATGAATTCTGTTGCTAAATATGTGTAAGGTTTATTAATATTCAGACTCCAAGGAGAAAAGGAAAAAACCCCAAATGCTACTTTGTATTATTCGTAAAAACAGTGTGTCAAAGTGCAACATTAAGCCAAGAACAGGATGACTTTGGACTTTTCTAATCTGCATATTAATATAGACTCTAGAAATTATTTCTTTATTTCAGAAAATTCAAGTAATGAGAAATGTAGTCAATTTCATTGGTTTACTACTATTATAATTTTTCCCCATTCCAGAGGAAGAGAACTCTATGTCCAATTTTTGTTTTGTTTTGTGTTTTAAAAAACCCACAGCTATAGATCTTGCTGAAACTAGTAGTAGCAATGATATAGCAAAGATTTGATGTAAATTAGGATCTTAGTTCTCTTTAAAACTAATTATTCTGTAAAGCTGTAAGTGTTACTCACGTAAGTCACTGAAGCAGGATTTGCTGTGCAGCATGTGATGGAAGAGCTCACACAAAGGCTGCTCCATAGGAGGCAGATTTTGGCAGGTACACTCCATGTGCAGCATCGTGCCCCAGTTGCTGACATAGGCTGCTTTGCAATCAGCGTTGGCAGAACAAGGCATGTCATCCTTGAGTAAAGTTTCAAGACAAGCTTCATCATTATAACATTTTTTTGTCACATGTCTCCAACACTTTGACTGAAAAGTTGTGTATTTTTTCCTGGTAGGAAAAAAAAAAAAAAGAAAAACAAAAGAAGTGTACAATGACACTTTAGCAAATCTGATTTCATAAACATAAAAATCACAATATTCAGTGATAGCTGTCATAAATTCTGCTCTGATTTTGAGAAAAAGCAACTGCACTTCTAATCAGTATCTGTTTCCCAGAGTTCAGAAACAACAATGAGAATTCCAATAGTCTCGGATACTCAGAGAAGAAATGTGAATACAGGAATTAGACCAGCCATCACAATTAAACCACACCAGGTGCTGTTCTAGGGGATCTGCTTTTGAGCAGTGTGAAGGAAGAATAAACATTCAACTTATTTTGCATTAAATAATCTACATCCAATGTCAGCCCCTTGGCCCCCAAATGCTAACACAGTACGAAATGTCAAAGACTCAGGAAAAAGTACAGTGAATTTAAAGATAAATTGATAGCAGAGATAAATTACATGAAGAAAAAATGTGTTACCCAGTTCAATAATCTCAAATTATTTCCATTTATTTGCTGTTAGGATGGAATAAAATGGGCCTTTAATGCACTGTATATGACAATAGAAAATATCCATTATAATTAACTAAAAGATATGTAGGCAATAATTAAAATATATCTTGTTAAATTTTAGGGGATAATAAATGTAAAGTCTAGTATATTTTACATTAAGTTATTAAAATATTCTTCCTTAATCATATAGATTGCTTATTAATTTGCTGTTTATATTGTGTAGTAGCCACAAGCATGTCACATGGAAAAGCATGGACAGTTGCAATACTGGCTAGAAAATGTTTGTAAATATTTTCATTCCACAAGCAAAGGTTTCAAAGCAGATGCCACCTCTGTTCTAATGGAATTATTTTCAATCACGTCCTGATTTATGGATGTGACTAGCCATAATTCACAGACTAATTTTGCTAATTATATGCATTTATTGTCAGTGCCAGGAAACATTAATGTTCCCAAAATGATGGGGAATTCAACTATAATGACATTACATGTCTATACATGTACAGACATACATTTATAGCCCTGACATCAATCTGAATAATCTGCACAAAACCAAAATCATCTCTTGTCCGCCTGATTTATTGACCAAAGGTTAATTTGAGCACAACTTTGAGGTAAAATTCAACTCTAATCTACAAGGTGACTACACTGAAAAACAAAGTGGGCCAATTGACCGTCCATAAAAGGAGGCAATTAAGTTGAACTACAAATATGGGTACTCCTGTTGTATGTTTTAAAAAAAAAAGAAACTTTGAAAAGGCATTATCCTTCATGAATTTGGTGGTCAGTGCATGTTTCAGGCCAGATTTTTGAAAGCTTTTTGCGAGTATCCTTGAGAGGAAGAGAATAAGATAGAAGTTTTTTGAACAGGCCAAGCTGGTTGCATGGCTGTTGGGTACAAAGGGTCAGACTCTGCCCTCAAAAGGTAATTGCTTTTACCAAACAAACTTTGTCTGGTCTGCTGCACAACTTGGGCAAATTGCTGGAGGGCAAAGGTGCAGACAGGCAGGTGTTATCTGAAGAGAGTGGTAATGAAAATATGCAATAGCACAGTTTGTCCAGCAGAAGTGGTGTTAAGTGTCATGATACAGGCAGAAGAAAAACCCACATTAGATTCTAAACCTTTCTGAAAATTAATCACTTCAGTTTACTCATGGGATTACTTCTGGAATTACCACAGTCGATCCAAACATCTGTGAAGATGTCACAGCAGATACAGTGCAGAAAATAATTCTGTTTTACCTGGGATATACAGAGTATAATAAAATTTTTTTGACAAAATCATTATTAAAAAGCACCTTAGTGGGCAAGATACTTCTGCTCACCTGCACAATTCATTCTCTTCACACATGTGGATTACATTCAGACATGATGGGGGTGGAACTACTGTAACTGCACAGGGCTTGCCATGGAGAAGTTCTTTGGCTCTGTGGCAGGATTCATCATGCTGGATACAGTCACAAAATATCATCATTTGGGCAACTTCAAAAGGCATGTTTCGATAGAAGAACCTTATGGCTGCTTGACATCCTTCCACATTGCACTTCTTATTTACTGAGCAAACTTTAAGGTACAGGGACAACTGTTTGTTACACACTTCATCTTCAACACAGTCCCTGTTCACATCCAAACAGCTCCTGTTTGTTGTGTATGCTAAAACAAATGACAGTTTTTAAAATAAAATCTCAAGAAAATTTTTCTCAAGTGATGACTGGTAGGTATCCTGTCTACAACATTTCCTGTAAATCAAGCTCGAATCCCAAAACTCTGATTCAGTTCTTCCTTCTTTCTTGCTTCTTTTAAGCCTATTGAGTAACTGCATACTTCTTTCTTGCACTGCTTGCACAGCTTGCACTGCTCACAAGCAGTGAAACAGCTGAAATCTTCTATGTGTAGTCTTATACTAGGCTAAGTAATAAGTACTGAAGAGAATATAAATGGCATTTTTGTGCTTCTAACATCAGTTTAGGTATTTTGAGACCATGAAATAAACCTTCCAAAGATATCTAGAAAGTTCTAGACCCTAAAATGCTTATGGGATAAGATTTGCCTCTGTAAATCTGACAGAATCATGATAGTTACATGATTTATATTTACATTACTTGATTGCTACCTGTTACATTTTTGGGTTCTTCTCTACCCAGTACCTTAACTAAAGATATGTTGGATCTATTAACTCTCTGCTCATCCATTTGAATGAAAAGTATTAATTTGAATCTGAAGGTACGTTGTACACTGTCTGAAAATGGAGCTAAAATTATTTACTAGGATTCATAAGTAAATTCAGACTTACCTTTCTTGGAGAGAGTAGATAAACCCCATTGTAATTTTGTTTCCATACTAATATTGTCTAGAAGAAAAAGATACAGGTACAAGCATAAATTATAAATAATATCTTAACTTTTTAATTTTAAAGTATTGGCTGTCTTGCTGGCATAGTGCCAGGAGTAAAAATAAGAATAAAACAAATTCATTTCACCAAATAGAACCCACTAACAAATTCTAAACCCGCTATTACAAATATTCATAAGTTTTGGGGTAAAAGCACAGTTTATCAAAGGCTGCTTCTAACATTTTTTAAATAATTATAGATCCTATGAATTCAAGAAGTTTTTTAGAGCTTCTCAGTGTATTATAAAGTCAGATTTCTTGTGAATAAATAAAAGCTAGGGGCCTTAATGTGTTTATCAGTTTCCAAGTTCAACTAACTGCTTTGTATGACCTAAAGTCAAGGCTGGGAGAAAATTCTTGCTATTAGAAAACTATTTTTGTTCATCTTGCACTGTTTCTAGTTATAGTGAAAAACTAAAACTAGCTGATTTAGATCAGGTTGTATCAAATAAACATATTGAAGAACAACAGTATTCGCACTCAGGCTACCATTTTTTTATCAGATATTTTATCTGATATTCAGTTTATTCAGATATTCAGTTTATTTATAGATAAACTTCCTAAAATGATCTTATTTCCAATGTTGAATTGCAAATGGGCAAGAAAACCTTTTTCATAGACTGGATACTACTGCTATGTACAAAAACATTCAGACTGCTGGAAGAGCACTAACCTGTGTCAGTGACCAAATTTTTCTCACCATCAACATCAGCATTATAGTCATCATCACTGCCATCATTTTCACTAGCTCCTGAGGCTTGGCTCTCCTGCGAGTATTGTAAACAAGGGTTGTTAAATATTCCCTTCCAGATTTTAATGCATCTCGTCTGAAGTGGCTCTGAGCACGTGCACTTCCCCAGAACTGTTTTCCTCAGTTCTTTCCAGGCTGACAAACACTTTGCAGGCACTGGGAAGCTGCAGGTGTCTGCAGCTGCCTGGCATGCCCGCTGGAAGCTCCTGTGCGCGGCAGAGCAGCGATGCTCCTCCCGGCAGCGCCGCTTCGCAACACTGCAGTCGCTCTCCAGTTCCTCAGAGCGCCTTTGGTCTTCAGGGTTTCTGTGTTGCCTAATACTCATTTCGGTGTCCGACCTTGAGAGAGACTCCAAATAGTCTGCAGAAATAGATACAGAGTTATAAATTGAATGGATGATGGGTCATCATCTCAGCACAAAAACTCAGGAAAAGGATACTTGTCTTAATGCATTACAATGAGTGAAACAGCCCTAGTTTCATTCTGAGCTGTGTGTCAACACATAATAATTCCAGAGTCTTACAAACTAATGAATCTGTGTGCTGTTAGCTGTATAGTACAGTCCACTCTAACAGTTCAGCTGCAAAACAGCAGTAAAAAATCCTCACTAAAATTACTGCATAAAGAGTTTAACTTCACATAATTTTAACCACCTACAGTTTAGACATGTCATGGATTATCATCTTAAGCAAATGCATCATTTTTAAAGAGAGAATGACAATTCCAGAAGATGGTTGATTCATTACCTAAAATAGCAATTTAATTAGACAGGGAGAATTACACCTCAAAGTGCCTAGCAACACCATATGCTATCCTTTGTAGGTAAACTCAACACTACTGTAAGTCCATACAAACTTGTTTCTATAGCAGTGAAAAATGTAATCTCAATTGGCAAAAAAAATATAACAATACACCATTTTGCTAGAAGCAAAAGCAACTGTGACATCAACATTAGGTTTCAGGTATCCATCCTTCTTGTCTGAGGCAAGGAGTTTGGGGCAGATCAGGATGTTATTATTCCCTCTTCAGTAAGGCCATATAGTCTAGTACTATATGAATGTCTAGTCTAGTACTATGATGAATGCTGTGTGATGCCAGTAGGGTGTGATGGATCAGTGCCAGGAATCACTTTGAAACTCACTTTGCCGACTCTCATTCACTGGCTAATTTTATCTCTCTTGTGTCAGCTTTGCTAATCATTATGCCAGGAGACTTTGGACCAGAAGCTGTAACTTCTTCGTGTACTAAGCTATTCTAAATTACAGAGATAAAATTTCTGCAGGGATAAGAGTTCTCAGAAAAATACAAATAAATTGAGTGGAGCTCAGCCCATTGATTACAATAAAATTTTTAAAAGATGCACTCTATATATTATGTACAGCTTTATGCATGTGGTCACTATGTTGGTTTCACACATCCAGTAGCCTCTCCAAGATGTAATGAAGGTCCTCCTGCAACACAATGGGACACAACTACACCCCTGTGCATCCCCATTCACTCATCCTCCCATTCAGAATTTACTGAATGTGTCTATATACACAACCTAGATCCAGTGGCTCTCAAATTTCCCTGGGCTTTGAGTAAGCCTCAACAGACATTATGTATCCTTTCTTGCTTTCCAGTGGATTAAACAGGAGTTTTAGAAGCCATTTGAATTTCACATATGCATTTTATTGCTTTTGTTCATGGCATTTCTTTCATATGCATGCTGGAGCATGAATATCACAGAAAAGACAAGAGTAATTTTTTGTGGAGCATTTATCAGACTTGAGAATATGCAAAGAAAGTTGATCCACTTAAAATGGTGGTTACAAAATTACTGGGTTTGGTCTTCATAATTACAACTTTATATTTAGTTACCTTTATTAATGCCGCACTGTTTCCCAAGCAAAGTTGTGATGCTACAGGTATCGTCTGTAGTGCAGACACAGTTTCTAAATTCTGGGTATTTGTCAGCCAGGACCTGGATTATTTTATTACATCCAACAGTGTCTTCTGCCTTGCATCTATTACCTAGAACTCATCATTAAAATTATAATTTCATTAATGTTTATGAATGCTTAAGGGATATGGTTACATAAAACAATTCAATTGAAGAACAAAAATAATATGCTTTGCCAAGAGAAGACAGTTTGTCATATTTTACAAATTTTAAATAATATTCAAAGTAATATAATAAAGCCATGGATATATATTGACTTCTTTTATTTGATCTAATCTATTGCCAGAAAATCTGCTCTCATTTATAAAGAACATAAAACCTTAAACTCACACCTTTTATTTTAGGCAGGTAAACACTGAGACAAAACTAAAAAGGTGCATAGGAGTGGAAGGGGCACAGCCTGAACTGAGACACTTATCTTGTTCCTGTGTAGTAGAAATGAGGTGCCTGGTACAGGGACAGGAACACACAGTGCAGGCTTGAGGCATAACCTGTGATGGAGTGAGAGACAGGACACAGAAGGCAGACCCAGCCCCATTATAATGGTGATGAGAACCCCAGGCTGTGGAGATGCTTGCTCTGGGTCAGATTCTCTCTCACACGTGAGGATGGTGCAAGCCTACAAATGCCCTTTGGATATTCCCTTGAACCTCTACCCCACAGAACAACTTCACTGCCTAAGTTTAAGAATGACAACAAATTTAAAGTAGCCCAAGAATAGTCTGATTGTTAGGATTTTTAGAATAAAAATAAGGGAGAAGTTAACATTAAAAAATCAATGTGCAGAAACTTCAAGCCCAGTTTCAAGTCTGTTTGCGTGTGCACTTGGACTCAATGGTAAAGACACTGACACAGAATGTCAGGTCATCTTTTCCACATATGTGTGGTGAAAATAAAGAGTGTGTACTAGTTTGTGGTACAAAGGTAAATCAATCAACCCTCTACTTTATTACCTAAAAGCTTTTCAAAATTATTATTATTATTATGATGATAGTGGGATTGAGTGCATCCTCAGCAAATTTGCTGATGACACCAAGCTGTGTGGTGCAGTTGGCACTTTGGAGGGAAGGGATGCCCCTGGAGGGACCCTGACAGGCTTGAGAAGTGGGCCAATGCAAACCTTATGATCAATGAAGCAAAGTGCAAGGTCCTGCACCTGGGTCATGGCAATCCCAGACACACCTGCAGTTTGGGCAGAGAAGGGATTGAGAGCAGCCCTGCAGAATAAGATTTGGGTGCAAAGGTTGATGAAAAACCCATCATGAGCTGACAGTGAGTGCTCAGTCAAAGCCAAGTGTGCCCTGGGCTGCATCAAAAGCAGTGTGGCCAGCAGGTGAAAGGAGGTGATTCTACACCTCTACTCTGCTCTCATGAGAGCCCACCTGGAGTGCTGCATCCAGCTCTGGTGTCCCCAGCATAAGAAGGACATAGAACTGCAGGAGCAAGTCCAGACAATGGCCAGGAAGTTGATAATAGGACTGGAGCTCTTCCCCTACAAGGACAGTCTGAGAAAGTTGGGGCTGTACAGTCTGGAGAAGAGAAGGTTGTGTGGAGACCTCACCACAACCTTCAGCATCTGAAGGGGCCTAAGGGAAGCCAGAGAGGGACTCTGTCAGGAACGGTAGTGACAGAACAAGGACTAATGGGTACAAACTGAAAGAATAGAAATTTAGGTTAGATTTTAGGAAGAAATTTTTTACTGTGAGGATGATGAGACATCAGAAGAGGTTGCCCAGGGAGGCTGTAAATGTCCCACCCCTGGCAATGCTCAAAGCCAGGTTGATAAGGCCTTGAGCAACCTGGTCTAGTGGGAGGTGTCCCTGCCCATGGCACGGGAGACTGGGACTAGATGATCTCTAAAGTACCTTCCAACCCTTAACAGTGTATGAATATATGATTTATTATTGCTTAAGAAAGTTACACATTACTTAAGAATGTTACATATGAAGCAGTTTAATTTAATTTAGATAAGTTTTATTTTGTGAAAGCCATAATCTACCTTGTCAAAACAGGTATGTAGGTCCCCAAACCAGTTCATTTCCTCTCATTTCCTCATAGATATTAAATGTCTGACAATACGTAAGAGAAGCAGTATGTAGCTTACAAGATCCAGCCAGGTCACCGGGCAGCATGAGGATTGGTTTCAGTCTACTGAGCACACAGGCTGATGTCTCTGCCCTGCCAGTGGTGCTGCCTGGTTCCTGCCTTGCTGCTTCTCCACAGGTGTGGAGCAGCAAAGACTCTGTACTCAGTAAAACTGCAAAGTGTCAAGAAGTCCTGTGTCACCAGTGCCATGGGCATGTTTTGACGTGATTTTAAAATCACTTATATGTGGTTGACACAAATAGCAGTGGAAAGCAGTAAAGGCAAAGCTCTGCAAGACGAAACTGCATTTTTCCAGTGCCTAAAGTAATGAGAATCAGCTATTCCTGACTTCACATGCCTGTCCTGATCCCCTTCTAAGAAGGGTTTGGGGGATATATCAAATAATACACTACTAGTGCGGAATGTCACAGGCCAGCAAGAGCTGCAGGTCCCAACCTCTGCTCCCACTCCACCTCTTGCATCAGCAAAGATGGTGATGGTGGCTGGGATTGCCTGTATCTCTTCAACCCCATCTTCAACTTTCCTTCTGCTTTTTCAGAAGTAGATCATGACCCCTGACCCTTAGCCCTCACAGTTCCAGAAGTCAAGGAACTCAGGAGATTTATCAAAGGTCACAGACATAGGATACTCCCTGACCATAAAAATAGGATGGAAAGGATGTGGTGACATGGCCCATGAAGATGAGTGTGTGGATATTCTACTCTGTACTTTATCAAATAAGTAAGGGATAATAAAATCATTTCAGGAAAACATATTGCAGTAGAAAGAGAGCAATAAAGATCAGGAGGGACTTGTGTAAAAATTAGCTTATTCACAAAATTTATGACTGTCTTTTTCAAGGTCCAGAGTAGACTTCAAGGGTGAAGGTGAGTAGGACTAGAAGAATAAACCCCCATACCCCAGTATATTTTGTGCAGCACCCCATCCTCACTCAGCTCACCTGTCTTCATGACACTGACCAGTCATGGCCAGGAGTGGGGAGCTTGTTCAGTGGCCCCCTGCGCTGTGATCTCACTGTGCTGAGTCAGCACCTGACGGCTGGGGCTGGGGCAGAGGTTGTGGGGCTACCAACATGCAAAGGGCACAGACAGAATCAGGAAGCACATCAGATTTATGGGGCTCCCTTGCATGACTTCTTGAAAACTGTATAGAAATAAGCTATTATCAGTGTTGCTGTGTTTGTACATGGTATTGATTCCACTGTGACAAACAGCAGAAAATATTTTATTACTGGTTTTCAATTATTGTTGCTTTACCAGGGATTAATTCTAGGTAATATATTTTATCTTATACATATGCTTCTAAGGCATTTACCAAAAAAAGTGCTCTCTCAACCTAATGTTTGGCAGCCATTATTCATAATTTGATTTGTTTATAGGTACATAATTCATGTACACAGGGCCACAGATAGAAGCATGACAGAGTAGAAGCTGGCACTCCCAGAGTGGTAATCTCTGCTTTTGCTTAATTAGCAAAAGTCATCTCAGTGGGAATTGAATTTGAAGACTGTGGTGTGAAGTTTTCTTCTCTAGCACTGGTGAGACCACAGTTTGGATAGATCGCCAGAGATCCCGCCAACCTCAATGAGTCTTTTATTGTGAGAAAAGTAAACTCATCTAGATCTAATGCAAAATGTGATTCCTTAAAATTTAAGTGATCTGAGTTGTTTTTTTCTTTTGAAAACCTTTTCTGTTTCCCATTCATAAAAGTTAAGAAAATTAATACTTATGGTTAAATAAGAGTTCAGAAAAGTCTTTTTTTTACACTGAAATAACACTAGGAAAACAAACAAATAAACAATCCTACAAACAAACCATAAAAGCCCAAACCTAAAAGTCTTCATTCTGCAGTGCTGAAAATATTTTGATCTTTTCAAAAAGAAAAGATCTTATTTCATCAAAATTTAATATTTCTATCTTTTCTATCCTGACGTAGAAGCTGATTCATGGACATTTTCACACTCTGTTTTTTTCTTTCCACCATATTTTGGCCACAGAGGCGAAAGAAGGATTGGACCCTGAAGATTATAAACTGAGACTCTGGAAATGTTGCTGGAGTAGAGGGGAAGCAGTGATAGAAATTTTGACAGGAAAAGGAGTGACTTAGGCAGTAGTTTGGAGAGTGTTCCCAGACCTGCACTGAAGAGCAAAAGATGGAGGTCTTGATAATGTACACATTTAATTTTGAGGTTACAGTCTGACAGACTAAGTTACTGAACTTGTACCCCAAATGAGTTTAATTATAATTTGTAGTTAGGTTTTGCATAAAGAAGCTAACAAAACAAATATTTACCCCATTGTCTATTGCCTCCAAGTAACATATTTGTGCTCAAAGGATATTTTCCATTCCTACAGCTCATCCATGAAGTTTATAGACCTGCACATGACAGACAGTTTAATGTTATTCTTACTAATGATGCTGCTGGTAGGTTTTCTATCACTGTTTCTGTGGGCTGTCTGAGAGGTACCATCAGCTGTCTGACTGGATTTACATGCTCTGGGATCATGGTACCTAATAAGCACATTTAGTATAATTTGTCCTAGACCTGACACAATTTCCGAGTGCTCTGCAATGCTGGAAAGTCCTTGCCAAAAGCTATTATCCTAAGGAAACCTACAGATGCAAATCCAAACAAGCAATCACAAGAATAATTATTTCTGGAAGGTTTCTCTGGCCCAGTTACAAATATCATTAATATCAGTGAATAAGTACATAGGACAATAAGAGAGACAAATGTCATATTATGGGACAATGTTGTACATCCAAAGGGGGGCCAGAGAAGCAATCATGCTGGCCCACTTCATCTGGCTGCAGGGTATCAAGATTAACAGGCTACTGCACAAATATATATCTTTGTGGTAAGTAGTCCTGGTGCTAATGTGTTCATTAATCATGTGAGGGAAACAAATTCACCTTGTTCTCTTTTGATTCTAGAGAGCTCATCTTTAGGGCACTTGAGCCAGAAAGTACTGCATATTCCAATATTTTGTTTTTTCTAAACAGCAGCCATATCTTTTGAAACTGTTTCACGTCACAATAGAACATGGGCTGAAACTCAGCTGCTTTGGGAACTGTTGTAACTGTTATATTATCATGTATTTTTCATTTACTTCATCTGTTCTTAAAAGTATTCAGCCATCCTATGCAAAGTAGATAAGTGTCTGGAAAAGAAGACACTAAGAAAGAGCCCTAAGAGAATTTTCTACTCTAATTATTTTAAATATTGTCTTGTGACTTGGGACATTTGGGACATCAAATTCATGCAACTGATCAGACAGACAGAGGCATTCATTCAGGTAGCTCACAATACAGGTGAATGTTTTATCTGTTTCTTATTCTAGTACAAGAATTAAAAATTGCTCTAAGTAACTACTACATTATTTTGGCTATCATGTTAGATTATAGAACCATAGAATGGTTTAGATTGGAAGGGACCTTCAAGCCCTCTGCCATTGGCAGGGACATCTTCCACTAGACCAGGTTCCTCAAAGCCCCATCCAACCTAGCCTTGAACACTGCCAGGGAGGGGGCAGCTCAATTCCTCCAAATTGTGTAAAACAAAGTTGGAACTTCTTTTCTAGTTGCATGCAGGCTTTATTTAACAGGATCCCACAAGAGCCAATTTCTGCTGAATTCAGACTTCTTGAGTTGATTCAGGCTCTTTGTTCATAGTTCAGAAATTTCATTTGTCACTTTCTTGAAGAGACAGTGTGACTGTTACTAAAAGTAACATTGGCCATTGTAAAGGATTTCAGAACCTCTTTTGCCATAATTTTTCTCTTTGAAATCTCACTGACTTAATTAGTTACAACAATATTGTAATAAACTATGAATATGCAACCATACAGCAACTCAAAATTAATCTGTGTACAACATACAGAATTACCTGAAATATTGCAGGCCTCTTCAACTGCATTCCAGACACTTTCACATCTGCTTCCAGCATCAACACATTGCTCTCTCAAGTGCAGACAGTCAGTAGTCTGGACAGTAGATATACATGTGAAGTAAATGAACAACACTGTAAAAACAGAATATAATGACTATTTAAAGCAGTAGATACTGTACTGACCCTTTTCCTTTAAACATCGATTTAAAATATATAATTTACTATAGTTTTTCTATAGATTCAAATTTGCTATCAAATTAAATTTTAGCAGAACAAAGCTTTTCCTCTATTTTGCAACAGGAAAATTAAATTTATATGTTCAAAGTTTCAGTGGGGCATATTTTGCATGGGTTTTACCCCAGTATTATAACAGCAACCATAGCTATATATTAAATCAGTTCATGGATATATAGAAATTGCTGTAGTTCTGAGATCCATAATAAATTACAGAAAGGAAAACAGTTTAAAATTCAGAGGAAACAGCATTTTATTCACATGAAATCTCACCAAGCTAGACTGTTTAGGAGTTCCTATGAATAGAGTGCGTGAAAGAGATTCAAAAACTACACAACTGATAGACAATAAATGTGATTTTATTTTATAAATACAGTACTCTTCACCCTCTTTAGTTTTACTTCACACATGCATAATTTCTTAAAAGTAACCCCCACATGTATGTCTTTATCTGCTTTCCTGAGTGCATTGAGCCTGTTAATTACATAAAAAATTCTGGAGGTTCCAAGGCAAAGAATTTTAAAGCAGCACTGCCTGTGACTTATCAGTAGAAAATTAAATTGCCTTATTAAGAAAGGATAAATCAGCTGGATTTTATCTCTTTAATTAATATTCCCATGGTAAGACAACCTCTAATTTGTAATCATGTGTCTTTATTTTCTATAAAATTAAGTTTCACTCACTGATTTCAGGCCTTATCAAACTACCTGCTGAACACCTGATGTGTTTTCTTTAGTCGTTGAAGAACACAGCATCTCTCTGGCAAAATACATTTTTTTTTGCCCCCCTGATGTTCAGGTAAATTCATGTGGAATTTGAGTGATTTCCAGCATTGTTTAATCCCTTAAACATAATTTGCAAGATGCATGACATATTGCTTCAGGATTTGTTCAGACTCTATCCAAAGAAATTAAATTTTTCCAATGATACATTTTAGAATAAGAAATTTTATATCAAATGCCCCACTTGATAACCTCAGAGAACCACTACTGTTTAGAGGTGATGCCATCCCTTCTGGAAATTATTTGCCAGTGATATAATAATGCTGCTGTACGGAACACTTTTCGGATGCATGTCGATAAATAGGAAGCAACATTTAATACTTTATAATTGACATGTGCAACAGCATCTAGTGTGCCTATGAGACAACAAAGAGGCCACATGTGCTTATTATAGCTGGTGCTAATCCTTCTTCAATTGTGCATATTCCTGGCAGTTCTCAGATCTATGCAGGACTGATGGTGATTTTCAGCCTGAAACACTCCTAGGCTGTGTTTGTTCATCAGCCTTGAAGACTTTGATAGGATCAGCTCCTCTTGACCTTGAGGTATGTGCTGCTGGCTCTATCCATAGGGACAATTATGGCTTATTATGACAACATTTTAGTTCTAGGACTGTCTCCAAAGGTCATTACACAATATTTATTCAGATGACAGAAAAAAGTGTTGCCAAATATCTTACAGGGCAAAATGACTGCATATATAAAACAATACAAAATTATAAACTCACAGATTTATTAAGAAAAGGTATTTTGCTGGAATAAAAAAAACATTTTGCTGGATAAAAAAAAATATCTCTTAGGTTCTTACACAACAGAAGATTTACTCATCTGACTAGGATTCACAGCACAAAGTCTCTGTGCTCTCTTCCTCATATTCAGACAATTTTCAAAGACCAGTGGCTGAGACAGTCAAAACAGGACTGATTGCACAGCCTTCCTGCTACTTTTTAGGGAGTATTTCACACTGCTGCTAATTTTGAACCTACCTGAAACCTGGCCCCAAAATAGGAGATGATGTTTTTGCAAAATAAAGAGGTGAGTAGCATAATCTATGATTTAAAGCACTTCAGCCAAAGAAAGGGCTTCTTTACCTCTAATGACATATTATGGATGGGTCTTTGATTCCTCAGCAGTAGAGAGGGGGTACATTGCCAGAAACCTACATGAAACAAACTGTCCTATAAGATTTAGGAGTCCAGGGCACTGTAGCTTATGCAATTCCTTAAACTGACAGTTATTACTTTAGTTGCTCACTTTACTTATGTACTCTAGTGTTTGGAATTCTAAGTGATTCTGCATAGAAGAGTTCAGGGCATCTAAGAATTAGCTTGTAGCTAAAACTTTTAGAGGGATCCATATTGACAAAACATACATTTAAATTTCTACAGATGTCTGTATTTTTATGCAAAGGCCTATTGATTCACTGGGTAGGTGTAAAATTCTCTCTTCTCGGTAGAATTTGGTGCCTAAAGTTAAAAGGAGGGAGAAAAAGGAACATTTTAGCACCTTCATTTTGCAGATTGGGAACTGAGGAATGGAGGAATTACATATTCCAATTCTGCAATCCCTAAACAATGTAAATAAGCAATAATGAATATTGGGAAACCAGGCTGTAGGTTCTATCCAATGGCAAGAGAAGTGGGATAATAAGCTCTGAAGGCAAAATGGCAAACTACAGCTGAATATATTTTGAATATAGTTGAGAAGTGATAAAAGATAACTTTATTTTAACAAAACTTGGGGGAGAACTACCTAAGGAATACTTTTAACACAGAAATATAAGTTTAGAGTAGTGGGGTGTTAAAGAGAGAAGCAGCATGTATACACTATATAGTGAGGAGAAAAGGAGAATAACAAAAATCAAAACATACTTGTCTCATCATATTCTCCTGTACCAAATCTTTCTGTAGCAGCTTTGTTGATTTGCCCCTTTTCTCCACTCAAACCCAAAGGAAGTGTCAGCAGCCCAGCGCTCCCCAGCCAGCAAACAAGCGGCTGTTCATTCAGACCCGGCGTCCCAGCCGGGCTGTCCCCGCCGGTGCCTCCTTCCCGCCGCCCTGCCCCAGCCCTGCCGCGGGGCGCTCCCGGGGCTGCCCCCGCCGTGGGGCCGAGCCCGCGCCGCGAACCCCCGGGCCCCGCGCCCGCCTGGAGCCCCCGGGAGAAGGAGCCCCCGGGAGAAGGAGCCGTGCGAAGGGAGGGAGGGAGGGAGGGAGGAGGGCGGCCGGGGGCGCGGGGCGAGAAGCGGAGCTGCCCGGAGCTGCCCGCCCGCCGCACTTACCGGGGCCGAGGAGCGCGGCCATGGCGGCGCGGGCGCTGCCGCTGCTGCTCGGCGGGGCCGCGGGGGCCGGAGCGGGGCCGCGGGGGCCGGAGCGGGGCCGCGGGGGCCGGAGCGGGGCCGCGGGGGCCGGAGCGGGGCCGCGGGGGCCGGAGCGGGGCCGCGGGGGCCAGAGCGGGGCCGCCCCTTCAGCACCGGCCAGGGGACAGCGCCCGCCGGCCCCGCCCGCCCGCTCCGTGCGCGGCACAGCCGGGGCAGCGCTGCCTCTGCCTCTGCCTCTGCCTCTGCCTCTGCCTCTGCCTCTGCCTCTGCCTCTGCCTCTGCCTCTGCCTCTGCCTCTGCCTCTGCCTCTGCCTCTGCCTCTGCCCACCTCCTGCGGCCAGGGCAGGGAATGAAGCTTCCCACCCCCGGGAGCGGCCTTGGCTGCCACTGTCACACCCTCTGCTTACATTTCGTCTCCGGACTGCGTCCAGATGAGAAGCATGAGTTCTTCGGCATCTTCCACGGGATCTGGCACTCCCTCCCCTCTTAGTTCTCATTTGATCTCCAGAGAAACTAACAGAGCAGGACTTTGGCTGCTGCCTATAAGCTTCTTGGAAAACGCCTGTTGCTATGCGCTATCACCTTCTGTAAGCGCTTTTCAACACATTTTAGAAGTGAATTTGTTTGTTTTCATCTCAGATGTGGAATGCAATCTTTATCAGTTAAGGAGAGAGAAGACCTTTGGAATATGTTGGACGGCAGACCAGAGGAACAAATAATTATTCTATAGTCTAGTCCCAGACTGGACTATGAGTGTAATCTCAGGCGTTTCACTAAAATACCTCAAAATCCAGTTTGCCATACAAGTCAGCAGCTGACTTGGTACTTAACAATGAAGCAGTCAGCCATAAAGGATGCGATCATGCACCTGCTGGCTTCAGTGTGTGCTCTTTGCTTTTGCAGTGGAAAGAGGAGGAAGCAACAGATCCCTACTGATTTCTCCATGCTACTCATGAATCTTGTTTTCACAAATTTTTAACTGTATTTAGTCCTTAAGTGCCTAAACAAAAAGATGTAATAAAATTTCCAGCTTATCTATCAGAGGGACAGATATAGTGGTTGAAATCCTGTCCCCACTGACAAAGAAAAACTTGATCCAAGTCCAGATTTCTGTTATTTTTCTTAGCTCAGGAAAAATCGATCTTGCATGTAATTTCTCTTTTTTTTTCTTTTACACAGATTTTCAGCTAGTTTTTTAAACTGCATTATTTTTGTAAACTCTTAATGACAAAATTACTAAATATTTGTTTGTGGGCTTTTTTAATTGTTCAATAAATAATATATTACTTCACCCAATAGATCCAACAGCCAAAGAAAAACATAATTGTCAAGTAGAAAGAGCAGCCTTAGAGATTAATATAAGTTTAGCTGTGAGACAAATTCTAGGTTGGAAAGCTAAATTAGCCTTTGCCTTGAGCCGTTGCAATATGCAGCAGTAGGTTACGATATGTCATAGAGTGAAGGCTGACTTAAAGTAATGTTTGGTGTATTCTCCATCGTATAAAACGTTCTCCAGGTTAATAACACATACCAGTTTTGCTAATATCAGAGAATGAGATGGTTCTCTCTATGTAGTCCAGCAGAAAAGGAAAAACATAGTGTTTTGGAGGTGAAGACAGGGAGATATTATCTTGCATTCATTGTGACTGCAAGGCACAAGCTTATCACTACAGTGACAACAGTAAAGGATAAACAGGTCAGGATACCAGACCTTCAAAACTGTGAAATATATTGAGAGACAAAGCACCAGAATGATGGTGGCACAAGAACTTCTATCTGCAGGAACAAATATGCTGTGATTTAAACCCTATGTTTAATGCTGCTGTGGACAAGAAGAAGCAATGGCATGAGAACTCTGTTTCTCCATTTCTCTCCATTTTAATAGTGGAAATATTAGAATAACAAAGCAGCTAGAGATAACAAAACCCAATTAAGGCTCAGCTTTTAGATAACATTCAGTATTTATATGCTGGATAAGAAATGTTCATTCATTATACCTTCTCTTCTCACAGCTATTTCTATCTCCATTGCTGGCTATTGCTCACTATTGGGTTTATTTCTCCCAGTGATTATTTTAATTAAAAAACATATTTCTTGAATTTTGTAAAACTAAAGAAATAAAAGCATAGGAATATGTTAATCAAAAATATTTATTTTTGAATGAAAAATATTTTCATAAAAATAACCAGATATTTATCTTGATAACCATATTTCACCAATATTTAGCTTGATAACCACAGTCTATGGCAAAAACTAGTTAATGCTCTCTACCTAGCCTTAGAATTTAAAATCTGATATAACAGCTGATTGTATAATTTGTGTCTGAAAGATATGCTGTTTACTCAATAGAAATTGTCCAGAGAAAACCCAGTATCATTTTCTAATGAATGTCTCATATTTTATTTATCTTCTCCACACAAAAAGTACTGCTAAGTTAAAGTTGTGGTTAAAAGAAATTCCTAGAAATGCTGGAACATTTTAATTCTGGAGATCTAGGTGAAAATAAGAAAAGATAAAATAGAGAACCAAAGATATGCTTTCTCTTAGAAAGACAAAATTAAGGCCAGAACCTCCCTGTCTAACATGGCACAGAACACCTCCAAAAACTGCCATTGACCTTTAGTCATGTTCTTGCCTCAGAACTAACTCAGCTAACGCAATTTATCCCCCTGGCATTAAGGTAGCAACAAAAAGAATACCAATTGTGTCAGCAGGTGATAGTCACCCCCTCATTAGAAAGATATTAATTAGGACTTTTCCTTGAGCATCGCTAACATCGATATTTTAGTTCTTTGCTGGCCCAGGTTAGGAGTATTGTACCCTTTTCATCTCTGCTCATCTCACAGGGATCTGGGAAACACACCTGACAAGACATAAAAATTTTGCTGGTCTTCCACAGTGACCCAAGACCTTCTATGTTTGAAAAGTATACATGCTCCCCTCATGCTCTCCAAGTTTTCTTAAATAATACTGCTTTCTATATTCTTTCTCATTCTTCAAGGAAAAGCTAAAAATACATTTTCTGAAATAAAAATATAGCTTTGCCAAATTTGGGCATAGTAGACATTTTTCAACCATGGGCTGAGATATTTTTTGTCTCAAATAAATGATTACTGATAATTATTTTGCAGCTGGGTTGCTATACTAGTTTTAAACTTTTTGACTATTTATTTACTTACAGCTAAACAAAAGAAAAAAATAGAGGACTTTAAAAATTCCATTTTCCCATATCTGTAATGTTTTAATTCAGCAGCTGTTTGTTCAATCATTTCAAATTATATAGAAAAAATATATATCTTGTTCAACACTCTCTAACATTTCTGCATTTTCCATGGTTGAAAAGTAAAAATAGCCTTCTCATAGTAAAGGAATTGCAATAGCTATGAAATCAAATCCTGCTGTGCTTTCCGCAGTTATTTGGGTTTTATTTTCTTAGAAAAAGAAAGCAAAATAATTTCTTAAAATAACATTGACATAATATCTATACTTAAAAATGAAGCTTACACATAGGAATCTTGAAAATCCTATTATTTTATTTGCTATTTAAACATTCTGTCCATTTAGAGATTTTTCTTTATTCTTGTTTAATTAAAAAAAGAGTATTCTCCTCTCTTCTGTTCTCTTTAAATAGAAAACTTTAATATACAAATGAATGCAAATCCCTTTCTCTCACTTTACACCAATGTAAACTAGGAGAAATTGCTACAATGTCAAGTAAAACAGCTGTTGGGGAAGGTTAAAGCATAAAGTGATTGACCACTTCATAAAACTATAGTTGCCATGATAGATACTACATTGCATGACATTAGGTTAAAGAAAAACTAAAAAAATTATTTACAAAAGATAATCAAATAACACCTAGTCGATTAATAATTGGCTTTATAGAAACATTTGAATACATGAAACTGTCTTCTTTCTATGCTAAATCCTTTTTGATGAAAAGAGTCCTCCCTCTCATATTATTTATTCTTTTGAAAAATCTGTACTGAAATGCACTAGTGCCACAGGGAAATTGTAGTTCAGGTTCTGATAATTAGCCTTTTTCTAACCAATAGACCACATTCTTTTAGAAGACTAACTCTCCACTGATGCACCATGTTCATCCTTTGAGGAGAAAAATACAATACATAATAGGAAGCACCAGGCCAGAGAGATTTTCCCATAAATAGATATATAGATTTGTAAATTCATTGTATCTTTAGTATTAAATGGCAGTTGAGAGAGAACTCATGAAAACAAAAGACAACTAATGTTTCCTAAAGATTTTCAGAGATCTTCTGGAGCAACACACATTACAGACTAAAATGAGCTACCAAAGTAAAAATGTCCAGTCCTTCAGAGGTGCTGACACTTGTTATTCCTATTGGCCTGAGTAGGAAATTTGAGCCTATAGCACCTTTAAGCATCACATAAGTTTTCTTTAAATGGCTACTTTTTAGGCACTCAAATCTGGAAAAAAAAAAGGCTGTTTAGTTGTAATCTTATGAATACGTATGACTTTCAGCACTTTGGATTCACATCTTAGAAGCTGGTCAGTACTTAGAAAAGTAACATGGACTCTCTCCAAGTCAATCTGAAGTGAAAGTTCCATAATAAACATAGAACTTACTACAAGTGGATTTGCAGAAAAAGAAGTGCAAAGTAATGCCAGAATATCACTAGTGCATAAGTAAGCATTCCTTGTACATGAGTCAATCATGTATAGAAAGAGGATATAAATAAATGATGTTTGAGCCTTCTTTCAAATACTTAGATTTCTTTATATGATATATTTTCGAACGTTTCACAGCATCTAAAATATATAAAAATAAATATCTACAATATTTACAAAGTATGATATAGTCCAATCTTTAAAAAGAATTGTAAAGACATGTTCTTTAGCTCATACTGAGGTAAGTAGGTTTCTGTAAGACAGAGAAGAAAGAAGATAGGCAGTTATTTTGAAGGAACCCCTTTGTCCAGTTGTAGTCTGTATCACAGCTAAAAGCATGTGACACTCTCTGGCAGTTGTAGTGTATTGAGCCAAAGTCATCCTTGCTGTAACTCCATTGAAGTAAGTTTAGTTATGCTAGGAACAAATTTATCCCACTCTGCATTCTCTGGTTTGACAGTGTCTTCTGCAGAAACCCTCATGGCTTCATCTATATTTGAAGTCATGTTCATCCCAGGTATGTGGAGATGCAGTTCTGCTGACTTCAATGGGCTGAGCATAGCTGGAATATCTGTAGATAAAATAAAGATTTTAAGATCATTTCACTGCTTGTATCAGGTGGCTGGCTAACTGACTCTCTGATTATCTCTCTCTGAACACTATGCAAGTGATAATCTATTAATAAAATGGTCTTCCAGAGAATGTTTCAAATTGCATCTGAAAATTTTAAGTGAAAGCTTCTTGACTGAAAACGAAGGGCATTTCTGATGCATAAATCTTGATTTTTCTATACTTTTCAACATTTTCACGTGTTCTACTACTTATTAATATGCTCTACTTAGTAAATTGCCCTGTGGTTCTTTATCCAGATGCCTCTCTGACCAGCAGAGCACCACAGCATCCTGTTTACAAGTCTGTCATGGAATCATTGATTGTTTGGGTATGAAGAGAAGTTTAAAGACCATGTAGCCTAACTCCCCTGCCATGGGCAGAGGACAGAGAGAAGAGAATGATGATAAATGAGAAATAAAGGGTAAAACATTTCAGCCACATTGTCATATGGGTCTCATATTTGTAACTTTGCTTGTGCCATACATAAAGGAATGGCAATACTACTGAATTCAGGTGAAAAACCCCATTCCTTCCACATTAAGCAAAAAGTGGTTTCCCAGCTGTTCCTGAACATGTGCAATAGCCTATCTAACATGAAAAAGAACTGAAAATTTTGGAAAATAAATTAATATGAATTTGTTATTTTTGTTATTTGATCAGCCTAACTCACACCAGAATGCATGCTAAGCAGATAATTTGAAATAGAAAAGGACATTACGGTAGTTCAATCTCTACACCCAATTTTGATTAAAATATTTGTTATAAAATATACCACAACTTCAGCTAATTAGATGAAAGTAGAATACAGCTGTTCATAAACACAGTCCAATGATAGGGAAAATAATTTCCATACTTTCAGGTATTTGTTCTTTATTTACTTAGGAGTCTAAAAGAAGTAGATATCCAAAGAAAATATTTGTATAAAATATGACTGCTTTACTCTCTCCCTATCTGCAACATGACTTTTGAAATAAATATGATGAAATTTTCTTTCCTCATTATATAATTAAAGTTATGGCATATTCTATAAAATATTTATTTTAATTTTCTTTTCTTGCATTCAGTTCTTAATTTTAAACACCCTTCTCTCTTTGTGCTCAGATCCCAGTATTGATGGATGCACAATTAGAATTTACTTCTATGGGATCAAAAGGCATAGGGACCAGTATACTAACAGTGGGTAATAGATGCAGTACCATTTGATGGAATTGTGTTTATGTTGGTCAATACAACGTGTTCTGAAAGTTTTGAAACGTTATCAAAATTGCTGATCTGGGTGGTCAAGGATTTCCGACTCTCTGTACTGGCACGACCTCTGTTGAACCGTTCGTCATGGTGGCTGCGAATGCCAAAGATGCAACAGGAAAATGCTGCTTTAAATTCTTCTCTAAATTTCCCTGTCAACCACAAAAATGACTCATGAAAAAATTGTACTATAAACCGCATTTCATCAAACTTTATCGATTCGGATATAACGGAGTTATCTAAAGCAAAATTAATGCGAACCACCCAGATGCTCTTCTAATGCAGAAGCAGAAAATCACACTATAATCGTCTGGGAGAAAGACAGAAAAAAGACAACCTTTCTAAGAAGACATGTGAGGTGTGATGTGAAGACTGAATTATTTTTGGTTAGACAGAACAAACTAGAATGAGTAATGAAAGTACCTCATAGATAGTCTGCTGATTATTTACATATGTAACAAAAAAAAAATTGAGTAAATATAGGCTTGAATCCTTGCTGATATGTGAAATGAGAGAGCATGGCTAATTTGTGTTTTATCATTAATAGATTTTAAAAGAAGATTCACAATATTTGACAGCCCCATGCTTTTGGGGCTCAGAGGATATTGTTCAGATCATTCTCATACTACACACTGCAAAAAAACTGCAGTGGGCCAATATGTAGTGAGGATCAATAGAGTTTTGACTCCCTGTGTTTAGCTGCAATACTACCAGGTCAGATCCTGATTCTGCTCTCCAAGCCAAATGACACAAACTAAGACAAATCTATACTAGTAAGTAAACAGCATCCTGGCTGGTTCTTTGAAGCTGACCCTACTTGGCACCGTCTGGCCATGCAGGTACTTTTAAAGACTCACAGCCTCCAAATCCCAATACTTGAATATAACACACCAGGTGGGGACAGGCCCCAGACTGTGCAACCTGCCAGAGAGCATCCAGGAGTGTTTAGAGAAATGGCAATTGTTTCAGATCAAAGTCATGCCAGGAACTTCTCTACCACATTAATGTCACAGATAGTCACACTCTAGCACTTGGACCCAGGCCCTGGCACACTCTAGGTTACTTATTGGTAGACAGCCTGAGGGTAATGGGATACTTCAGGCAACTTCTTCTAGGAAGAGGATCTAGCTCCCACCGGAGGAGCTGAGCTGAAGTTACATGGTCATTAATTTTTTGCTATGGCTCATTGCATTCAAATTTTACATTAAACTTGAATTCCAGGTAACTGTAACTTACCACTGAGGAAGTTATAAATAATAGGATTGGCTGCACTGTTTGCGTATACAAGCCAGTGTGAGAATGTGAACCAGGCGTATACAGTTTCTCTGTCATCAGCATGATTAAACATCCCCAAAACCCTACAGAAAGAGAAAAGAAAACCTGAAAGATGGCAAAATTAGAATTCATTTAAAAGGATTTTACAACCTCTAGCCTGATTTTATTTCTGATGACTTATTTGCAGTACCACAAAAAGGCTGATTCAGCAGTGTTCTCTTCCTTGAGAGAAAGAAATCCTCTCCCCAACCCTCAGCCTCCTGTCTTGGTGGTTTGGCACAACTGAGACTTTACTATGGTGAAGATGCACAATTTTATGCCAAGTAACTAAAGTAATCTGGTGTCAGATAAGCCAAGGAAAGACAGGAAAAGTTGCTTTTGATGTACTCATGTCACTGAGCTTCCTGGCTCTAGGCCCACTCTCCAAGACACTCTCTAGGCCACTCTCCAAATATCTCTGGAACTGAAAAGGCATTGAACTGGCCCCGAACCTGAGGCTACCATAGCAGCTGCTGCCCTCCAGGGAAATCTGCATTTCCCAGACACTTTACACATTACTTCTGCCATTTAAATGAAAATCTAACTCTGAGCTGACTCTGCTCTTGTTGAGGCAGCCTGTGTATTTCCTCTGTTTCAGGTTGTAGGTGGCCTGAAATAATTTTCTCTCTACATTTTCTACAAAGGGACTCGAGAATGCAAAGTATTTAAATTAGGCCTTAGAGAAGGGCCAGAATTGAGTGGAATGTATTTAAACCTTGAAATTATCCCTTAAAAACTAAAATGTTCCAATAACACTCCAATTTAAAAAGCACCAATAATATGCTCATTATTTTTAGGATATTCAAATCTTCTGCTATTATTTATTGGTATTCCAGAGGGCTCATGAGGTGTAACTTTACCAAAGCCTCAGTCTTTGAGGCACTGTACAAAAACCAAGAGTGTGCACAATTACATACTAGATGCACAAAGAGAAAAACATAAAAAATTAAAATACAGCTTCATAGGACCAATGGAAGGGTTAGGCTAAGGTCTCAAAGGTCTGTACATGAGTAGCTTAGGTTTGAGCTCAGCACTTCACAGTTCTTGGAGCCAAGCCACAACACTGCACTCTGCTGCTAACCTTCAGCTGCTGCTTTAGGTGACTGCACTTCCACGGGGGCATTTACAGCAAACAAGCTGTAATCCCATGTAAATGATGAGGTTTAATGAGGAGATAGATAGGTTAGATCATTTCCATGATGCAGATCTTGTCAATGAGAGTTCCACAATCTGGCCTCTAATTTAAGTACTAGGGATAGGTTATATTTATACATATATATGTTACATATAATATTTTCTTGCAATGATATGCTTATTTTCCACTTCTTTATCATGCAATAAGTAAGCTTATCCTTCAAAAGTATCTGCCAGAATAAAAGAAATCTTGTAACAGAGATTTCTGGTTTTAGGCAGAAAGTTTTACCAAGTGTTTATATTTTGAGATAAACTTTACCTTTTCAAGACATTGAGGATGCTAATTGGTAGGTAGCAAAGTGCAAAAACCAGAAGGACAACCATTAGCATACGTGCTGTTTTCCTTCTTGCACGAATCTGTTTTATTTCAGCTGCCACAGCACTAATCTTTGACTTTGTTGATTGTCCCAGCCCTCGGGGCTGTGCTGAAGGCTGCTGAGGCTTCCATTTCTTTTGAACAACAGAAGAAGTTCCTGGGATCTAAGGCAGACAAAATAAGGGGCATTTTGAAAAACATCTTTTAAAACAAATTTTATCTGCAGATATAACAAGAAAAATAGACACCTTGATATACACAATGTAACTTCACAGGGATAAAAAGGATTTTTAAATTAAATTATTTGATGTAGCTGCAGGAAACAAACTGAATTTCAGTCACAGTAGAGGGACCACATAAAAAAAATTGTTTTATACACAAATATCAGCTGATGTCCTCAAATTTTCTTTACTTCCCACAAACCTTATCTTGCTTGTGTCTTCAGATTATCAAAATGACCAACCCTATTGCTGCACTTACATTGCTATAAAGTTCTGCATTAAATGATTTGCTGTGTAGCAGATTAGTTTTTCCCATTAATATGCTGCTAATATAAGATACTAAACAGTTTTTCAGTACTGGAAAAAAAGGATTTAAAGCCTGCATAGTTTTAAGTGCCATAAAACTTCCATACATACAACTCAGATGACAGTGAAGTAGCTAAAGATATATTCACAGCTGAAGTGTGGATATCTCTGCAAAGTTCTTCTAAACTGAGGGAAATCATGGAAAAGTGCCCAAGACACAGGAAGAATTAGATTAGTCAAAGACATGTTGCAATGAGTTGCATGTAGAACCATGCTATTAAAAAAGAAAAAGTTTTTTGTTTTCTGTGCCCTCACATAAGACAAGCCAAGTAAAACAATTTTGCTTCAGTTCTTCTAAATTACTTCCTGCCTGCAATGAAATGTGAAAGACTGCAGATGTCAAGAACTTTCTTAGAGAGCCCTATTACAATTACATTTATAATATTTTCAATGTCATAGAGTGTGAAAACCTTTTGGCTAGAAATACAGTTTTATTTATGTGTAGTACAATTGTGTGTAGGGTGACTAATCTCATGTGAAATATTTCAAGTTCAAAAGCATCTGAAAAGTTCATATTGTCTATTTTAACTTTTCTTTTTTTTTTTTAATAGGGCTTATCCAGACATACTGACCAGAAAATGATGATTATTTTGTATTTATTTAAGAAAGATAAAAGTAAATTAAAAAGAATGCAGATTCAGAATAGTTCTAGAAAACCTACTATGTTGGTGTTTTGGTGGGGTTTGTGGGGTTGAGTGGGTTTTTTTTTTTTTTTTGGTTGGTTTTTGGTTTTGCTCTATTTATTTATTTGTTGGCTGGGGGATGTGATTTTGTGTGTGTGTGTGTGAATATCTTCAGACAAGCCCTTAGTTCAGCTTTTATGTACACCCCTAAACATGATTTACAACTATTGGGAACATTTTGGCAAAGTTGTCATGTAATGAGCAGGAAATCTCAGAAGCAAAATTGGGGATAAGTTATACCATTTAGTTTTTACTAATGTATCCATGGATTTAAAACAACTTAGCCCCTTGCACTTCTACTGTGGATTCCCACTCACACAGCTGAAATCAGTAATTACCAGCTTGACAATTGCAAGGGATTTACCCTGCTTGGCTGTGGGGTGTAGCAGAGAATAGACAGAATGAGAGGAAATGGTCTCAAGTTAAGCCAGGGGAAGTTTAGATTGGATATAAGGAAAAATTTCTTCACAGATAGGGTAGCCAAGCCTTGGAGCAGGCTGCCCAGGCAAGTGGTTAAGTCACCACTCCTGGAGATATTGAAAAAATAAGTAGATGTGGCACTTAGGGACATGATTTAGTGGTGGATTTGGCAGTCTTATGGTTGTTATGGTTGAATTCAATGGTTGTTATGGTTGAATTCAATGACCTTAAGGGCCTTTTTCAAGATAAATATTTCTATAATTCTATGATTATGTATGTACAAGTATACACAATTGTACACATGGGAGCATAATGCACATATTTGCTTGTTGGTAATTATTAAGTCAGAGAGATAATTTTGAAGCATTTGTGTAATTCCAACATTTTATGAAAAGCCTATTAGCTGTGAATAAACAAGTACTAATATTTAGAGTTTTACTTTTTTATGCACCTTTTCTCTACCCCCTCAGACAGTTATCAAGGGGCTTATAACCAAAGAAAATCTCTCAAATGTAGTATCAACTTGCAAAGATTGGAAGGGTATATTTCAAGTACCAAAAAGAAAATGGATAAAGTTCCTAATTATTAATAAAAATGTTCTTTAGTGTCAATGCATTTGGACATCAGAAAATTGAAGCATACAAGGAACTTGATGTTACAAATTGTGTATCAACATTTTCATCATATTCAGTTCATTCAGTTCTATTTGTACAGAAGCTGTTTTTAATCTACTTAAAATCCACACAAGAACATAGACTACTAAATTACTAATTCCTTGCTAATAATTAAAATTAATTGCTCAAAATTTCTAGTATTTTTGCATGATTGTACTTGTCTTTATAAAGTTGAATCATTAATTCAAAAATCTGCTTGATTTATACAATCAGAAATTTTAAAAGCTATTACACAAAGTATGGCAACAATAACTTGCAATTCAATCTTCTATTTTTCATCTCAAAATTTACATGCACAACACATTACATTTTAAAAAATAACCTTTAGAAAGAATGTAGGGCATAGAAAGCATCTACTATTTGTTATGTTTTTTCTATCAGGTACATCTGAAAGGCTCATTGTACCTTGCAATAAGATCACCATATTTAACTGAACTTCTGATAAACAGCATGTTTTTTTATTGAAACTGTTACCAAAGAATACATTTAGAGCACTTCATTCATTTGTGCTACATGACTGATTACAGCACACCTGCTGCACTTAGGAAAATGCCTGATGCCTGCAGCCAAGTCACACTTGATAATAGATGTGCAATGGTTTTAATTTCACTTAGTGCAGCCTCTTATACATAGTGCTACCATACATGCCAGGCAGAGAGACAGCTGTCATTTGGCACCACTGGTAGCATTAAGCCTGTAGTAGAATTTCTCTTTTTGTCACAGAAAAACAAAGGATCATCCTAACCTTGCCAGTGTGCAAGATGAATAGGGAGAAGAAACATTGTGAAGAACAAATAGACCAGCTTAAACAACTGAGGAGTGGAGGTGGGGGGAAGCCAAAAAGAAAAAGGTTGCTTTTCAATCATTCAACTTCTGCTCTGCTTCTGAGCCAGCAATTTCAATTATGTGTAGGTTAAGAACAACTGCTTTGCATTAACTTAGTTAAATTAAGAGCTTGAGAGGGTAGGCAGATTGTAAAGAAGGTATAGAAGAGAAGGACGAGAAGGATTATGGTGATAAAGTAATCGGGTGATACAGGACAGTTTCAGCAAGGCAGAGCATATTAAAACTATGTTTAGACTGAACTTAAAACTAAGCAAGAAATCCTTTGCTCTGGAGAAGAGTCCCCTCAAACTGTAAAGGTTAAATTTGATCTCCAAGCCATCTTGTTATTTAATCTTATGAACCTAAGAAATTAAAAGCAAAAATAATAATTTAAAGCTGACAAGCAGGATAAACAGCAATTTTGGTTTAACCTAATCTGATTAGAAGTGACATATATGACTTATGTATGATAAAAAAAGCCTTAAAGTGGATTTGGTATTTCCTGTATATGAGTTACTTGCAAGAGATATATTCTGTCAGTATAAGATTTGATTTTTAATTTTATCATATGCATATTCAGAAATATAAAGTCTATTTGTGATTTCTCTGATGGATCAATATGAACTACATGAAAAATGTTCCTGATGGGGCAGGTATTATCCCCTGCCCAGAACAGCCTCAAAATTGGATGGTATCAAACATGATGGTGAGAGAGAAGTGATTCATTCCCGCATGTCAATGGAGATATGAACTATGTTAGAGCCACTTGAGATGGAATATCTTGAATTATTTCTTCAACAGGATGAATATTTTGTCCTTTTCAGAATGACAGGGCAGCTAGTGGTGGACTACAGCTATAGATAAATCCTGGACAAAGAAGAAGACATCCGAGAGCACCATAGACTGGTGCATGACAAATTACAGTTCACACACACAGAATGATTTTTTTGAAGATTCCTCAAGAAAACGGCATCATTTTGCCACTTAAATTCAAAAGTTCTTTGTTTGTCTGCTTGGTTGGTTTTTTGTTTATTTAGTATTCTTGGGTTTTTCCCTGTATTTTTTATTTGAATTTTGAAAAAAAGATGTTCACATTAGAATTTTTGTAAATTATTTGCCATTAATTCACATCAAATGTTATTGGTAGCAGCCAGCTGCACATCAGGCAATTCCAGTCTTCCAGTACTGATAGTTGGACCTTCTAGTTTACATTTTGTTCAGATTGGACCTGCCATCAACCTGAGTAAGAAAAATAAAAATAAAACTAACAAAATGAGAAGGTCAATCTTAAATTTTGACTGCTACAGGAGATTTTAGCAGCATAAATAAGGTCACCTAAGGTATTTTGGTAAGCATTTCAGATATGGTGAGGGAGATTTTCTTCTACCTATAATAAAATTTTCAGCTGCCTTTTGCTTTCTTTCTCTTTAGGAGAAAGCCCTTCACAGACACGAGAAAGCGGTTTACTTTCTGACTGCCTTCATTTTTCAATACATCTCAATGCCTATCCAAGGCAGCTGCATGGATGGAAAAATCAAAGTCCTAAGTGACAAAATGGAGTTTATAAAGGAAAAGGCTGTACATGGGAATCTGCACAAAGGTGCAAGAGCAAGTGAACAGAGCCAGTGCTAAGTGACTTACCTGGCGACACCACAGCTTTCGGAATATTTGCAAATAGGCCAACACCATAAGACACAGCGGTGCCATGTACGTCACCAGAAAAAAGCATGTGTGATACATTTTGGGATAAACCTCAGCTGGAAAGAGAATTCAAATAGGAAAGGTGCATTTAAATATATGTACATTTCAAAATCACCTTAAGAAAAATTATTCATATAGATATGCATATTTTTCAACATAACAGGAAGATGTATCAAATAATATTATGGTAAAGATTGGTTTTTTAATCACTTCTAGATACATTCTATTAGAAACATGCTTTTTATCCCAAGGATCTCCTATTTCACATTACTGATTTCTTATCATATTATTACTTTACATATGGAGTCCAAAGAAGTTTTACTTTTTGTTAAAACAGTGATGGATTAATTTTGTTATCTAAAAATGAAATGTTATCTATAAGTGAAAAATTTTTCTGTCTAAAAAAAGTAATTAATCAGCCAACCTACCTCATCCTTGACATATTGAAAGGTTGTGTGTCATTAGTTTTAATTCTGCAAAGGCTACTATGTATCCCTGAGTAAACTGCACAATCCCTCACCTACAAAGACTGCAACTGCAAACTACAGGGCACAGGACAATGGCTGGACAGACACACATTTCATAAATCACTCGTTGGTGGCAGAATATATCTGATAAAGATGCAGTAATTAATGATTAGGATTAAATTTTAAAAATAGAATCAATACATTCAAGTGCTTTAAACCTAGGAAATCTCCAAGATGGTTTTAAACTCAGATTTAACAATAATGAGTTTGGTAGTGTTATGTTCTAATTTCCCATGTATCTCTTTTCAAAAGACAATTTATGAATGTTATTTGCTTAAAGAAAGCATCTTAAAAGTGTTGTTGAGTGTATTGAGTTGTAAGTCTGCTGCATCTTAAGCTCCATCAGTAATTTTTAAGTAAGCTCCATCAGTAATTTATACCAGAATGTGCAGTGCCTGAAAGCTTGTCTTCTATTTTGTAACATTAATTGTAGTTTGCTATTACCAATTGTTGGTACTAATTACAACTTAACATCTGTGGATGGCCTCAGAAAAGGAATTAACATTTTGGACAGTAACAACACATAGCAGAAGAGAAACTGCACCCCATGAACAGTTAAGTTGCAAGGTAATTCTAAGCATTGCATCCTGGATAAAGAAGGAAATTTTATGTTAATTTCCAGAATTTCCAAATGTTTCAGGATGATAAGATCTGCAAGATCTCTTTGCTTTTTTAATTAAAAAAAAAAAAAAAAAGAAAATTAAAAAAAAGAAAAAAGATGGAAAAAAAAAGAAAATTAATAAAAAAAAAGAGTTGCATGAGATCAAAACTTTGGTGCATCAAAATTATTTTCTGCCTGTTAAAGTGACTGAGACTGTGGACCCTATCAAAGAGGAGCATGCCAGGAGAATTTCAGAGCTTGTTCAGACAAAGATATACAAAGACTTGTCCCACAACTCTCATAGCAGGGAGGAGAACACCATAAGGTAAATTCCAGGCTCACTCTCAAATGCAGACTCAAGTAATTTCATGCTTGCCATTGGACCTGAAAGTTCCTGCTGGTACACCCAGAAAACCTTCAGTATCAAGGAGATGGAAACCTGCTACAGCAAAATCCAGCCAAAGTTCATTCCCAGCAAAGGTAATAGAGATGCTGCCACTAACATTTGATAGCTTTGATAGATCAGGGTTCAAAAACTTCAGAGTAGTATTTGACTACTCATTTACTCTAAGATCCTGTAGCAAACCAGCTTACCAGCTCCTAACTAGCAGCTTCAGCTACTAACTCTTGTCAATGTCCCTGGGGGAGCCAGACCATTTGGGGCAGTTTTTTTTTATAATTGGCATTAACCTGAGATTATATGTTGATTGATGATCTCAAACTTGCTTTTGCATTCCAGAAAATGCAGCCTCACAGCAGTCCTGCTATCCAGGGAAGGACTGACATACATGCTTCACAGGTGGAGAGATTAAGGAGAAACTGGAGTAACGTGACTTACTGGGATCACAGGAGGTCAGAATTGAAAGTACATTCTTTCTGCTCAGGAGGAGGTGCCACCTGCCTCATCAATGCTCTGCCGGCAGCCGGGCCCCTTTCAGGTAGAAGGACGGTACATATTTAAAAGGCCATCTGGAGTTTATGACTTCCAATTTAGCATTCCAAGTAAAGTAAAACATTAAATGAGCCTAGCTATCTACAAAGAACTCAGGACCAGGTTGGAGGAAGATCCTAACACTTGCCTTTGAAGTTTAGCCACCTGGAAAGTGCCAGCTGCTAAACATCAAAGGAAACCTGTCCCTCCTCCACCCAGGGCAAAGCCCCTTGCAGAACTTTTCCCTAAGAAACATGACTCTGTTTAGCTTCTCAAGCCAAAGAAAAGCTTTAAAGCTGTTCGACAGTCACAGCAGCAAGAAGGAGGAGGGCTGGCTAAGGGTACTATTCATTTATCAAGTGAGTTCCAGGCTCCTTGAATACAAACATCAATCAGTTTGTGGTCCTGCCTGACTGGGATGGCTGAAACTATTACTGCCAAGCAGAAGAGGAGAAAAGTGTCCTTGCCTTCTATGGTCACATAATGGACCTCAAGACAGGGGGAGATTGTTCTTAGCTGGAGCAACCACCTCTTTAAGAATAAAACAATGACTTTCATGTCTCTGGCTGCTAGTCTATTGAAAAGAGAGAGTAAAACATAAACAGGTGGTCATAGGGGTTGGACTGAATTCAGATGAGCATTCATACACTGTAATTACCCCACCCAATAAAGGATCAGTATGTTAAAACAGGCTTTCATTTATCTACTCCAGTGGTTATTAAACACATCTTAAATTTTTCTAAAGCTCCCCTCTCCACATGGTCTTCCAGTTCCAGCCTGAAATTTGTAGATTGAAACTACGGCTTCTGGATTTTTGCCAGAATTTTACTATATTTGTGTAAATACATATATACATACATGTATACATATGCATATGTAATCAAATTGAAATAAACACTCAAAATGTTTTGATATTAAATAGTCCCTTTAGCCATAGTGCTTAATAAAATTAGTACTCCTGACAGTTTCCTTAAGAACAGGGAAAAACAAGACTATCAAGTTTGTTGAGCATCAGTAGAATTCCCAGGTTCCCTACTCTCAGGAAGATACCTATGATGTTCTGGAGTTACCAGCATAGAGGAGCAATGCAACTAAAAAGGTATATTTTTCACATAAAGCTTAATAATCAGGGATGTTACAGAATGGGTGCCCATAGCACAATAAAATCCACCACATACTGCAGTGCTTCCAAGCTAAGTTCCTATGTCAGAGTACTTAGGGTTAGCTAATACTAAAATTACACCTTTAACCTAATATATTGTGCTTGAGTTATCAACTTACAATAACACCCAGCCTGATTTTAATATTAGAAATATTCTGACTTCCTTCTACATTAAAAAATCCCACGAGTTTTTCATTAAATTCTGAACACTTTGATAAACAGGATGTATAAAGCTTCTTGTAGTACTGCAATTTCCAGCTATTTGTTTTCCAGAATTAAGACAATGTGGTTTTGTACTATTGTATGAATAGTCTAAGAGGAAAAGGAGCACAAAGTCTTCCCTTTGTTTCCATTCAGCCATGCAGTTTTGGGAAAGAATTATCTCCATATTCTTTTTATCATTTGCAAAGGGCTTGGCTAATGCACTTTGGCTAACACTCTCTTCTTGAACAGCTCTAAGACAATGTACTTAGCTGACTTGGACACATGGTGAACTCATTTTAATATACATTTTTTTTATTTTGGCACTTTATCATCAAATTCAGTACAGCAATTACAGACTATTATAGAGCTGTGGCCAACTCTGGCTCCTTAAGTGAGCCTGCATAGGTCACATGTTGGATCCTTCTGCATTCCCAAATAAAATATTGTTATTAGACAGTACTCAAGATGAAAAACCCTCAGCCTAGAATTGGCAATGAATTTTACATTCAGGAATGCCAGAAGCAATTATAAAGAAATTGAGCCCTGTTTTAGGCTGAACTATTGCTCCATTTGCAGTCACTGGCAGCTTTCCAACAGCATGCTCAAATCTCATTCGGCAGGGTGGCGACTATTTGTTCACCATTGAGGAGCTCAAGTGTCACAGTACTGATCAGACCTTCCCTCCAGACACTCATCAGACCTTTACAGTCTCCAGCAGCTGGTCCTACGTCTGTGTAGGGTACAGCGTTGTCTCCTGCTTTGGCATCTCTGACATCTTCCTGGACATGGCTCCCAGTTACTCTTCCATAGCACCTCATGCTTCAATGGCCCTGGGGTCCCAGAATTACAACAGATTTCCAAAACACTTTGGAAAGTGTAACTAAGCATTCTCTTTTTGCAGTCCCAGTCTTTAACATTCAGTTTAACATCCTCAGAACATATGGTGTAGATGATATTCTGCAAAGATTTTATCAGAAGTACTGTAATTTTAGACAGAATTAATTGTATACAGTTCTAAACAAAGCAATAAACACCCAAAATACAGTCCCTTTCTCGAAATTGACTCCTCTATAGGACTTTCTCAGGGTCTCTTGAGTGTATGCAACGTCTACTTCTCCACTTTCTCTTTGTATTTGTAGCAGCATTGATTTCTTTCTCCTTCAACATTCTCCTAGATAGCTCTTTCTTTAACCCTCTATATTTGCATAGTCAAAAGAGGCAAAATAAAATCCAACAAAAATATAGCTATTTTCTTTAAAAACATTAGATGTTTCTTTCTTCTTCCAGCTTTAAGGCTCACCACTCTTTTCAAACCACTGCCTTACCCTTTTCTTTTGTTCCTGTTTTTTGGGGCCTTTGTGATTTCAAGTCCTATTTTTCAGTAGAAAAACTGCATATTCTGTGCTTTGAACTAGCTCAGAGTCCTTAGACACTTTCAACAGAATGGAAATTAATTTTTAATTACACTATATTCTCTATAGTCTGAAAGGGATGTGTATATAAATATACATATATATATATATGTAATCCTCATTGATAAAATTGGATTAACTCTACTTTTACTGGGCAATTCCATGATTTTGAGAAATCTGCTTGTAATTTAATGCATATAAAGATTCTTCCTTCAAGTTACTATGATGAGCTATTATATAGACCATGGAGATTTTTTTTTTTTAAGGATATCTGAAATGCACCAGCAGACTGGTGCAATGATGATGTATTGGATTAGAAGAATTAGTCATTAAAAAGGCAGCAAGATAAAAATAGGATTGTTATCTTTCAATGGAGTGAAAACTTTCCCTTTTCAGAAAACTTTTTTAATATAAAATTATTCTTTTCATGCTCAATATAAATAATCATCTTAAGAAATTGGAGTGTTTGTTCTTCCTTCCTGAAGCCAGACGCAAAAAATTGATTCTATACACAAGTACTTGCCTTTATTATAATCCCGTCTATCTCTCCAAACATCCAAGTGAAGGCTCACATCATAACCTGAAGACCAGTAGATTTAAATTTAGACAAATACACTCCATAGGAGTAGAGTCTTGCAAGCACATGGCAGTTTGGGTTGGTTGTTTCTTGTTGGGGTTTTTTTCATATAGTGGGTGCTTCACCTCAGGCTGTAACTGCTTCAGCACCACTGAACAAGATGCACTCTTTAAAATAGTTCTAAACCTACTACAAACTCTGTAGCTCAAAAGCAGCATTTTCCCATTGGGAATCAAAAAGTGGCCAATGCAGATCTGGAAATTCTGAGATTACATTCCCTGATGAAATGCTCTCTTGACTTCCTAATTAATTAAGCACATCATTTCCTAGGCTGAGATTTAAAGAATCTTTGCTGAAGAGTTAACCCTGAAGTGATAAAGGCATGAATAATTGGTTCTGTGCCAAAATGAGTGGACAAAAATTGTACTTGGAATGAATGCTGTGAAGGAAAATAGTCACGTAACTACTGCAGTATCCTACAGCAGAAATGGATACAAAATTTTTCACAGATGAAGGAAGATCACTAGAAGAGCAGATTTGCCCTCTCCAATGAAACACTAAGTACAATAGAGCTTTAACAGAGACTTTCGCTCAGCTACAAACTTCGAGCACACCTTTGTCAGCTATGAGTACCAGTGAGCTAGTGGCCACCTCTGCCACCTTGCCTTGTCCCAGAAGACTAACTGGGATGAAGGAGATAAAGAACAGGGAATGTGATACCCAGTGTCTTCTCATTAATCCTCCGGTGGCTCTGTGAAAGCCATTAGCAGGAAAGGAGCTTCCAGGATAGCACATGGAAGAGCCCTTAGCAGTTAAGGCTGTTTAAGCTAATTTATCATGATAATTTAGCACAGGTGAGCCAGTTGTATTTTATCACAGTTGTTCACAGGACTGGAATCTTCTTCTACAGAGACAGCTCTGGGAGAATATCTGATTGTGTTTCAGCCAGACTCAAGGCTATTAAACAGGCACCTTTTAGTTATATGTTTTGGCAAACTTGGCTTTATTCTGCTGTGTGTGAATAATGGTATTACTGATGGCCATTATATCCCGTGTCAGAGTCACAGCATGTAACTCATGCACTCTGTTAGCGTTGGAGGTGTGCCAAGGCCCACCAGAGTCGAGCCCTAACCATTCGGGCGGGTGGCTCACACCACTTGCTGTGAACGAAGACAAAATAGAAGTAGTTACTCCCTGGCAATCCTCACAGCTTCCTACAGCTTCAGTCAGACACAGAACATTTTAGATTCAAAGTTAATCTGGAAAGGCAGGGTTACACTTCTTGTATAGATTAATTTGTAACTGGTTAGTTTCACAAAGTTATTTAAATTATTCTGTCCATGACAAATTTCAAATTTTAGATTAACTCACTACCCTATATTGAGATGACATCTCTGTAAATTCTGCAATGACACGTAATTTGCATTGAACTCCCAGGAGATTCCTATAAATATTAGTCAAATGCCAGCAATTAGCAAAACATCAGGTAAACAGAAAATCTGTTCTTGCATAGTTACTTCTTAAGGCTAAATACTGAAGTCTTTGCAAACCTTCAATGTACATCAGTCACAGAATTATATAAGCATAAGCACTGAAGGGTGGGAACATTTCTACCCTCTGGGAAGCATTAACATGGTCAAGACACTAGTCAGCCTCATCCATTTAAACTTCATTTAAAATGTACTTTAAGGCTCAACAACACAAAAGAAATCCACAGAAATTTCACAAAATTTGAAAAATGATAGTTCTAGGAAAGTTTGCATAATCAAGAACACTTTGTGTTATGTTTATACAACTTGACTTCATATTAACATCTCCTGATATTTTGATTACTTTACAGCAATACAAACTTAGCTTGTGTGGTCAATGACAGACTCACCTCCCCAGTGCTCATCACACACTGTGAACAAGGTGGTTTTATTGGCTAATCCTGGGAACACACTGCTGCACTCCATAACAATAGCCTGAGGAATCATTATGATGCAGGACACAATCCAGATAATTATTATGCTGTTCCTTGCTCGCTTGGCTGTGCTTTTAAACATCAAAGGGTGACAAATTGCATACCATCGATCCAAAGCAATGCAGCTGAGTGTTAGGACAGACACAGAGACTGAAACTGTCTAAAAAAAAAGGAATATTATGTAAATGTAAATGTAGGGCTTTTCCCCAGAGTTTCAAAAATTATTTATTGTACTTTTCCCCCAGAGTTTTAAAAATTATTTATATTTTCAACATAGTTAGTTCTTTATCTGCAATTGTTAAATAGACTCCCCCCAAAAAAGACTCCTTTTAAAATATCTTCTTACAGAATTAAATCAGATATCCTCATCTGCTGTACTGCTACTAGAATCCACAAGACAATTCACACATTAAGATGCTAACTAAACAGAATATGTGTTGCAAAATCAAATTTTGAAATAGAAAATGTAATCAACTGGGAATGTATAAAACTTTATCTGAAAAAAAGCTTTTGAAACATTCAACAGTGAATTTTATATTTTTTTCTTTGTAGAAAAATTTATTTGTTGGTTTCCATATTATATAAGCATACCAGAGCCAACATTTTGCTTTTTATTTTTACAAGAACAATGAAACTCAGGATCTAATGAAAAAGTCCTTGACAATGATCAGCTTAAGGTGGACTAAGATATTTTTTACCTTTTATTCAGTAAAGGAAATAACTTATCACTTTAATTTTATTGTTTCAATTTGTATGCTTGGTGATCACTCACTCTTCAGACTTTCTTTCACTAGAATGGAGGATTTGAAAAAAAAAAGTTGTGATTTTAATTGTATCATGTAAAGCTCATAGCTGCTGGAGACCTTTGCCTTTGACAATGTGGTTCTTTGGCTATAGAGGTATCTTCTGCAAATATAAATTGTGCTGGAGGCACAGAGCTGGTGATCTGCATACACTCTGAGTACTGCTTAATTCTTCTGAATTTTAATGACTACAAAGCCAAGCACTTGTCATTCTAATTTACCCAGTCAGTTCATCCATACGCCTGTTCTTAGAAAAGGTATTTATCAAACATTTTGATGCAAATTATTTCAAAACTAGTTAAGTCCATGGGTACATGAGAAGTAATTATTGCTTAAGGCAGACAATCTGATCAAGTCCCAGTGAACCTGGATACTTTGACACAAATTCAGTAAACATAAAAAAGCCCATACTGCCTGCAGAAGTTGGATTCTCTGTCCTGGATGCTTGTGTAGCTTTTCAGATCCATACAGAGAGAATATTAATGACTTTATTTCTATTTACAGATATTTTAATTGCTTTACATCTCTTCTGAATCATTAAAAAAGATCACAAAAAGTAAAGAGCATCAGAAAAATGTCCCAAAAGATGTATTGCCGAAGTCCAACAATCAGATGGATGAAAACCAGTCTTTATTATGCATTATCATATTCCCAAGTGGAACAGTCTTTTAGGCCTCAGCATGTACTCTGAGATACCTACACAGTATCAGGTATGGACTTGCATTGGATTAGAAGTATTAGGAAGATGCTATTGTCATTTCTGGTTTTCATAACATGGGTAATGTGTACACAATCAGAAAAATAATACCTGTAAGTAGGGAATGACTTTACAGAGGGTCTGCCCAAAGAACCACGTTTCTGTGATGTCCACAACTAAAGTTGCTGGAAGACAAGTAATTGTGACCAGAATATCAGCCAGAGAAAGATTCACTATGAAATAGTTGGTAACGGTCCGCATGTGATGATTCTTCCACACTGCAAGGCAAACTGAATTTGGAAAGACAAGTTAGTGAGATGGAAATGACTTAGGAAATGCTTTAAGAGGAAAACATTTGACTTTGTGGAATTAAGGAAATGTTTGTGTCCTCTGTTTAACACAGAATATCTGAATATGCAGTTCAGTGCAAGAACCGTGTGTTTTCTTTTATAGTGGAAACAAGAGGGTACATGTAGACAGATTCTTGATACACAAAGAATAGCTTTCCACAGACTGCAGTGTGGGAAATAATCCAATATATAAAGCATCTTACTTCTCTGGTAATTAATCTTCACTAACTACTCATACAACTTCATTTATCTTTCAAGCCATTGGCTCTAGTCTACAGCAATACACATCTATACCTGTAAAAGTTTATTTCTTTTCTTATGATAGCATGATGTTTAAATCAAATTACTACAACAAAGAATCTTGTAAGCTGTACAAATATAATTTTATAAAATATTTTGCTGGATTTAATATATCTATTGCATCTGCAGAGAATCTGTAACAATTTTCTGTGATTTGAATTAAGTTAATAAAAGTAATTTTTGCTGTATTAACTGTTACATTTTTGATGGCGATCAAAAGCAGCACATAGCAGGCACTTTATAAGATGTACCTTTAAAGCTTGTATATTTTATGTCACTCTTTTTCAAACTGAAAGACTTTTAGAAATGAGGCAAATAAATCTTTAAAATCACTATACTAAATTTACAAGCTGCTGAATTAAAAAATGCCATAATTAAGTGTAAGAAAGTAGCAGAAAAATAATTTTTAAAATAACTTTGGAAGTCAAACCCAGAGTGACTGGCGCAATCAAAAGCTTTTGAATTATTTAGATTTTTAAATTCATTCACCCAAAGATCTTTAAAAACTGATGCACAAAATTTTCCATAAACACCACAATACTTTTTGTAAGACAAAAATACAATTCATTGTACATCAAAGGGTCTTCCCTGCAAACAATTATTCATCCATCATGCACATCTAGATGAAGATTCAAAGTCTCCTAATCTGTCAGGATATAGCACAATGCTTAATTTAGATATACTAAACAAATCAGAGAATGTTAAAAAATTGAGCTAAAAAAGATCCTCAAGAGGTTGCCCAAATCTAAAATGGAATCTGCCAGAGTTAAGCCACTCTCCTATAGTCATTAAACTTGCTAAAACAGCTGGGGAAAAATACACAGACTTTAAGGCACATAAGCTTTTGAGATCAGATACTTCTTTAGATCCTAAGAAGGATGACATGCCTGAAAGCTTCTATCTTCTAGCTGTATCAGTTGATCTCATAAAAAATATCACTTCACTCCACAAATCTTATGTCTCTAGAGCAACAGAACTACAGCAAGATTACAACTAAGCAACTGTTGTCAAGTTTACATGTGAAAATGTGTTATATTTGAAGATACCACACATCTCTTAAATGTGTTGCACAATTTAATTATCTTCCCTACAAAAAGAAATTCCCATCTCTAATCTACTTTTATTTTGCTGCTATTTATATACTTTTTTTTCTGCAGATAGACAGGAATGAGGAAGAGTTTTTTTTCCTGCAACAATGCTTCACGTATGTAAGGATTTTTGCTATATATTTCCTCAGAACTTCAGAATTCTTTATCTTTTACTCTCAGTCATTTCAAGAACTTCTGCAACCATCCTTATTGCTGTTCTCTGGACACTTTCAGACTGAATTGAGCCTTTCTGGTGAGAGTGCAGTGACCAAATCTGGCAGAATACACTTTCAAGATCTTACCAGTGCAGTGGCAGGAGCTGAGATTGCAGTACTTCTTCAGGAGGGCTATGTTTAGACACTTAGACTAGGACACAGAGAAAGGAACATGCTAGGTGGCCTTCAGTTTCTCTAAGACCAGGTGATTTTATTAACTACCTTAAGATATAGGCTTCCAAGGTTCATCTAAAACCCCTGTTGTGCTGCAACATATGCTCTTCATATATTTTAATGTGTTGCAGAGATAGCTCTGGATTCTGTAGCTAGTATAAATTTAATTTTTGCTATATATGTATCATGCTGTCATAAATGCAAATGAAAATCTCTCTACAAAGATCCTCATTGTTCTTGCACTGGTTTTGAAAAGAATACAGTACAAATTTCTTCTGTTTTCTTCCTGAATACAGAATTTCAAGTTTTCTTAGTTTTGGCCTCAGACACCTAAAAGGCAAGGCTTATAAATTAAAGGCTTAAAGGAAACATCATATTGATTGCATTTTCTTCCCATTTGGAAGATTTACAGTACCTACCAAAGTAATTATTTCTACAGCATTGCGTGATAATTACAACATAACAAATCAGAGCTTTATCACCGTCACTTGTGCATGGGGCTACCACAGTTATAGTCTGAGAGTACAGAGGCAGCACCTAAGAGGATAGTAATACATTGCTGCCCCCCTGGAAAGTTGTTTGCAGTTGGAAATGCAATGCTGGGGGAAAAAATGCAAAAAACATTTCACTTTTGATAATTTTAATATTTAACTCTAAAAATTTGAAGATCTGGACATTTACTTATGGCTGGTTCTTTGTCTTAAGTGCAAGTCATATTGAAAGTATGGTCCTGTCTTTTACTTGGGCAAAAGTTGGTATTAAGTGGCAATGTTTTTCTGTACTTCTTATTCTCTTTATCAACAGGCAAAAATTAAATAAAAAGTTGTTTAAATGTTCAGAGTTTGGCTACTCTTTTCTCATATTATGGTTTCAACAGTCCTGTGTTCTACCCAGTTCAGACAAGTACATCTTTTACAGCCATGGATGTCAATGCCTAAAGGTGCAAGGTTTAAGCTGATATATTTGGTCTTTGACCAGGCCTATTCCCATTCCTGTGCTGGTCCATGTGAAAAAGACCTGAACATAAACATTATTTCTGGTAAAACAAATCCATTAAATTGACAAATATGAGGTCAATCTCACTGGCAGCCAGCTGTATCAGAAATCAATTCATAGCATTCTGCATGTTGAGTTCAAGACTGTATGAGCAAATGAAACCTTGTGATACCCCAGAGATCTAAGAATTACTACCATTTTCATCTCTGACACAAAGAAAGTGAAGTGCAGAACAGAAGTTGTTAAAGGCCCTACAGTAAATCAGACACAGAATGAGAAACTTGGACTCCCATTTCCCTGCCATGTACTAAACCTTCCAGATCCCACTGGCTTAACACAGATGGAATTCAGATGAACTTCAGTATTTGCTGTTCCTCAGAGTAACATAAAAGACCATGCCTCTTGCTCCTCAGGGTGTAGCAGTGTTCAGGAAAGCCAAGGTACAGAAACTACCCCTGAATTCCATTGAATTCTAATCTGTGGGGATAGGCACCTGGAAGGTGAAAAAGCCCAATAGCTAGCGAGCATAGAAATGAAAGATAATTTGTTACTTTGTATTTCTCTGCTTATGCTTGTCTATTTCACCTTTTGACCTCTTATCTTCTTTACAGCATATTTCCCATTCTTTTTATGGCACATAGCACAAGAGCACCTTAATCAGCTTTAAGTTTTCATAAATATTTACATATTACCATAATGATTAAATATCCCAGAAACTCATTCCATGAATGTATTGGGGAAAAAAAAAAGAAAAAAAGAGAGCTTGTGGAAAAAATTCTCTAAAGAGGAAGTATTTTAAAACCAAGTCAGCTTTCTCATCCCTTATTGCCTTCTGTTGTTTGCAGTACTGTTTTCACCTGCCACAAGTATTGATAATGTTTTCTTTCAGTGCAAGGCTAAAAATCTGTGAGGATCTGCTACGAGTTATTTGAATAGGACAGATGATAAAAAGTCATAAATAAGTCCTAAATGACATAAAGTTAGTTGAATACCTTCCTTCCAGACTTACTCTTTCTGAGTTTACTACAGTAGTCTTGGACAATAGCTTCATTGATAGTGTTCTAGCAGCTCATCAAGAAAGATTCTCTAACTTGTGCTCAAAACCTACTATTTTATAAGCATGAAAAATAGTTTGACTATGCCACTGAATATTGTGCAGCTAGTTAAGTGTGAGAATGAAAGAATTTCATATACTCTCCACTTGCAGTCCTTTAATTACATATTTTCATCTCAGGCAGTTTTACAGAGAGGTTCACATAGAAACACTCAAGTAACATGCTAGGGAAAGTTCCATGGAGGTGAAATGCCATCTGCCTACCCAAACAGAAATAGCAGAGAGCTGTGAATTTCCACTTATCTCAAAGAACAGAAGGATAAGAAAGGTAGTAAAGATTCTCAATTGGGAGTGTATTTTTCCAAAAAGCACTTCAAAATCATAAAATAGGAGATGAGGCCAGCAGCAGCCTTCCCAAAAAGCTTGAGAGATACTATAGTGTTAACAGGATGCCTGTTTAGTTGGAGCACAGGAAAGTGGCCCAAACTAAGCTCTTTAGACCTCCATCAAAAAAATCTGTGAAATAGAAAAATAATTGAATAAAATTTCAATTTAGCATTATATGCAAAGCTTTTATGCAGCCTTTGATGTTCCTAGTCATAAATGGGACTGAGAAAGAAAGTGGGGAAAGTGGTGTTAACACAGACACTGAAGAAAAGAGGATTAGAAAGGAGAGAAATGTAAAAAAACAGTTATGAAACACGCTTCTGCTGTGCATGATTTTCCCTACTGCTAATGGAACCTAATTACCTGTCCAATGTATTGTATTATTTTCCATATTTTTGCTTTTATTTTACAAAACCACTCAGAGTTAGAGCTATTCCTGCAAGTGCAAACAGGCAGGCGAGGTTTCACAAGGAACAGCTGTTTTTCTAATGGCTGTTAGACTGCCCCAGATCCTTCATCTCACCGGGGACACTTCCCTTCACTTTTTTCAGACTTCAGCAGAGCTTTAAAAAGCAAGCACTTGTTGTTCCCAGCTCTTCCACATAGTGTCAGTAAAGGCTCAGAAACCAGCTGAAGTCGCCAGGCTGAAAGCATCTGGAAAAATTTGTGGAGGCTCTCCAGAAGCCAGGACACTTCTGTGATAACGAAGCTTTTTTCTGGAGCCATCCTCCAAACACTGATGATCTCCCGCTCCCCAAAAAAGTCTCACAGGAAAGTCCCAACAAGGACAAAAAAAAAAAAAAAAAAAAGGTTAAAATCAGAGTTAAACTTTAAGATGGATTGATGTTAGAAATCCATCAAGAGATCTTCACCTCATATTCCTGAAGAAAAAAAAACCTTCTCTAATATGACAATATAGTGAGATTGGTATTTTTCATGTACAAATTTAGTTACTCCCTGTGGTTTAGTGTCCTGAGGCATTTTAATTAGAGGCTGTAATGGTGTTTAATCAATTAGCACAGCTCATTGCATCTCAAGCTGAAAATGAAAACAATAAAAAGGCTCCATCTGGCATAAAGTGCAGCTGCTTGCCTCCTGGAAGATTTATGCTGTCTCGAGCATATTAAACACTTTGCTGTAGTCCTTCCACTGGTGGAATCCTGGGTCAGCTGTCAATTTGTTTTCTACATGTCAACCCTAAATCATTTCCCTTACACGCCAGAAGTCTTGTCAACCTCTTATTCAATGGGTCATCTTTCAGTGCAACTTCTTGGCCAAAATAGAAATGTAATTTCCATAACCAGCACTAACTGACATTTTCATATATAAAGGAACGACTTTATCTCTTATCTAGTTTTTGATGAATAATAAATCCCAGATGGAAGTAAACAAAGAATGATCATCTTTCATTCTAAACAACAATGATTTTATTTTGCTTTGGTAATTCAGTCTCACAACTGTTCGACTAAAATATCATAATATAGTCATCTAGAAGTCATTTGGAACCCACCCACCCCCAATTGTTTTCTCCTAACAATTAATTGGTTCTCCATATGGAATTCTTCCTCTTGTTCTCTTTTGGTGATATTACCTTCTGCAAATCAAGATCTGAGTGGTGGGGTGTCAAGCAACATAAGGTTGAAAGGAAAGCTAAGTAGATATGCTACCAAAGGGAATTCTGGAGAGCTAGAGTCCCTGTGAAAACACTGAATGTATACTGCTGGAAGGAAAAATGCTGTCATTAAAACTACCTTCATCATGAATGACTCCTGATTAAGGATTTTTCTGCTTTGACTTGAGCCTAAAAATTACGTGATTAAGACTAAGCTTACTTAAGGAAGGCTTCTTGTGAGTCTTCCAATAATTTCATTGATGATCTTGACTAAGGGGAAAGTAGCACTTTAAATTGCACAGGATATTTAATTAGGGTTTTTGAAACCAGCAATGAGAACAAAAGATCTAAAACAAAGCAATATCTTCTGTGAATAGGGAGCTATCTAATCCTTAGGCTGTCCATCTCTTACCCATTATTAAGCTCTAAACTCACACATTATTTCATTTTTACATAACTAATCTTACCTGAAAGAAAGGAGACCAACATGAGACCAGGCTTACATTGAAAAGTAATAGAAAGAATGACACAAAGAAAATACACTGTTTTATACAATGTTTATTATAAAGGAAATACTGAAAAAAAATTCTCTGTCTGGTAACAATGCCTGGCAGATAAGAACTGTCCTTGAATACATGATATGATAGCTAAAAAGACAGACAATACTCTGAGCAAAGGAATTACATGGCCTACCAGTGAGGCGATAGCTCCTCGTCAACAGGAAACACCAAATGTGTTCAAACGTGTGAAGAAATCGTTAGAAACATGACAAAAAGAGCAGGTGGCTAGGTCATGCTCCCTGTGTATCACATATAAACAAGTGTGCATGTGTAGGTTCCATCACAAAGGAAAAATACCAAAACTGAAAAAATGTAGTTGAATAACACAGAACACATGAAATCCCAAAGTAATTTGTTGAACATCAGCTTCACTGGAATGTACTAATGGGGAACTGTCACCCACAAAAGACAGTGAGGATCTACATAAATAAAAAAAAAAAAAAAAAAAAAAAAAAAAGATAACAGCAACTAGTTTGCTTGCAGCAATATGTTTTCTGAGGTTTTCTGCCGACCATGTGTTCTATTGTACCAAAGAGTTAAGAGTTGTGGGTTTTGGGTTACTCATTTGCTCCAGGACATTTTACATCTTAAAAACTGGATTATCAAGGCATTAGAGAAGAAAACAAGAACTGAATTCAGTGTACTGGAAGCTTATTTCTATGGATCACAACTGGGAGTAATAGCACAACCATCTAATTGGCACTGGAATAATTTTCTAAATCGGCCACATTACATAATCTTAGGCATTCAACAATCTAATGGAAATGGAAGTTATTAGCAGAGGATCAGCTATGCTATAAAAACAGACTGCCCAAAATGCCTGGTTTGGTCAGCTCTGGAGGAAGCAAAAGCTTCTATCACAGAGCTTTCCTAACCTAACTGTATTGATTAAGACAGACAGATTGGCTTAAAATATCCACCCCCCCACCATCCCCCAAATCATTACCAGTATTAACTGGCAAACCCAGTAATCTCTGCAGAGCTGGCTATAATGATTGACTATATGTTTAATAATAGTAATTGATATTATTACAAATAAAGCCTACAAAATCTTTATCCACACTTCCTATTACAGGTGGTAGACTCAGAAATTTAGATGTCATACTGTATATGAAACTATGACAAAAAGATTTCACACTTCACTGATTCAATTTAAAGCTGCATGACATTAAAATGAAGATGTGTTTCGCAGCTGAAATGCTGTGCAACTTTGAAAAAATATGCTTCAAAAGGCATTCATCAGTCACTGCAACATGAGTTGCACTAGGAGAAACCTTTCCATGTCCATGTCTGTTTCTACTGGAGATGTAAGACATAGTGCCTTTTCTGCAGGATATACAAAGAAAATACAATTCACTATGCTAGTGACATGTTCCAGCAAATATCTTGCATATTATACAACTTCTGAATCTGTATCACAGATCCTTATTGTCAATATAATATTCCACAAACTGGCTAAAATACTTGCAGTCCTACTGTGCTAAGAACCAGGAGAAAGAACACAGTTCTGTCAGAGCTGAGTGCACCCCCAGGTTCTGCAACCTCTGTCCCTGTCCAGGAGCTGGCTGTCCATGCTGGACGCCAGCTCTGGTATGGGGCAGCATGTAAGCTGGGACCAAGCTTCTGGGAACAGAGCTTTTGGAATTTTGGAGTACTCTTTTGGGAATCAGCCTTTTGCCCTAGAGCTGCATTTAAGCTCAGACTCTCACACTAAGCTCAGGCAAAGATCAGGTTGCAAGTATGCTTTTGCCTTGCTGAATTTGATTGTAAAACTCATCCACTGACTTGATTTTCTGGCTTAACCTCAGACCTGTTTCATCACAATAGATTTGTCTGGTGATTGCTGGGAGATGACAGAAACCTGGTAAACATCCTCAGACCTACCCAGCTTTCAGGCACTGTGGGACTGTGTAGGTGAGTACACTGCCCTGTCAGTCTTGCTGCTGCCTTCAGCTCCTGGCACCCCTTTCCCTGGGGAACAGTCCATTATAGTTCTTTTCTGACACATTCCACTTGTGAGACAGGCAGTAAGTCAGCTGCTTATGTCCAAAAAAAAAAAAACAAAGAAGGTTTCCCTTGACATGCAACACAAATAATAAAAATACTTTGTAAACAAAAAAAAAATCCAAAACCCTTCAATTTTTTTTTTGTTTTGAAAGATGGTGAGTAATCCCTATATTCTGCAAATAACAATGATAACAGTTGATACTCAAGCTCTTCTATAAATTGAGCTCCTACTTTCTCTATCTTAGGTAGAAAAAAAATATATACATATTGTCTCATTTATGTGCTGTCTTCTTAACAGTGATAAAGACATTCTAGTTACTCATCCAACAGATAAAGGTGACTCTTATGCTGGTATTACAAACAAAGTCCTTTCAATGCCAGGTTCCCCAAGGAATCTGAAAAAAAATGAAATGTAATAATTTAAAATGTAATTAAATGAAATATGCCTCATCTACAGCAACAAAATAAGATTCATGAAGATCATTTAAGAGAATACATGACTCATCCAATTCTACCAACATAGGCATGTATGCCTAGACCTCAGTATTCACTGGATATCTTTAAAATTACAACAGAGCAGCATTTGAGAGAGTTACCTATTCATAGGCATTGAGCAGGACTCTGGTATGAGAGCCATACACTGATTTTTTTCTGCTCTAGCCCTAGAAAAATCAAATGGAGGCTGTTGAACTCTATGAGTCAGATTAAGAACTCTTGGAAGCAAGGAGTATAGTTGGGTTCTTACAGATCTCAGCAAAACTAGCAGTTACAATAAAACAGATAATAATACATCTATCCAGAGAAGGGTAAGTCTCTCACAATCTCTTTCTAAGCTGGAATGAAAAACAAGTATCACCAAACTATGTGAGTAAATAAAATTTCTGAGACTTCTCACTGATGTACTGCATGGTCGCTTACCCTTGGAAGCCAGCAGTGTTGAGGACTTTCAAGCTGGGCACTGGCAGCCTGTATGTGCTAAAGATTGCAGCTCCTGCCAGCTCTGAGAAGGCCTGCCAAGAGCCCAGCAGCCCAGCTGGTGGGGTGCCAGAAGGTTGCTTGTTTTGCCTTCAGTCTTTGATCAAACCAAGTAATTTCTGCTGCACGTTTTCATTTTGATGAATGCATGTTCCCTGAGAGAAACCATTTCATTAGAAAACTCCTGACCCATGTAAAAGAATAACTTCAACAAGGGTCACTTGCATTCGTCATATGTATAAACAGAGTTAAATATATGTAGTTGTACATTACCTTTCAAGCCCTTGTAGTCTTACTCCAGTTATTAACTACTTTAACTGATCAGCCTGGAATGGTATCAGTAACCAGAGACCTCCAGACATCCTAAAAATACCTTTTCTTCTTTAGTTATCTAGTTTCCTATTTTCAAGCAATGTTTTTAATGACATGTTTTCAAATAAAGAAGAAAAAGGTCTTTACAGTTAACATACATTCTACATTAGGAAGTTCTATGTTTTGCACTAGATGTGCAAAGAAATTGCAAGAGTTTCATTGCTCTGCAGTAGTGAAGAAACTTTTTGGTCTTATTTGCAAAACAGAAAATCCTTACCCTCCACTTGTTCTGCTTCTAGTGATAAATAGTGACCAAGTGAAGAAGAAAATAGGAAAAAATCATCATACTGATATTGCCATCTAGATTTCAGATTACCTTAATGTTCATATAAATATGTCATAAAATCATCTTAAAATCTGTTTCTTTTCCTTGACTTACACTGAAATACCTGGTGAGCAGCCAACCCAGGCATACAAGAGAATCATTGACATGAAGCACTGCGTGCAATACTGAAACCTGCATTCAAATACAGAGACTTGCTAATGTTTTTCACTTTAGCTGGTTTGTGCAGCAGCTCAGACCCTTTGTGTCAACTCTCCTAATTAAATTGAAAGCTAAATAGCAATGCAGATCTTGTTATATGCTATTATTAGTGGAATTCAGCAGGAATTCCACTAATAATAGCATATAACTCAAGAACCCAATAGATGTCAATCAAAGTTCAAGCTTCTGATTCTACCCTTGGTTGTTAATTAACTGACAGAATGCTTCAATTCAGTTTATTACTAATATCTAAGGGATGTGCTGTGCCTTCCACTTGCACAGATACAATTTCTGGGACACTCCTTATACCATGTGAGTGCACAAACCAAAATAAGAATCAGAAATGTAATTTTCAGCACCCCACATGGAAAGGGAGGGTTTCCCCCAGTTGCTTAAGTGTTATTTGAACAGGATGTGTTAAAAATAGAACCCAAGCACTGACTCCCCATGAGTTCTGCAAAACTGGGCAAACATAAGCAAAGGAACTCAATGGATCATTAAGGATGATACAATAAAACATTAGTAGCCTAAAACACTAAAACACTATTTAGAAGCACTCCTGCTCTTCTTTGAGAAGGTCCATGACTAAATCCTAGATTAAGCTTGAATACAGATTTTTCAAGCAGCAGAAATCACTTTCTCAGAGATATCAACATTTGCACTGTTCTACATCAGATTTCACTGGTAGCAAAAAAGATCCTCAAAAATGTCTTTGTAAAGAGCATTAGACTACATCCATTTCTCCCCTCAGAATCACATGAGCCTGCAATCAGTGCAGTGTGAGCTTTCTTGAATAAAGATGAGACAGTATTCAACTACCAAGCACCTGCAGACGCCACAAACAATTCATCCATGAAGAGAACCATCAATATGGAGCAAACAGCTTGAGGAGGATCAAAGAATCATTTAGGTTGGAAAAGACCTTTAAGATCATTGAGTCCAGCTGTAAAGCTGAATGATCTGTTGTAGGATTTACCGTGATTTAGAGGAGTGGATAGAAAGGTGTTCAGCTACTCTCTGTCCATTTTAAGACAGAGATTTGCTGCCATGTACTACAACTTGGAGAGAGAGATTTCAGAGAACAAAAGGTGGACGTTCCATTCAGTAAAAGATGGAATCCAGGTGGGTGCAGAGCCAGATGCCAGTTTCCATCCGAAGCAAAGAGTTAATGTACTCCAAATGCAAGGAAAGAACAGCTGCACATCCACAGTGGAGAACAGCCGCACATCCACAGTGGAATAATCTCTATTTGTGGGTGCACAGAGAAGAAAGTTTTTCTCCTCGTGGCTTCAGAGGGTAAAAGTGTAAAAAGGGCAAAAGCTCCTATATATGAAGATCTGACCTTGAATTCTTACAGGTGAGAGGACAGCTTGTCTACAGTATCGGTGGAGGATAATAGGCAAGCACAGGTGGTTCTCCTAAAATAGTCTTTGCTAAAAATCGTGAAAAATGACAGCTTTTATCCTAGTTTAAAATAAAGCCTCTTTGCCAGGGCTATTATCTTTACACTGTCGATCAAGCTGGCTGCCGAGAAATGGACTGAGCAGACGCGCTCACAGGCACTTAGGGCAACGCTATAGAATTACTAAGAAAAAACCACCATCATCAATCCGTTGAAATGTTAAAAAATGCCTTTAAAATATTGCCTTTGGCTGCAGTCTCATTTGCATCTCACTTCGGGAAGCCTGTAGAGTTTGCAGTGACAGCCCTGACATGCACAATTCCTTCCGAAAAACATGAATGAAAGACCCGTATGGCGGGGCGGGGCCCAGCGCGCTCCGTTCTCGGCAGTGTCACAGGGATGGACGCAGGGGATGCCAATGGCAGTGACCGCAGCCCAGCGGGTCCTCCTGGCGGACCGGCTCCCGGCGGCCACACCGCGTCCATTCATAAACGCAGAACTGCTGAGGAGCAGCGCCTGCTGCGCTGCCCCGGCCACCCGCAGCCCGGAAGGGAGCACGGCAGCCCCGAGCGGGTGTGTGCACACGCGTGGCCACCCTCCCCGGTGCCTGTTCCCCCGCCGTGGGCGGCAGCGGGCTCGGGGGAGCGAAAAGGAGAGACGGCGAGCGAAGAGGGGCGGTGAGGGGCGGTGGGGGGCAGCGGGCGGGCTGCTGACGGCCAGACCCCTCTGGCCCGCCGCCCCAGCCCACCCGTGCCCTCCCTCCCTTCGCTATCCTCAGCTATCCATCTCACTCCAGCGCCCCTACCGCTCCCTTCGAGACGGCCGCCGAGCAGCCCCGGCGCCCCCGCTTCCTCCTTCAAGGATGAATGGAAGCGGGAGGAGGCGGGCTCCAGAAGAGGCGCCGCCCCGCCTCGCTCCCTCAATGAGCGCCCGGGAGGGGCCGCCTCGCCCCCGCCCCACGTCCCCGCTCCGCTCCGCTCCGCTCCGACCGCGGGGGACGGAGCGCGGCCGCTGCGCCGCCGGGGAAGGAGCCGCGCGTTCCGCGCCCGCCGGCAGCCGAGGGGACCCCGCCTGAGGGGCTGCCGTCACGGGCCGGGCGCCGTCCCGGTCCCCGCGTCCCGAGCCCCTGTCTCTGTCCCGGAGAATCACCCCGCGCTCGATGTCCCCAGCGCCGGGCGGGGGCTGCGCGAGCGGGGAGCAGCATCCTCCGGAGCGAGCTGAGAGGCGGAGCCGCCGCCGTGCCGGGAGCGTTCAGCACCTCGGCCCGGGGGACAGGGGCGGGAGCCGGCCGGCAGCCGCGGCCGTGCGCTCCGCCACCCCTTCCCGTGCCCGGCCCTGGACGCCAGCGGCCGCCGCCGCAGCCCCTCGCTCGCCTAGGGGGAGCGGTTTTTTATGGCCCTTTCCGCGCAGCCCGAACTTTCCCCTTCGGCTGGGGACTGCCGCCTTTCCAGCGGGGTGTGCCAAACCCACCCAGGTTTCCAGCCATCCTCCGTGCAAAACCCATATCGGGAAGGGAGGACGGGAAGTTTTGGGGAGCTCGACTCACCCAAGACGTTCCCAACGAGAGCCACAATGAATACGACGATGTAGCCGGCGATCAGCGCCCATTCATATTCCTTGGGATGCAAATACTCCTTCCAGAGATATCGCAGAAACTCCTCATCATCGTAGTCGGAGGAAGGGGTTAAAAGAGCCTCCCGCGTTTCATTTAGTTCCGACCCACTCGTCCAATTCCTGTACGGAGGGGAACCATCCTCCGGTTGAATCCCGGACATCCCTAGTGGTTGTTCCGGAGGCTGGGGAAAAAACAACAACCAACAAACCCAAACCCAGACCCTCTCAGGGCATCCGAGCTTTCTCCCGCCCGTCCATCGAGGCTTGTGGTTGCCAGTGCGAAAAGCGGGGTGTGGGGAGAAAAATGACGCGGGAACTTACGGGAACCAATGCGGGAACAGGCTGGGGATCCGCGTCGGTCCCCAACCCGCCCTGACGAGCCTTTTCCCCCACCGGGCAAGGGGTGCAGCCTCCGCGGGGGAGGCTTCACCCCCTGAACTGCCGTGGAAAAGGTGGTCAGGGCAGGTTGCATGCCTCAGGTGCCGGAGTGCACCCGCCCCGGCTGGAAAAGTCACGTCCGTTTCAGACGATGTCGATTTTTGTTCCCCAAACCATGCACACGCACCCTCACACACCCCCACATCTCTGCATGCCTCCCCCGCTCTTCCTCCCCCCGCTTCAGCTCATCCTCAGCTCCTCATCCCTCCCCAACCCTACTTCCAGCTTGCCCGTCCCTCTTCTGACTCTGCTTCTCCTCGGTTTCCCACACAAGCATTTCCCTTTAGACCTTTCTACATTAGATTCCAGATATATTCAAGATATTTGTAAATTAAAGGCTGTGGAAGGCTGCGGAGGGAGGAAGCACAGGGTTAAAGGAGCCATTAAAAAAACAGTGGCTAATGAGGATGCCTCATTTCTGTGCTGCTCTGAAAGTTACACTAAAACAGGAACACTGGGTTTCACAACACTGGTGGGAAATCTAAGAGAGCTGAGCAGATAAATGGGAGGTTTCATTGGATTTGAAGATTGTGAGACCTCACTGTAGCTTGAGTTTAGCATGCATTCACTGCGCTGAGGATGTTTCAACATCCAGCTTGGGATCTCGATACAGCAACTACCCCTCAGCTATTCTGAAACGGGCTCAGCTGGCAGGAAGCTGTTCAAGAGAACCCAGAAGTGCTAGTTAAACAGCATTATAGGTTTCCTGGCTTCTGGTCATTACTTCTTGAAATATTTTCATACTTTGCCAAGTGTACAGTCTCTGAAGGAGAAGGGATAGGTCTGAACTTGTCCCTGCTTGACTGATAAAATCCCCTCTTCTTCAGGCAATCTGTTCACTTCATATCTGAATAATTTAATGAGTCTGATAAAAGTGCCATTTCTATTGGGACATGGCACAACTAGCTCAGTTAAACATTTCAGTGCAGGGTCTGCACCTCCATAGAAATGGAGGAAGTGTTTTGATGCCACTCCCAACACAAGCATAATAGAGAGGCAAATATTCATTCATTAACACTGTGCATAGAGTGCTTAGCTCTAGTCAGTACTTTAGGCTACCCAAGTGTTTTTTAGCAGTGTGCAGCCTTCTCTACTGCCTTCAAAGTTCAATGCAGCATACCTACACCTGGAATACCTCCTCCTATTTCTGTAGACCTACTTGCCTTGCTTTAGTTCCTTGTTAAACAAAGAAAAAAATTCTTTCCTATTCCACAGGGAACTCGAGTGAATCTTTTAGTCTAAATTTGTTACACAGTGAAATATACTCAGATATACAGGAATGATCAGCATCTGTCTTACATAAATTAGAAGGGTAGAATTTGAAAACACCATAAACAAAGATTAGATACTCTGCAGCTAACGGAAACACCTAAGGTTATATTAGTTGAGGAGTGAGAAGAATATTGAGAAGTGATTTAAACTCTCCTGACAGTGTGGGGCCCTATTTAAGGAGCTTGTCATGGTCTTTGCTAGTGGTGAAGGGATTTAGAGAATGACCATTTGGTAATCAATAACAGACAATCACACTCATGCTCCAGCTTGTTTCCTCTGCTAAAATGTTTGTAATTCCACTATTTGCTTCCAAGTTGTCCAAAAAAATCAAGTAATGTCTTTTTTGACATAAAGTTTCTTCTTCTGACACCAGTAGTGACTCCACCTGCAGTGCTGCATGCAGCTCTGAGGTCCCCAGCACAGGAAGGACATTGACCCTTTGGAACGAGTCTAGAGGGACATCAAGGTGATCAGAGGGATGAAGCACCTCTCCTATCAGGAAAGGTTAAAAGAACTTGGATTGCTCATGCTGGAAAATAGGTGGCTTAGGGGTGACTTAATTGTAGCTTCCCAGTAACTGAAGAGAAAGATGGAGAGGGACTTTTTACAAAAGTATGCAGTGATAAGACAAGGTAGGGGATGGATTTAACCTGAAAGAGAGTCGGTTTATATGAGACATCAAGAAGAAGTTTACTGTGAAGGTAGTGAGGAGCCGAAACAGGCTGCCCAGAGAAGTTGTGGATATCCCATTACTGGAAGTATTCAAGGCCAGGTTGGATGGAGCTTTGAGCAACCTTGTTTGCTGGAAGGTGCCTTGCCTATAGTAGAGGGGTTGGGATTAGATGATCTTCAAGGTCGCCTCCATTCCAACCCAAGCCATTCTATGATTCCTATAAATAGTAAAGGAATGGAATTAAAAAGGCATAAATATTTGGAAAAAGCATGAATTTGTGAAAAACTTGTCATAAGACTCATTCTTGCTTTCAACAAGATTACAAATTTGATTGATAAATACATAAGTAATAGATTATGCAGATTAATTAGCTGCTTAAATTCAGTATTCCTGGAGAATAGGAAGACTTGGTTTTGATTGATACCATACATTCTGATCAGGGAGCAGGCTAGTAAAAAAATCAATGCAGCATGTATTATAAAGATTAAAAATGGGTTAGCTAACAGATCCCAGAATGAAAAGGTAGACAAAAAATCATTGCTGAGCCTATGAACTCCTACTGTCAGCTCTTGGTTCTCTTATTCTTCAATGACCTTGAAGAAGCTGGCAGGTTACCCAAAGATGAGGTATGATCAGCTAAACACACATGCTCATCATGAATCTGTAGCCAGAAAGCTCAATTTGATCCTTGGTTGTATAAATGAGTATGCCTGTGAAAACAGATTAAGTTTTAAAGTATGAGTGAAACATAACTTAGTGAAAATATTCACCATGTACAAAACCTCTGCTACCGAGGAAATGATTTTCAAAAGCAGCCATTTTTGCTATGCATTTTAAAATCAAGATCAAATGTCTTTCTAAGAGATAAGTGCTAGATGAGATGAGAATTAATTCCGAAAAATCACATGACATGGAATGCAAGAGGTCAGACTAGATGATTATGGTTGTCCCCCTCTGGCTTTCTAATTTGTGAAAGTGTGTTAGCTAAATCAATTCCCCTGATGAATTTTGGTTCTGATTTATCTTTTCTTTTAATTATACTATCGGCATCAATCTTGGTGCAACAGTTTAAATCTGTTCCTTTCTTATGGAAGTGTACAGCAAATGTTCAAAATTATGTAATTCTTATTTTAACTGGGTTTTTTTGGGTTTTTTTCCGTTCAAAGCCTGAGTAACATGTGGTTTTACAAACTTCTATAACCAAAGAATACACTGGTGACACAGCACTTAAAAGAAGCTTAAATTCAATGGTGTATCTGTTAACCTTCTTATCTCAGGAGAGTACTTTCTGGTACTTTATTTATCTAAAAGGTTCACATACATTGATATCTCGTCTAATCCATAACTTTCCATCACTAATCCAAAAATACTGAAATTAAATTACCAGCCCTAGAAGATATGTCTTGTGGCTTTCAACATCACTTATTATATGATATTAGACCATGTGAATATAAATCAAACAGAATTTTATGCTTTATTGCATCTGATAGCTCACAGGAACTGACATTCATAGAACCCTACTTCAGCATCCAAGTTTATCGCTTCATCAAACACATTTCCCCTTCCATAACAATAATTTTATTTCAGACCCACATTTTTATTAATCACACAAATAGGCAGCATTTTTTTCTTCTGTCAGAGACTAGCCCTTTCATTTAAAAATCTATTTGATTCAGAGGATTAGTTCCATAGTAGTCAAATACCATATTAAATTTGGAGCTCTTTTTTTCAGGCCAGAATTAATTTTGAATTTTTTGCAAATTGGTTTAAGAGGCAGCTCAGCTGTGGAGTTTCTGTTCTGCCTTTGTTGAACATTTTAGCAGGTGATTTTGTTGTCGGGAAGCAAACCACATGAACACAAGCACTTAAGAGAAACAGACTGCTGTGTCTGTTCCTTTCCCTTTCCCTTTCCTCATGTAACAGTTTTTTTCTATTCTTTTGTCGCTCTCCTGAAATATGCCCCTGTGACTAGAAAACCACCTGCCTTAATGTTTATTTACTTGAGTCATCCTGGACAATGAAATTCCAGATATTGCCCATGAAGATCCTCTGGTATCTTTCCTCCTATAATGGTATTTCAAAGTGGAAGTGCTGCTACCTGGCAGCAGTACTAAATAGTTTCTGAGAAGCAGATGGACTATTATCAACTAAATAGTGAAGACAATAAATGAGCAAGTAGAAACAAGGTAAGAGCAAGAAAGGAAGACTGAAAGAAAAAGCCAGGGTTAAAAACCTATACAGCCATAAATTTCATTGGGGTGATACGGATAGTGGCCATCAGACAGTGAGATGAAAAGGACCACAAAAGATAAATTGGCATTTTACTATACTATTTGAATGAAGTAATCAGTTACCCTTATAAGTAAACAATGATGTTCCATCACAAAATGCATTTGCAACACCATGTTTCCTATAGATCTGTTCTTGTCTTAGCATCAATTCAGTGATGAATTATAGGTTAAAGATTTCAACTGATAAGAGATAGTCCTCAAACATGCTGTTAATTTTTTGAACTGGGCATATGAGAAGCATCCAGCAATTACCCTTGTTTAGGCAACCTCAGGCATTTTTCTCTTTGAATGTAGAAAGCAGGATCCTGTTAAGCAGGATCTTGTTTTAAACAATTAAAAAACTTGCAAAGGTATTATTACCCCAATATAACAGAGTACAAACAACACTCTATTGATTTATTAGCTGACTAGCACCATTAAAATAAGTCAAAGCTAAGATAATTTGCTCTGTTTCTAGTAGTGATCAGATAAGAAAAATTAGCTGTTGGTTAGCTCATGCCATCTTCATTATTAATATCCACCAATGCAGAACATATTTGAAGTGAAAAATTCTGATTGCAGTCTCATTCACTCTACTGTAAATTAGAAGTATCTTCATTCATGTCAGTAGAGTTATGCTGCTGTAATACAAATTAGAATAATAGAATGCACAGTTGTTCAAATTCAGACAAACTGAAAGCAATATGAGAATCTGATTCTCAGTGAAAACTCTGCTTTCCAGCTGGGAACAGAATAGCCTAATATCATTCCTATATGTTAAAGACAGAATTTCCAAGGGTGTGCAATACAAATATATAAAAAAGTGCACTGCTGTACCGTGCTTTTCTTGGGCCATGTGCTTATTAACAGCCAAGTACTAAAAGGGGTTTTAAAACTTCTTTTTATTTCTTTTACAAAAAAAAAAAAGGTTTTGATATATGAAAATGAAAGTGTACCATCTGCAGTATTCTCTCCTCCATCAAGTCTACAAATATTTAAAAGAAAACACATTTAATGATCAGAGCACAAATCCAAATATAGATAGAACAAACTACAAGACACCTTTCCTGAAAATGTCTCTGAACCGTATATGGAAGCTGAAAAAGGGATGTCTGTTTACTCTTGTTTGTTTGGTTTTTTTTTTTTTTTGTTAAGTCAAGGCATGCCCAATGTTAATTTCAGTCAGCAAGTTTAAATATGTAAAAAGAAAATTATTCTTAACTTCATAAATATATGTGAGCACTGAAAGTCATTTCTGTAGAAGCTAAGATAAATTTATTATAACTCCATAAAAGATGTTAAATTAAGCAGTTTGAATGCTACATTGCAGTCAAGAGCTCTGAAGACAGAGAAGTAAAATTTGAAATAGATCTTTTTTCTTAAAATTATTTTACCTGGAATATTCTTCTCACCCATTTGGAAATAGCAGAGGACTTGTGGTGTGATCTGAAACTAGATAGATGCTTTCATATTAAATATTTTGAGGAACAAAAAGGAAGAGGAACACAGCTTTTGTTTTTAGTAAATAATTTTGTTATTTAAAGGAAATAAAGACCTTTCAAATGAATTAAGCACAAAAAAAGTATGATTTATTGCAATATTTTCATGGTGATTACAGCATTGGATCTGCCCTTAGCAACATGGTGCAAGGAACAGTCTCTGTTCTGCAGAATGTACATTTTAAGCAGATGAGATAGATTAGGAATGGGAAGTGAACAGTGACAAAGATGACTTTTAAGGGACTTATCACTTTCAGTATTATCAAAGCTAAATGACACCAATATGTATCATAGGTCTGTGACCTGTACTTTTCTGTTTGGGTTCACTGGCCTCCTCAAAATAAAAGAACTACATAGTGCTATTGCTTTCATCAAACTGGTTCTTACTTTGTTCTCTAATCCCTCCTGTTGCATAAGGCCAATGAACCCTCCAATCATGGTTACATCTCTGGCAGTGGCCAGGAATAGATGAGTAGAGGAGAACATAAGGGTAAGGCAAGTTTGCAATGGTACTTCCCAACTTTCTCTCTTTGAGCAAGCTGCTAGTTAGCAGCTTCCTGAGGCAAGTCATTATGTCTGGCTAATAGGTGTTTATGTGTTTTTCCCAACAGTTTTGCTTAATTGTTTTCTGAGCCAACCTGAACCTCTGACTTCCACTGAAACTAGAAGCAATGACTTCCACAGTTTGTTACAGTGTTCCTCCTTTTCTACCTTTAAAAGTGTTCCTAAATAATTTTATTTTATTTGGTTTGTTGCTCATACAGTGTAAAAATGGAGTATTTCCCTTTCCATTTTTTCCATACCATTTTCGACGCACTTTTCTTCAGTCAAGTTCTCCTTGAAACTATCTCCATTTCACCAATAATTTTATTTTTGCTAATTAACTTAGCATAATAGAAAACTTTCTTACCTTTTATATTCATGCCCTGAATCATCTCTGATCTGTTTAAATAAGGTCCAATTATCTCAGGGTTTTTTTTTTTTTTCTGTCACTTGTTTGAATTTGTTTGGTTGTTCTATACACTATGCTTCATTTGAGTACAGCATTCTGTAACTTCACCACCAGATGAATCATCTCAAATGGCACACTTTCTGGCACATTGGTTTTCTGATAGTAAGTTTAAAAACTTACCAATTTTTATTTTAAGTTTAATCAATAGATTTCTTTTTCCTTGGATAGACTGTGTCCCTATTATCAGTTCAATCTTTTATTAAAGTTTCCCTGTACTTAACAAGCTGACTCTGCTCTTTATGCTGTTTCTCAGACAAACTGACACTGCACTCTGTCTAACCCTATTCATGGCACTCACAACACTTCTCAGGTCATCTTTATTCAAAGATTTTCTATAATCTGTTGCTACTATTCTACAATATGACCTCTTGGGATTTCCATTTTAAAGTTAAGTTTTCAGAGAACAAAAGAGAAGTATTTTGTCATGAGGAAAGCATCAAAAGCATTTGTTTTCACGTCATTGTTCACCCCTTGCTATTTTGTTTCTTGAGGTGTGATTTCTTATTCTGTTTAGGTATGTGTATTTTCACATGGCATTTAAAGATTTTAGTGCTGCCTTGATAGTTTATTCCATGCCTGCTTTCTTTTTTTTTTTTTTTTTTTCTTAGCCTAAGAAAATATTTTGTTTAGGTAACAGGGAAGAGCTTAATTTCCTCCTATTTTCAATGAACTGTTGCAGGAATATTTTTCTCATTCATTCTATGAGCATGTAGGTGGCTATACATTACTTTGGACTGCAATATGCAGAACTTTGCAATAATTTCCCTTCTTGTTACAAGGTTTCTTGTGATAGAAAAACATGTTTTGTGCATCAGAAATTGAAGTAATAATGGCATTCAATTCTAAAAGAAAAACATAGAATTTCTTATACATTTTGTCACAGAATCATAGAATTATTAAGGTTTGAAAGGACCTCCAAGATAATCAAACCCAGCCATTAAACCAGCACTGCCAAGTCCACCACACCATGTCCCAGGCACCACATCTACATGTTTCTTGAACACTTCCAGGGATGGTGATTTCACCACTTCCCTGGGAAGCCTGTTCCAGTGCTTCTCACCCTTTCAGTGAAGAAATTTTTCCTAATATCAAATCAAAACATCCCCTGGCACAACTTGAGACCATTTCCTGTTGATCTATCACTTGTTAGCTGGAAGAAGAAACCAGTCTCCACCAGTTTACAGTGTCCTTTCAGTTAGTTGTAAAGAGCAGTAACATCCCTCATGAACATCCTTGTGTCTGGACAAAGCCCACTTGTCTCAGTTGCTCTTCATTAGTCTTGTCCTCCAAGATCTTTCAGCCTGTGGGGCCAAAGTGCACCGTTTTGCCAGCACAGACTGCACTGGTTTCTTTCTCTTCTGCACTTTGCTACTGCATCTATAAAATGTATCTTTACTGGGGATATTGTTAGAGAGAAGTTGGAAACTCAACACCAAATCAGTGTGAAGAACTTGATCGTTCAGGCTATAAGATATGCTGGGCCAAAAAAAAAAAAAATTAAAAAGTTGCCTGTGCTACAAAATGACTAAAACTAGAACCTTTAGTGGTCTTCTCCAGCTCCTCAAATACTGGTCATTGCTTTCTCTTTTCGTCTCATACTGTCAGTGGCATGTTTCAGTAAGTCTTACCTTGACTGGCTGTGCATTAAAGAATATTATTATTACCCAATGTCCTATTAGACAGTGGCTGGCTCGGTTTTTTAGTCTGCTAAACACCGTAAGCCAACAATTCAGCTTGAAAAAAGAAGAAAATAAAATACTGCAAAATGCCAATAAGAAAAAGAATTTTAGAATTTCTAGATACAAATCAACATTATACTGCAAAAAATAGCCTATCCCAAATATCAGATAAGCCTTTTAGTAAATTAAACCCATATTTTTTCATCTCAGCCAAGTCACCTGGCCTTTTAGAAGTCAAATCTAGCTTCAGTTCTCATGCCTGAGAATACCACTACTTATTATTATTATGGGCAGATTTTTCTCTTCCCTTTGCCACTTGACAGTATTTGAGCCTCAGATAATTATAGTTCTGCCTTTCTTACTGCGAAGATGTGTATATGCTTTGCAGGAAGAGCCTATTAGCTATGGAGGAGTGAAGGAAGAAGTCATTTAGGGACCATCTCTGCCACTGGTAAAGGCAATTTTGGAAGAATCAGCCCTGTGAGCAAACCTATGGAGACTTACCCACCTATTGTGCAGCACCACATTGGGGCTGGCAGGGCCCTGAATGGGCTCAGATGTGTGACAATACACACATCACTGTTGATTTGGGTCATCAGATGGAAACCCATCAGTACAGGAACTTCCCTTGCTTTTCCTTGAAGTTATAAGCAAGCTGCCAGATCAGAGTCATATTGTTAAAAAACTATTTAACAGCACTGAAAAGGAGAAAGACCTATTTTCCTGTGAAGTTAAAAATGTGAGGCAGTGCTTAATATGCTTTGAGTGATTAATATGAACCAGGAGATTGTAGCAGACCTGCACCTTTAAGTTCCTTTCAGCAAGGCTTTGGGGGTGAGGATGTCTCAGTCTCTGCAATTCTTCCAGTGATTGTGAAGATAAATAATCCACTTCTATGGGATTCAAGACTATAAACAAGACAGAGACTATGATACTTTTCATTCTTTCCTCTTCTAAAATGTAATTATATTGGCTGCACATTTTTCATTTACTGCTATAGAACAGCTTGCAAACAAGGCATCCTTGTCTCACTTTAATTTCAGCTGGATCAGATTAACCAAGATATTCAACTAAAGATCTAAACATCTCATGGCAAACCATGAGCAGAGTTTGGAAAAGTATCATTTGAAAAAGGACTACTCACTTTTTTCCTCCCAAGTTTGCTGTCTGTTTAAATGCTTAGACCTCAGATGTTTTTTGCTGTTTCTTTAGTGATTTTTCTTCTGACTACTTCAAAACTTTAGGTGTCAAAACCATTTCTGGTGAAGCACAGCTGAACTCTTAGAATTTTCAGCTTCATGAGGAGTCTGTATGTTTATATACATCATTGTCTGTTGCTTGCAATCATCTATAGAAAACTCTGTCATATTTAACCTCATCTTCTAGTTATTAATCTACAAACTGAGTTCACAGAATTTCCTTAGTGTAAATTTCTGTAAAAACATAAATTTTAGGTGCTATAAGTGAAGGGGGTGAAGGATGGTAAGTTTAACACCTAAATTTATACGAGTTACATAAATCCTGATAGCGATGCACTGAAAATATGCAGACTGAGTCCACTAAGTCCAAACTAAATGTCAGAACATGAGAAATCTGTCCCTTCCTTTAGCTATTTTGTTTCCTTTCTGTAAATTTGCTTAGTCATTCAATTTGTGTAAAAAAACCCACAATTTTTTCTGGCTTCAGTATATCTACTCACATCTACAATTACCTAAATGGAGTTGATTTATAACCTGTGTAAATATTTATGTATTTTTTTACAGGACTTATAAACTGCTCGTTCATTTTCCATTGCTCTTCCCCGAGGAAAAAGACTGAGCTGGATCATAAGATGGAGAATCTACACTGGAAAACAAACTGTTGTAAATGCACCCCAAATTCTTTGTTACTTTGTTGTTAAAGTTTACTGAAGGTCTCTAATTAAAATGTATATGTAGGGAGAAAGGACAATTAGGGGAAAAATACTAGAGTATGGTATAATTACACAGATTAGTGTTGTCCCATCAGTAATACTGTTGGAAGTGCTAGTGAATCTATCACTCAAAGAGCACATTGCTCTTTGAATATAGATCTTGAATATAGGTCTTGAATATAGGTCTTGAATATAGCTCTTTGAATATAGGTCTTGAATATATTTGTAAAAAAGTGGTGAGAATGTAAAACACCATGAGTATTTTTTTACAAAATTATAATATTTTACCATAGGAAACAAATCAGAAAGAATATCAGTACACGTGTCAAAAATTAACAGCAGGATGAAAGCAAACTACATGTTTCTGCTCTAACTCATGGCAAAAGAAAGAATCACAGAATGAAAATAGTAGTGGGAAATAAAGGATAGATCAAACAGCTTTTCTTCCAACAAGGTAAAAATAGGCTATAAAATTAATTAAGGTAAAAAAATTAACTACCTTTTAGAAGGTCTAATAATCAATATATACAACAAGAATATCCAGGCTTGTCACTGCTAATCGTAACTAAAGGTTTGGCTTAGCTTTCCTATGTTAGAAATTAGGTGAGATTTCTGAAGATTCCTGTGGAAATCCTATTGCCCATAAATTAACACACTATGGAATCCACTGATAATGTAATAAGATGCACCTTAAAATAAGCTAAATTTCTTTTCTCCACAAATCCAGCTTACTGTAAGTAAGCCAATTATACCCAGATAAACTATACATCTCCTGTTTTCACAAAATCACATGGCTGATTACAGTTGAACTGAGTAAACATGGATGATTACAGTTGAACTGAGTGTTTCTCAAGTTATATTCTTATCTTAAAACAAAATTAAGAAAAATATATTCTATCTTGAATATAAGATTGCAATATCTGTGAATAATTAATAAAACAGGCTTCACTTCTGGTTAAAGATGAAAAAATGTACACATCAGAATGATACAAAAAATTTTTGCTTTTTTATATTTTTTTAATATATTTCTAGCTCTGTATGTGGCAAGCACATTTCTCTCTCTCTCTGGGTTTTTCATAGAGGTGCACAGAGAGAAAGAAAGAGAAAACAATTTCTATTTCTGCTCCTTGTTTTTCCTATGTGGAATGTGTTTGGAGAATTGTTTACCTGGGGTGATTGCTTGATTGGATTCTGGTGAGGATTGTTTGAGCCTGATGGCCAATCAAATCCACCCGTGTCTGGACTCTTGAGAGAAGGTTACGAGTTGTGAGTTAGTTAGATATGGTAGTTAGAAAAAGTAGGTTTGTAGTTTTAGTATCTTCCTTTATATAGTATATTAATGTATTTTAGCATAGTTATAATAAAGAAATCATTCAGCTTTCTGAACTGGAGTTGGACATCATCATTTCTTCCCACTGGGTTCACTTGCATTTTACAATATCTGTAGACTATTATTGTATAATTACATAATTTCTTAGCTAACTCCAATACTTTTCCTACCCTTTTAGACAAACACATTCCTGAAATCCTATTCTAATCTTGCTTCTTCAGTGAACCAAGGCCGTTTCACTTTCCCATTTATTTAGACATAAACAATGTAGGGATAGAAGCAAAGGGAAGGCTTCAGCAGGGAGCTGAACCAAGAGCGGAATTACTTCATTGACAGTACTTCTAATTGGAGATTCTTATCAATTATGCTAATTTGCTAAACTTATAAAGGTGTTGAAACCCTGTATCACATGTGCATTTTATCATCTTAATCTTGTTTTGCTCTTAATTTTAGGGGCTATCAGGCAACAAGAACTTAGAAATTCCAATTTAGATATACAGATTACCGCCCCCCCCCCCCCCCAAATTTGTACCTGTGTGGTAGGTAAAATAACCTCACAGAACTGCAGTAATAATAGATTCCTAAAGTCTGTACTTGGGTCTTACTCAGCTCTCCTTCTACAGAGAATACGAGAGTCTAGAATAAGTTACCTGAAGACTGTCCTATATTGCTCTTCAGTAATACAAGATATTTGCACAGGAAAAAGTTTCCTCTTCCTAGACCCATTGACAGAGCTTAATATTGTAGGCTGAGAGTACACTGGATAGAAAGAAAAAGGGTTCACACTGCCTTCTGTACATCAAAGCATCTCCTAGGAAACTAGTATTTAATTCATTACCCAGAAACTGTTCCCTCACTCTGCTAGACACAGCGTAGTCAGATAATATTTCTCCACTCTGTGGAAAGGAATACAGTTAAGAGAGAATATAATTTTTGAAAAACATATAGTTATCTCTGCTGACTTCTGTTTGTATTTTTAAACCAAACATTTTTAAGCAGTAATAAACAAATCAAACATGAGTTATTAATGATTAACAAAGTACTCAAAACTGCAGTACTCAAGTAATACATTCATTTTAGAATTAATGGTTTGAACAGACATCTGGAAAATACATCACACAAAAAGGGATGTACCACAGATTCAAAGGTAGCACCTTTCAGTTCACCTCTGCTCTACATGTTCTGCTAAATAGTTGTTAACCAGTTTGAGAAAAGTTCTGCTGCTTAGAGTAGAAGTTGACTTCAGGTGAGCAAAGCATTTACAGCCTCCTTGTCTATGTGCTTGCCCCTGTAGTTGCTATATGTGGACTTAACTAATAAGTGAAGCAATGAATGCATCTATAATTTATTTAAATAGAGCCAAGGGCTCTTCTCTGGTCCTGAGTGAGTAGGGCACAGGCTACATATGTCAACACTACTTTGCTGTCAGCTTTGGGTCTTTTGATGGCCTCTCTACTGGTACTGGCTGTATCTATACAGTAAACTAAGCAAAGCCTTTGCAGTGCCTGAGTATGATTTGGAGGTTAAACTAGGGCAGGAGCCATTTCCAACATACAGTTTTCAGAACACCACACATTTTCCAAACTCTGTTGACATGAGCCACTCCAGGTTCCTGGCTTGTGTATTTGTCCCTGGATCTTCTTTGTTGCACTTCTTGAAGATAAGTGTAACATTTTTGATTTGTTCCTTGATTGTCATGACTTTTTTAAGATTGTAGAAAAATGAAATTTACCAGTCAATGTCAATGACATTAGCCGGTTCCTTTAGTATCACTGGATTAATCCCATCCCAAATAATTGAATTTGTTAAAGACTTCCTTAAGCTGTAGCTTCCTCTGGTGTAAATAGTGACATTTTCACACCCTCTCCAACTAGATGCAAAAGACCTGAAATCAGACCATGCCAGAAAAGACTATGAGAAAGATGTCACTGGATATTTTTGGCTTTTCTATGTCCTTTGCCATTAGATGAGCACACTGAGCCCAAACCCACATTTTTCTTAGTTTTCCTTTTGCTGTACATAAAGAAACTCTTATTTTCATTCATGCACTTCACCAGTTTCATCTCCAGCTAACATCTGACTTTGCGAACTCCAGCCCTAGATGTTTAGGCAATATCTCTATAGTTCTCAAGTAGCCCATCCCTTTTCACCTTCTTTGTATTTCCTTCTTTGGCTCAACACAATGGGAAATTTGCTTTCAGAACTGGACATGATAAAAATGTTCACAGTCACCTGATGTGAAAAGCTCAACTTGTACAAACACTTCTACTTCAAATGTGCTCGTAATTTTTTGAGGAGTTTTAAGTCAGGTCAGGAATCATCAATTTTTCAGAGCTAGCATAAAACATTAATAAATAACCCACTACATAAAATCACAGAATCATCAGAACTGCATCAATATCCTTATTTTTCATCTGTGTACAGCTGGTACTGCCAGGTGACCCAGCAGCACTTAGATCTTGTGTGGATAATGGTTGAACCATGGCCTACAAGGACCTGAGAAGTAAGAAGCAAGGAGCTGCTGGTTGCCTCTCCTGTTGATTCCAGCTGCCTGTCCTGTCACCCATATGACAGGTTGCTATGTCAATATTTATTTCCTGCTGGAATACACACTGTTTACTTACTTAGGATGGATTTTACTTGGAAGAGAAGTGCCTTTGATGTTTTCTGTGACAAGTACTACATGCATTGTGTTTGGACTGAGTTTTGAGTTAAATGAAATTAGGCAGTGCAGGTAATAAATCACAGCCCTTGAAAATTAGAACAAACTGCCTTGTTCTTATTCCAAAATGCAGCACTTAAAAGAAAACCACAGTAGCCTAGAAAACATTAAAAAACAGAATTAAAAGAAAACTAGTCATGTCTTAGAAAGTTATTATGGGAAGAGACACAAAAGAAAAATGTGGGAGGGCAAACAGGAAAATAGAGATATGCAGACCTATCTAATGACCCAGAGTCACTACTCACACTGTTGGAAATCAAACTCACGTCTCCCCATTTCAAACCTTGTATTTTATACATCAGACCTTTGCATCTCAGAACTACAGGACTGTGACCAGTGTGGCAATGTGGTCCATAAAAAAAAAAAAAAGAGGCATTCACAATCCTGAGCATTTAAATATATTCTTTACTTCAGAAAGAATATTCTTGAAGTAGTGGATCACAGCAGAGCTATGACTGTGTGTGCCATGTTATTTCAGCTGCTAATCAAAGCCTCCATTCCCTGTACTGGATACCTGTTATGGGTTACACACAGGGGAGGCTGCTGGAAAGGCTTGAACAGATGCTGCTCTTAATCAGCACCTATTAAGTTTTCTCCTGAGATCCGTTTGGCTCCTTGGAACATGGAGGAGTCACTTAGCTATGTCTAGGTCAGGTGCTCACAGGGGTGATGTTTAATGTAAGACATCATAAATACTGGTACAGAAAACCACTGTGCTTCAAGGCAGGCAGCCAAGTACCATCGCCAACAGCTTACAGCCCTTTGTGGGAGCTTCTATCTGAGTAAACAAGTGGTATTTATCATGAAAGTGAGGCTATGCCTATACTAACAAATTAGTATTCCATACACAATTCTCCAGAAATTGCATCGATGCTACTTAACTATTTTACTCTTCAAATCAGGACACTATGTCCATCCAAACTGTATTTCAATTCGCTAATATAAGCCCAGGTACAGTCTGAATGTGTACAGCTCCTGTTAATTAGAGGTCCCTGGAAGTTTGATGTAATTCTGAATGAAACACAAAGAATAATTTGTGTTTGAAAAAAGGTGTGTGGTGTAGCATCACATTAATATTTCCATTGATGCATGAGCATGACTAGACAGATCAACTATTATAACTCAAGGATTTATGTTACAGAGGTTCAACAAGGTTCTTAGAACAAGAGATAGCTTAGGGCCATTTTAAATTCTTCCTCTTGCTCCTAGCCTCGAGGCTTGTTCAATAACAGAAACTACAATTGCAGGAACGTGTCAGTGGGTCTAGCAAAGCCTAAGGAATTGTCATTTTAAAAAATCAGGAAACATTCTCAATGTTTTTACTTAAAGCCAATTGTTTTTGGTTCCTATCCAAGCATTCCAGAAATTTTTCTTCAGTGATGCAAGAGATGGCACAAAGTTCCTAGGGAGCAACTTGAAAAAAATTATTTAGTCAGTAGCTTCAAATACAAGGAAGGAGTACTATAATCTGTGTTATAATCCACATTTTTCTCACATTTATATTGCTCCCAGGAAACCAAGGACTGTTATCAAATTCTTTGAAGGATTATAACTTCTTACAAAGATGTGAGCTAAATAAACCAGCCATGGGAGATCTCATCTTATCAAGTATTGGCAAAGATGGGGATGGTGCTGATTCTTTCTGGGATATAAAACTTCAGGTGATAAAATTGATAGGGAATGCCTTATTGGAAAAAAAAAAAACCCCTCAGCAAAATCCCCAATAATTCTTCACTTCTAGAAAGGCATCAGAGTTGAGAGACACATCTTCAACATAAAACAGATAGCTCTAGGCACAGAAAGGTGTACACACTACATTTAGCACACTAAGATTTACTTCCCCTCCCCTCCCCCTCCATTAAGGATTAGCCAATAGAACCTTAAAAAAATGAGCATACTTGCATGGGTGCAAGTGACAAGCTTATATTATCTGGAGTGAATAACAAAATAAACCCTCTGATTTTCTTTTTATTTTATGACTGATTATGTATAAAAGAGGTGACAGAGATCCTAAAACAAAAAGGGCAAGGAATCCAAATTATTATGATTATGTATTGGGCTGACCGCAAAAATTCAAAGCCCACAGAGTTTCTGTGTTAGGCAATAACACATGAGGCAATAATGTCTCCTGGGTTATAGATGCTTGGATACAGAACAGATGAAGACTGAAGGAAGTACCATCAACTCATGGGAAGCTTATAACATGTTTTTATTTGTGAAGAATTTGAAAGGTTTCCAGCATGCTGATGGCAGACAAATTTCAGACCCAGCATTACACCATTTCATTTGAAAATAAAAGCTCTTCTATACATTAGGATACAGGCTTAGAAGAGCAAACTGTTGGTTAAAAAAATAAAGAAGGATCTCACCAAAGATATCACCAAAGCTCTCCATGACAAAACCTATTCAGTTATCTATGCCAATATCTGAGTCCAGGCACTGGAACCTCAATGTCCACAATTCAAAATGGTTAAAATTGTTCTGGAACTGGTTTTTAATCAATAATTCCTCTGCTAAAATATTCTGGGGAATTGTTCAGCAGGTAGAACAGGCAAAGAAATATTCCCAGTAGAGTCTGTGAATAAAGAATCCTCCCGTCCTGCAGTCAGCTTAGCTATACTAAGGCAGCCTAATCCTGTCAGTTCTATATGGGACTGGAAAATGAACCTGGACATTGTCACTTTGGTGACACAGATGCAACCTGACAAAATTTTGAACATATCACCAACGTAGAATTATTTTATACCTTTCCATCTAGGAACAGGCCCTGTCTTCCATTTTGTACTGAAACACAGAAAAATTTTCAGATATGCCACTTTGTGGATATGCAAGTAGCATGTAAAAATAATAGTTACAGTTGCTGACAGTTAAGATGCTTCTGTTGGAGGAAAAAAGATCTCCTGATCTCGAGGGATATAACTTTATCCTTAGGATAATGTAATTTAAGTATGATTAAAAACAACCCTTCTAATTCTCCCACCTTCAGCACAATTATATTTCAAAAATACAGCTCAAAACTGTAGCACATTTGATAGTATGTGCTAAATAATTTCCTTTTTCCACTGACTGACAATCGCATACTTTCATTGAATTATTTCCTAGACAACCTAGTGAGAGTTCTGTGATTTCCATTATTAATTTTTTTTTTTTTTTTGAGCTGATAGTAGACAGGAACTCCCATGACTGTCTTCATTTTGAGAATAAATGAATAATAAAAATGGGATTTTTCTTTGTCCTACACACAAAGCCCTTTTTTCCTCAGTACAAAAGGGAAAGGACATTTCATTTCTCTGGTCATCTTCTCAGTCATTTTTGCACCCGGAGAGCACCCTTCTTTGACTGCTTTTCACCCTTTTTTTCCTCATGGGTGTGCATTCTTCCAAGAGTCTTCAGGCCTCTTCAGTTGCACCCAGTCAGAGGGAAACCTCTCACAAAGTGTAGCTCATCTTTGTCCTGGCTCTGATATTTGGCTAATTTTTTAGCAGTTGTTAATTTTTATAGGTGTCAATCTGTAAAGAAAGCTGAACTAGACATGTTTTGTTTAAACTGAGTTTGTTATTGTCTGTTGATACATTCACAGAAACCAGTACCACCTTTCAGTACAAGAAATATCTATACCAATCTCATTATTTCCTGGGATTATTTATGGTCCAAGAAAACCATCGCAAGTTTGATGATAGTTAAATTCAATCCTGTCTGCTGGAATTCCAACATGGCAGTTCTGCTGGCATCCCTGATACTTGACCCAAACTTGAAAATTCCATCATTTTGTAGTTGCTATGCCAACAAATTATTGGCTATGAGCCAGCTTCACAAACTGTCAGCAGAAAACCCTGGGAAACCTGTGTGACCCTGAAGGCCATGTAGGCACCTGCCATTGGGGAAGTAAGAAGAAGAACCTGGCGCATGCATGGGGATTGGAAGAGTTCATTATCATGAAAATCTGATTTCTGTTTGCCTTAAAAGTTAATGATACTAGCATTCCCCTTAATCAGAAATTGAATGGCTCATTGCTTACACAGGCGCAGCTTTGAAAGGATTAACAGGAGCTCCTCTGGGCAAATAGGTCAGCAAGTCCTTTGGCTTTGCAGGACAACTGCAGGAAGTGTTCAAAGTGTGGCTGAATGAGTTAAGCTATATACCTCTGAAGACAGAACACAGATACCAGATTCTATTTAATAGAGGGCGTTCTCTTGGCGTATGCTTTATCTATGGCATGACAAAATAATTTAGATGCCGAACCGGAATATCCAAGTCAGGACTGTCATCTGCCTAGAGTCAGAGTGGAGAGAGAAAGCAAGGCAGAAAAATCTCTAGAGAGTTGAAATCTTAGACTTGTCTAGCAGCCTTCCCTGACCACAGAAGGAACTTGAAGAAACTGTGTTTTAAACTTGTGTCTTTGTCAATTGTTTAAAGATAGACAGAAATGTTTTACCATGGTATAAGACTTGAACAGGTGCCGAGTAAGAATAAAGGACTGTTGTGTGCTTCTACCTGGAACTTTAAGAGCGGTAATCATTAGACCCCAACCTGAACTTGACACATGTAACTCAGATCACTCTCAAAAATAAAGGTGGAACTTTCTAATGCTACCTAGCCAATTCTTACTAACATATGGAAGAGAATGTACCTCTGAATCTACTTTAGAAATATCTTGTTTTCTATCCTGTGCAGAAAGCTGTATTCACTTCAGTTTAATCCAGAGACGCCAATGAAAGATTTCCCTTTTTCTTCTGTTAATTGTTTATGTTTAAAATATTTAACTTTTATGTAAGTCTGTTTGTGAGGTTTGGATATGTGAGTTAAAGAACTACAAGCTGAAAATTAAATATAATTGAACAAAAATTTAATCTTTGAAACCAGATTTAATTTTACTTTTATATTTTTAAATTACTTACAGCAAATATCTTGTTCTCCTAACTTTTTCATTCCACTGCTACTCACATTTTTAACTTGGCCAGTTACAGCTGATAAAATAGCATTAGACATTCTTGTTTATTTCAAGACTATTCTGCTTTTTAGATGTGGTAAAGTCTGCTATTTCAGAAAATTTTAATTAGCATGCAAGACAAAATATTGTACAAGATATGTGGATGTCTTATCAGTAATAAACCAGCTCAATAGAATCTGATGATATTACATCAATTAATTCTTTAAAATGCAATATAATGTGTACAGCATACTCCTGTTTGGTAACCTGTTCCTTGAATTTCCATTGTTAATAAATGGATGCTAAAAATTGTTTTGATAGGTTATAAGGTATTTCATGGTCTTACTTCCTGATTAGTTTACTGCTATTTTTAATATTGGTATAAGAATTTGTAGTATGTTCTTCTCAGTATTTTGTCTAGGATTTATTTATCGAGTAGTTTACTAAAAAAGTTAATTGATAGAAAAGAAATGGCAGCTGAGCAAACCTAAGTGCAGGGCTACTCAGAACAAATACAGAAGTATCAACATCTGAGAGACTTGCATCTTTTTACTGTCTATTGTTAACTTGTACTAATTCTGAATCATGAGATCATGATCATCATCACTTTCACCATAAGCAGGTGAGGAAAACGCTCAATAATATGAATGTGTTGTACAAATTCAAACATACTTATAACTGAAACTGCATTTGGTAAGTTTTGTGATCTGCCAGTTCCCTGAAGGTATGCATGGAAAAGAAAATAAAGTAGATGCAAAATGAATAGTTGGGTAAATATGAGGGAAATTACATGCCTACAAACCTTTGATTATTTCTATAATAAATTAATCTATAATATCCAAGCAGATTTGGATATCTGCTTGGCTTATTAGTAGACACAATGATTTAGCCATGCAGATTTTCATCTCAAGAAAAAGATGCTGTTCAAACTGGAGTTAAAAATAACTGGGTCTGTGCTGTTTGTTTTGGGGTGTACTTCCCAAAAGTGTGTCATTAACACAGTGACTTAAAGGTGACCCTCAGAATTATGGGAATTATGCCCATAAAATGGAAAAGTAAAACCAAAAAACTCCACAACAGCAACAAAAAAACCACCCAAAAATCAACACCATCTATATATATATATATATATATATATATATATATATATATATTTGCCTTCTTTTTTGTTCTCAGGAGTATATAATAGAAACTTAGTAAATATCTGATATTTTCTGAGAACTAACCAACATCCTCTGACACATACTATGCTATTTGAGACTTCTTAAAGTGGCTAAGTGTATGTTTAATGAAACCAAAAGAGAAAGTCTATCACTATCTGTCTTTCCCTTTTAATTTTCCTGGGGTTTTTTTTCATATTTAAAAGTTATTTTTATGCAAGTACCTCTATTATATTCATCTGTAGCCTGGCATGTCTTATCCAGGCTTGTAGTACATCAGCTCTCCTTAGGATAAAATCTATTTCTGTGATTGTAATAATTTTCTGGTATGTAGAATTGGACTTTGTGCTTGTCTTTTATGGTATAATATCTCAAAGAGCACAGATGTGGAACCCAACTCACAATATGCAAGCAAGAATCAAATTCTGTTTTCTTTTACATCCAGACAGCCCAGGAAAGCCAACAGAATGAATTACATTAGTGAAATTTTATCAGTAGCAAATTGCTTTAGGATCCTTGCTGAATTACAGCTGGTCCCTCCTTGGATACAGATAACACTGATGGATCATCTAACTCTGTCAACAGAGCTCATGGATTTTCTGAAGTTCCAGAGCTGATCCCTGCAGGTAGCAGCAGGGTATAAAGTGACCTTACATTACCTATACACTACATTATGTATGTGTGTCTCAGTGCTACACCCGGGCTCTACACAGTGCAGTGGAAGGAAAGCAGCAGTGCTGAAGCAGAGCCCTCAGGTGTGGTGTTCTTCCTCAGCTGCTGACAGCCTAGGAAGAGTATTAGAATACAACAAGCATATAATAATACTTCTCACACATAAAATCCCAGCTTCTAGTGATTCTTGAGCTAGGTTATTGGTATGCAATAGTACATTGAGTTTTGTTCCATATTATTGTCATTTAATCCTATTGTATTTTCAATATGCACTGTCTGCTTTGAAAAGGATTTCCTTTCTTTACAGCTATACCACACAATTGTTGAAATTGCTCTGTGAGAGATTGTGTGTAAATGCTCCATTTATATCCTGTTTAGGTCTATCAGATGTCCTGTGTGTAGAGAGATATAAGTGGGAACAGAGGAGCTGTGTCTATGAAAGTTCCTGTCCATATTTCCTTACAGGAATGCTGTCAGTGCTGTCTTGTAGAAGAAATACAGTGTGACTGCCAAAGATATTAAAATTAGTCAGTAATAGCTATTACTAAGGATGACATTGGATAAAATTTGAGAATATGTAGAAAAGTATGATATGGACATTTTTAACAAATTTCTTTAATGTTTGTCTCACATATCCTTAATGAAATCAATTACTGCAGTTAATATCATAAAAACAGGAATAAGATACAGCAAAGAAATAGCCCATACATTAAAAATAATGATCTGCATATGCAAAAATACTATGTTTGTAAATAATGTGGTTTTTCTGAAGGAATGGAAGAGTTGCCATTTCTGGCATTTGGTATACAAACCTCCATTTTTAAAAATACTTTTATTTTAGAAAATAAAGGAATGGATGATCAGCATATCTGGCATATGCATGAGGCAAAAATGGAAATTTGACTAACAGATTATTTCATAGAAAACTCTTAATTTTGACTAAAATAGATTACTTTGTAGCAAGCTTTTTCCATACATTAAAAAGAAAGCATGGTTTAAGAGGAAAAACAGTTAGAGGTCTATTGAACCTTGACTATTCAATGTTGGCACAATATCAAACACACATCATTAAAGTTTAGCACTTACTTAATCTAGCATTATTGCTAGTGAACTGCTTTGAATTATCTTGTGAAACACATTATATGGTCAGCTATCATTAGATAAAAATAATTTGATATAGTAACTGCTTCAAAGTCCTTTTTAGACATCTAAGGTTTGCCAAACTAGGCTGAGATGAATGATCTGAGAGATTATAGAAGTTCCTGGGGAATTTAGGTATTGAAAAATGAGACAGACATATACTCTATGTTTGAAAACATTGACATTACTCAGTGTTTTCTTATCTCAATATATTCACTAGCTCTGATGGTTTTTTCCTACATATCCCTGAGCAGCTCACAGTGAGCATTTGATACTTGCTATTTTAAAACCAAGCTCTGTGTTTCACACTATGTCGTGGTTTGACATGGAAGTGAATTTTTTCAGGAAGTTGGGTCAAACCAATCAGTGGTCAGGTTTGGATATTGGCACCTGGAGTGACCACTGGAGGTATGGATACGCCTCTGAGAACACAGTGGGTTAAAAACAGGAACTCCCAAGAGCTCACTCTCTTTGGTTCTGGTCAGGGTGCAGTGCAGAGCTCCCCTGCCCAGCCACGGGCTGGGTGGGGGAGAGGAAGCCATGAGGCCTGGTCGAGGTGAGCCAAGGGGGCTGAAGGACTGAAACCAAGACAGCTCCTTCGGACGGAAGGGTGGAGAGAAGCGGAGATACCTTTGTCGTCCCCCCACCCAGAGGGAAGAGACAGAGAGTCCAGACGGCACCTGTAACTTTGCTGGCGGAGGAGAAGGAGGAGGACGAGGGGGGAGGTGCCCAGGCTTGGCCTTGGGAATCGGCTGCTGGGCAGAGATATCAGCCGTCCAGGGAGTCTGAGCTTTTAACCCTTTCCTGAGAAATGAAGGCTTTCTAAAATATTACTCCTCCTTGATTTGAAGTAGAAGAGAGACAGTCTGGCATCTGACACAGCGGAAGAGGAAATTTTAGAGCTGGGAGGAGATGATGGAGTGGCTTGTGGCTGGATTTTTCTTGTTAGCCATAGACTGAACCAAATTCTCCTGACAGAGGCTGCACTTAGGGGGGTGCATTGGTGAGCCAAGAGACCTGTTTCAGTGATTACCAACAGAGGAGTGGAGAGAACAGAGGAAAGCTGGAGAAGGTGTGGAGAGGCCCTCTGTCTTCAGAGAAGAAGAAGAGAAGAAGAAGATCTCTGTTCTTGGACCCTCGGCCCCAAGGGGAAATGGGGGGGACTGTAGTCCCGAGATAAGAAACTGAACTGTTGTTTTTCTTTGGTCCTTGGCAAAGATCCTTATATGAGCCCTATGAGCAGTCTGTCCATGCACGGTGGTGAGAGCACTGTGACATGGAAAGGAGAGTGTCATCATGGCAGATTTTCTCTGGGTGGTTGCCATGTGTGACATGGAGACACAAGGGTGGCAATTGTGTTTCCTGGGGGGTCTGTGGCACAGGAGAGACTCCTGTCTCCCTTGATGGACTGAGTATTGATTATCTGAAGGGTGGCAACTTGATCAGGATCCTGGGTGGTGTCTCACTGTGGGTTTGTTTGGAAATTAGGTGGGAGGAGGAGGGGTGTTTTGGAAGGTCTTCATCCAGGATTTAGTGCCTGTGTTTTATAGCAGTAGTAGTTTAATAAAGTTTTTTTCTTTGTTATTAAGCTTGGGCCTACTCTACTCTGTTCCTGATCACATCTCACAGCAATTATTTAGGAAGGTTCATTTTCATGGGGGCGTTGGCATTGCGCCAGTGTCAAACCATGACATACTACAAATTACATTTTATATCCTTGCTGTACAATTTTAATGTAGACTGTAAAAGTTCATATCCAAAAAAAAACCAGCCTAGAAATCTTGCATTTCAGAGGTCCCCACCTTCACTTGGCACGTTCCTAGTCGGTTTTCTTAAAGGATGAAAATTAGGTACCAGTGCGTGCTCAGAAATACGGTGGGGTAGAGAGCTAGTTATTCCTCTCACCTTTAACCTCTTGTGTGACTACCTGAAAATTGTTCAGAAAAAGGCTTAATAGCTCCAGAAGCCTGAAATCTAAAATACTGAAAAACAAACCAACAGGCACAAACAAAAACTCACAATATTTAGAATGTGTTTTTTAACTTCAAACAAATGCAGGGCTCTAAACCATTGTCCCAGAGGACAGTAATCATAGACAACATGTTTTAAAGCTCTGAAATATTGTTTAGTCTATACCTTTTAAGAGATTATTTTTTACTTGTCTGTTCTGAAGATTGCTTAAATCTTCACTGTGGTCACACTTTCTACTTTTTCTACTGAGCAGTTTTTGGTTTATGAGCATTTAATTATTACCTGGAGAGTATTAGTTTCACTAGTTTCTTTTTTCAAGGTTGAGAGATTATACATCCTATTTTCTCCTTAATTTTTTTAGATTGTTATTTATTCCCAATATTCTGTACAAAATGGCTTTTCTTTTGTGGAGACATGGAGCCTCAATGTGCATTCCTCTTGACACGAGCTGAAAGCATCACAAAGTTTTATATTCAGCTTAAAAGAAATACCCTATGCCATGTTACAGCTAAGCCTCTAATCAATGACCCCAGCTGACTTCAGTGAGTCTTCTAACAACAAGAAAAAAATCTTTTTTTAATACAGTCATTTTACAGATCCAGTTTAAAGCAAAATAAATTACCAGCTCAGAGGCACAAGAAATGTGCCTCTATGAAGAGGTGAAGATGTAAGTGACAGAAGCCTACAACGAAAGGTAGGAAAAGGAAGGATGGAGCTTAAAGCACTTTATAAGTTCTTAAAGATTTATAACATAGACTCAAACTACAGGTTCCTTCTTGGAAAAAAAAAAAAGGTTTAGCTTCTTGGTTTTTTGTTTTCCATTGAATTGAATCATCTTGTCATGACATAATTTAGGTTTAGTGTCTATAATCAAGTCATTACTGAAGCTCTGATGACTTTCTAAGAACCAAGTCTGAGGGAGGATTCCACCCCCTCCCAAATTACTCTGCTCCCCCAGTCTCCTCACTGCTGGGGTGGTGTGAGAGCCAGAGAAGGCCTTGACATTGCCTAAGTGCTGCTCAGCAGTAACAAAAACACCCCTGTGTTTTCAACACTGCTTTCAGCACAAATCCAACACACAGCCCATACCAGACATGAAGAAAACTAACCATGGCAGCCAAACCCAGCATGCATGTACTTCTGAAATTTGTCTCTCCCTGGGGTCAATTACCTCCCTGGAGGTCTGATGTTCATTTTTTAATGAAACAGAAATAAATATAGCAAGTCTTCTCCTGATTCCAGGTGCCTTTAAGTAAAGGGAAAAAAATCATTGTTTGAAAAGGAGGCAAGAGTAGAGCCAGCCTTATTAAAATCTTGATTATTTAATAGTAAACTTGAACTGTAGAACTCCCTCTGTTTAAAGAGGTTTCCACCACTATTTAACTTCTAGGATAGAGACATGATCAGTGGGCTAAAAATCTCGACAGACTAGGAGACCAGCCCTGTTAATCTGAGAAAGCATGATTCTTCAGATGGAGGAAGCAAAGAAGACATCTCTCATTCTGATTTTTCCTGCTAGGATAATTTCTACATTTTATATTGAAGAGTATTTAGAAAATTACAGTGACAGGACTTGACATCAGGCTCGTACACACCCTTTGTTAACTGGTGGGTTACAAAGTCAGCTTCCTTCTTTTTGTTCCTATTCTAGTACCAATGCTCTTGGCTGCTTCTTAATCCAATTTCTGTAGGGTATGGAAGCAGATTATTTAGGAACACCCTGGAAGTGGATTTGTGTTCAGATCTATAGACTTGAACTTCCTTGGGACATACAGAAATTGGAAGCAAGTTTCTCACTTTGCCAGCCTACCCTCTTACCCTCCAGCCCCACTTACAGATTCCAGCAGCACAGGAAACTGGCTGTCCTACAATCTGCTTTACAGCTGGTCAAACCCACATTGTCACTAATGTCAGCAGTCAACAGAGCTGGATAACTATTTCAAATATATGTCTGCTAAAAGCTTTCACTATTTTCCAACATAAATAACCCAAATATATCTAATATATATAATGCAATATTTTGCATATTATTTTTTAAATTATAAAAATTTATTGTGCTCTTTGAAATCTTGTCATATATAGATACAGACTGCCTTTAGAAAACAACAGTTTTTTTATCTCTAGCTGGGTCACATGTAGAGCAAAGTTCATGGTCACACAGGCGAATTGTAAAGTCTTCCATTTAAACACAGCTGAAAAACCCATAAAAACACATATATATACCCTTTTGATTCTGCATTTACTCTTAATATTACAGTCATTCTTTATGATAACTAGCACTACCAAGTTTGGAACATATTGAGTTTATGGGCTTACCATAACAGAAAGGAACAGAAAGGGTTTCTGAACCCTTTCTAACCCTTGGAACAGAAAGGGTTTCTGAATTAGGCTACTACATTAGGCTGATTCATGTGATGCATCTATAAACTATGTTTATTCTAACAGTTTTCAGTCAGCTGGCAAACTTCCAAAACATTTCCAGGGAGATGGAGATTTTTCAGCATCAGCAATTTTAGACTGTAATTGCTGCTCATACAATTTGGGAACAAACTGTGCATCCCTACAAACCTGTGAAAGTCAGTGTTGTAGGTCATGTCAAGCTGGAATAGATTCAGATGTTTTGGCAATGAGTATCAAAATTTAAAATAATTTCAACAAAAGAAAGATGTCACACAAATTAAATAGGATACAATTCAGTGAAGTTAAATGACAGAAAAGGAACAATAAAAAGCACACTGACTAGGCCTTTGGTCTTGAAAACAGGGCCTGGAATTTATGAACAAAAAAAAAAATAAATGCACTAACTTTACAGTGAGAAAAGGTAAAATTTTAGCCTAGTATTACAAATACAAGCAACATGAAAAATAATTGACCTGTTCCATTAGTTATTGGCAAGATGCCAGCTGGAGAGGTTTAAGAAACAATGGATCAGCTTGAGAAGAGCCAAAGAAGAACCACAAACAATTAAAAGGGCTAGAATATGTGCCCTCTTAAGGAAGATTGAATAAGTTATTTTTGCTGAAGAAAAGTAGATTAGAGAAAACTTTATAACAGCATTCAAGTACATAAAAATCTATGGCAAGGAAAATAAAAACATTTATTTTTCTGCTTTTTCTATAATCAGGATTGAACAAGGAAAAATGACCTTGAGTTATAGCCCGGAAGATTCAGATACAGGGAATGTTCTTACAGTAAAGCTAGACAAGCACTAGAATAGATATTTTAGTAGGGTATTGAATCTCCATCTCAGAATGTTTATTAAAAAAGATTAACAACCTTACCTGAGCAGGATGAATGAGGGGGTAATAGAACATGGATAGTGTTGGACCAGGCAATCTCTGAACATCCCTTAGAGTCCTATTTTATATTCTTCTCTGCACACAAAATTTTATCAATCAGAATTATGTGACTAAAACATGAAAAATAAAGAATCTCATCTGATAACAAAACTTACTCAGTGGAGGGATACACACATGCTATTTGCTGACACTGCCACTTCAAAACTGCTTTGTAAATCCACATCACACTTGGGATCACAGAATCACAGAATGAAATAGATTGGAAAAGACCTTTGAGATCATCAAGTCCAACCTATGACCTAATATCTCCTCATCAACTAAACCAGGGCACTGAGTGCCACGTCCACTCTTTTTTTAAACACTTCCAGGGATGGTGGCTCCATCACCTCCCTGGGCAGAGGATTTCAGTGTTCAATCATTCTTTCAGTGAAAAATGTTTTCCTGATGTCTAACCTAAACTTCCCCTGGCACAGCCTAAGATTGTGTCCTCTCATTCTGTCAGTGGCTGCCTGGAAGAAGAGGCCAAACCCCACCTGAACATAACCACTGTCAGGTAGTTGTAGAGAGGAATAAGGTCACTGTAAACACCATTCTGGGAGACTTAGTTTAATTTGACTGAATAAAACTCAATTCCCTCTCATACAGTGATAGATTCAAAAATATGAGGGGAAGAAAATTACTGCAATGTGGCATTTTCCATAATGTTTGGCTGTGATTCATAAGATGTGCATTTCTTTTGCACAAAAGGGAGTTAAAAAGCCCAGAGTAACATAACTGACAAAAGTGTAGAGAAAGGACATGACTTTCTTCTATCTACCTTTGTCTTTCCCTTCATCTTGTGACAAGGTTATTTTCTTTTTAAGAACAGCTTTTGATCTGATATTTCAACAAAGAAACATTCATATTTACATTTTCAAGTTACTGTTTTGAAACTTGTCTAGAATATTGAAAACCCACATTACTTCTTGACATTCCAGTCATATTGTCTCTTTGGTAGATAAGCACACAGCTTGATAAACTATAGTGAAAATGCACCAAAGACATAGTATCTTTGCAAGAGCAAACATGCATCCTTGTGATGAGTGGAAGACTAAATGACAGGTATTATTTATCTGTTATAAGGATATTGCCTGAACACTGGCAACATTGGCTAGTATTCTACAATACAGACAGGGTATCTGTGGATGCTGTATTTAGGAAGGCTTTTGGTTTCTTTTTAGCTTTCAGAATGTCTTAACATCTCCCACTCCCTACTCCTCAAGTGCATCATTGGCACAGGGAAGTTTTAAAATGCACGTGATAGCTGTTTTATTATTCACAACACTGATCCCACAACTGACCAATTAGTACATTCAGTATTCTTGCATTGTTGTGGAACAACTGTGTTTCAGAGACAGGACTGGGCAAATGCTTTTTGTCAAAACTTTTTCTCCAAATTAACTGAGAAGTGTATTTCCAAATCTTATGAGAATTCTACATTCAGAAGAAATATAAAGTGTCTCTGTTTTGTTGCAGTCATCAGCCTTTAAACCGTTTTGTCTGTATGAATCTGGGGAATTTTAATGGGGCTGCCTACACCCCCATTAAAAATATCCTGGGAAGGCATATTCTTGCTCCACAGAAAAGACTGAAGCCTTTTAAAAATGACCAACAAAATAGTGAGGTGCCTTTGCATTGGTTGTTTCACTAGGACTATAAATGTCATAACAGGGAAATGGGAAGGCAGTGTGATTTAGGACACCATAGGAACTCTTTCTGACCTTGTAGCCTTCAGGGCACGTGCTTTGTGAACTTCATTATCTCTTAGACTGTAATTTAGTAATAACACTGGTAGTAGGAAAAGTTGATTAGAGAAAAGGACCTCAAGGGTAGGATAGGGGTAAATCAAGTTTGAGAAAGACAAAACATGACACATCAAAGTCAATGGTACAACAGTGAACAAAAACGTATGAGCTGTGTCAAGCTACCTCCCCTACACAGGCTTCAAAATTAATTCCATACTGAAGCAACTGCAAATTCTACTTGATTTAAGACATTACATTTAGCATATTTATGTGGTGTTATATTTTAGTTGAATGGTATGCTGTTTCTCACCCCTCAAAAATGTCTGGTTTATTCCAAGCCTGTGATTCTCCCCTGCAGTATCCTGTGTCTGTAATCCCATTGGCCCAATCTGTTCCGCGCCCACTTTGAATCTCCCTGTTCAGTGTGCCGGGGGACGGTTCTCTCTCTCTCTTCGCTGGCTCTCCTGGCTGGTGCCCTCTCAGCCCCTCTCTCCCCCTCCCCTTTCCCCCCTCACTCCCCTTTCCCCCCTCTCCCTCAGAAACCATGCTGCCTCCCGGGGGTAAGACCCCAATAAACCCCCATCTAATGAGCACCCCCAGAAGCCGTGTGGAGTCTCCTTGCCTGCCTGCTGCTACCAGCGAACTCACAGCTTAGGGCCCCCCCCCAGGGACACCCCGGGGGTCCCCCCAAACTCACCGCAACATATTTATGCATTGCATATGCATTTAGCATATTAAATCTCCATGGGTTTCTTCCCTGATGCTAGAGGAAGGAAGGCTCCACCTTTTCCCAGGTAAGGATGGGCAAGAAACTCCTGCTCTGAAAGAAGTATCAGGAGGAGGAAGAAAATTGCATCCCAATTTGTCTCCCATGAGTAGGAACTGAGTTTGGAAAAGCCTCAGATCTCTTATTTGCGTTTGGATCTGCAAGCAGAACACAGAAAGCTTAAGCCAGAAACTGAGTAACAGTGTTCAGTGGCAACTGCTTTATTCTCATTAGACTACTACAGGAAACGAAGGAAGGACCATGATAGAGGTTGTAGTAGTTGGAAAAGGATGTCAAAAGTCAAATGCGCTTGGAAAGGAATAGCTCCCTGAAGCTCTCTTGTGGCAAAGCAAGCCAGTGGCACGCTAACTATTTTAGGAAGACTGCTGCCATTAGTTCTAGGGAGGCAATCCTATCCCTCTGCTTAGATCTGGTGAGACACATCTGGAGTGTTATTTTCATTCCTAGGATTCCCAGTACAGGAGAATCATGGGCACACTGCTGTGGGTTCAGCGAGTGACACAAATATGACCAAGGGATTGGAGCATCTGTTCTACAAGAAAAGGCAGAGACAGATGGGACTGTTAAAGACTGAAGAAGATTTATACACATGTATCAAATGTGTGGGTCAGGGGTAATAAACAAGTTGGAGTCAGACCCTTCTCAATGGTATCAAGGGAAAGAACAGGAGACAAGGGGCATAAATTCAAATACAGGAAATGCCATTAAAACTTTTTTTTTTTTTTTTTAACTGAGAGTCATCAAACACTGTAACAGGCCGCCCAGAGACATTTTGAAGTCTCCATTCTTGGAGACATTGAAATCCTGATTGGATGTGGTTCCAGGCAACCTGTTCTCTGTTCTACCTGACCCTGCTTTGAGGACAGGATGGGACTAGATGAACTCCAGAGGTGTCTTCCAGCCTCTGCAATTTTATGTCTCTGTGAATTGCCCTTCTTGACCCAGGGGAATGGAGATGTCTTATGCCTTCATTACTGCAGAATTGTCTTTGCAGTTATGCCAACATGGTAGGCTGCCAGTATGAATTTAATCAGATTTTAATGCTGAATAGTCAAAGAACACATTTGTCATTTTAAATATTGGATTATTCAGATTGTTCAAATTATGAGGAAGATTGATGAATTCAAAGGCTGAAACTCAGACCTCAGTTTAATACATGTGGATAGGCATGACAGCATGATTTTGCATTTTAGGAAACAACTAACACATTAATAAACTTAGCAACTGTAAAACTCTAAACACAACTGCAATCTTACATAAAAATCTATGAAAAATATATTGTGCTTTTCAAATATATTGTACTGGACAGATTGCTGTGCTGTATTTATAAGGAAAATGGAAAAAACAGTATTAAAAATTATAGATCTGAAGAAAACAAAAAAGGATTTGTACTTTTCAATGATTAAATGATCTATAAATCAGAAATGTTGAAATGTTACTATTTGCAGGTAGAGTTTTCCACATCAGCAAAAAGGATCTGATAGTTATTAGTGGTTTGAAGGAGGCTGTAGAACTCAGAAATGTCCACTGTTATGCTCTGCAAGTCTTCTTCCAGCCCAAATCTGGCTCCTATTTGAGCTGGGGAAGTGCATTTCATTACAGGTATCAAACCTTGGAAACATGGTTAAAACTGACTTTTTAGATATTCATTTTACAAAGTTCTGCATCCAGCATAATCACAAAGATTTATATGTGTTAAGAACATTACAGCCTATTTGAGATTGGACTTTGTGTCTTTAGTGGTAAAATGGCATTGAATTTTAGATTACTGGTGATTGAACAAATGATTGTGCAGTATGTGTAGGTGGCACACCATTAAAAGAATTATTTTAAATATATTTATACACATACCTACAGATAGATGTAGATCGATATAGACAGATATAGATATAGATATAGATATACATATACATACATAAATACAGCAATTTCCTGGTGGTAGAAATTTATAATTAAAATGTAGAAGGAGCATGTGAAGAATGAAAAACTTTGCTTCCTTGAAAGAGAATTCTTTAGGGGGAAATTCTTATTTCATGAAGATTTGTTATTTCTTCTTTAATAAAATCATTCAAGTTGGATAAGATCTTGAGGATTGTTGAGTACTACCATTAACCCAGCACTGCCAAGTGCACCACTAAACCATGTCCCTGAGTGACACATCAACATGTCTTTTGAACACTTCCAGGAATGGTGAATCACCACTTCCCTGGACAGTCTGTTCCAATACCTGACAGCCCTTTTCTTGGAGATGTTTTTCCTAATATCCGTTCTAAACCTTCTCTGGTAAAATTTGAAGTCATTTTCTCTTGTCCTGTTGCTTGTCATTTGTAAGTTGAGGCTGACTCACGCCCCTCTACAACCTCCTTTCAGGTAGTTGTAGAGAGCAACAAGGTCTCCCTTCAGCTTTGTTTTCTCCAGACTAACCCCAGTTGCCTCAGTCCCTCCTCCTATGACTTGTGCTGCAGACCCTTCACCAGCTCTGTTGCCTTTCTCTGGACACTCTCCAGCACCTCAATGACTTTGCCTTAGTGAGGGGCCCAAACTGGACTCGGCACTTGAGGAGTACTGTCACTACCAGCGCCAAGCACAATCACTGTCCTGGCCCTGCTGGCCACACTATTGCTGATCCAGCGTGTCCAGATGCCTCTGCAGAGCCTTCTAACCCCCAGCAGGTCAACACTCACAGATGACTTGGTGTCATCTGCAAACTGACTGAGGGTGCACTTGATCACCTCATCCAGATCATCAATAAAGATGTTAGTTAAATAGTGCTGGACCCAACAGCGAGCCCTGGGGAACACCACTTACGATTGGCCACAGTATTTATCACCACTCTCTGTGCCTGGCCATCCACCCAGTTTCTACCCAGCAACCATGTCCCAGTCCAATCCATGACCAACTGGTTTCTCCAAGAGAATGCTCTGGGAAGTGGTGTCCAAAGGCTATGAAGGTATAGAAATCCAATTTACCAGCAGATAGGAGAGGAAATCAGTAGTTTAATTTGTGAGTTTTACAGATCAGATTTAGGTAACAAAAAGAGAATATAATCCAGTTCCTTAAAAGGTAACTTCTCAAACACTCTCCTCAAATTATTAGTGAATGGAATTGACACAGAAATTTTTGTGGTTTTGCTTTGTATATTTAGTCAGTGTATATAGAAGTCCATGCCAAATTACAAATATTTAGGAGTTAGACCTTTTGAAGTCATCCTTCATTAATGTAACATGATTGGGGAAATCAAAGAAATGGGCTAGTTTTTGCTTTTGGTTTAATATAAAAATAAATACAGGGAGAAGCCTCTGAAAAAGAAAGCAATGAGACAACAGATGGATGAATCATTGCAGAGGCTCTGATAACAATACACTGACCTCACTCAGACATTCAATCAAAAACCCAGTCTTTTGTTGTTTGTATGAAGTTTTCGTCAAAATGTGGCAATTAAAAGTAAAACAACCACTGATTGAATGTTATGTAAGGTTCTTAATATCTCAGTTCAACTGATTTGTTGGCTTACCTATTAGCATATGAATTTACAGAAAAATAATTGACAAAATTGTTTTGAGTCTATGCAATATATTTATAAATTATTTTGAATAGCATTTAAGAGTCCTCCTGTGCTACTGAGATCAACTAGGAAATCTATTTATCTATCAGTTCTAGAAATCTATACCTATTTTAAAAATGGAGAAATACATTTTAAGGAGTCATGATTTGAATTCTAAGCCCATCACAATAAACCTGAAGTTCAAAGCCCCATTTCTGTGCCCCTGGATAGCTTATAAAAAACAACACTCAGATTGAGGAGGTGCCTAAAGCTAGCGAAGAAGAAACTCACTGAAATGAAAGGGTTTTAAAAACCACCCCTCTTAGAATGTTGACAATTGAGCCAGAAGTTATTTTTGATCTGTCTACACTGCAGCTAGTGAATTCTCAAGGAAAACAGTTGGTGCTGAGGATCTGACATTCACACTGTAAAAGTTTCAGAGGACTTTTCCTATGAAGAGGATGGCTTAGTCCCTGCTAAGGAACCACAGTCTAGGTTCTTTGAAGAACTGAAGAGCTGCATGGATGGTCATGGTGATAAAGGGCATGGTTTCCATATCTTAGATGACAGGAAGCAGTAGGTTACATCATCATGCTCCTCTGATCATCTCATCTGCTTGTTTGCTCTCTGATACAAAAGATATTAGTTATTTTGCCACAGTGGCCCTGCTTTACTGTGGATGAACAAAATCCTTCTCTAAGAAAATATCCTGGCAAAAAAGAAGCTCAGAATTATAAACTTTCATTCTAAAGAGGGCAAAAGCTCCTAATTCCTTGGTGAGTAAAAAAAGTTCCTCGGTCCCAGCTGAAGAGAAAACATCAGGAAATTTATTATTATTTATTATTTCCAGAGAAGCTGGACCCTGTGAACACATATTAAGGAATATTCCTTGCATGCCATATGAATTCCCTCTGTAGATACAAGCTCTCATTCACCCTTTTTTCAGATGGGTCCTTATAGAAATGTGGCACTGAGTGTCTAAGATTGAAAAAACTAGCAGCATGCCCCAGCTTCAACAAGCTTCAACAGCTTCTAGACACTTAGATAGCCAAAGTGGCAGAGAATCCTGGTAAGTTGAGGTACTGTCAGGTTTGGGTACTCTAAGCAACAGTTTGGATTTTAATTTTGTCTGTAGACACAGAAACTTAAAGGCTGATTTCAAAAAGCTGATTTAAATGTATAACAATTATCCCTTGTGAGAATGAATGATTAGTACAAAAAACCCAAAACATTAATTTATAACAAGCAATATTCTTTCCTTGATATTAGAACTTTTATTGAGAAATATAGCAGGGAGGTTCAATTGATTTTTTCACTAACATTCTTTACCAGCAGCATATGCAGTTAAGTATAACTTCTGTAGCTCAACCATCAGTTCACCTTAAACCTGTGATTTGATCCCTGAAATATCATCAGAAGTGTGAATTATTTCAAGACTCCAGGACTGACTGAGAGCAAATACTGCAGAATCAACAGTATGTTGAATATGAACTCAAAACCACACCAGAACATCTGCTTTAAAAAAAGTCAAATAGAAAATATATTTTTATTTAGATTTTGAAGAGCAACTTTCATGCTGCCAGACTGTATTTTAGGAAACTTCTTGAGGAGATTAGTCACATTAATTTCCCCACCTAGTGAATGGGGAGATTCCCTCTGAGACTGAGTCAAGACATGTGTAAATTGGAAGACTGAGATTACCCCCAGGTTATGTCTCTGCTGATTAGAGTGAAGAATACAAGTATGCTCCAGTTTCCTCATCTTGCTTCCCTCAGGAGAGAAACCAGGCCATGGAGACTAATAGATATGGAAGTATCTGCTGATGAAGGCTCTAGCCAGGGTTATGTGAGGATGCAGGCTTTAAAATCAGTCTAAGCAGACCTCTCCTGAACCCAGATTGGGTCTTTGTGTTTTCTAGTACCTCAAACACTGGTCATAGTCTCTATTATTACCATTTAACTTTTCTTCCCACATTTTTCCTCTGTCTCACCTTCTTTGTGGTGCATTGTTTAATCCTTCATATCTAGCTATTTTTTTTTTCCAAAGGTGACTGACACTGGTGTGGTAGTTTTGACAGCATCTCTTGGAAGGTTAATGTTAAAAGATTCCTTCTCCAGAAAGAGAAAGTATTTCCCAAAGGGGAGATAAGAGTAAGTCTGAATAGCTTTCTGAAGGCACTTCTTCATTCACTGAGGATAGAATGCCTTCAGAAAGATTAACTGCACTTCAGTGAAGTGAGCCTTTCTTCTAATTACCTTCTACCTAAATACCATAAACTCTTCAAGTCAGGGGCTTCCTTTCATATCTATAAAAGCCCAAAACACTAGGCATTAGTAGGTTAAATACATATTTGGATATTATAATTATTATGATACCTTGTGGCAGAATTAAACTCCCACTCAATATTCTGAACTCTTCCCTGTTGAAGCCTGTAAGGAACAGACATGTTATCCAGCCAACCCCAGGAATAAACTTCAAGTATGTATGGGAGGAGAGAGCATCTTCTCCCTTATGGATGTGTCGTCAAGATCCTTTTCAATGCAAAAGAATAGATGGAAGACATAAACAAGAAAATGCAGAGGCACAAACCTGAAAGACAAACTTAATGGAGACAAAGACAAGAAATAAACCTGTCCAGTCACAGCAGTTTGTGGGCTATCAAGAAGCTGCAAGCAAACCTGGACTTCGCAAACCCAAGGGTGAATGAAGATGGAAGGGGGTCAATGGAGTTATGCATGCTGATGAGGGAATATGCAGGGGAAGGGGGAGCAGGGAGGAATGAAGGGGGAAACTGATAGAAAGGGGTATAAAAAGGGCTGGTTGCATGTAAAATGGAGCCATTAACACACTTGTCTGATGGAGCCCTGCAGCTGATCATCACAATTCATCCTAACTTTTTATTATACACTGTAGCTCTACAGGATCTCACCCTCTGTTCCACATGGGTGAGGGCAAGGTCTGAATGCTGCCTACTGGGGTTCAGGTGTGGGTGAGACACTGTGGTTCAGCAGTGGCAACTGAAGCAGGACCATGGCTCACAGCTCACATGCATGACACCAGTTTGGGGCCGGGGGGGGGAACAAGGGAGGGGAGGGGGGCAAGTGTCTGTATCCCTTTCCAGATGTGTGTGCATGAAGTGTGCATCTGTCATTCAACAGCAAACTTCAAGCTGAACTCAGCAGCAGTCGGATGCCCCATGTTGGAGCAAGAACATCAGGCAGGTAGAGTCCATGGGGTTGGGAGCTGTGGGGGTACCTGTGCAATGAGAATGTGAGTCTGTCATTTTGCAGCAAGCCCTGAGATAGACCAGCTGGCAAATTAAGGACCCAAGGGGTGGGTAAGAGGTCTGGAGTCCCAGCAGGGGCATCAAATGGGCAGAAGGGTCATGCTGTACTCAGGGAAACTGTGACTGTGTGTGTGCTAGTGAGCCTGGACACTGATGTGTTTGTGCCCACACAGGAGACCTGCTGCCTCTGCCAGCCCCAGGGGAGGAGGGTATGGTGCTCCCTGTGCTTCTCTGATGTGATGTGAGACCTGTGCAGGCACAACATCTTTGTGCAGCCAGCCATGTCCATGTCCTTTAAGTTTCCCACGTGCCTGGGATAAGTGTTCAGCTTCCCTAGGGGATGAACCTGAAAAGGGGCACCCATATCTCACTGCCTGGGCAGAAACCCCAGGTCTCTGGGGCACCAGGTTGGGTTCCAGAGGTCAGTCAGGAGAAAGTCTTGGGTCAGACCTGCTGGAGGTGGGAGCTGCCACTAACAACTCTTAGCAATAACTACAGTCAATTTTATAATACACATTTTTGATCTTTAAATCCTCTGTTAGTCTATGAGAAATAATTACCCTGTTTTGGGTAGTTATTTGAGAAAAAAAATCAATATTAAAGGTACTTTCTAACTTATGTGCATCCAAAATGACTTTTGGAAAAAGGTCTTTAATATTTCCAAGAAACATTAGTTCACATAATTTTTATATTTAGGAATAATTATACAGTTCCACATACGTAAGAAAAAGGAAAAGTAATTATTTCTACAATAGATCTAATTACAGAAAGGTTTTGTGGAAAATGGAAATGTCATCCTTCAATTTAGTTCACTTTGGACTCAAATTCCAAAATGCTTGTTTAATCAAAAATAAATATTCCCCCAATATAGTGTATACTGAATAGTTATAGTAAGAAATTATCACCAAACCAGAATAGGAAAAGGTAAGTTCCTACATTTTATGAGATTCATTCACTGTTTCCAGCTTCATTAATGTATTCCTGCAAGGAATCATTACATAGATTACATGATCACACAGACACATACCTTTTACTCCCATTCACTTCTACTTTAATATCAGAGAAATATTTTCCAGTTGTCTAGATGCAATACACCAGAAAAAAACCCTAATAGGTGTCATGATAGCTACTTTTCTCAGTGTCCTGAGCCATCTTATGCTACAGTATTTAAAGCAGGAAAGAGAAAATCATATGTTCATCCTACTAAACCTTGAGCCACTCATGTTGCATTCTGGGTTGGTCCAGTTAGGGGGTTTTAATAAATGTTAGTTAGATAGGTTCTATGTACCCCTATTTCCCCCTCATAATGGTTCACTCCAAGCTGTCATAGAAGTTCTGTCATGTCAATCTTGTAACCACTCCCTTCTTCCCTTCGGGAAGTTCTGTATCAATCACCCCACCTCTGTAATCCCATTTGTCCCAGAACGCTGTACACACCCCTGTTATGTTCCCATAGGTTGCCATGGTCCGCATCACTCCCCTGTTGTCTGTCCCCATTGGGCAAGGGGGGCTTCTGCCCCTGTCTGCCCACCCCCTATTTAATCCCATGTTCCCATTGCTCCAGTGGCATTTTGCCCACATGGCACCTGAGAACAGCTGCTTTGTCCACTACTGCAGCCACACAGGAAATAAAACAGTTCTCAGCATTGCTGGGCAGAGTACGCCATTCTCTCTGGCTCTTTGTCCCACCTCAGTGAGGCTATGGTGCGGCAGATCCACACGGAGTCTCAGCCCTAGAGCTCCGCACACACGCAATGGTCCGGGTCTTGCTGAGAAGCAGCATGCTAGCCAGGCACCCCCAGCTGCCCGGGACCGGGGCAAAGAAAAACCAAATGCTGCACTCTCATTTAGGAACACTAGACTTTCTGTACAATTATGTAACCCTCAATTAAAATCCAGGTGAGAGGAGATGTACAGAATACAGCAATCACCTCCAACATGCATTCTTTTCAGAGTGCAGCCCACTGATATGGGATGAACTGTGGGACCAAGCCTTCAACTGTTGATCTTGAAATAAATATATTAATCTTATCTTCTTTTCTGTTACTTGTTCCTTAATTAAATTCTTATTTATTACAAATTACAGATGCACAGGTGCAGAATACACCTTTTTGGTATGCAAGGGCCGTCACATGAAAAGTAAATCAGGGGTGTGTGATTGATGGTTGGGTTCTTCAGCACAGTTCCTTAGCACTTCAGGAATGGGGTGCAAAGCACCACAGTCTTGGAGGCACATGAGACATTGTTCAACTGAGAACAGCAGGCAGGAATATTAACACTTTTGACAATGATTACTGAATTTTAGATGCCTGTCTACAGAGTGAAAAAATGAATAGGCAGCAAAACTTCAGTTTAAAATTTCTGAAATTGCCAATTTTTAGCACTCTAGAAAACCAGTCTGTAGGCCTATGCAACTGGGGAGCTGAATCTGAGAAGGACTACTGACTGTATCAGTCTCTACTGGTAAGACTGGCCTTTGATTCTCCCAAGTGCTTAAGATCAGTGGGAAAAATCTGGAACAAGCAGGACTTTTCTCTGGAGGAGGAAGACCAGGTTAGTGAATATTCAAACAAACTGGACATCCATGAGTCTAGGGGGTCTCATGTGATACAACAATGATTACTTGGAAGTTAGCCAATGTTATTGTGAGACCACTCTCAATTGCCTTTGAAAGGTCAATCAAGAGAAACTGTTGAGAGCTAGAAGGGACCAAATATAATTCCTATCTTCAAAAAGGACAAGAAGAAAGATCTGGAGAACTACAGGCCAGGCAGCTTCACCTCAACTCCTTGGGAATATGACAGAGCAGACATTTTCAAACATATGTATTAGAAGAAGCTGGTTAAATCTAGTCAGCATGGATTAACAAAGGAGAAATCCCTCAACCCCTCCTGACACTCCGGATAGCCTTCTGCAATGAAATGTCCAGCTTAGTAGCTGGGGAAAAACCAGTGGTTGTTGTTCATCTTGTTGTTAAGAAGATATCCCACACTTCTATTATATCCTTCTCAACAGACTGGTGAAGTTTGGATTGTGTAACCAAAATGAACTGTTTGGCTCAAAGTGGTTTGATCAGCAACATGACATCCAGCTCAAGACCATCACCTGTGGTGTACTGGAGGGGTCAGCATGAGAGCCAGTATTGGGTAACACTTTCATTACCTGGACAATGGGACACAGTGGCCTCTCATCAAGCCAGCTCTGCTGAGGTCAAATCTAAAGTATTGTGTCCAGTCCTGGGCTCTCCAGCACAAGAAAGACATGGTCATAAAGGAACAGGTTCAGTTCGGGACCATGAATATGGTTAAGAGACAGGAATACCTAATACACAAAGGGAAGCTCAAAGAGATGGGATTGTTTAGAGAAGAAAAGGCTGAAGAAGAGGAATCTCATCAATATGATGGGATATATAAACCTGATGGGAGGATATAAAGAAGAGGGAGTCAGGCTTTTTCACTGGTATTCAGTAAAAGAAGAACAAGCAATGAGCACAAATGGAAATACAGGAAATTACATTTAACATGGAAAAAAAAGTTTATTACTGCAAGGATGGTGCTCTGGAACAGGTTGCCTAGAGACATAACTCATAACACCCAACATTTTTTCTGGAAAATGCCTGTAGGGGACAGGGCCACTGAAAGCAGGTCAGGGACCTGACCACTTTTACTGTCCTTGGCAAGTAGGGAAGTATTGTTTCAGCAAGGAAGGATAAAAACATGTTTGCCTTATTTAGAACTTATTTTATTTACTTGAATGCTGAATCAAAAGACTCAACTATGAAAGGAAATATAACCTGAGGCTCTACAAATCACATTGAGTGCACAGAGAATGGCAAAATAAAAATAAAAGTGAAACAAAACCCAGCCAACACCACCAAAAATTTTCTCTGAAGGTTTGTTGAGTTCTCTTGTCAACTGAAATGCCGTTTTTCTTTTATGAATAACATTAAAAGATATGACTGTCATAGTACTTAAAGTTATGTTGGCCTTGTGTGGAAGCACTGATGTTAATTCCACTTCTATTGACTAGAAAATAATCAGCGCAAAAATGGTTGTTCTTTCTTCACCCAGCTAATTTAGAGATTTAACAACAGAACATTATGTACTTTTTTGCCTTTCCTCTTCTGTTCCCATCTGATGGCATTCGCTCAGAAACACAGAGCAACTGATTTTCTGTTAGCTCCTGTTGAACACATCAGCTATCAAATATAGTAAGATAGCCATAAAAACCTGAAAGTAAATATGAGGAAAATATGTGACAACAGTATTTTTAAATTGTTTACTTACCTTCATCCATAAAGAAAAGAAACATCACTGCTGGAGTTACTAATATTTGGCCAGTAGATCAGAGATCACACAGGTAAATGATAAAAGCACTGGTTATAATCACAGACAAAATTAAAGTATTTGGTGGAGGCAATTGCATTCAATATCACAGACATCTTGCTACATTCAGAAGGATACTAGAAATCTATTTCTTTTTATTATTTTTATCACATCAAAAATGTATCAGGAATTAATTCCTCTCAGATTACTGAACCTCACCCTGGATGTCTCTTGATAGCTTTCTTTGGAGAAGGGGCAGATTGTCTGATTGCTTTCTTTTGGGTCTGCACCAACTCAGTCTTGATGGAAAGAAGCACTTTGATTGTCAGCTACAGCTGTTCAAGGCACCAAAAAAACAACAACAAAAAAAAACCACAAAAAAAACCAAAAACAAAACAAAATGAAAAAACAGCATAATTTAACGGTTCTTTGAGGTACTGGCATCTAGTTCTGTCATACAGGGGCCAAAATTCTTCATTGAGATGACCAAACATATACTCATCTTTCCCTCTGATTTACCCAGAACACAGACATAGCCCAAGAGGCATAAAAGAAGTTGAGAAAAAAAGGATAAGCATAAAAGCATAGACATTTGGGGACAAAAGCAAGAAGGTAAAGCTTGCTAAAGGATAAGAAGAAAGGAACCCACCAGTGTACTAGTAATATGAGGACATTCTAGTAAAATATGGTACCTTCTTTAGATGGTACTCTATACATTTTTTTGTAGCTCAAATATTCACAGTAAAACATGGCTTTCAGTCATTCTCATGAGCAATCTGAGAGCACAGAATCATAGAATTATAGAGCACTTTGGGTTGGAAGGGATCTTTTAAGGCTGTTTAGTCCAGGCCCTCTGCAATGACCAGGGACATTTTCAACTAGACCAGGTTACTCAGAGCCCCATAAATCCTACCTCAAATCTTTGCAGGGATCAGACATCTACCAAATTTCTGGGAAACCTGTTCCACTGTTTCATCACCTTCATTGTAAAAAAACTCTTCCTTATATCTAGTCTAGATTTACCCTTTTCTAAGTATAAAACCACTTCCCCTTGTCCTGTTGCAACAGACTCTCCTAAAATGTTTATCCCCATCTTTCTTATGGGTACACTTTCGTTACTGGAAGGCCACAGTAAGATCTTCCCAGGGATCCTCTTCTTCAGGCTGAACAGCCCCAAATCTCTCAGCCTATCTTCATACAAGAGGCACTCCAGCCCTGCTAATCATTTTCATGGTCTTCTCTGGAACTGCTTCAATAAGTATGCCAGGATCCAGCCCCATACAGACCACCAACTGACTAACCATCAGCTTACCATCCTACTGTAAAACTTTCATACCTTCTCTCTGTGAGTTCCCACAGGCAGCTCCTCACAACACTGACTCCTTTCCTCTTTCTTCCGCATAGCTGGCTGACTTCTTCCTATCCCTTGCACAACCACCTGACCATTACTACCCACAGCAGCACCACCAACTGACTCCAACTCTCTTCTCGACCACCTAACCCACTCTTTTATAACACCCATCCTTACTGGACACAGCTGTGACCTATTAAAGGCAAGGCTGCTCCTACTCTTTGGTAATTAGTGCAGTTGCAACTCCTAAGGGGCCAGGTTGCCTTCAGCACTATCTCTATTCTCTTACAATTCATCCTCCCACATAAGTACGTGTCTTTTCTGTGCAGGAGAGCCCAGATCTGGATGCAGTACTCCAGGTGGGGTCTCACCAGAGCAGGTAGAGTATAATGAGTAGAGCTGAGGGCCAGAATCCCCTTCCTTGCCCTGCTGGCCACACTGCATTAGATGCTGTCTAGGATGCAGCTGGTCTTTGGGCCTGAGACTGTACATTGCCAGCTCGTGTCATCCATCAGCACCCTAAAGTCCTTCTCAGCAGGGCTGCTCTCAATCCCTTCATACCCCAACCTTTACTGATACCAGGGGTTACCCCAGCCTGGGTGTGGCACCTTGCACGTGGCCTTGTTGAACTTCATGACTTTCACTCCTCAAGCTTATCCAGGTCCTCCTGCTGTGTCAGCTGCAGCACTCGGCTTGGTGTCTCTGCAAATTTGCTGAGATAGAGAACAACTTGAAGTGGGGAATCAACAGGTTAGGGGCTACTTAGAGAAGCTGGTAGTAGTGAGATACATGGAGCTGTAAGAGATTAATTCAAGAGTGTTGAAATGGCACATTGTTATGAGGAGGTTGACTATCATCTGCAGAAAATAGATGACAGCTGGAGAAATTCTCTGCCAGGCGGAAAAAGTTTAAAGCTATGGTTATCTTCATGAAAAGTAAGAATCACCTTAAGAACAGTAAGCTGATCAGCCTCACCTCAGTCCCTGGAAAGGCCTCAGAGCACATTTCCTTGCAATCCATTTCCATTTTATTGAGAGACAAGGAGATAATAAGGAACAGGCAGCATGCAAACCCTGTTTAATCAACATGTTTGTAAGTAGGTTACCAGGTGAGGATAAAGTGTGAAGGGCTAAACTGGAGGGCTTTAATCTAGAGGAGATTTGAGAAGTTTGAGGACTGAGCTAAGAGAAGCGTCACAAAGTTCAACAAAAAGAAGTGCAAAGTTCTGCTCCTGGAGAAAAATAATCCCTTAATAATAATAACAGGTGGAGAAATAGCTGAATGTATAGCAGCCTGCTGTAAAGGACCTACAGTGTATGTGACATTGTAAGTCATTCTACATATATGTTACAGTCATACTGCAGACATCCTAAGATTAAAATGAGTCTTTCACCTCTCTTCATAAAGTATAGAAGGAGGCTTTGGTAATCTCAATGTGAAAGACACTTATCTGATATCTTGCATTTTTTTTTTCTTTGTTGAACTTTTCATGTCATTGGACTGGTCAATAATATTTGAATTATCCTTAAAAAGTTTAGTTCTTACTTAATTAGTCATCAATTCTAACTTTGCATTTAATATCCCCATTAAAATGGGGAAAATACTTTAATTTACGTATTGAAACATGCCTCTAAACATGCAAACTAAGTTTTGGGATTCCAAGGCTAACCTAACATCAGCATGCTATTTATTGAAAGTCCCCATCTTCTGAAAAGGTGGTTTGGACATGACTAAATCCCAAACTTTGGGAAGTGCTTGGGGGAGTATTATTGTTTGAGGTTGCCAGGTAGGGTTATAATAACTAAATAGTATAGGCAGTTGAGTTGCCATCCTGTTCCTTTTACCATGCTGCTTAATTTACTAATATGGAGGTAGCAAAAGGGCTTGGAGTAAATACCAGTAGTTAAAATGGCAAAAGAAAGTATTTAAAAAATTTTTTAAAGGAAAATCCTTACCCCAGTGCAACATCTGAAGTATAAAAGACTTTATATGTAGAAAATATTTTTTTATTTATTTGTGTTTTATGAACAATAAAAGTGTTCTGGCATGATGCAACAGTTTCAGGTCATGGCATTGTGTGGCCCTGACAAATTGCACCTAATGGCCTTAAAGAAAGAAGCCAGACAGCTCTGTGAACATTACATAGTTTAATTAATTATATATTAGGAATTAATCTTTGAATATGGAAAAACCCTCTGGAAGACATCTGCTGATATATTTCCAATATTTAGATATGATAAAAAGGGTGAAATGAATCATCACTTCTAAACAATATAACAGCTAATTCAGGGCAAGCAGCAGTGACTTTTCATGTAACTGACCAACTCTGAGTGACTGTCTATATACTCACACTTCACCATTTGCAAGGTGTTCAAAGCGGTCTTAAAAGAGGGCAGATTTAGAAAAAAAGGAGCCTTGTGATGCAAAACATAAAGAGCACACTCTATTCAGCTAGTCAGAGAGAAGCTACGGAGGTTACTTGTCCATAACAATTAATGCGTGCTTGTAATTTCCATTGTAGTGTATCAAGAAATATTTCAGACCTACAGAAAAGAGCATGAGATAGCAAAGTTGCTAGAAGTTGAAGTCAGGCCACTTCCCTGAAGATGAAAATGAAATGTTGGAGTAGTTCATAAGAAGAGGTAGGGGAATGTTCAGCTCTTGCAGAGATATTGAATCTCATTTTTAAAGCCAGCCACCGATCCATCTCCTGGGAGCAATCCTGTAGTCAGTGTTCAGAGCAAGCCTGCACAGATCACCATGTGGTCCCATGGCACCATATGAGTTTCTCTGTGCTGAGCTGCCCTGGTATAATGCCATGGCACATCAGACTGAGTCAGAGTCCTCAACACATGTCCTGTCATGCCCTGTGCCCAGATCTTGGCTATGACCCCAGTATGGACCAGTGTCTCTGGAGCTACCAGAGCAAGTTGTGTCCCATCTTGAGGCTCTCTGCACTTCTAGTGTTAACCCTGCAGGGGGGATAATTCCAGTCTGTTTCAAACTCTTCATATGGAAACACTGTAGGCTTGTTTTGAATGTCATCCTGTCACTGTCATTCACATTAATCTTTGGACAAAAGCACCTCTCAGACTGAGAACCTCACCCATATCTCCCACTGCCTACGTGGTCAAAGGATAGCTGCTCAAGTTGCATGTTAAAAGCAAGTGACCCCTTCTACCCCATACTGATAGAATGCTTTTGCAGAGTCTTCACAACTGACTGTTGGAAAGCAGCTGAAAATGCTCCTCCTGTGGCTGTAAAAGGAAAATTAAACCCAACACTTTAATGATTATTAAGAAGATCAGACAACAATAAAAAAGGAAAAATTAGCAATAATTTAAAGGGGTTGTTGTTATGAAATGTAATTCCCAAATTATGTTCCCTTTCCTCTCTTCTGAAATAATAAATATTTTCTGGCTGTCCATGCCTAAGCTTCCCACCAGCTCCCAGAACATTGTGGCCGTGCTGGGACATAATTGACACCATTAACAATCTGTTAGTCAAGGTTCCTGGCAAATGGTGTTGGCAAACCTAGGGGTTGATAACATGGATTGACTGATATTGCATGCACTGAAGGCCAGCTGACACACATAGTTCAGTCCTTATCTCCACAAACCTAGGAGGTTGGGACATTTGAACTATGCTGGATGGATCTACAGCATGCACTGATTCCTGAGCTGGGGCTGGGACACTGCAGTTATGCCCAGCCATGCCAGGGCAAATGCTGAGAAATGAATGGTGAGGAAAATACTGCTTGGGTTAGTCCTCTAGCCTGTTTAAAGAAATAAATGCACTTAGAGGTGTAGGCAGATATCTCAGCAGCACTACACTAAGAGCATCACAATTACAGTGATTAAATTACAGTGCTATAAAAACACCCAGTGTGACTTTGGACTTGAATTCTCTGGTTTCAAGAGAGGACCAAAATTTAAAATGTTATTCTGGATTGCAGCCTTATTATGACGGAAATATTTGGTGTGAACATAATGTTAGTGCTACACACCTGTTCCTTTTGCTTTTGTCTTCCATTCTGTAAATGCTTATGTAGTAATATAACACCATAAAATACATGAGAAATAGCTTAAGAGCCTGACTGGTAAAACAATATGCCAATACACCAATTTTTGGTAGTAGATGAAGTCCAGAAACAGGAAAAATAAACAGAAGGCTAAGCAGAGATTTCATGAGAATAGAGGGCATGCTGCCTTATCAAAACCAAGAAGTGAAATATTATTTTGGTTTAGGTGCCTTATAAAGAAAATAATTTCTGGGATACTGAAAATATGGGATGTCCAAACAATTGCATGTCTAAACAAGTAGAAAAAGGGTAAAGGATTCAGTCATAACAATGTATAAACAAACTCTGAACAAAGAAATGTGAGCTCATTTCCTATGGCTCAGAAATCACAAAATAAAAGCAGAACATATTAACATGTCTCTGCAGTTATTTCTGTCTACCATCCACAAAGACTAATCAGCCTATGAATACTTCACATGCCTATCCCAGACAAAGATATACTTCATCAACTATGATAAATGTGAAAATCAACTTGAGATGGTGGGGTGGTCTAACACCAGCTGGAAATTAGATTCCAAATAAGCCACTGCCATTCCCCCCACCCCTTCCGATAAGAGATGGACAAAGGCAGAGGCTATGGGTTGAGGTAACAATTTACTGAAAGCAAACAGCCTTGGAATAAGGAACACACAGTAACAGCAGCAATATAAATAACAAAAGTATATGGAAAGAGAAGGTGCTTTACACACAAAAGCTGTTCACCACCTTGCCTTAGCTCTGTGTGGCTGCTGGGATAAAGGCAGGATGGAGGACGCTCCCTGTAGGTTGAGTCGGCACGGCCCCCGGGACAAAGACAAGATGGCGGCCCTTCCCAGGCAGCACGACATGGTGTCCCCAGACAAAGACAAGATGGCAGGTGCTCCCTGCAGACGGTTTTCCCAACCCTGAGCCCAAGACAATGAAAAACAATGATTGACAAACCCCCAAAATCTCGACCATCTGTGCTGTGCCACCTGTTGTTTTCTGGGCCACTGTGCTCGGCTGCTTCACTCCCACATGGTGCCATTGCTTTGCACTGCTCTGCCCCACTGCGTTTGGCTCCGTGCGGCTGCTTTCAGCTGGGCTGGGCTCAGGCTCACCTCTGCTGCTCTGTTGCCCATGGGTACTTCCCACACCAGGACCACTTTTCAACACCACTCATTGGAATGGGAAGGGTACAGGCAGCAACAGAGGACAATGTTTGCAGGGCTGGTCCCAACAACCTCCCTGATGGGAGAGAGGGAGGCAAAATGTCACACTTCTAGTGATATATTAATCATTTCTTCCCCCTTAAACCATGTCCCCAGTGATGATATGGGTAGCATAGAATGGCACCCTGGCCATGCCACATGGTGCTGAGCCATGCCCCATCTCTGCATTCAGAGCAGGTCCATATCTATGCAGGGATTCAATCTAAGATGAAGATATTTAAATTAATAAGTGTAGGCACATCTCATTCTTTGTTAGGGTCCATGGAAGTGGAATTGTAGAGAAAGCAGCTCATCCTTCAGCAGTAACCTACAACTAAATTCTGCTGCCTAGATATTGATGTCAGGTATTTTCTCAGTTGGTGTATGGTACATACCCGGTTTCCAGTTTTCAGAGGGATGCAAGTCTCATGTAATCTGTGCCTCAGTAGGTATAATGCACTTCCCAGTGTGTCTGAACTGGCACTAGGGGACTACATAGAGGCAGCTGAATCCTGCCCATAATACTGGTTCAACTAACTCACTCCGCTTGCTGCAAAGAAAACTTCAACACATACAGCACACCTAAATACGTAAATGCTAGTCTTGAACAGATTCTGCCTCCATAATCTGTTACAGAAACTCTGTATGTGATAAGAAGCATGTGCTGTAACAGACTTTTTGCCATTAGCAAATATGGGTAGATCATGGATAGATGAATTATAAAATTACATTACTTCAGCTGAAAGATTAAGACTGAGATGCAATTGCATAAATAGTCTTATTTGGACTATATCCCATGTTTTCTTTAGTTGCTAGAGGTTTGAGAAGATTTTATATCAAATAGAGTCGATATAGTAGAACAAAGTAGGATAACTCACACTTGAGAGATCTCAGGAGTCTATAGTCTTATCTTCTGCAGATCGACTGAGTTCTGACCAGGTTGCTCATTCCCTTATTTCATCCAGGTCTTGAAAACCTCCATGGATGGAGCCTGCTTGATCTTTTTGGAGAATCTGTTCCAAATGAAATAGAACTACAAGCAGAACTCATATACTTTGTGTGCACCTTTCAGAATGTTATTTAGAGTTTAATTTTCAGAAACACGTAGGCATTGCATGAAGTCCTGAAGAGACTGAGAATGAGGAAGAAAAGCATTTAATTAGACATCCACAGAAACTATCAAATTATGAGCAATTTTTCAATAAGTATCAATAATAAGATCACTCTGGATACTATGTTCTTGTTTTGGGACAAGAGATGAGAACAACCTCACAACAGATGACAATATGTGCAGTGATCAGTACACAACACCAGACTCACCTTTGCTCATAGTTAGGACTGCATGGTGTCCAGCCAGCTGCTCTCAAGAAATTAAGTTGCAGATACAGAAAATTACCAAAGAGTGAGAAAGAGGAAACTAAATTCAGAAAGAGGAAATTAACCCAAAATATCTTACCAGCAATATTTAAACTAGACTGAATCTTGGACCCTCTAGAGCTGACTAACACAATCCATTTAGCAAAAAAGCACTATACCACAACTGGGGAACATATGGATTTACAGTGATGTCCTCTTTAATCATCTGCAGGTGTATTAGATCTTTTCTAGTCACAATAGATTTCATTAGAGATGCTTGAGAAGTGTTTTTAACAAGGACAGTGACACTTAATCACTATCAAAAGGCTTTCTGTGAGACAAACAGGTAGTTCTTATGATATACGTGTCATGTTTAAATTTACTAATTTATAAGGTCAGAGAAGTATATGCAAAAAAGCCCCCAGTAGCAAGAAATTAATCTCACATGCATCAAAATAGTTTAGCCAGTTAATGAATTGTGGAGATGTATTCATGACAAAATAACCAGGAACTTTAAAGTAGTTTAGTTAATTTGAGAAACAAATTGGGTTTGGCACTTTACACAATTGTGTAATGGAATGTTTAATTAAAACTTGTCCAACCTTTGTATTTCTTGGCTCTGATTTAGCTAGGTTTGTTATATAACCTTTCCTTTATGAGAACAAGTTACATTCTGTCTGTGAACTATGGAAACTTTTCCCACATCAGCTGTAGAGACAGAAGCAAGGTCATCACCCCTTATCCTTTTTCAATGGCCAAATGTCAAAGGAGCATGGAAAACATTAAAACCTCAAGGTCATAATCTTTTCTCCTCTGCTACAACTCCTTAAAAAATAAAGGAATTTTTTGTTTGAAAAACTGGGGAAACTTTTGCACAGAGCATGAAAATTGTCTGCATTCAGAAGAAATACATTTCTTCTTAGTCCCTTAAAATCACACTCAAGACACTCAATTTATTAAATCTGATCTTATGACTTACAAAATAAGCTACAAATATTCAGATCAATGTGGAATCAGCAGCTATTAGTTCTTAGAACAGTAATTAGTGTTCATACTAGAATTTCCAAAAGGAAGACTATTGTTGCTGTTTACCATTTGGCATCAGAGGATTTAAAGTTAATTTTCATATGAAGTGATGCAGTACTTTGCTGCAGGCAATACTGATTCAGTACATTAGAGTTTCTTTAAAGCTGTCAATCTTCAGAGCACAGAAAACACACCTCTAATTGAGACACAAGCAAACATTGATTTTGGATATTACTTCTTGATTTTGTGGCTTGTTAGCCAACGTAAATGATGAAGAGCAAAGAGAGAAAAGGGGGATAAGAGCTACGGATAATAACAATATGATAAATAGCATATTTTAAAATTAGGTTTACTATTATTATGTGAAAACAGCAGCTGGCAAATACAATCAGCCCACAGAAAGTATGAATATGGAATGGGAAACTCATCATCCATTCTCAACTACCAGCTGGAGCAGAGAGGTGTTGCAGCTTGCTTCCTGTCACTTTAAGTCCTTTGGCACGATAAAGGCTTGTGTACCCCTACAACCCCAGCAGTGAGTGTCTCCTTATAGATGCTGTACCTACTTTTGTTATTTTCAGACTACATTTTAGTGCACCCAGACCAGGCCTTAGGGCCCAAGAGAGATGACTGGGAAGAAGAGGAATTAGGTGGAACAGCCTGACTCATATGAGAGATTAAAATGAAAAACAAATAAGGAATTGCTCACCATGTCTTCCAACAAAAGACTAAGGGCAATTATATAAACCCAGAGGGTGGCTGGTCACTCCAAAAGAGAAGGTAGTTCTTCTCAGTGCAGGTGTAAGCTGTGTTCATTAAATACTTATCTACCTCTTCTTAAAGAGATTTTTGACCTGCAGGGTGATGAACATTCAAAGAGTGTCCTGATGTCCTGGTAATCTGTGCATCTCCCAAAGGCCATTGGTGATGACATGATGCAGAATCAGATGGACTGGTGTAGTCATCCTTTCTATTCCCCCTGTCTGTATTTTCCTCATGTTAAAAATTGCCAACAGCCTTCAGATTCCCTCTTTAATTCTCAGATCCCTAATAAGAAGCAGAAGATGAAGAGCAAATACACCTCCTGATTCTAATTTTCCCCTGTAGCTGCCAACAGGAGAGACAATGTGGCCCAGTATTTTTCCCTTAAGAATAAGCAAAAGAAAATGAACACTCTGACCAGAAACATTCTTCTGAAATATATTCATTCAGGGCTTGAATGAATACTGATGAACACTGAAATATTCACTGAATTCAGCTGATTTTTCTTGTGGAAAATATCCTGGGATCTTGTATGGGAATGAAAACAGAGATCATGGAAACCATGACTGCATGCAGCTAAGTGAAAAACATTGAATTTTAAGAAAGTTTAGCTATTTAAACATCTGCATAGCACTCTCAAATGACTTTGAATGAAATCTTCAAATAATTTGCTGAATATTTTCAGTAAAGATTTTATAGTCATACCATGGAGAAGCTAAACCTTAGCAGACACTCTATCACACAGCAATTGAAATTTATCTTGTAAACTCAACTAAATCTAACAAATGCAGAAAATCCCAAGTAGAAAAATATATATTTATAAAAATGTTCCAAAATAAGATGCTTTTGCACAAAATGTAAAGATATAATTATGGTTTTAAAAGTACAGTGCCCCCCAGAAGAAATCTTTATACTTGGCAATTATGTTCCAGTAAATTGGATCATTTTCAGCATATGGATAGTTACATGTGAAATCCTACTGCATTAATTTAAAGGTCACAGCTTCGCCGGAGAAGTGATTTCTCAGCATGTGTCCTCTGCCCTTGACTTCATTATGGTTTGCTTCTTCCTGGTATCTCTGTTTATCATTCTGGTATCCTTGCTGGACACATCATGCATTTTTACAGCAATCATCACAAGTAAAAGGATAATTTTTCATAAATGAAAGTCTGAAAATTTGAAAGATTTATTGACTAAGGAAAATAAATAAATGAATGGGTATCTGGCTCTTAATATTTAAATGTGTCTGCACATATTCAGCTGTAGGTTGAATCTGGCTATTTCATCTGAATATTTCATTTCACCTTGACTAATTTTTCATAATTCTCTCCATAGAAACACATGGGGGCTGTATTTATATAAATAGATCTAATTTTCTGATCCAATAAGTAAAATGGCAATTTTAAGAAAGTAAAAAAGCAACTATTTACTCAAAAAAGCATTTTAATCTGTTGTGTATCTGCATTTTTAAGGATATTGATATTAAAAATACATAAAGTATTTTGTAAAAATGTCAACCTCTGTAGCATGTAAGTGAAAAACCAACAAAACCTTATGATATTTGTATCAGTCTTGGAGAAAAAAAGCAAGTGAGGGAAGATAACAAAGCTATATAGTCACATTTTTAATAACAAGCCCTTTTTACTCATTAGATAGTGGTGGGCTGAAAACTTTAAGGCAAGGCCTCTAAAATTGCTGTGAAGAGATATTATTATAAAGTGATATAAATTTTAATGGTTACAGGGAGAAGAAATCTATGTGATTATATGGTGTTTTGTGCAATTTTGTGACAAAACCTTAAACATTGTGACAAAACTTAACAATGGCTTTCACCTGGGTACTTCCATTCTGCGAATGGTTCAGGGCAACAGAAAGGAAAAGCTAGTAGACAGAAGCAGTTCTTAAAATTAGACAGCTCCTTAAATCCCTATTTAATTAGGGAATTACATTTTGACTCCATGTGTGTATACAGAATACATGTTATGAAGAATGATAATAAATTAGGTAGTCTAGACTGAACTGCTATACAAAATGCACTAGGCAGAAGGTGGTAACCTTCCTATTTCTGCCTCTGTCCAAATTTAGTGTTAGAAGTCATGTATTACATTTCATTAAGACATCAGAAAACTGCAGACATGCTCCTAGGCTTGCCAAAAAACTGTGCAATTTGGATTAGCTCTCCAGAGAGCTTAAGTGAAAAGAACTGGAGATGCTCTGTGGTGTTTTTTAAAGCTTGGGAAAAGTTGCAAAATGACAGCTCTGTTAAGCAGGAAAAAATAATGAAAGATGGGCAATCAATTATTTGTATAAGGAACAGACAGTTCTTGTAGGTAGAAAGTGTGTATGGAGAAGGGAGAAGGAAGACCACCATAAAAGTGGGAAATTAAGTTAATGATCTACTAATTAGATTGATAAATTTTCATGCAAAGAATAAAAAAAGGTTGTTGATGGTCAGAAGACATTCAGATAACTACTACATCAGGCAGGCAAAAAGCCACCATTCCTTTGTACTGACACTACAGCACAAAAGTAAATAAACTTACTAAAAATGAAAAATATAATCTCTTTGTAGGAATGAATTTGCTCAGTTTGAACTAATGATCTCTAAGGTGCCTTCTGACCCAAACCAGTCTATGATTCTATGATCCTTTGAGACTCCTATTGACTGGGAAGAAGTGGATTACCTGCTGAGTAAAGTGTGTGAAGGTTTTTTGGGGCCTAATGTTTTGGGGGCTAACTCCATCTCTATACTTGATTTTCAGTGTGACCTTGAATGAGGTATCCAAAGCCAAATGTACTTCTTATGCTTTATTCACTGTTTTCATTAAAATGGGCCTTTCTCTTCAGTAAAGTAATGAGAATTGTTTTCCCCCTTTTCAGGCATTAATTCCTTTGGTTGAAATATCTTTTTTATTTTCTATTTGTTCCATTATTTTGACTGAGTAATATAAAATGTTAACTTAGATGCTGCTAGACTGGGAAAAATTTGGCTCTGCATTGTAGAATTTCATGCACAAAAATGATGGCAGAAATGGCAGTCTGACTCGGGGAGATACAGCAAGACTAATTCATTGGAGCTTTTAAAATGCTTTTTAGAAATGAGAAAAACCTGTGGGATCTGGTTTCTGCAGATACAGTAATAGTCTTTCTGCCTCCTAGATGGAGCTAAAGCACTTGTCTCCTGTATCTTGGCTTGTGGGATGGAGGAAAGCAAGTAACATGACAAACATAATTGTTTTCTCTTGCATTTCTTGATTAGTATTACCTGCAATCTTTTTACATTCCTAAAGAACACATTTTGCAGAATAAAAACTAAAAAGCTTGGTCTCCATTTGCAAGGACAATCTTTTGTGAGTGTACATCAGGATAAAGTTCAGGATAAAGTCATTTTCTGCTTCTCTGCAGGCAAGAGACAGTGCTGCTCACTACATATGTGCTTCAGCAAGCACTGCCAGGTACTCAGTTCACCCTCCTGGAGGACTGATGTTCAGTTTTCTTCCCCCTAGTCTTCATGAAGGATAGATAGAGGACTTCTGTCCCCAGGCCAGAGACTGAACAAACAGCCTAGATGAGACCTTTTCAGTGTTTATAAAGGAAGAGATGCCACAGTGCTGAAAGGGAGGGATTTGAAAATAGAACCCACAAGACAAGGTACCATCATCAGCTAAGTATTGACACAAAAGCAAAGCAGACCTTGCAGCTTTTTTTTGCATGTGAACAAACACAATTCTAATAAAACCTTGCAAAAATCCTACACAAGTTAAGAAAACAGTGCCATTCAAAGTGTATTCTGTTTCTGGGAAGGTCATACAATGTCAGGAAAAGGATGATCCTCTTTCAGAGTCCTAGTGAAACTTACGTCATAAGCACATGCATAGGTCTCTGTGTCTGTCTATGCAACTCAGTACCTGTCAGTATACTGAGACATTTAATTTTCACAGCCTCATTTGTGGTGAGTGCCAGCAATTCAGTCTACTCTACCTACCACAATTTGGGGTGATGAGACCAAAAGAAATGGAGGAGGCATATCAAAACAACCGCGGGGTGAAAGTGGAAAGGGAAGAGACAAAAACTCTTCACACTGTACAGAAATATGGAAGACTCACAACAGATACAATCAGAGTCTAAGAACATTAAAAAAAAACCAAAACAACCATACCTAAAGAATACTTTAAGGTTTAAAAAGGGGAAGAGGATGAAGAGGTGGCTGGTGTCCTGTGCACCAGCTGCAGCTCAGTGTCAACTAGCATCTAGGAAAAATATCCTGCCTATCTGGAAGACAAGGCAGTTAGTGAAACTATTATAGCAAGTTGGCAAAGCAGAGCCACTGCAGAAGAGAAGGTCAGACCCTTTCCTCTGGGTTACTGGGCTTCTGTCTATGCTTTTGGACTCATCAAACAAATAGATCTGAAGTGCAGCCAAAGAGGCACTGCTGAATCTTTATGCCTGGCATCTGGCCTGTCTGCATTGCTTATGATTTTAATGGCATTAATTTATTGCAATATCTTATGAAGGTTGTAAATTATTTAATTTGATGCTTGAGGTAATTTTTAATTATTTAATTTGTATTTGGTCCCTTATGTTGCTGCCTATATTAATCCGTGGCACTGATCCTACAATGACTTACTTACTGGTGTACCTCTTTTCTACTGTGGACCTACATAAAAGGTCTTTGCATATGACAAGGAATTTTCTCACTTCTTTTAATTAAACAATAATTGTCTATAAAAAACTCTATTTTTATTTTATTCTATACCTTATTCTTAATCTATCAAGAAACCATCGAAAAAAATAGGTTATTTTAATAATATTTGAGCCCTAATTATCACTAGAATCTGGTCCTTGAGCTTGCTCTTGTGGAGCAATATACTCTACACAATATGTTTGTTCAGTTAATACATCTGCTTTAAAACCAGACCAGGTTCCTATTTGGAAATTGAGGCCACAAGCCATAGGATTTTCCTGTAAGTCATACCTCAACTCTAGACCTCCTAGCTGAATGATATTATGCCATAAAACATTATGTAAAATTCAGGCTCCCCTTCAATATTTCAATATTTTAACTGTTTCAGGATGCCTAAGTACTGCAAATGTACAACACTGATTAACAGCCACATTCCATAACAGCTCCCTAGTTTATATACTGTGGAATCCTTTGAAAAGTTGCTTATCAAAAATGAAAAATTCCCATGTCCTATAAAACATGTTAATGTTCTGTAATTCTGTATTCTATGTTTTGGCATGAGACCGAGTATAAAGTAGACTGAAATAAGGAGCATTATATAAGTCTTTAAAGACTTATAAAGATTTATACAATACTTATATATAATATATAAGACTTATATAAAGACTTTAAAGTCTTTAAAGAATATCTACATAGGCCATATTTTGTCACCCTCCTCTGGCAAAATCACTGCTGAAATCTTGGCCCGGTTCTCAAACACAGCAAATGCAGCCCATACCATCTCCAAGACCTAGTAACACAGCTGAGAAAACTCTTTCAAGTTGTGTGCTTGTGTCCTCAGATCTCCTCAGATCTATGCTTACGTTTGCCCAGATGTGCCTGAAGGATTAAAATCACATTAGTGCATGGTATTTGTTGGCATTCAAACAACTTACATGAAGAGATATTTTGTCCCTGTGCATTGACAGAGCTGCCATGGAACCAATTTGCACTCAGGAGTGTCACAGCAGGTTGAAGGCTTAGCTAAGAAACCAAGCCCATAGTCTAATCTATTGCTGAGCACAGCTGAAAACAGATGTTAATTAATTTACTGCAGTTACTTCATAACAAGACTTGCATGTCAATTGAAGATAGAAGGAAACAACATGAAACTGGTGTCCTGGATCATTAAGCTATCCAAGACATAATGCCAAAAGGTTACAGAGCCAACTGGCTTTGGGATTACTGCAACCTCTGTGAACTGGAGCATCAAAATCCTAGTGGAGGCAAAAATAAGAAGGTATTCAGAGGCTTTTCTTCATGACTTTTACTTGAACTTAAGCTGTAGCAAATTGACATTTAAATAAAATACCTGTTCTTACGGTGAAAGGGATTCCTCCTGTGCTATTAGCTAGCTGTTTGGCATCACACATTTTAGCTAGACCTGCAAAAAAGGAAATATGGTCCATGAGGAAGCCAGACAGGTATGAGAAGCAGAGAAAATAGATTGCAGGGAATGAGACCAGTTGGGAATACTGGTCTTGCAGATTAAAATGCTCCATGATTTTATGAGTTACAAAGCACTCTGGAACACAGATATGCCCATGGAAGATAGAGATCAGAAAATTAAGTTTAGAAAAGTAAGTAACACTTTACAATCTCTTTACAACTTACAAAAGTAAGTAACAATTTACAATCTCCCTTTAAAATCAAAGACTCATGAAACAAACAGATCTGAAGTGCAGCCAAAGGAATGATGCCTGGAACACTGTAACAGTGCTAAAAGTGTTTAGTGAGAGAGATTTCAGAGAGATAATTGGGTGACTGGTTTGCTTTATCTTTTAAAACTAAAACCAAGAATCAGCAGAGACAGTAGTTATGCTGCAGAATTGAGTAATCTGTTATCTACAAAGAAAATCAAGGAGAAAATTTTAATAACAGACTTATTTTGTGAGGTATAGCAGTCTAGTTTCAAGGACTGTTGAGAGAAAGTGAGCTTTGCCTCCAAATGTTAAAGAGAATTGGCATGAAAATATCAAAATCATGGTCTGAATAATGATGCTGATAAAACACAGCAAAAATTTATAAGGTCAAATCTGAAAAAATCCAGGACTAGAAGACAACAAAACTATATTCATTGACAAAAAATAATAAATATTTTAGGTCAATGTAAAAATATTTTCAGAATTTTTTGGCCTTTTTTAAAAATTGCTTTTTAATAAAAGAGATATTTTCTATCTGTAACAGTCACAGAGGGGAGTTATGCTCTGACAGAAGAAATGCTTTTGGAAGAGGACAGTTCCACCAGTTCACTGTGAAGACAGACAACTTAGTCACAAACTGCTAAAGGATAAAAGAAAACATCTTAGATAACTTTTTCTGAATACAAGGACATGAATACAAGGCATAATTCTATACATCATAACACACTATGAAAAACATTAATTAATACACTGCATTATATTTGCACCCTTGATGAGTAGTTCCAGGCAACACTAAGAAGATGTGGTACTGCACACAGTAAAACAGTTCCTCTTTAGAGTTGACCATAACCTAAGATGTAATAATCACATGAAGTTGTTTTTTCTGTCAGCAAAGTGCTGCACTGTGGGTGGAAAAGTGTATCTTTAAGAGGATCCAGACAGCAATAACATCAGTTTTAAGAGGTGACGGCATTTAGCTGATGCATAATTCATGCCTAGAGATAAAATAATGCCCAACAGGAAAGAGACCTTCTATTTTGTCATGAACACCCATACAGGGAAAAATAGGAGGTTTGTAAAGAATACTTTGGTCACTCATAAAAGCAAACTTTTCAGACTTGAGAAATCACAGCCTTTTTTTTTTTTTTTAGAAAAGGTTGTGATAGGCCTCTACAGTTTTTAAGTAAAGAACTACAAGGTCAAAATTATCAGCCTCTGAGTGCTAAATCATGCCAGAAAGAATTATGATAAGTATTGACAACAGATTCTACAAGTTGTAACATGCTGTTGCTTAGCATATGAATTAATGGGTCACAGTGCATGCCAGCATATTCAAATGTATTTAATACATAACTGGAATTGAAAAGTAAAGTATGACCCCTCTGGTTTCCCTATTAGCATCAGTGGTCCAAGCTACAGACTAGTGTTCTGAAATGTACAGGAAGCTTATTGGCTTCTTTCAAGTTCCCATGGCACAACAGGTTTTAGTTAGACTTGACCCCAGGAAGTACTCTGCAGACTGCAATCAAATAAAGGATGGGAAAGGTGTAGGAAAAACTGGATCCTGGAGGGAGGAACTCAAACTGCAGAAAGGAAGAGGCTGGAAATGTCTCTATGACATCAGTATGAATACAATGGGGCTAATGGGAACCTACCTGCATCCACACCTTAATTTGGTTTTACAAGCACTGAGTCCTCTGATGTTATTATTCCCTGTGCAGCACACAAAACAGGAGCACTCTGCCCACGCACAGACGGAAAAGGAAGATACAATAGGATACAAATATCTGGGATCTGACTCTGATAGGGAAAAAGAACTGGATGTGGACAAAAGCTCATCTTCATGGTTGAGATTGAAGACAATGGTTCTGAGGTACAGATATGAGAGAAGCCAATAGCTTCACAATAAATACAGTGGTGATCCAGGTAACATTTTTGTAAGAGCCTTAGTGAATACAACATATAAAAAGTCCCAGATTAGCCCTAAGTGTTTGCTATATAAATATGGCACACATAGGGCAGCAGGGTCGTATAAATTACATGTCAAAAATTTCTACAGCTGCATTTTCTCCACACTGCATCCTAGCAAGTAAATACCTTAAATAAGGCTGGTGCATACTGCCTTCATGCATCTGCCATTCTTCCAGTCTTGGAACTGGCTCAACCATTTCTAGCCTGAATGTGCCAACGTGCTTGCACAAGCAGTCATTTAATTCACTTTCAGGACAAACTTAGGATTTTTTAAATCCTTGTATTTTTCCTTTAATAGTTATTTGGGCAGACTTCCTCATACCTATGTAATGCAGGAAACATTAAAATTTGTATCTAAGTAGTAAATGTACCTAGTTTTTTAGAAGAAAATGATATTCTGTTTTCATGAAAGATGATATATCATTCTTCTCTGTCAATTCATGATTGAGAAAGACTCTAAATTTACTTATTGCCCAATTTAGACATTAGATTTTGGAAAATATTTAATGGGAAGTATAAGAGTAGACTACAGTGATTGCAATTACTAGAATCATAGAAAAGGGTTTGATATCTCCAGGCTCTAGGCCACAAAACACACCTAACATGAGACTATTTAAGCAAAACCTTCAGGAATCAACAGCAACATTAAAAGCCCTTTTTTTCTAGGCAATTTGTAGGACAGGGCCGTGCTACACCACAGAATAGAACAGCAGATCCAAATGGCACGTGTCATAACCAAAAAATGCTGAATATCAAGTAAGATACCATAACACAGATAACAAGAAGCACTCACATAGTAGATGTGAACACCTTGCAAAGGGAGATTATTTTACATTCTGAACTACAGTCTTCTTCTGGTATCACAGAGGAACTAAATATTTTTTGATGAATTTCACTGATGTGTATTGGCTTAAAGGGCTTTTCTCCTTACTGCATTGGTGGTGAGAGAAAATAGGTAAGTAATTTAAGTGACTCACACACCACATTGGGTCATGTGCCTCTTCTGCATCAGTGAGCATCTGACTTTGAAAAATACAGATCTTAAGACTCTTCAGTCTTTGTGAAAACTGCCACATGAATCCAAATTATTAGCTTGAAGAGTATTCTTTTATTTCGTGGCATTTAAGTTGGTGTAAGGTAAGCATGAAATGTCTTTCAGGTGACTGTTAGATACTTCTGCATTGTTCTGATTTTGAAAACTGATCTCCGTATTGCAGTAAGAAAACATTTGTTATTTCACTCCTACTTTTGAATCAGTGTGTTCTTTCTTTCTGCCCACTCTACACATGCTAGCATATATACATATATGTATCTACAGAATTCTAAACACTCTAACACAGACAACTACTAATTGATTTTGCCTAGAATTTTCCTGAAGTTGATAGCATGCTATTTGAATGCCTCTGTTAGAATATTCTGTTATAGAAAGGACCTTGTGCATGTCTCTGAAAAGTGAAAAGTTGATGACACTTGGCACCCCATCACATACCTAAGATCTCTCTTTGTAAATAGATGGATCAGGCAGAGGCAAAGTTATCAGCTTTTCTACCAGCATTTACCCAAAATCAGCTCTTCACAGGCATAATCATGGTTGTCTGACTAGCATAAGAGCTAGTCAGGAAGAAGATATATGAAGCTGAAAACATGCTCACACATGAGTAGCAGGAATATTATTACATGGTGCACATCCCTTCCCACCCCTCCTTTCTTAGCCCCACAACTTCTGCATCTGTACAAGACACATTTTTTTAAAGAAAAAAAGTATTTTAAGTTTTTTTTTAAATTCATGTTAGCTTGCTCATGTTTTAAATTATCTGACAAATGGCTTAACAAGAAAGTTGTATGTTATTTCAATGGCATGAACATTCAAGGGAATGACCTGAACTTATGTCAGAGGAGGTGTAGGTTAGATAATAGAAAAAGCTTCTTCACCCAGAGAGTGGTTGGGCACTGGAACAGGCAGGAAAGTGGTCCCATCACCAAGCCTGACAGAGTTCAAGAAACATTTGGGCAATGCTTTCAGGCACAGGGTGTCCTGTTCAAGGCCAGGAGTTGGACTTTGATGATCCTAGTGGGTTCTTTCCAGCTCAGAATATTCTGTAATTCTGTATGATGGTAATCAGTCTTCATTACCCTACAGTATTCATCATTTCAGAGATTCCACTTTTAAAGTCACCTTGATTCTGTTATCTGTAAGATAAGAAATGTTATGGCTTATCTCTTTGTGTTATCCTTATGACACACCTTGGCTTGAGTTTTATGGGGTGATGGGTTAATAAAATGAAGAACTATTCAGTGCCTATTCAGTGTGTTGTTTTAGAAGTCTTGCTGTTGTATTGCACTCTATCCTTCCTTTTTATTGGCAGAGCTGGAATGAGATATCATACCAGACAGGGCAGCCTTGTCTCCAATTTGGTTGCTGCTTAGAGTACAGCTTTCTCTAAGTTGGGAATAATACAGTTTGGGAACAATTTAATTATAATTAAGGGTGATATTTACACATTCCTTCCTGAGGTAGAACTGAAGACAAACACAGTCAAGAAAATAGTATGTGCTAAGTTCAAGAAGACCTGTAGTAGGGACTAAAACTTTTAATATTCATGAAGGACTATGTATTTTCCCGTGACATCAGAAAATAAACTCCCTTCTTTAGCCAAGCAGGCTTGCGGGTAGGGAGAGATAAACATATGCCAATGAATTACATTTCTTCCATAGTCAGTAATAAACATGCCTGAGAAGTATTGCAAAGAGCTAACTTTGGTCAGATTTCATACCTCATGACTTAATTGAAGGCCTCATTCTGCACTAATCTTACATCTATTCCCATGGAGATGAAGGTTTTGAATGCATTCATCCCTGAATGACTTCCACTTCTTTGTTATTAGGCAGGTGTGCAGCATGCAAGAAAATCACCCTAGAGAAAATCTGCCTGTTCACTTTGCTTCAATGAATATGAGCCTTTCAGGACATTTTGTAACCTGCACTTTCAGGTGAGTCAACAGGGAGTATGCTTAAGTGGATAGCCATGCCCATAATCAAGAGGCTTGCCTTGCAGATTTCAGAGTCCTCATTGGGTGTGACATCTCTGAGGAGAGCCTAAGAAAGTTCAGAGTAGATTAATAAAAAAGGTCATTTTAGTGAAAACCCTTCAAAATGTTTTAAAATTTTATTTTCTGCAGTCAAATGTTTTCTTCAACTGTGTCAATGTCATACTATGGCCATGTTCTTGATTCTTCCTCTCCTTAGAGCTAAACATTTTGCACTGAGGAGGCCTCCAGGACCCACTTTCTGTTGGAATATAGACATCTACTAGGCCATTTCAGGGTAGATTCAGAGAAGAAATTTTAGAAAAGAATTATGCAATATCCACTTTGCCTTAGTTTGCATTCCCTTAAGAGTTTATCTTGCCGGTTAGTTATTTATTAGACATTACTGATATTTGTAGGTCAGATCTGAACCAGGTGTTTTTAAGAGAAATACAGTGATTTGAATAAATCAGATCAGTACTTTATAAAAAAGATCAAAACATGTACTGAATTTCTGTTCATAAACATGATGTTATTACAGAGTACACAAAATTTCCCAGACAGATGTGATAAAATGAAGACTCCTGGCACACAATAAGTCATATTTTCTCTAGGGTTGAGATATTCCCAACTGAGAGAACAGCAAGAGGGTATGTAGGTTAACTGTAATTCAGGGAGAAACATGAGAACTAAAAGCCAGATCAGTGGTGCTTTGGTCTCTGCTCTCTCCCCAGACACCCATACTAGAAGGTGACCAAGTTGAAACAGAAGTGGATACTGCTGAGAGTAGCAGGAACACCAAGGAAGTCCTCATTTTGCCATTTCTTGTAAATTACCTAGGACAAAACAGATGTCTGAAGCCTAATTTTTTTTTTTTCTTGGCCCTACTGAGTCCTTTGAAGCATTGGTAAGACTCACCAGCTGATAGCTCTAAGGCATCTCAGCTTTAGTCCTATAAAACCACCTCCCTACTTCACATTTGACAGCTATACCTTGAGAACACTGAGTAGGATTTTAATTGTGAATATTAAATAATTACAACTTCACACAAAATAATAACATTAACAGCAGTAAAGGAATATTTATGGATTATGACTGAGTTATGACTTCAATGTGGGTGATCCTGACTTACACAATGGTGCAGTAAATCTTCTGTAAGGGACAAACACACATGAAACTTCTGTCCAATCTCACATCACTGAAATGTAAGAAAATCACTGAGAAGGCCAGTGGATTTGTTCAGATGCAAAAACTATTAGGAAAAGAAGCAGTTTCCTGCAGATCCTGTGATAATCATTAATATGCAATATTCACAAAAAATGCCCAGCAAACTTTGCACAATAGTTGCACATTTAAATGTAATAAAACAATTTGTCTTGACTATTTGTCTTCATTCCTGCTTGCTGTTTGTTAGAGGTTCTAAAGGGTTAACTACATAGTTAGGAGGCAAGGAGATGCAGGGAAATGTAGCCAGCTGTGGAATGAAGCATCAAGACATGAACAGGACAATTACTTGAGGCAGTTTTCCTGCCTAAAACAACAGGAAGCTTCATCTACTGGATATGAATCTTTAACAGGAGACCTTTGAAGTGACATCAAAGACATCAGGTGATTAAAACAGATAAAGGGAGCAAAGGGAGAGGCAGGCCGATTCTGTGCCATAGGAGAGTCTGGGATGCAGACAGGAGCGCACTGGGGTTTGCAGACAAGAGCCTGGCCAGCTCTCCAGCTATCCATGCTCTCCAGCTAACACCATGGACTAACACAGCAGCTCCCTCAAGGACTGCACTATCCAGTGCTTTCAGGAAACAAGTACACACTGCTTTGTTTCATAGAGAAATATATTCTCAGCTGCTGATGGTCCCATCTTGTGAGAGTGAACACCCTGACTTGACCTGAAGGAAGCATCCCAAGGCTCTACCAAAACCAGGTTTAGGAGAGGTTGTTCATCCGCAGGAACTGCATCTGAGGCTAGCTGCAAGTTTTCTCTGAGGATGCATTGATAAGATACTAGCTGAAAACATAAGCATTGCTTGAGATAAGGGCACAACACCTATCCTTGACACCCCCTAAGAGTTATTCTAACACATCTTTCCACAGGATGTTCTTAAAATGAACATAAAAATGAGCAATATTTTCCTTCTGTTTCAGAAAGCAAAGTCTAATGCAGCTGCTGTATCATAGCTGGCAATTACAGAGATACTAGTGATAAAATGAAAGGAATTTTCTGAAGGTTTTAGCCATTACTCACAAACTTGTGAAAAATCTCATTATTAGCATATTTGGTATTAGCCAGCCACACTTTTGAAATAAAAAATGTGGCTAAGAAATTTTAAATGCCCAACTTGGGATTATATTGTGGCTGGAGTATCAGTAAAGTGCAAAAAGCCTTTCAAAGTATCTAAAACAAAATGCAAATTAATTTTGTTTTACTGGCATGTCAGCCAAGTTATTTAGTAAAAGGACTGTCTACTATTTGCAGAGAAAAAGGAAGGACTGATTCATAAAGATCCAGCGCAAAAATTATTCTTTTGAACACAGAACAGCAGTTTAAATTTTAAGTCCTCATTTATTATTTGATTTCACTCATGTTGCTTCATTTTGCACAACACAGGAGGGCTGTTTGCAGCCTCTTTTCTGGGGTGGGAAGGAGGGACAGTCTGAAATAATTTTGTGGAACACCTGTGATGTTCTGTGGAGCAACAGAAATTCACAGGTCACAAGCTGAATAATGCTAAACTAAATCAGGAAACGCTGAATTTGTTGAAAAAAAGATCCCAGAACCCGCAGAGGTGGTTTACCTAGACACAGTCTGCAAACTATCAAAGAGTCATAAAATGCACAGTGCAGCTTGCACATTAAACCCAAAGGTTACAATAAATAAATGTTGTGCATCCCCTGAGGATACTCTCTCAAGGAAGGAAAGATTGCCACATGAGAAGAATAGCAACAACTCCGTGTGCAGCAGCAGTTTCAGGCCTCATGCAGGAAGGGGGAAACTGAGATTTCCCTCTAGCCACGCTGCTGAACACCTTTGTGACTCCTGTATGACGTGCCAGGTTCATGCCCAGCGCTGGGGGGTGCAGGCAGGAGAGAGAATGGGACACACCACACTGTACTGCTGCACAGAAGGGCAACTTCCAAAGCTTCAGCAGAGCCACAATGATGCTGGGCAGCCATACAAAAGTCAGCTGTTGTAAAATATCCCAAATCACAGAACAGCAGATGGGACTGTTTCAAGATGATATTTATGAGTAATTCCAGTCAATCACTTTTGACTGTTGTTTATGTTTACTCTTTTGTACATGCTGTCTTCTTTGAAAGTAAATGTTCCTTTTTGAACTGGTTGGTCTGGAATTTCCACTTCCAGAATGACAGAATGCAGTGGTCAAGCTGCTATGGAAAAGTTTTTGTAAGTATTTTTAGGTTGAAAAATTCAAAGAAATATCTCACTCTGAAGGGGCAAAATGAAATTGAGGAGCAACAATGAGGAACAAAATCCTCCTTAAAACATTGGGAGCTACTGACAGAGACTTGGGGATTGATTTTACATCTTCTACCCTCCTTTCTGAGTGGTTGGTCCAGTAGCCCCCAACATCCTTCTTAGTTCCATGGGAATCACCAGCAGCCTTCCTTCTCCCTATAGCACACTGGCTTTGCTCTCAGGGCCATGAGGAGAAGCAGACACATAGATGCCTAGCATTTGTCAGCTCATTTTTCCATCTTGGCAGAAAATTGTGAGAAAAAAACAATCATCAGAGTGGAATGGATTCTACAATTGTTAAGTAATGTTACCTTAAGAAGCAACAAACTTAGAATTATTGTTTTGTTGCCTCAGTAGATTTATTAAACCAAAATGAAACATTTTAGTTAAGAGCATAATTGAAACAAATACAATTATTGCAGAACAAGCCATGTACATGCCTTCTTAGTAAAAATTCCAGAAATCCACAGATATTTATTCAGTTATACTGCTGCAAGTGCTGCAGATTGCAATGACCAATGTTAAACATATTTACAGAGCAGAGTTGTTTCCATCTTTTTTCACAAACCTTTAAAGTTTCACTCAACCTATTCAAATAAACCTAGCTGTAAGTTATAGAAGCAGTTTCACCTAGTGAAGAAGCAGGAGAAACTTCTTCATCACTCTGTCCTGAAGGTTATAATAACTCAGAAAATTTTAAGAAGGCATACATTAAGATGCAATTTAAGATTTCTTACTGTCTAGACAGAAAAGATATGAGACTGCAGCAGCCAACTGTACTATGGACACAGGAGATGTGTTTTGTCCCTGGTATGATGCAGACAGGTAAATGGAAGAGTGTTTGGTTTTTTAGGGTTTTTTTTGGGTCTCCTTGTTTGGGTGGGGTTATTTTTCTGTTTTGTTTTGCTTTTCGTTTTGTTTCATTGCCTTTTACAGTGTAGTTACTATGTACAAGAAAGAGCAAAAATGGACCAGAAACTACCCCAGCTAAGGTTCCTCCAGCCTAACACCCAATTTACTCACATTGATCCAAATTATTAAGCCTGAAAAGCCAGCCTGGTTTCTTCAAGACTAGAAAGTCACTGCAGACACATTAACTGTCAGTATTGCAATTTCTGACCACTTAAATTCTGCTTTAGTCAACCCTAGCAGGCCCAGATCTTGCTGGCACAGAGACAGTCATCTCACCTTTCCATTGTGTCTGCCTTTAAAGCTTCTCAGTTAAGCTTTCCTCCATTTTTTTTTTTTTTTTTTTTTTTGCATTTCAGGTAGCAGGTTGTTCCATCTATCCCTGGTCTTTTTGTGTCCCAGGCTGATAAAATAAGTCTGCATGGAGCTGAAGGAGAGCCAATATCTCCCCAGGACTACCCCTGTAGGAGCACCACTGATGAAGATGAGCAATCAGGTAGTAAAGCAAGCAAGGACAAGAGAAGAGGTGTCTGTTGATTGAGAAATTAGGCCAACAGAAAAAGAAATCCTTCCTTTTGGTCCTTGTATCTGTCTCTGCTTCTTTATTTTAGCTTAGAGGACAAACAAAATGTAGAAAAATGGGGTTGCATGATGAGTTTAGAAATTGAATCCTAGCTAGCTACATAGGAAACCTGTGTAAGAGCTGCTGAATCTTAATCTCCTACATGCTAGTCCGGTACCTAAGTTAAAAATATTGCCCATCCTGAAAGTCAGGACTTAGGACTGCCCTCTCTCAGGTGTAAATCAGCATGGAAATTACCTCAGTGTTGTTTAGATGTAGCAGCTGTGGGCTCTAGTATTAGCTGGAAGTAATGAATACTGTTTTGCAGCAAGCAGAATGCATTCATTCACGCCGCTTTCACCTTATGATTGGTTTGCAGTTTTTCATCTATACAGGGAATATGCATTATGTACATAAAAAGAAAATCCAAACCAGAAAAAAAAAACCCAAAAAGGTGTTTGAAAAACTCTGTCATCAGGTTGCTGTTTTCTGTACTTGCTTTTCTGGTGATGATCCTTTTATGCCTGTATCATCACCATACTGAAAGCAATTTAATTGCATGTTTCCTAGGTGTCATTTCCTGTAATTGATAACTAGCTAAAGAAAAACTCAAAGAACACTCTGTTCTTACTGGAAGGTCAGTAAGGAACCATCTGCAAAAACAGAGTTGTTTGTTAATATGCACTTTATTCTGGGGCATTTGACTACCTTGTCAGATCAAACTGATCAGTATTAAGTATTGACTGATTATTTATTTAATACTAGAAATATTATATATATGAAAACATCATGAGATATAATCACTTATCATGTGCAGACTACTATCACACTGGTACATTGACACTGAACCTCAGAAACTGGGGGTGGTTTAAATGTCAGTTTTGCCATCCCTTCTGTAGCCATGTGTATACTTTTGTCAGCACTAAAGAACAGAGATATCTGACCAGTGAACGGCGGCACTTCAGATATGTTAGCAGTCTCATTATACCTGCAAAATTGATTGTAGCTTGCATATTTCTCTGGAGTATCATTATGCATTAATGCTGATGCTGTGCTGGACACATGAATGCATGGGTAACAGTGTGAGGAGACAAAAAGAAAATTTCTGTCAGGAAGTGAGGGAAAACTGAAGACCAGGTGCTTTACAATGATTGTGTGGTTTTGATCTGTGAAATTTTCATCAGACAACGAACACGACAAACTAGACCTGCTTGAGACTTCTCAGAAGTGCTTACAGGAATAGCTATTAACTCACTGTACTGACAAGGTCAGATTCCTGCTTCATATGGTCTTGTGTCACCTTGTGTGCTTTCCAGTGGAGAAGTGACAAATCACACCACTGGTTCCTGCTTTGGCCTTCTCAGCACTTCTCCCTGCCACAATGGTCTGCTTTCACATGGAAAAAAACATTAAAACTATTGATGGGAGAGATTTTTTTGCTTTCTCCCTTTTTGTGATATTCAGGAAGATTGTTTCAGTTTCTCAAACAGCCTCCCTGCCAGTAGTAGCAATCTTGCTGAAGCCTGGTGTGGTCACTCATCAGCATCAAGAGAAAAGGTTTTGGGACTGAATTTTCTAACTGCTAAATCTGGCAGTGCGTGAGTCAGAACAGGATACAGATCTTCTGCCTCTAGGTTTGAGCTTCACACACAAATTAAACAAATAAAAGCGATTATAGGGAGGCTAGGAGGTACATATAGAGCATTTGCACAGGAGTCCATGCAGTTGCTGGGAAATACGAAGAATGCCAGGTGAGGTATCCCCTGCACTGTGTGCTGAGCACCCTGCTGACATGGGCTCTGCCCCACCTCAGCTGCTCAGTGTGAGCAAACTCTGCTCTCTGCTCATGAAAAGAACAGTGGGGTCCAGCTTTTGTAATTATCTGAGATTTGTGTGAAAGACTAAAGGCAAAGGTGAGCATAGTGCTCCGAGTGAAACGCTAGCCTGGGCTTTATGAGATTTTTACTTGCCACCTTATTTTGTTTGTCACTTTGAAGCACTGCTGATTTGGCTTGCTGCTGGCAGGGATTTAAAATATGCCAATGTATTTTGGTTGCCTCAAGCAAGTGGAGGGATTAATATATCTTTCTGCCCTATGATTCTTTTTTGCATTTAATTAAGAGATGCACAGATGTGCATACAATTGTTATGATATAAATGCACTGACCCACATTTCCTCTCACATGAAAGTATTTCTAAATAGTTCAAGAGCATAATGGCTCTTGTTTCTCAATAAGAGAAGAAAGCATTCCATTATTTGTGAAGGAAGATGCTAAAATATGCTTAATGGTATACTTCTTGAGACTTCAAGTATATAAAAATTGCAAAGTCATGTCTGTTGTGTTTCAATAATTTTGGAACCCAAGGTAGTCATGATAATGGAGTGAATTATTTAAAATTCAAAGGAATAAGATCTATTCATTAATAACATACTTTTGATCTTGGGAAATGAAAAATTAATTTTTTTTTTACAAAAAAAAGAGAAACATATACTTCTTGCTCAAGGAAATTCAGGTGAAATAAATGTTGTTTGAATTTAAACTGTCAACTATCAACTTCATGTATTATTAATATCTCAAGGTAATGAGATTAACATTTTTATAAATAATTGATCTGAAAAATAATCCAAACAAATTACTGGCTTGTTGACTGAATAAAATGTTCCCTGTTAACCTAAATATTATAGACTGTAAATTTTTATCTACTGAGAAAGTAATCTCTTTTGAATTATAGACCACTGTTGAATATACTTGTCTTTAGATCTGGTCAAGCTGGAAAATAAGCTCCTGTGAGAATGTATGCATGGATATATAGATAACTCTTAAAATATTAGCTCTGTAACAAGTAATAATCCTCAGGAAAAATAGATTCCCATATAGATAATGCTTTTCTCACAGAGGTGAAAGAAGTGACACGATGAGATAAAAGCAGGGCTAAACACAAGTCTGTGAAATGTGGGTTTGAGGAGCAGTGTAAGAGGAGCAATTTGAGCCCACAGGTTTGCAGCAGAGACATAAAACCAGTAGGTAGCACAGAAGTCCTGTTAGGAAAAAAGTATGAGCAAGTATGAGATACAAAGGTGCCTTCTGGTTTACTCTTATTTTCATGGCTTTTTTTTTCTCTCTGGCCACATTTGTGGTATGGGTGAGGGAAAAAAAGGACAAAAATGCTTCAGGCAAAACTTTTATTCTGCTTATAATCTCCTAAAGTTCAACACTTTATTGTTTGAGAAGTTTTATTGCTTGAAGTCTGCACAATGTGTATGAAAAAAAAGGAAATTCATTTTAAAAAAAAGCTAATTTGTGGAACATCTGTTCTTGAAATCTGCAGAGCAAAACAAGTTTCTCTTTTACAGCTGATCTCTTCCCAGCAAGTGAGAAGAATACTATTCTAGATCCATGATTTGTGATCCTGTCTGCCCAAACATTTGAAGCATTAAAGGATGATGACACAATCTCTTGGACAATGGCACAATCCCTTGGACAGTGGCAGTTACCTGGCTGAAGAGAGGCTGTGTACAATGACATTGCTCCAGAATATTCCTCCCACCACTAAGAATTTGCAGTGCAGGGACTGTATGAGCCCGAGACGGGTGTCAATGATGTAATTAAAACCCAGCCGGTTACTTATTTGTCAAGTAACCAGTGACAGATGCTGTCCTCCTAAAGGTTTTTTTACGTAGCATAAGAAAAAAATCTGCTGCCAAACAGGCTTCTGATCTTCCCAGATCTTTTTTCCTCCAGTTTTTTTGTTTCCCCAAACCCTTGCTCTGATCACAGAAGGAAGAACAGAGGATATGAATCTTGAGGCGTGCATGACATCTTTACGGCACTTCTCTGGCTGTGAGAATAAATATATGGCAACCACCTGCTTCCCTATGGCCTGCACTGATTGCTGTAATGTTTTTGGTTAGGGAAACAATCATGAGGAGTTTCTGAAAACATCCTGACTACAAGGCCTGTCTGCCCCATTGATTTATCCACTTACAGGCTAAATCCTCTGCATCACTCTGGTGTAGGCATAAACGGACTTGAACAGACTTAAAAGCCAACTACCTGTCCCACCTTAGAAAGCACTAAGATATTTTTGTTTTGAAGAGCAAGTTGAACAGAACAATTGTGAAGACAATGGTTAAGTGATTTGAAACTGGCCACTGCACACAGAGTAATGGTTATTTTTTTTTCTTTGTTTAAGGGTTGTCTAGTTACTGACATCTATCACAATATAGTGCCCTAAGTAATACTAGACACTACTTCAAGATAAAAATAGCTGGGTATCACAAATACAGTGTGAAAGTTTGTAGTTTTTGAGATACATAGGGAAAGGCCATTTAGGATATACAAAGATCTGCAATTTTACAGGCACTTAATAGAATCACAGAATCAGTTAGGTTGGAAAAGGCCTCTGAGATTGAGTCCAACATACGGATACAGACTTTAGCAAGATTTTAGTTTGGAACGTGCTTGTGCTAAACAAGACCCAATTTGCACACCTGGAAATGGACTCTGAAGTCACCATATTATTGGTAAATTCAAGGCAGTGAAACCAAATGGAAGTATAACAAGGAGACATCCACGTCTGCACCCACAGCTACTCTGGCATGCAGGAGCAGTGAAGCCTTGGGATTCCCATATGCCAAAAGGGTATGACAGCTCTTACTCAGCTACGAGGAATTCTTGGATAATAAAGTAATTCTGCCAAAACTCTAAATAGTCTTGTTTTCAAAAAAGTTTTGACAAAAAAAGTTTTCTCACATTTTAACTTTCAGTAATAACTGGCATGCAAGTACTTCCCTGACAGAAATCCCCTACTCATACATTCATCGGTCTTGTCCTCATTAGGATATATGCATACCTTCTCAATCCAGTTAATATGTCCCAAAAATGAAAAGAGTTGTGGTTTTTATATATTTACTTAGTGATCATACATTTCAGAATGATGCACACTGAGTTGCTGGCAGGGTAAGTTTACATTTGTCCTAAGTAAGGAAAACATGAAGCAAAGGAGACGAGGTAGTAATTATTATAATGACTTCTGTGTGTGGGAACTGGGAAAAGCCTTGAACTCAATGAACCATGATGAGTTTTACTTAAATTACAATGTAAGTAGAAGTTCCTGCACAAGTTGGAGGCGCAGTATTATGCATACATGTATGTGCAAGGGTGCCTGCAGACACCACGCCATAACCCCAACCATCAAAGTGTCCATATGTGGTAAATCACCTCAATGTTCTATAACCTTTTATAACTGAAAAAGCACAAACTTCCTCTCTTTCTCTTAATTTCCTTCCTCCACTAAGTCTAAATATAAACCATAAGCTGTTCAGAAAAGGCTACTATGTTTTCTACTGTTTTTTCACAGGCACTAAGCAAATATTCAGGATTCAAAATCAGTTTCTCATGAACCATCCCATGGCACAACTCATGCATGGAGTTGTCAGAAGTTAATTCTCAACAAACCATGTGATGGGAATTATTTTTTCAGTAGCAAGTACAATGCAGGGGACAGGCAAACAGATTTTCTGAAGGATGTTTCATTTAAATAGGGGAGAGGAAATTAAGGCAGAGATAGGAGGAAAAAGAAAACACTATGGAACCTGACATTACTAGCAAGGCAGAATTAACAGGAAGGCAAACAAACCCAAAATATTACAGCAAGGAAGTGATAGACAGCTCTGAAAGCAAACATGGGATACTGACACTGTGGACCTTACCCCCCTACATTTTTGATCACACTTACTTTCATTGTACCAATATTTTATTATAGTGATGTTTGCTTTGGTCCTTTCTCCGTGGTTTGTGTGAGCTCTTGGTCCCACAGAAGGTGCAAGAGTTCTGCAAACAGTGATGCTACCAAAAAACAGCTTTAAGACCTCAATTTTTTAACATTTCACTCAACATTTCTGATGTCAGCATTTTTTAAAAGATGTTTAAAATTTTGAAATGAGGATTGTTAATAACAGTATGAGCCAGTGAAAAAATGAACATCGAAATCAGCTGAGCTTTAAAAGAAACATTTTATTTGGTAAAAAATAAAGGTAATAAATTATTTCAAGGCATATTTTGGTTTGTATTTGTACAAACACAGTACACCCATAACACAGCTGCTATGTAACCCAGGAATTCCATCTTCGGAAAAAAGGATTTACATATCAAGTAGTTTTAAATGAAACCAGCACAGTCCTTTACATCTGTCAGTATTGAAACCAACTTGATGGAATTCCTTTCCCATGCTCCCCACCCCACAAAATTACGCAGGAAAATCCATTCTGGTTCTTGTGTATTTGTAGCATCCCTCATGCTTCTTTTGCATCATCTAGATTAGTGTCTCAGCTTTTTTTAATCAAAGAGCAACTGATTATTATGTTTCCTGCCATGTTGGTGCACTAGCTTTCATTTTCAACTGGTAAAATGTTCAACTGGCAAAACATTACGAATATTCATTTGTGATTTCATCTTCTGATTTTACTTGTTTCCTTTGCTGTGTGTGAAGATACCTGCAAATGCTTTTTAGTTTTGTCTCTTTGTCTTTTTAGTAATTCAAATTCACATCCATATCCTCTTCTGAAATCTTATGGAACATCACAGATCCATATAGTCAGTCCGCTTTAAAGAAGATTGATCAAAACCCTGAAATCAGAATATTTTCACACCAGCACATGTGATATTTGAAAGAAACCTATCAGACATGATGTCTAAATGTGGTGTTGCCATGGGTCAAAATCAGACATGACTCAAACAAAACAATGAAAGTATGTAGTCAACAATTACCCACAATACATGAGCTAGGATTGCACTGAGAGTTTTAATACCAAAATCTAACAAAACATGTATGTATGGTATACTTTATCCTGGGATGGCCTAATTTAAAAATCTAAGCATGTTTTTAATGCCTCATTGGAATAGTTCTTCAGAGTAACATTCAAGAGCTTGGGAAGCTGTAGATGACCAGTCTGAATTTTGAGTACGTTGATTGGTAAATGAGACAAGAACAGTCATACAATAGACATGTAGGAGTCCAGTGCTTGAATGCTAATTAATTAGTTGCATTCATTTCTCAAACACAATAAAATATTGTCACTGGAACTCAGTCTTTCAAATATTTCTACTTCAACTGGCATGAATTCCATGTGTTCTGGAGAGAAAAGAAGAAATTTTTCTTCCAGTTGTATTTACATATGGAAGCAACACAATCAAAATAAGCACATATCGTGGCCCACGCATCAGAAATTGGTTTTCCCTCCAACTATCTTTTGCACTTAACCATTGGATTTTTAGATATTTTAACACATATGCTGAAAGAAAGATGCATAGCCAGCACAGAAGCTTCTTCTGAAGGGACGCCAAGTAATTTTTAGCAAACCAGATTCTCTTCCACAAATACACAGAGATATTTGAAAAAATCAAAGATATATATGAAAAAAAAATTATTTATGTCTTTTGGAAGAAGGGACAGGCAACTCAGGACAACCACAAGGATACTGTGAGGCTTTGCAGGGAGAAAATTAGAAGGGCCAAAGCCCATCTGGAACTCAACCTGGCCACTGCCAAAAAAGACAATAAAATGCCTTCTATAAACACATCAGCAACGGGAATGTTGAGGAGAATCTCCATCCTTTCTTGGATGTGGGGGGGAAACATAGTCAAAATGATGAAGAAAACACTGAGGTACGTAATGCCTTCTTTGCCTATCTTTACTAATAAAGACCAGTTGTTCTCTGGGTACCAGCCCCCTGAGGTGGAAGAAAGGGATGAGGAAGAGAATGAAACCCCCATGATCCAAGGGGAAACGGTGAGATACCCAATACACCACTTAAACAAACACATCTATGGGGCTGGATTGCATCTACCCAAGGGTACTGAGGGAGCTGGCAAAAGTGCTTACTGAGCCCCTTTCATTTACCAGCTGTCCTGCTTAACTGGGAAGAGCCCAGGTGACTGGAAGTTGGCAAATGTGGTGTCAATCTACAAGGACCAGAGGAGGATGCAGGAAACTACAGGCCTGTCCACTCTGATCTGGGTGCCAGCGTCACAATTTCCCACAGCATTCTCCTGGAGAAACTGGATGCTCATGGCTTGGATGGGTGCACTATTCACTAGGTACAAAACTGTCTGTTGGTGGATGGAATCAATTCCCATTGGCAGCCAGCAAAATGGTGCTCCCAAGGGCTCGATGTTGGGGCCAGTCCTGCTTAGTACCTTTACTGATGATCTGCATGAGGAGATCACATGGACCCTCAGTGCTGGAAGGCAGGAAGGCTCTGCAGAGGGATCTGAATAGGGATATTGGATCAGCAATAGTGAGGCCAGCAAGACCAGAACAGGGATTGTACCCCTGTGCTTGGCACTGGTTAGGCCACACTTTGAACACAGTGTTCATTTCTGGGCCCCCCACTACAAGGACATTGAGGTGCTGGAGTTTGTCCAGAGAAGGGCAAGAGAGCTGGCAGAGGGTCTGCAGCACAAGTTTTATCACTTAATTAGTCAACATCACAAAAGCAAACTCTTAACTACCAGCTTTGTTTAACAGCAAAGGAGCCCCGTTCTGAACTCTCTAAGAGCAAACATTTTCTTCCATCCTGCTTACAAGTACAGAAAAGCATTCTCAGAACATGCAACATGTTTAGCATCATGTGAAATGTGAAAATTGTAGACCTAACTGTAACTCTTAGAGCTGAAAATTATGAAAGATTTCAGACCCCGTATAAAGGTACCCAGACATCTATCTGTAAGCACCTCTCTGAAATAAGGGATGAAATGGCAAGACAGTCTTTTGAGCATTGCAGTCTCTTCTCTTGTCACTGGGGTGCTAATGGAATATGTACTTGTAGAAGTGAAGGCAAAATTGGAGGAACATGCTTCAATTACCCATGAACTACTGTAGCTTTATGTTGCTCTAACTCTCCTGACTTAAATGAAAACAAACTAAAAAACCCCAAAGTACTGCACTGTGCAATACAACATTGATATGGGAATACATTACACTAAGTACCATGGTAACCCTACTGATCTCTCTGCATTACACAGTTTCAAAGCTACTTGTTGATTGCACAGCTTACCCCACATAATGTTACAAATGAAAAAAAAATATGTATTTATCATACAGCTTAGTAAAGTAAATTAAAATTTTATTTTTTACATTGTCCTGCAACAAATTTTGGTATTTTTTATGATGTCTTATAAACCACAACATGTTTTAATACATTTCAGAAAGCTGAAAAATGATCAAACAGTTGTTATCTTTGAATAGTAATTTTTCATCTATGCACAAACAACTACTGCCTGATAAGATTTTGTTTTTCTCAAGGTTTGTCACAAATACTACTATTCTCATTTATTAGACAGCTGTCAAATCACTTTTTCTTGATTTATAATCTTTCTTCACATCTAGTTTGTGTTTGTTAGCATGAATAAAGAGGGCAGTGCAAGGTCATTAATATGAGAACAACCAACAATTCTGGAGTCTGGGAGGTAGCAAAAGCTGTTTATTACGAGGCTGAAGAAATGAAGCAATTTATTCACTGTATATTATGACTGTATGTAGGGGTAGTTTATTTATGACACAAATTGAACAAGCACTGTATGAGGAGTCTGCATCTCCCAGCTGCACTGCCCTCTGCTCCCAACAGTGCTCCTGAGGGAGCTCAGCACCCTCAGGACTGCCTAACTCTGGCCAGCTTTCACAGAGATGTGTGACAGTGCTAATGGAGTTTTATTTAATGCAGGAATGACATGACATTTCTTATGGATTTCACAACTCCTAAGCCATGTGGCCAAACGACTGTCATGCCTGGCAACAGCTATTACTTCACAGCTTACAAAACTGGGAGTGCATTGGGTGTGTGCACATTGTAAAACTTGTAATATGCAATGCACATTTAGGACACTGAATGAACTGCATCTCTTTGGAAAGCAAGAAACATCAACACAAGCTTTGGGAAAAAAGAAGCTCAAAAACACTCATTCCAACTTTTCCCTCCAGAAAACTGCACATCATTTTTCTCTGCTGATATAAGGATTTTTTTGCCCCCTATATTTTCCTTTTTATTTTATGAACAACTGGGCTCCCATGGAGACATGAGGCAATCACATCAGATATCAGTACATCAGACAGTACCGGGTGAGCATTTTCTCACTAACACAGGTTCTGGAGAGAACAAATGAACACTTGGTCTTCGCAGCACCTGTGGACAATGTGCTTCCCAACCTTTAAAGCTGTAGCTGCAGACAGGGCATTAAGCTGCTCTTCCCATAGTCAAGCAGAGCCTTATCCTCCCCAAGCAGCACTGGGTCTTGTTACATTCCGAAAATAGTGATGTCAGTACATTAAGAGTCTGATCCTACTTCCCCTGAGGTCCATGGAATTCATTTTAATTAACCTCGGATCAAGCCTTAGCACAGACCATTCCTATGTGGGAACTCTGAGAAGAGAGCTGAAAATAAAAAAGAAAGGCTACTTCTACAGAGATTTTTTTTTTCTTTGCACTATCAAGTCTATGAGCAGGCTCCACTGAAGGATCTTAATCTTCTGTGCAGGTAAAACAGCAATAAATACCTACAAACACAGGTGATTTGGTAAATTAAAATATCCGCCTTATGAGGACTCTTTAATTAGCAATCTACTTTGAAAAATACAGTCAATATTTCCAAATTTCATGAGTGTAGATTTCCCAAAGCTTATTACAATATGGAAAGCACTTGGTCTTCTAAACTTGCCCCAAGAACCTTGTTCTCCCTCTCTCATTTCCTTCCCAAATAGAGTTCTGCCTACAAGCATATGTCACTAGAGTACAAAGGAAAACTAAAGATCTTCCTAAAACTACCCCCATCATTTTTAGCACCAACTGCACTTCAATTCAGGTACTATCCTGGACAAATTTCCAACTGGCTAAAAGTTAAGTGTTTTAAAAAGTACAGTATGGCAATGCTGCTGTCTGCGTAGCTGTGGAAGCACATTGTGCCTATGTTGAAAACATGCCTTGAGAACTAAGACACTCCTTATCTTGGGTCTAAACATGTTGCCTCTGTTGGGACAGAATATTTAAATATAATTTTTTTGGGGGAAAAATACTAACTATGGCATTTCATCAAGGAATGAACAAAGTGGTCACCAAGAAATTTATAAAATCTTTTGTGATCACAGGCAATGGAGAGACCTAAACTTTCAGTTTGAGATGCAAGTATTTGTCAGTCATATAAATAATTAGCATCCCCACAATGAAACAGTTACTGCTATGATGCATGAGCCCTAATAAAGGAGCCTAAGAGCTTGAATCAAAAGCTGACACTGCTTCATTGAAATCACTAACAGTAACTGCGGTGACTTCATAGGAACACAAGCAGGTTCCCAGTGAGAAGTAGATTTCCATTTAAAATCTATTCCCAGGGTCACAGGTAGGTAAGACAAATTGACTTCACCTAACTGGTGCATTTTTGTCTTTTTGGTCTTTCTTTCTAAAGAATGATGCCAAGACCTTCATGGTGGACTCCTCCATAGAACACCATGAGACCTTTCAGATCTAAGACTGAAGTTTTCTCCTAAAACTCTCTCCTGAAACACAAAGGTCTGTGTAAGAATTCTAAGCTTTCAGCAGTGAAATTTAAAAAAAATCTGAATTTTCAAACAAAACAGAATATCTTACACCTAAATGGTTATGGACTCCTTCTAAGATACGAACTTCACACCCAGGACAGGGTAAGCTAGTTGAGTGTTCTGGCTGCACACTGCAGATGAGAAGTGGATGTCACACTGCTGCCCAAACACATCACCACACCTCTGTTTTTGTAAGCACTAACCTGTAGTCACAAATTATTGAGAAATTTTTTACTATGCAGAGGCTCAGATAAACCAAACATGTCCCTTAGACTGCAGTTAGGTGCCTCAATCTCTTCACTGAAGTTTAACACTTTCTACTATCACCCTTCACTGATACTTTCTTTGTCTTAGGAAAGGTGCCTTGTCATTTGATGTGGTGATTTTTAAAAATCTCACTTTTAGCTGCCTAATTCCTCGTGAGCTTGTAATAGTCATCCTGACATAAGGCCATTAAAGCAACAAAATACCTGGCTACACTTAAAGGCCACAGTTGCAAAAATATCTGGCAACACTTAAAACAGACTGTTGCATGTGAAACTTAAAAACTTACCTGAGAAATGGAGGTTCACAGAAATTTTCTTTTTAAACACCAAATAGAAAAATGTAATAAAAAAGCTTTTTTAACAAAGACATTACAGAATACTGGCATGCTGTACAAATGTAATTAACCCATTGAAATTTAAACTAATTGTAGGTTATGTTCAAGGCACCTTTTGTATAAATAGTTTTTTTAATGTTCATTCTACATTCACACTAGTTTAACCATGTAAACAAGTCCGTGAAAACTCGGATTAAGGTCACTTTCAAATCTGTATGCCAAATACTTCTGAAAAATATCATATAACACAGAAAATTGAATAAAGTAAGACAGATCCATCTACTGCCCAAACAGTTCAATAGATGCTAGGGGGTAAATTATTAACAAAATGAAACCTAAAAGAGGTTTCCAAAAATTAAAGATAAGTAACATGCAATGCATTAACATTTGTGTTTATCATTTGAAAGTGTACATAAATGCTGAAAAAATACGATTTACTATTCCTAGTGCTATCCTATTTTTGAAGGGCAAATCTTTCGAGACAGTGTTATCTGAAGTTTAAAAACATCCCCCATCTTTTTTATCCCATGTTTATTAATCTTAAAATATACTAGAATGTATTTTCTTCACAAGGAAAATGTATAAAATTAATCTTACAATATCAACACTATATATAAACAACTTCCTTGAGACATCTTCTGGACAGAGAATTTCTGTGAAGATTTAAGTATAACAATTCTAGAATAACTATTTTTAGAAATATGTACATTAGTTCCAATGTCCTACACCTACGAAGAAATCCAAGTAACTCTACAAAAGTTGGCCACAAGTCTTTGTCCAGTTAAGATTATGTTCAGCTTTGCCAGTCTTGCTGTATTTCAATATAATCAAAAAAATTATGACATTACTTGTTTTTGTGTAGGAAGTTCCCAAACTTTTGCATAAATCCTCTCAACTTGTTTTCATTAGGCTGCAGTGGGTGGTAGGCAGTTGAGTTGTAGCTGACCATGTGATTACTCCTGCCGTAATTATTCCCTAAGGTCTTGCTTTTGATATCTGATAGATGTGAACTGCTGTTGGCTGCATTTCCTGCAGTTTGGCTGGCATTTTCCATCTTACAGAACGGCTCAAATCGACTATAAACACGCCTTTCACTCAAACGAGATCTCAGCTGTTCTTGGTGCTTTGAGCTTGTCAGCTGTGGTGTCACTGAACTTGCTCTTTGGAGAGCAGAAACAGGAGCACTTTCGGAAGTAGCATTTGTGGAGATTTCCTTTGCATCTTGATACTGAATCTGTTCTGTATTAAATCTTGGAGTAGATGGATCTCCTGCAGTTTCTATGAATTTACTTTCAAGGGGGCACAAGAGAGGACACTTTTTATTGCTCTCATCAGATGGAGGTTTTGGAGATTTCAGTGACTTTGGAGACTTTGGAGACTTTGTTGGACTCCCAGTGACATCTTCTTTACTTCTGTTCAAACTACCTTGAGAATTTGATGATGAATTTCTTTTTCTCCTTGGGGAAGAATCTGTCTTATTTTCAGAAATCTTTGGTTTTTGATTCTCATCTTCAGAAACCAATGTGTCAGAACTACTACACATTCTGTAAAAGGCAGGACCTTTGTTTTTTGACAAGTTTTCCTTCTTGTCTGGTGTGAGATTAAGAAGTGATCGCAGTTTCTGGGATCCTTTCTTCAGAAAACTTGGGGAATTCTTACTTTCTTTCTTTGATGTGCAATCCTTACTAGAGTCCTCCCTGCTGGCTTCAGTGAGAGCTGCCATGGAGACTGCCTTGCTAGCAGTCGGGTTCTTCAGCTCTCCTTTCAGGTCCTTTTCCTCCTGTGGTGAGTGGTTGGCCACACTGTGCAAACTTTTAGCACTCTTCAGCATGTCTTCTGGAAGTTTTGGACTAACTGGCTGTTTAAGTCTGTGCCTAGTCAATGTGCTGTAAACATAATTGGATGCATGTTTGTTGGTACCAGGATCCAATATGGACTTGGAATTAAACATGGGAAAACTTCTCCTTTTGAGCACATTTTCATTTTGAAGGCTCTTCAAATTTTCTGCATGTTTGTCTGTGCACAGTGTTGTGTACAAATACACTGATGAGTCACCAGCTGCATTTGAATTTACACTAGGTTTTGCATCGTTTGCAATCTGAATTCTGTGGCCTGTTGGTGCATCTGATTTAAGAGGAGAGTTTGTGCCAAGCTCCTCTAAATTATTATCCGTTTCATCTTCCACACTCGGAGCATGGTTAGATGTCCCTTTGGGTGTTGCACTTCCTTCTGACCCAATTATAGTTGAATTTGAAGAACTTGCACAGCTGCTTACTTCCTGCTGTTCAGGTAATGTTGGCTGAAACACCAGTGACGATCGCAAGCGAGAATGAGAATACAGTGCATGAGCTTTAATATTTTCAGCTGTGTCATAGCTATCATATCTGTCACCCAAGGCTGACCCATTTGACTCTACTGGATAATCTGACTGGTCATTCAAATAGGACTTTATTCGCCAGTTACGTAGGAATGATTTTGTTGTGTGCTCGAGGGTTGGCATCCTCTGCTGCAGATGGCGGATATGATTATCTGTCCCATTAAAAGACCTCCGTACAATTGAATTTCTCTCCGCAAGATTTACCTTTGGTCGTGAGAACTGATCAGCAAAACTTTGCTGGGGAATATTGTAGTTATTTGCATATCCTCCTCGTAACGATGACACAATACTAAGGCTATCAGATGGCATTTTCCAAGTATTTTGTAGATTGTTTGCTCTGTTAATAGCTCTGTTGAGCAATAGGTAAGGTGTCCTTTCTGGCTTCTCTCCAGCATAACTATGTCTCTTCCAGTGCTCATTTTTTTCATTAGGTTGATACTGCTGGATTGGATTTTGAACATTAAAAGCTGGATTAAATGGTTGCTTATTATAGGCTTGATTTCTCAAGCCATATTTATCCATTTCATTTACTGCATATCTTCCACGAGATTTCCAAACAGGATCTATCTTGAGAACATTGTCTTGCCTACCAAAAAGGTTTCTTTGGCTAGAAACTGAAGCCAAGGAAGACACTGAATGTTGGTATGTATCATTATCCCAGAGTGTCTTGCGACTGTTTACCCGCACTAATTCTGGGGCAAACGAGCTGGGAACGGAAGAACGGGCATACAGTGTCCTGAACTCTTCATCAAAGGATTCAACAAGCTGTCCTGTGATAACTTGAACCATACTGAGGTTGGTTTTTTCAAATGACCACATAAAGCTGAAAGAAGAACAAAGGAGCATTAGATACAGTTCTTTTGAGCTAAAGTATTACACCAGTCTTTCTTGAGAAGAAAGCTTTTACACAAACCTTGGGTTTGTAAAAGTACCTTCTAAATAAGTAAGTTGATGGCATGATTCATGTAATTTGGACTCAGAAGATCTAATCTAACACCAGTTAAATTCAGATGGAGATTTTTCCACTTATTTCAGTGGGAGCAGGAATGAGTCTATAACGACCCTTATAATTGCCCTTATAAAAGTATTCTAAAAAATGATTCACAAATGTAGAACAGTACAGCACAAATACCTAATGGAAACAAATCACTTCTACAAAGTCTATGGCGGGACTAACCTATACCCACTGTATTCACTCTTCAGTCAGAGAATGTTACTGTGTGATTATGTTGGGAAAAAATACATTTAAAATAACATGCAGGAGTGTTTCAGCAATTTTGAATGTACTTCATTCTAAACATTTTCAAAAATATGCACCTCAGAATTTGAAAAAAGTTTACATTTTCTAATATGCACACTGCATTGGATATGAAAATTTCTTTAAATTGCAATGATAATGCTTTGATAATACATTTTCTCTTTTCTGCTGTAAAAGACTGGACACATACTCAAAGCTAAGTAGCTGCAATTAATTTACAGCTACAAAATGAGATAAAATATATTAACATGTACATTAAGGATGCTGCAACAAGACTAATATCATGGAGTGAAAAACATACAATTTGTAAGTTACATCAGAGAAAAAATTTGTTTTGAAATCCTATTTCAAAAAAGTAAAAAAAACAAAGAATTTATTTATTTGCATTTTTCTTCTAGATGTTAGAAAATAGGTCAGTTTTGTTCATAAAAATAGCTTAGTGATTAAGGTTTTTTTTGCTGTTTTTGTATTTTTTCAGGAAGTTATAGTGTATCAAGATTAAATCAAATCATACTGCATAAGTTTTTTTTACTATTACTTCTCACACTTAACATATAATATTTGAAAAAACCCCTGAACTTTAAATTGAATTCAGTGACAGTGTTCAGAAAGACTTGTTTTTCCTGTTACAAATCACTTGATTCTTTTACCAAGAAGGCCTAATTTCTACAGAAATTGATGATTCCAGCCCCTGTGGTGCAAGGTGTTCAAGCAGTGTTGTTTTTCAAATTGGAATGAGAAAACCTATCCCATTCTCACAGACTATGACACTATGTGTAGATGTGTCAAAGCATGCAGGCTCTCCCTGCAGTCTCTTACCCTGAGTCATTTATGAACTTATCACTTACCTCACTACCATTTATACATGTCAGTCTGAATTTGGGGCTGGCTGAGTCTTGGAGGAAATAAAAGGCCAGATTTCCAAAAGCTTACAGTGGTGGAAATCTATGAAAGACAGTGGCTGTGGATCTGGCACCCAGGCACTATGGTGGCAGAAACTAACTCACTTGGACAAGAGAGAAAAGTGTAGCGTGAAAAGAAGGAAAATATTTAATAATGTGTGAGTTAAGACTGTCCCTGCTTTAACTTAGGTTTTATCCAGCTTTGCAAGGCTCTTCCAGCCTGTTTTGCTCACATACACTTGAAATAAAAGGAAAACAGAATACAGAAACTTAGCCAAACACAGAGACAGAGACATGGGCAATTTTTAATTTGACCATCATATACTAGAGAGCCACGGAATCAGTCTCTAATGTTACCTTTAGAAGATTATTATATGGAGGAACTATCTTATGAAAAAATTTTGACACTCACTTCTCTGGAGTGAATGTTAAACAAGAATAATTCAGACAACATAAGACAAATAAGGATTTTTTTCTTCAGCTGTAGCAAAACCTATATCCTTTATTTCTTATTTGTGAAAAATGAACAGAGGATCTCTTAGGCTAGTTAGCAATAAGTATCTATGAAAACATGTTAAATTACAGAAAACATAATGAAATTTACCCATGTGATTCCCTAGAAGAATTTTCACAAATACAAAACCCCAAAATTTGCTATAGCAGCAGTATTGAGATGACAGGTTTGCTACAGACACTTCAGTGATTGATCTTACCTGTAAGAACCATATATGACTTTCTTACAGTCAACAAGAATAAATTTTTGTTCCATTTTTCCATGGAATTTTGCTCCTGTTTTAGAATAGTAATCTTGTCCTTTCACTATCCGCACCCTCATATTCTGAAAAAGACAATCAAAACACTTTACTTTGTCTACTATAGTCCATGCTTAGCATTCAAGGGGCTAAAATTCAGAGGAACAGTAGGAGAAAAGTTAAATTATTGCATATTAATAAATTCTGCAGGGAATGAAATTCTGATCAAACTTATCACCAGGGATCTAAACTGGCCAGTTACTGTTTTGTCTTCAAGACTGATGAGATTCCCTAGACCTCAGAAAATGAAATTCCACTTTTCCATAGCTAAAATTTCCGAAAAAACATTCTGGCAGAAGGTATCTTCAACAACGGAAAGAGGTTTTCTACTGTAAAAAAATTCTTTCTATCAGCTGATACACATGTTTATATGATTTCCAAGTATCTCAGCTAATCATAGAAAAACTTATAAGAGCCAGGATCACTTTTATTTCAATTGAACAAGACTGTGTCTACAAATACATATACCCTACTCTGAGATCATCCACCAAATGATACCACTTGGTGCTAGAATCCCTTGCAGATTTACCACCAACAGAATTTATCTACCAGCTTTGCACCATGAGATCAATCATATTTTTAAGTTCAGAGACACTAACACAATGTGCATAGGTAGTACAAACTCAATGCAGCAGCTAATTTTGAATTCTATTAAGCTTTATGCTTCATTCATGCAAACTCAATAAATGGCACTTGGGAAATTTTCCATGCTGGATCTCAAAAATGTGAATTTTCATCCCAGACTACTGATGAAACTGATTCAGCTAAGTCAGCATCTTGTAATTTTTCTCTCTCAATTGCCATGCTGGTTTTTATGCTCATAGAAATAGAAAATTTGAAGGAAGTTGTTACTATACCTTATGGACTGAACTAATAACAATTTTCAAAAAGTTCTTATGGGGATGTAGAAAAAAAGATACATTTAACAGAAATTGTTACACAAAAGGTGCTTACTTATAGGAAAACTAAAATTTATATTCAATGCAAACCAACCTACAAGCATCTACTTCATGTAACTATGAGACACAAAACACAAGACATAAAAGCAGCTTGGAATATAGCTGTGAACCATCACAATATTTAATGTAGTTTCTAGCCTTGGAATAATTTTTCTAGCAACCCTAAGTTTTCCAGTGGGAGTAAAATCCATAATTTAGCATTGGCAGTAAAAACCAAGATTCTGCACAATTATTACGTACTCTGTACATATGGAAATGGTGGAATGTAAGACCTGTGAACAGACAGGAATGTCACGTTTCACCAGAACTGCCACAAGGGCAGGGTGCAGATCATGGCAGATGTGCTCTGTAAAGGTCAGCTGTAGGTGGAAGGGCTGTTCATTAAACAAATGGAAAAGACTGTGTACACCGTAATTCCAGCAAAATCAGGAGGATTAAATAAATAGAAAAGGATAGGATAGGATAGATCTATTTCAGGTGGAAAGGATGTACAGTGATCATCTACTCCAACTACCTGACTAATTTAGGACTGACCAAAAGTTAAAGCAAATTATCAAGGGCATTATCCAAATGCCCCTCAAGCACTGATGAGCTTGGGGCATTGATCACTTCCCTAGGAAGTCTGTTCCACTGTTTAACAACTCCTTCAGTAAAGAAAAGCTTCCTGATGTCCAGTCTAAACCTCCTGTGGTGGGTTGAACCATTCCCATGCATCCTGTCACTGGATACCAGGAGGAAGAGACCAGCATCTCCTTCTTCACTTCCCATCCTCAGGAAGCTGTAGAGATGTTCAAACTTAAAAATTCATTTAAAATTACAGTCTGCAAAGTATGACTGAGTTTGCAATCAGTGACATGAGCCTTCATTATCTGTGGGAGCATTTCTACATTTGCCTAAAACATATGAAGTTCTGGTAGATAAAGGCTGTAGGAGTTTTAAAGATAATATCTACTACAATCCAATGAACTTTATTTCTCCAAACAGAAAATTTAAAAAATTAGGAGAAAATATCCATGACATGAAAGCACATTTCCAAATAATACATACTTACTAAATCAGTGTATATTTCAGTGTTGTTACTTTGAAACTTTTATCAAATGAAAAATCAAACCACAGAAGCAAGAGTTACACTTAAAAGTTGATGAGTTGGAAAATTAGGGTTTAACTCAAGTTATCAAAGTTCTTTAAACTTCATTCACCATTAGGTGTGTTTTTGCTTTGCACTTTTGTCAGGCTTTGAACACAAATTCAACTCAGTTAAAATGTACAAAGACAGCATTTAAGAATTACTTTTGTTCATAAGCTATATGTCTAGAAAATGTAAAATGTGTCTAGAAAATATAAAACATAAAGTTCATCTCTTCATTAGATAAATAAAAGAAGTATTATCTAGAAGTGCTGTAAAATTTTAAAAGGTAAAAATTTTGAAAGCAAAAATACAGGTGGATACTTAGGTCTATTTCCAGAAAGAGCTACAAAAGGATTAGTAACAACCCAATCTGCATTACTGAATACCAGGTTAACATAAATTTGCATCTCTAACTGCTAATCACTTTTGCCGACCTAATGTTCTGTCTTTTGTTTTCTGCATTCCAATTAGAAGTTTTCTTCTTGATGAAAATCAATTTTTGTGCTTTTCCAAAGTGATTTTACTGAATTTTGAACAAGCCCACTGAAGAAAGTAATTTTTTTCACCAGCAGCTATTCAAGCTTTAACTAATTCTATTAAAAACTTTAATTTGAAAGATAAATACTATAGAAATAGTAATTCCTGAAAAAGAAGGAAATACCAAAATTTACCCATTCTAAAGATAACCATAATAGAAACCCCTTACTTTAATAAAATCTTGTGAATTAGTAATGAAATTTGCATTTACTTTGATGACTGTTTTACCCAGTTCTATATACCACATAATTATATGTGCATTTCAGACATATTTAACTATATTTAATCATATTTATGTCATTATAATTTGAAAAAGGTAACTTGAGAGCAGCTTATACATTTTCAAGTGCCCATAACAAGTAATGTTGGCCTAAAGACATGCCAGTTGAACACATTAAATGTTACTCAGATTATGTCTGATCAGTATTGGACAGGATATAATTTGAGAATTGATGCTGGAGGCACAACCAAGTCTAATGGCTTGCAAATTACTATACTACACAAAAAAAAAGGCTTTGCCTTAGGTACACATAAGTTGAAATATAACTTTAGGTAGGCATATGTAAAAAAGGAATAAAATTATTTACATTAAATTCCTGTGAGGTTTTAAAAAGAACTGTAGTCACTGTAGTCACTCTGTTCTCCTTTTTGTTTATCTTCTCTTCAGTATTTTTCCTCCTGTAGCTTTCCCATCCCTATTCCCTGATTCTGAACTCTTTTCCTCCCTTGGTAGGTCATCCATTACCAGATGGGAACATGACAAGTGCCAGAGATCATGCTTACCTTTCTCACATAACACTTCCTTTTCCTGCACAGTTCAACCAGCATTCCTCACCAACTCCAAACCCTCTAATTAAGGTGCCAGGAATGCACACTTTTATTAATCACCCAAAATCCCAAATCACGCAAACCATATATGAAATGCAACAATGCATTCCACTTGGGATTAGATGCAGTAAACATACACATACTGAATTACAAGCCCCATCTGGTATGAAATGCTGGGCTTCACCATCCTGCCTGGTTTCATCCTCAGGCTATAAGGCTCTCCTAACAGCAGTGTGCTCATCACAGCATCATTGTGGGTAAAGCACTCATTCATTTTCGAATGGATCTTCTCTCTTGTCCAAGAGTTTACAGGACACTCAGGAACTTAAAACATCCAGTGCCTATCAGTGCTATCCAGTTAAATGATACCCAATGATGAACAAGAAAAAAGCTCTAACCTCTTTATGTACATTTTCTTTATGTTTTCATTCCAGAGAGTGCCACATAACCATGATTAAAATTTTGAAGTATTATTTACCACTACACATTTATTTTCCTTAGTAAAATCTCTCCAATATAATAATAGGCACAGTGAGTATACTGGTCTCAAACATTTCATTTCAGCAATTTTATTGGTAGGCACTGCTTTTATCAGTATTCCATTACTCGCCCTGTACTTGCTGTCAAGAATATGCACAAAGAAGAAAATGGATGTCTACCTAATATTTAGCCTAACAGTTTTAAAGGAAAAATAGTCAAATTTCTCATATTGTTCCTCATTACTGTAATTATTTATTGTCCTGTGCCTCTCTTCTCTAGTAAGACAAAACAGGTCATAGAATGATAGAATACCAGATTGGAAGGGACCTCAAGGATCACCTGATCCAACCATGCTTTGCCAAAGTACAGTCTGGTCAAGATGGCCCAGCACCTGCCCACTTGAGTCTTAAAAGTGTCCACTGTTGAGGAATCCACCAGTACCCCGGGGAAATTATTTCAATTATTTTCAGAGTGATTATTCTCACTGTGATAAAGTTTCCTCTTGGAATCTCTCCAGGAGTAAGTTGTTCCCAAGACTCTTTGTTCTTTCCATGTGACTCCATGTAAAAAATGAGTCTCCATCCTCTTTGTAGCCTATTTTTCCATGCTAGAACACAGTGATAAGGTCTCCCTTTCTCTTCTCAAAGCTGAAAAAACACAGTTCTCTCAGCCTTTCCTCATATGGCAGCTTCACAGTCATTGGATCATCTTTGTGGCCCTTCTCTGGACCTTCTCCAGCATACATATTTTTTTAAGTAGTGGAGATGAAAACTGAACACACTATTCCAAGTGCTGAGCAGAGTAGCACAATGACTTGTTCATCTCTGCTGGCGATGCCCTTGCTGATGCAGCCCAGCACGCTGTTGGCTTTCCTTGCAGAAGCAGCACACTGCTCACTCACACTGAGCTTGTTATGGGCAGAACCCTAGCTGGTCATATCCCAGCCTGTGCTGCATTCCTGGATTATGCTTTCCCAGGTTCAAGACTTTACCCTCATGCTTGCTGATCTTCATAAGGGCCTTGCTAGCCCACTCTTACAGCTAATCCAGGTCCTCCTGCAGGGTGGCTCTCCCTTCCAAAGTGCCCACTTATTCACTCCATCTGGTATCACCAGCAAATTTTTTCAGGGTATATTTGATCCTCTCATCCAGATCACTTATGAGGATATTAAACAGCATTGGGCCCAGAATTGATCCCTGGATGATTCCACTTGTGACAGATTGTCAGTTTAAAAAGTAGCTATTGACCACATATGTGCTGCACAAATGCCAAGTAGTTTTCAAGTTCACTTCTATTCTGACTTTGAACATGACTCAATGACCACGCAAGACGTGACTGGAGTCTGGTCCTTACTACAGAAGTTCACTCACAGACACAACATCATGCTGTGAGTGGCCATTCAATAACCAAATTTGCCTTAGATGTGAAAGTACTGGCAAACTCTTGATGATTTTGGTAACACTGGTGAGAAAAACCAGGCTGCAAGCAGGTTTCAAGAGCAGCCTATTTTGTGTATTTAAACATGCATATCTGGGAGTAGATTTCAAAGAAGGAAAGTAAAATCAATTAGTGGTTTAATTTTCCCCTTCCTGCAATTCATTAAAAATATTGAGAGGATTATCAGGTAATAAACAGGTCCTGCCAAATTCCTTTCAATATCCTCCTGTAGCAAAATGATTCTTCACTAGCAGAAGAGTAAAAAAGAGGTTTCTCCAGAGCACAGAACCTCCACCATCTCACCTCATATCAAATAAAATACCTGTCAGTAGCAGAAAAAAAGTGAAAAAATTTACCTATTAGCATCTGAAAAATCACCTGGGAAAAAAAAAAAAGTTTGAATGTGTAATAACTTTCCATATAACTTTCCATCTTTCTATGAAAGGAATTGCTGACCAAGCAAGTCAGACCAGTGACAAAGTTAATCAAAGAAACTCAGGTAGAGAAAAAAAAAATAACCAAACAAAAACCAATTAATTACTGAGGACAAATGTAGTACAGCCAGAAAATTAATGAAACTGGAAAAGAGAAATGGGAAAGTACAAAAAAGGAATTATTTGAGCTCCACTGATAGACGTGATGTCAAAATGAGTATTAAGTAAGAAACAACCTACATGAAAAGATGCTGCAGGAAAGACTAAAAAGAATCCTAGTAACCCCTTGATTTCATAGTTTCCTATATGGAATTCACAAAATAATGATGGAATATATGGTCCATCCATTTTTTCAGTTATATGTTTCAATAAAGAAGAAAACATGCCCTGAATTTGGAGTCAGACTACAGATGAGAAAAACCATCTGCACAGACATTTAATGAAGATTTATGAACAAAATCCTCTTTCTTTTCCATATAGAAGACTACTTAGTTGTAAATGTGAATTAAAAAAAACAGTTTTGTTCATCACTGCATCTCAGTTTTTCTACTGATTCAAAAGGAGAGAAAAAGAGAGAGGTGTTGAGTCTGAAAAGCTTTGCAGAAAATTCATCATGAGTGTAAGGACTAAGAAGCATCATCCATACTCCAACAAGACTGAACCAAATCATGCCAGACAATAACAAGAACAATGCTGCTGGTGCTACATGTTCAGGAAAAGAAATAGACTCATAGAGCTCTGTTCTCTTCTTGCTTTCACTGAATAGAAAGGCAAGACCCAAAGCCAAGAGTATAAAAACTTGAAGTTGTTTATCTTTTTTCTGAACCTTGAGTGATGTGAAAAAGGGAAAGGGAGAAACCATCTTCAAAATACTGGCTTTTCTTTCATAGTCACCTGCATTTCCCTTTTATCCTCTAAAAAGGCATAGGAGTTAATATGCAGGAGTAGTAAACTGCTATTTTCAGAGCAACAGTCACTGGGGAGTAGCCCATGGATGAGAAGACCATTAATTTGAACAGCTTTATTACAAGCTAAACTGGAAACTCAGCACACAGCAGGATTATTGCTTAGATCTTTGGCATATATCTTCTATTTTCTGATAAAACTCTAAGTATTCTAAGTTAACCTTGCAGAGTAAAGACGTATTTTATTTCTCCTGCCAAAAACCAAAAATGTATAGAACACAATGTCACTGAAGAGGCTACATACAAACCCCTCCAAACCACAATAATCCATACAAAATCCACTCTAATCTATGTATATTAAATTTTCAACCACAGTATAAATACCTAAAAATCTATAACTACCTTAAAAAGACAACCTTGAATCCAAAGAAGATAAGCTTTTGAAACAGCTGTGGATACACACTGCATGGAATTATTTCGAAAATGCATATGGCATTTTTGAGACATCACTTGAAGGGCACAGTCCTAATTTTCTGTATTTTGGAAGGACAAAACTCATTCCAGATATAGACATAGATCATTTTTGTCAACCTCTACGGCATAATTAACCCAAGTAATCAGTAAATGGTGGTATCTCGAGTTCCAGAGTATGGAAGTACTGCCAAATACTGACTTCATGAAAGCAATCACTACCAGTGTTTATAAAACACCACAGTTTTGGTGGTTTTTCCTCAGAACTTCTCACAACTCTGTGTATTAGGCCACCAGAGAGCAATCCCAGACTCCTGTGCAAGAAACAAGCATGGAAAGTAGAGTGGGAATACTTCTGAGGACATAAGTCAATGCTCCAGAGTAAAAAAGGGTATAAAATAGAGTTTGCTCCAAACATGTACCAAAAAGTCCTCTTTATCCTCACAAATACACCACATCTCTATCCGATTCCTGGCCTGGGTTCTTAAAATAGGTGCTGCTAAAAAGAGCTTTTATAATACTTTTGACTGGCATGAATGTAGCTTAACTAGTTACAGAGGCAAGGAATTCCACATGGAACTATGAGCTAAGGCAGTACTCAGAACTTTGCAAGCAGACTCCGATAACATCCTTGGAACTTCTTTAGTACTGTCAACAGTAGAGTAAACCTAGAAGTACTTATAAAACTTATGTCAGTTCAGTGCAGCTCATGGTTTATATTTTAATCCCTAATAAATATTTGGGCAATGCAGGACATCTCGTGAAAATGTAAATGTCATCTTGTTATCTCTCTTTTAGGATAAAATTATATATTTAATGTCTAAAAGCAATAGGACAAAGCACAGACATGGAAATATGGATTTTCAGGAAAACACTACTAAAATAGAATCTTGGGCCTCCTAAAGTATTTTAATGTGGAACCTTAAAGTAGAAATCATAAAATGAAGTACACAACTTATTAATTTATCTAAGTCTTATGACTTTATTTGCAGACAACTATAGGAGAAAGGAAAAAAAAGCTTCATTTTGCAAACATGCAGTATTCCTAAATTCACAATAATGGAAAATTATTTTAGACATTATATATGAAAGTTATGACATTCTATGAAATGCTCTTGTTTTGACACTTGAAAAAGATGCTTTAAAAAATATATCTGTAGAGAAAGTTCTGCTGAGAGCTTACATATTTACACCTGGTTGTTAATTTGAAAAATCAGTATTTAAAAAATAACCACTTTTTTCAAAAATAATCACTTTTTCAGTGGGCTGTGGAGGAGTAAGTAGTGAATGTTCATGCAAAAGAAGACAGTATGCCTTACCCTGAGCCTCTGAACTTGACAGCCTTGTTTCTCTGTCATCTTCAGAAAGTGACTGAAGTTTGATTCATCAAGCAGGATATACACTGCAATCCCTCTAGCAGATGCCTCCACGATTTCTCTAAAAATATCCACATCTGTAAACATATCCATAACAATGGCAATGACCTGAATCAAACAGGAAAGACACAAATTATTGTATTGTATAAACTCATATATAGAATTCTTCATTGAGGTCTGCACTGAGCTGCTAATATGCTAATATTTTTTACACAATAAAATGTTCTGTTTTCTATGTTGTTCCACTTAACCTGAAAGCTTTCAAGACCACTGGATCTTCTTTTTGAGAAATCAAGTGACCACCTATATGACATTTGTCACAAGTACCAAAGTCCAGCAAAATTAGTTGTGGGTTGTCTTGGTTTTGTCTGGAATCAAGTTGATTTTATTCCTAATAGATGATAATGTGCTGTGGTTGGGATTTAGCATAAGAATAATGTTAATAACAAACTGATGTGGTTGTTGCTAAGTGGTGGTTATCCCAAGTGAAAGACTTACCAGTGTTCCATGCTCTGCCAGTAAGCAGGTGCATAAGAAACCAGGAGGAAGCACAATTAGGACAGCTGACCCAAACTGGCCAAAGGCTTATTCCATACTGCAGAACGCCATGGTCAGTGTGCAAACTGAGGGGAGTTGGCTGGGAGGGGCCAATCAATGCGCAGGGACTGTCTGGGCACTGGTCAGTGAGTGGTAAGCAACTGCATCACTTGTTTTCTTGGGTTTTACCTCTCTCTACCTTTAAGTTACAGTTATTGTTATAACTACCAATAGAATCCTTTTATTATTATTATTATCTTTTACTTTCTATGTAAAAATGTACTTTACTATAGTACATTTACTTATTCAATTATTAAACTGTTCTTAACTCACAAGGTTTTACTTCTTTCCAATTCTCTCCTCCATACTACTAAGGGGGTGAATGAGCAAGTGGGTGTGTGGAACTTTGTTGCTGGGCGGGGTTAAACCATGACATGGGTGTGTGTAGTGACTGGTTTTATGAGGGAAAAGGAAACCCAGTAAAAGAGAAAGGCAGGGGAAAACAGCAATACAAGTGCTGTGGAAAAACCTTCAAAATAAAATTGCAGTATGCATAAAAGAAAAATCAGATAAAATTTTTGTACACGGGGCTTCTTAGTATTTCATTGTTTTCTCTAAAGCTAATGGCTCAAGAGCCTGAAGTAGCTAATAAGCAGACACTGAAGAGCTGGAGGCACTCTCACTGGGACAAAATGTCCTCAGCTCATGAGAGCTTGGCTCAAGAAGATCAGCATGCTGAACACCAGCTACCAACACCCTTCAGTCCACGGGGATAAAGCAAGTATTGATTTGGAAAAGCAATGTCCCTCTAGTGGTATTTTGGAGATATATATATATATATATAAATGTACTGTTGACATATCATTACTAATTTGGGAAGAACTACTGTTGAAACGTGAAAGGAAATAAGAGGAAGAACCAATGTCTGTGTAACTTCTACAGGTATTATTTTTATCCACTAGTGTTTTCATGAAAAGTTCCAATGAGACATCTCAGGTGCAAATTCAAACCAAATAAAACCTTTCACAGATATCAGAACAGGTTTCACCATTTTCACTAATCTTTAAACTACCTGTACATCAACTTTAAAGGTGTAATTGTTATGTTTCAAGTACTCATCTTACTCTAGAACTGAAATATTTACTTCACACAGGTAAATGCTGTTGCACACAGGTAAAAAGTTATGTCTCCAGTCAGTTGTACAAATTTCCTTTTTTGAATCCCACCTGCTTAGAACTAAAAGCTTCATTTATGCCAAACGTGTAATTAAATCACTACAAATATAAATGAGAGATGACTTACAAAAACTAAAAGTAAACTAAAGTAATGGAAACAATTAGGAATGATAAAAAGACAACTCCTGAATAAGAGAAAAGGAATGAACTTGGCCTCTGCATAACATGTCACCTGGCAATAAAGTCTTTACAAATCCACCACTCAGAGAGGAAATGAATAGCATTAAAGAATTCCATTCTTTCATAAATCTTAGGTAATATGCCAATTCACTACCTCATTTTCTTTATTGACTTTTTGAAAGTAAAACCTAAACGTGTTTTTCTCCAGTACAGAATATATTTCTTTATCTAAGGACTGAAACCATGAATGTTTATCTTGCCTCCAAGGATCTCATCACTTTCAGACTGCACCTTCTGCTTGGTCTTGCTTCTGAGATACACAGTGTTAACTGAACAAGGCAACCCTATATATTCATCTGTCTTGTTTCACTTGCATCTGAGAAGAAAACTGCCATGACAGATCAAGTATGGTAGGTAAAAAGACCAAAAAATAATCTGTTCTCAAATAGTCCTTTTTCATTATGTTTCCCCATTCCTCTGAACTCCCTAATTTCTTCCTAGACTTTCCTTTTCTTCAGATCTTCAAGAAATAGGTGCTCATTGCATTCTAGGATCAATTTAAATGTAAGAGAAAAATCCTGAATGGATTAATTAGTGTACACTGATACGAACTACATGAAATATTCAAAACCCACAGCACAACCCTCAAAAACCATTTTAACACTTTCCTATGGCAGATATCTGAGATATTCACAGGTTTGCAGCATTTTATGGTTGCAAAGACCGCTGAACTGGAAAGATGCAGAATAAACCCCACAAGAATGTGTAATAAAAACTAAAACCCAGCACAGACTAGAATGGCCGTATCTATCTTTATAAAGAGGAAGGTAGAGAAATAAACACATAAGCAAGCAAGCCAGGAAGTTGGTGACCTAAGAAGGATGCATGTGCACTATTGTGCAGATATTTCACTCGAGAATGAACAGGGAACCCTCTTTGTCTTCACTAGTAGAATTATTCTTAAGCCATTTATCTTATTAAATTTGGAGTAACTCTGCAAAGCATCAAGTAGTCTTGAAAGAAAATGTAGGTTTCACTTCCAGAGTTGGAACAGAGATTATCTTTTGAAACCTGAAGCTTGTGCTGTCTGAAAAGTCCTTCCCAGAATTTGAGTGCATAGATGCAAAGCCACAGTCATGATCTGACAACCAAATGGGCACCCATTTGTGAATTTCCTACAAACCAGAGGTGACTCTTGTTGAATGTCCTCATTAGGCTGCCCATTTACTCTTAGCAACACTCAACTGATCTATTAAACACAAACATAATCAGGCTCAGCTGCTGGAGAAGAGTGACAAATTTGAACAATGAATATGATACATATATGATACATACAATATGCAAAAAGTCATTAACAGTGATAAGGTAATTTCTGCATACTGATTTCCACAAACCAAAACAGATGTTTGACCATAAACTATAGGTTTTGATTTAGAAAGAGTGGATTCCATAAAGGTCATGGAATAAATAGTCTGGCCTTTAAAAGTAATAAACTTCCTTTATTTTCCTCCTTTTAATAGGGCTATGTGTACATTTCCCCATTTTGCCTACTTTGCAGCAGAAGGGAGTATTGCACATGGGAAAACACAAAGCAAATATGGTATTCAGAGTTCCAAGTTTTGATTAATTAAGGAGACCAAGATTAGGAAATTACGTCATTGAGGTATTCTATAATGTGTACCTACCCTTTATTAAAGCTGCAACAACAGCTGCAGGATTAAGGATTACAGGATTAGTTACTTGCTGCATCACTTCAGAAGAAAAGATTTCACTGCTGTGTTTTTACATTTGTTTTTGCAATTGCAGAGCTAATTTCCACCCTGGTACTTACAAGAACACAACAGTGGATTCCAGTAAGGAAGAAAAACTGATGTAATTCAAACTGAAGAAATACATCAGAAAATTGCCTATTCCATACATTCAGTTTCTTTTAGGCATAACAATACTATCCTGAGTCAAGAAAACCTCCTAAAGGCAGAAAGCTCTAGTGTCATACAGAAGGTTCCCTTACAAACTGCCATTTTTTTTCCAAAGCATATTTGTTTTCCACAATGCAAAGATCTTTTTAAAAGGAACCACTCATGCTTTTGAAGCAAATACAATGGCCTTCCAACCATTCCAGGAAAACTGGATGGGTACAACAGTTTTTTGATGAAAGCACCAGAATTCTGGGAGAACTTTCCAAACCTGATCAAAAATGACCCTCATTTGGGAACAACTAAGCAAGCATGTTACACCTCCAGGGAGGAGAAAATAGTTGGTAGAGGAGACACTTGCTGTGCATAATATCACATAACACTGAAATTATGCACAGCAAGAGGGAACTACCACCACCTGGGTGGGTATTGGATAGAGAAGCACATTTCAGTGATCAACTAAAAGTGAAGACAGTGCAGAAAACAGTTTTTATGCTGGCTTTCTTTTCCCAAAATTAAAATAATCTTTGATTATCACTGCTAGTATTTTTAGTTATCTACCCTTTATTTTTTTAGGTGATGATTGTTTTTAAGCTTAAAATTCGGTTCCAATGACATCCTTACAGAACAAGAGAATCTACTGAAGTCAATAAGCACAAAATGACTCCTAATGAATCTGACAAAATGCTCAGCTTAACTGAAGGCAGCAGTAGAGCCACATGCTATTATCTTTCTTACTGTCTTGACACTAAGACTATGCTTTGCAACAGAAGAGGAAACTACACACCCTACTATGGCATTTAAAAACATGTAAATATAGACAGGAAAGTAAAATTTTGTTGAATAGGACTATTTTTATGCAAATATTCTAAACAATATTTTTCAGTAAACTGATTTATTTCATTTGCACGTTGATGAGGAAAGTACCATTTTAAAGCTCAGTATCTCTAAACTATCATCACTCTGTAAGAATACAGAGTATTCTCTTCATCTTTCAAAGTTCTTAATCTTCAATTTCTGTAAATGACTGGCTCCTACAAAAAGTACCAGCGACAAGGTTCATATGAAAGACACATATACATTTGTTTGTTGGTTAAAACAAAAAGCTAGAGCTGAAATATCCTGGATATCCTTGATAAAAAGGAGATTGTGTACATGGTGACATGGCAACAGAGTGGATAACATGACATAGAAAATGGAGGCCAGTGTTCAGTTCTGTGGTACCTATTATGTTACAGGGTAATTTATTGCTAGGTTGGGCCCATCCATGTGCATTTTATTTGCTTAGATGGTTCTCACCTTCAGAAACTAACTCTATTCAGAGGCTTATCTAGAAAGAAGTTGCCAATCCCAACAGTTACACTTATCATTAAACATCTCCTGAGCGCATCCAGGGGAGGGCCACCAAGAGGGCACTTACCCTGTGCAGACTACATGAAGGAGCTGGGTTGTTCAGCCTGGAGCAAAGATGGCTTCAGGGAATCTTACAGCAGTTCCTGGTACTTTACAGGGAAGTTCTCGAGGGACAAAGGTTCTTTGCAGTGGTGGCAGGACAAAAGACAATGGTCAAACCGAAACGAGAACAGTTCTGCCTGGATATAGGGAAACCCCCTTATTCCCACAAGGACACCCCAGCAGTAGAGCAGGTTGCCCAGAGGAGTCCAATTTGCATTCTTGGGACGTTTCCAAGACCCTGCTGGATAAAGTCCTGGGCAGCCTGTTCAGATACTACCACTAGCTATGCTTTAAGCAGGAGGCTGGGCTGGAGACTTCCAACTGACCAAGAGCTGCAAGTCAATGATTCAGAGATCTTCACTCCCATCACTGTCAAAATGAAAGCAAATTTTGCCATGCTTGGTAGCAATTATAAACTTTGCTGTGAGGCCTAAAGAAAACAGAGACTATAAAAAGAGAATGCTGAGAAATAAAGGAGTTTTTCTGCTTTACTTCTTCCATTTTTGACAGAAAAAATAAGTGGATTTTAATCTTCATTGAGTTTTAGGACATCAAAATCAATCTTTTAATAGGCGTGTGTCCTGAAATTCAAGCATAAATGTAACAAAAAGCCTTTACTGCTAGCACTCAGTAAGTCTATTTTGTGAACCCTTGACAGTTTCATTATCTCAGCATTACCACTTCTTTCACAAATATGAATTATGATTCTTTAGGTTATATATTGCAGTGTGTGTCATTTAACAACTCCTTTGCTATAAACAGTAAAAATACAGGAGTCCTCTACTAAAACTGCTTGCTTAGGGCAGGCTTTACTAGCAACACCTACCAATATCAATAACCTAGTAAGGAATAATGCTGAAGACCTACTCTACACTGCAAGAGTATTGATTTCTTGTAACCCACATGCAGCTTACTTTGGGCATTACATGACAAAAATCCATACTGCTGTGCAGTGCTTTAAATGTCACCACCTTTTCTCACCCCAAGAACAAAGAACCACATCTCTGAGAGAATTATTAATTCTATTTTCATTGACCTTTTCTCTGTTACTCCAGTCCTCTTTGCAGATTTCTGTTTTGGGGAGAGTCTCCTTGAGGCACAGGCTCAGTGCTATCTGAGTCTGGCCTTTCTCAGAGAGCAGGCGATTGCAACAGTACAGAAGGAGGATACAGTGCTGTGTACCATGCTGTTAGGAACAGGAGGCAGGCAGCAAATGGACTGGTGAGTTTCTGGCATCAGAAGAGACAAACTTGGTGGTCAATGCTGACAATATTCCCTCTAGTAAGCTATATAATATGTCCCACAAATTATTGTGGTTCTTTTCTCAATTACATTATGTTGGCTTTTATGGTTGAGGGTTTAGATCCAGTTTACGTTTCCTGCAATTCATATTAACAGCTCCCTAATAAATCATCTGTTATCCTGACTTGCTGGTTCTGTTGCTCTCATCAGAGTGCTTCTAAGACAAAAGTTCATTAATTTGGTATTAATTTGCAAAATTGAAGACAGCCCTCAAATGCTTTGCACAACACATCCTTTTAATGCAATGTCTACTTTGAAACCATCTGTGCTGGATGAGTTGTTCTCACAATACAGTAACAAATGAGAAGTCTTGCAATAAAGTGCCAAAGTGTAATATAATGAGGGGAGTCTTGCTCTGCAAATACAGCTTAATACAATAATATAAATAGTAATCAACCATCTGAGTATTATCCATTCTCCTACAATTTCTGTGGCAATATAATGGAATAAATACTGGGATGATTTATACCTATGCAACATTCATGAAATTAATATCACTACTTGTTGCACTGTCACTACTTGTATTATCATCATAATTGACCCCCTGAGATCTTATTTAATGTATTTAATTTGGCTCTACAGACACAGAGCAATATACAATAACTATGCAGAGTACTTGGAAATGTTCTCCCATTATTGCATTCTTTAAAAGCAATTTAATTAACTACAGGGTGAAGTCTGGCACTTCATTATTGCAGGCAGCTACACCACCTCAGAATCAGCTTTCCTAACCCTCACTTATCCTCTTTTCCTCCTCCTGCTCCAAAATAGTTCTACCATTTATTCTGAGGATAGAAAAGCACAGGTTCTCAGAACCAAGTACACCTTCTGTTCTCATCACCAAGCCTCATTTTATCACGCCATATATCACTTACAAAGATTAAGAATTTTAAAGTAAAAACTAAGTTTATATGAAATAAAAAATTAACTTCCAACATGTACATTAGCAATCTTCAATAACCTTAACAATTTCTCTCTGCAACAGGACATCAGAAAAGTTCAATACCAACAAAAAAATCATGTATGTAAGTTCACTGTCCAGAAAACATACACTAAACTTCCAGCTATGTCCTGCAATACAAGAAATACCAATGCAAACTATTAGAAAATTATGAAGGTGGGTAAACACACAAGGTAACTATACAACTAGTTTTAACTGTGTTTGCCTGTGTAGTCCACAGGTAAAGCCTTAACTGTTCTGTCCAAGAAACACACACAAAAGGTGTGAAGTAAGGGAACTTTCTAGCTATCAGTAACAGGAGAAAATGTTCTGATTCTGTTGACGAAGAATGGTATGACAGCAAAAACAGGAGCTCTGAGGAAGGATGCAATTTTATTTTGAAAAACACTGAAAAGATCAAATTTTTAAAATGAAGTATCTTCTTATAACTACATGAGAATTCTGCCTTTTGTTCAATTTGGGAGCTTTTGTATAGCTTAGTATGTCTAAAAAAAGCAGATCAGAAGACCAGCATTAGCTCTTCAACAGGTGAAATTAAAACCAAAACAAAAGTAAAGTTCTCTGAAATGGAAATAAGTCTGTTTTCTCTGAAAAGTGAATGTATAGAAGCCTTCTGCATTACCTTTCAGAAAGCTACTGCAGGCCAAGCTAGCAAGTCATATATACATCACCTTAAAGTGACACCTTCTCTGTCACCTCTTGAATTTCACACAACTGGGAATTTTATCTTGCAAAACTCATGGGAGTGAGCTACATTAATTCTATAAATGTGATCTTTATCTATGAGTTTGGTAGTTGTTATTCTGGCTGAAGGATTAGTAAGAACTCATCGTGAGCTGACCAAACTACAGGAGACACCTCCTCGCTCTGGCCAGCAGCAAAGGCAGTCATCCCTCAAAAGCTTTACTTCCGCAAATGCAGAACTGAGTTTCAGCAAGTCATGGCAATGAGAAGATGAAAGGGGATATTCCAGGGATTCTTCACGGGGACTTTCCAAAGAGCATTTATAAACCTAATCCCTGGAATGAAGGATCTGCAAAGAAACAGCTGCTGGTCAGTGCTGGCACACCATACACAAGAAAATATTTATCTAAATCTGCAAAACTCTGTCATGCATGATTAAAACAACAAGCGTTCACAATGCTCAATTTTAACACTTTCCTTCCTGCTTGCAGTGCTTCCATCAACAACTAAAATGCTTTTGGTATTTAGCAAGCAAGTTGTGTTCTGTCACTGAGAACAGAAGCAGGCAGAGAGCCTACAGAAAAGGACATAAGGCAGCACAGAAAATCCTTGGCAAGAAGGAGGGAACGCATTAGGGACCGTCCTCTGCCCTTTCTTCTCTTGCCATTGATATTGCTGCTGTATTCCCAGTGCCATGTGGGCTGCAGCTGGTTGGGTAGCAAGACTAGTATTCGTATTTAGCTCTTCAGAATGTTCATATTCAGTTGTTATTTTGAGAAGCTGCCAAGCTTTTTCTGAGGAAAGCAATCAGAAAGGAAATGCCAGGATTTCTGATGGCCTACGACTCTGCTTTACCACAATGGAAATTCATGACAAAAATCAAAGGTACTTCTCTAGCCTCCGGCTTTCTCTACGATGAATTTCAAAGACTTCTGCTTCAGAAATATCTTTTTTATTTAAAAGAGTATTAATAGCTTCAATATGTGGGTTCTCATGGGATTCCTTAATATTTAGCGATGTTTAGGCTATTTAAATTAATATTATAATGTTATACTTTTTATTTTAAATTTTTGTAAGTAGAAGCACTTATTCATATGTGCATATTTAGTGACTGCACAAAAACAAACAATGCACAACAGTGTGATAAGTCTTATTTATTTTATTTAAAAGTCTCAGTACTATGAGTTACTACTGAAAGGTTAAAAAACTCTTTCAGTACCTGAAATTATTATCTCGCACTGGAGAACAAGGGAAAGGGATACCTCAAATGCAGGGGGGGATAAGGGGAAGGCAAAGGGACAAAAACACTTTTTTAAATGCACTAAAATTGTCCTTTCAAATTACTCCTATTTAAAAATGCTCCTCCTGCCACAGTAAACTAGATTGGACATTAATACTTTTAAGGGTTCTTCCTGTGACTTCTTTCAAGAAATATTAAAATAATTGACTGCTTATCAAAGAGTCAAAGTAAATGTATCAGCTAATCTAGGTAACAATTCTAGAGAATATTTTGGGGGTTTGCCACCTTTAACAGTACATTTTGGTGGGGTTTCTTATATGGGAATGGAGTGATGTTCTGAGTCAGTCTGCCTTCCTACTGATTCACTTGGGTTTCCTCAAGTGTCCTGTATACATTTTCAATACTAAACCCCTCTTCCTGAGAGTTTATATATTGGAAAATGTTAGATATTGTATAAAACCCCACAATATAAATGAACATTTACAGGCTGTAGACTTTAACCTATAACAAAAGCATTTCTTCAAGTATAGAACTTTGTTGGCATTTGTTAATTAGTCACTTAGAAACAATGAAAGATTCTCTTCTTCAAAGGCATAGTTATACGAAGAAGAGATGATTCAGACCAACTTTTCTAGACCAGGAAGGATAATTTTTCTTTTAAGTTTGCTTATGCAAAAGCTGTGTACTGTTTGTCATCTTTAAGACCTTAATAGTAAACTGCCTGAAATCCCTTGCTCTTGCTTACAAGAATAAGTAGGTACAGCAGAACAACTTGCACAGAAGAGAATCCAAAGAGAAAGGCAGGTATATAACACAGGGGTGGAAACTGCTGACTGACTCCACAGTAGATGCTGGAAAAGAATGGAGTTAGATGAAAGAAAGTGTCTCAAAAGCAGGAAACACTTATTTTTTTCATTTCTATGCACATGAAAATCTTGGTGTATCCAAGTCAGCAGACAAACCTGATGTGTTTCAGAGCAGCTTATGATTGAGAAAGATAGACTTTGGAATACCTATATGCAGTATGTTAGGCACAATCCACATGGATGGCCTATCAACATTTTTAGCAAGTGGAAAAATAAAAGCATACAGTTGAGAAAGACTTGTAGGCCGTGTACTGCTAAGTCCACGAGTAGTACACCAGGGTGACCTTGCATCAAGTAAACACAAATTCATGCAAAGACTAATATTTTCTAACATGGAAGGCACTGCATCCAAGAGAAAATAAATCTGTTTTTGTAGGCAGTGCCCGATTTAAAACAGCAACTATAACAACAACCAAAAAAACCAAACCAGAAAACCAAACCAAACGAAAAAAAAGTTCAATCACTAGATTTCAAATCAGTGAAGTGCTGCAGACCAATGACCATGAGCTGATTATATAACTGACATAATGACCTTGATACTGAGAAACAATTCCTAATTGTATCATTAATTATTGAAGGTTAGTCCTCTACAGACACTCGAAACTTCTTCCAAAAGATAGACTGCATAAGGAACACTGGAAAACAAAGTGTTTCAGAGATAAATGTAGGAAAAAAAAAGAGGAATAAAAAATTGGGAATCTTTGTAGAAGGCATTGTTGTATGTCCATAGAGCTCCAACTGAGACTAAAAGCAATTCTGGTTAAAAACCTCCTCTAGTTCATGGTCTAGAGAAGATAATACCAAAGTGAAGAAAGGAAGCCTCAACAGAGGCTCCTGTTAATCTCTGGAAAGTAGTGGCATAATTTCTTTGTCTTTAGATTAAGAAGGAACATTACAGTCTACTGCAATAGAGTAATATTGGTTGCAGCAGTAATTAGCAGACCTGGATGGATCACATTCAAGACAGCAAAATAATTTTGCTCTTGGTAATTTTTAATTAAACTTTTGAGTATCAGGGAAATAATGCTTATGGCCACAATTCAAGAAACAGCTTGATGACCCAAGCTGGTTGCTCTGCCTGACTTCTGAAAGGGAAACCAACAAAGGAGTCAATTAATAAAGACATGAAGGCTAATCACATATTTAGGGAAGGGTAAATGGGAAAACATCTTCTCAAATATTGCTTATTTCATCCTTTTTTGAAATACACCTTTTGTATTCAGCTTCATAAGTGATTGAGGGTCAGTAATAGACACATGAGGTATAAACACTTAAGGACTGGCTATTGGCCAGATGTGTAAAGTAGTTGTCCAATAAAAACATTTTGATTGCATGTATTTCCAGCAGCTTGTAAGCTCAATGATATTAAAGATTTTCATACTGCCATCACAGAAGGGGAAGCAAACCCACTATATTTTACAGATTATTATGGCCTATTTCTGTTCCCCCTTCCCTTCCTTCTGTGACTTCCCTCTTCTTCCCCCTACCACTCTACTCTCTTAATTCTTTCTTTCTTCCTTCCTGTCCCTTCTTCCCCCTTTCAAGGGAGGAACTCCAAGCTCATTTAAATTTGAGACTCAAAGCAACCTGATATTGGATGCTGAATGTGGGATTAAAATGGGTTCCTATAAATTTTATACAAGCTTAAAAATACTCCCCTTTTTATTCCACATTTTATGACTATACCATTATGATATTCACAACAAAGCTTTTGATTCCTGCTACAACTACTATTTACTTCAATGCCACTAATTTCAAATTTTATAGATGTACCTAACTATGTTTAAGGAGATCACCTCAAGCAGTAATATGGTTAGAGTAAACCAGAAAAATACAGAATGCAGGCTGTTTAAAGTTACTGGTCACAGGTAGTGATGGGTCAGTATAAAGGAAAGCCAGTGATCCTCTAGTATAAATAAGAGAGGGTGAATAATGAAGTTTCTTCAGGGTTTAGCTCTGCCAGATTCTCTATTCACCTTTAACATTTTTTCAAGTTTAGCTAGATGATATAGTAAAATGCATTTATAAGTAAAAATAGAATGCCTGGACAACACAGTAATATTTATGTTGCAAAAAGAGCAACAGCAATTATGTAAGATCAGTTCTCTGAAACATTTATCACAGACATAATGTAAGCCTGCATAAGTCCATATGGCACATAGATACATCTGAATGCCAGTAAACAACCTAATCAGATGATTTAAACTATTTACTTTTTTAAACATGCTGCCAATTGAGCAGGAACCTTCCCTGATACTCATGAGAAGCAGATTACACCACCTGCTCGGGGAGCAGCCACAGCTACTTGTGCAACATATTGCTAATGACTGTGTGCTGGCAGACTGCATTACAATTTCACCTGTTTAAGACAGGTTTTGAAACTAATTAATTAATTGTTGTCTGCAAATCATGTTCAGGTCCTCAGGTGAAATCCATTACCCTGGCATGCTAGATTATTTATTATAGATTAAATGAAAAAGGAAAAAAAGTAATTGCAGACTAGTCTGAATGTATCGGCAGAATGTCCTAAAGATAAGAAAAGATTAGTCTTGCTAATAAATAATTATGAGCAGCTTTTCAGGAAGAAAACAGATTCAAATTTTTATGCACAATAACATAGGGAGTAAAATGTCTGAAATAGTAGGGAAGCAATTATAAAAACCCTGCTCAAACCTCCCGTGAAGCAAACTGAAATAAGAGGATAAGTAGTGCTGCAATTCTTGCAGCCCCACTGGAGTCAATAGTTAATTGAAACCAAACAAGGCACTAAACTGAATTTAATTCCTGAATCAAATGCAGCACTTAAAAATTAAAACTATAAAATAATTACAAGTAAAAATATTATTAAAGAGTTGTAATTTCAGTACCAATGCTATGCTTTAAAAATACTGTATTTATAAAAATTATTTCCATTTTTAAATCCTTTAAAAGTTTTTTAAGTGAAACCTGACAATTCTTGTTAGAGCATGAATCTTATAGATGTAGTGAGATATTTGAGGGAGTTGCAAGTCAAGGGATAAGAAATGGAATTAATAGACACAAGTGAAAAAAATTTAAAGAAACATTTTTTTCTTATTTGTCTCTGCCAGGTCTTTGCTCAAATGATCTTTTGCCTCAATGTGAGCTGACTTTTGAATAACCATCTCTGTCAAGCAAGCAGCAATACAGCTTTACAATTATCTTGGTGACACTATTATTTTGAAAATGCAGCTAGCATCAGCTTTCACTGATCTGCACAGCTCCTCCATGAGACCACACAAGTATGAATTCATCACCTGCAATTTGATACTACAGTTATGCAAAATCAGAGGAAAGATTATTTGATTCCTGTGACAAAGTCTGGTCAGGCATTTATAATACTCCATCTTTGCTATCTACTACTCTTTCCAATTAAATGTAAAAGTTTATTTTTGATGGTTATAAGTTTATTAAGTGTATTCATAATGTTTTCTCAAATCAGAACCCTAGGCCACTTCCAGGACACATCTGGGAAGGAGCAGATACACAGCCAGGCTGCAAGACTTCCTTCCGTGACCCAGATTCCATCTGCCTCAGCCACAGATGGCCACTATGGTCTGCTCCTCTCATTTCTCTCATTCTCACAAGGATAGGATGCATAATGAAGCACTCATTCAAGAATCATTAAATGAACAATTATTCAAATAAATGAGTTATCACTGTGCAAGTAACTGAACCCTTAATACTCAATTGAGCTAGTGACGAAGTTAATGGCAAGTTAATAGGGATTTTTTAAGAAAAAGAGAAACATGTTATGACAAATCTTCCACTGAACAGCTTCATGTATGTGAGAGCATTCCCCTTTCTACAAAATAGTCCTCCTAATGTGCACTGCATGCCAGTTCACACATACACACCTAACCTCCATTTGGGTAATGATAATCAGAAATCTAATCAGGAAGCCTGCTGAACATCTGCAAGAAATGCAAAACTTCTGCTACAGCAAGGTAGTATTCTCCAAAACATCACAGCAGATACCTGAATTTAAGAATGGAGGAAGAAGAGAATCAGTCTCAAGAGTGCCTACTGCAGCTCTTCAGTACCTTCCTTTGCAAGATTTGCTGCCTGTTTGTGCCAGTGAATCCCCTGCAGCCACAAAACATTCCTGTGTTGAATATCTGTGTACCTCAGAGGTATATATGCTAGAAAACATGAGGGGCAGAGAGGAAAATTCACTTATTTTGCCATCAAAAGCAGAACCTAATAATAGGGAACAAAAGCAGAAACACCACTGACCAAACCACCCACGGATTTACATTAAGCCATGTTCTACTGGCAAATTGGCTCTGCTGGAAAATGTGCCAAGCATGCTAATAGCTAAATATACTAGATAACTTCAGTTGTGTGAAGTAAGGATGGAGGTGAGAACATGCAATATACATCTGTGGAGGAGAGGTGAACATTTTATTCCAAGAACACTTTGTGAAGTGTTGATTTTCAATGCAAAATTATGTCTTTCAAATAAATATTTGCTCTTACAAAGTACCTCTCGGGTCTCAGGAAACGTTCCCTTGAGTAACCTGCCTACTCCAAGTGCATGCCAGAAAGCCTCTCCCCATCCCAGACTGCTCTGCTCCCCGTGCCTGTGTGCCTGCATGGAGTCCACACTTTCTGTAGCATAGTGTGCACATGTGTGCATGTAGAGGAATGCACACATATGCACATACACTGACTGAAAAAACCCATCTTATTATTTGCCTATTTCCTTTAGATAAAAAGTTCCAAACCAGCACTGCATCAACAAAAGAAAAAAGAGCAAGCATTGCAAATGTAGTAACAGGACTGTTTTTATTCTTTTTTCTTTCTCACTTAAAAAGGTGTACTTCTTTTCCTGCTCTTCAGAGTCTCTCCCTGTAATTCTGAATCTGCTTTCAGATACTGGTACAGTGTGCACTCACTCAAGAAGTGCAGCTGTCAGGAAGGAATTTTTCAGTGAGTCTATTATAGTTTTTGGTTTACTGTGACTAGCAGTTGGCAATTAAAAGATACTCCAGTCTATTTTCAATCTTAGATGTGCAATATACATAATTTTCACTGTCACAGGAACAATTTTTGCAATGAAACAAGACTCATGTATGCAAAGGTAAGACTTTCATGACACTTCTGTGGATGATTGAGGATTTGCTGAAATACAACATAAATTAGAAACACTATTTCAAGTGTACAACAAAAAAGCTGTTTTCTTGTTTCTCACAGATGCATTGTGAGAAAAAAAGTAACATTTCTGCTTGAATACTCTAAAGCAAACAAACAATCTCATGGACAAAACAAATACACAAAAGGTTGATGCAAAAATATAAAGTTTTAAACCACTGGAAGCATATGAAAAAGGCAGATTTCACCACAAACTCTTGAAACTGTGTTACCTACCCCTAGCATGAGTACACCAATATATATGTCTTCACAAACCACTCTGAGATTATATTCATATTTATAGATGAGGAGTCTGTGTTCTACAAGGAATTTGTATACAAGTCTTCCAAGTCCTAGACCAATGTATAAGGTCTAGGTCAATCAGAATTTTTTTTTATTTTCAGCAAAAATAAAAACATACAATAAACCCCATACTTTTTAAAGACCTTTGAATGGAGACAAATGCAGGGAACTAGAAAAACATGTAAATCACTCCCATTTTATCCAGTTCTAGAAGATATTACCATAGAAATATATTTTTAATAGAGTAATGTTACTTACAACCTCCCAAATCATCCCTGGAGTAACTAAAAAACCAGAAACTTACTGAAATCTGTTTCTAGTACTTCTCTGTCATAAAAGATTCCAGAAGAATTACCAGGAAAAATAATAATCTTTTTAAAGTCCTCCTAAGTTAACACTTAAATGCACACAGAAAGCTTTTCCTCCGTAAAGCGCAACCCATTCCATAAATGCAGGAATAACATATTGCATCTCGGAAACTGAACACATACAGGGCGTGTGTGTGTGCACGTCACGCTGCTGTCCTGTGCAGGGACACCTGAGGCAGCCCACTGCTAATGAGCTCTGCCACTGGAAAAAGTCTGGTCATGCTAAGGTGACGCTCTGAGGAGGTGAGGACACCCTGCTCCTCGCGAGTGCCCTTGTGCACTGATCCCTGCTGTGTGAGCACATTCTCAGAGGCCAACAGCCCGGGATTGTGGAGAGGCTGAGCATCCCAAGGTCCCTATGAAATCAACCCCTGCAGCTACAAATCAGCCCGAGCCTCACCTCAGCCTCCAGTCCTGCATTTAGAATTCTCTGCACCTTCTCTTTTGGCTGACTGTCATGTTGAGTGATGAGATATACAAGCAGAAAACTCAAGCAGGCTTGGTCTGGGCTTGCAACCTGGGTTTCCTTAAGCAAATTCCATCATTTAGAGAAAAGTGATTGTCCAAAAAAAACTTATCTCCTGGGCAATTATGAATTAGTTACCCCAAAGTGCTGACAGTAAGACTAGCACCCACCTGTTTTAAGGTCAGATTTATTCTTAGTATCAGCTCTTTGAAGATGCAACAGTGTCAGGCTTGTGTTGTTCAGGGAGTCAGATGCCATTATCATTACAGTCTCTCCTGACATCAAAACCTGTGAATCTCTCCATTTCATCAGCCTCTGCTGATTTCACAGTCCAGAAATGGCTGCAAAGATGAATAGGGAGAGCCCAAACAAGCTATGAGTTTTTAAAGGCTACAAGCACTGATCACAGGCTCACGTTTACCCAGCTCTTTTTTACAACAACTACCAGTAAAATCACTTGGAAAATCATATCTGAAAAGGAAAGCAATGACAAGGTTCTTGAAGAGGACACATGAACACAGTACAAACAGTGGTGTATAATCAAGAAGTACAGAAGACTGCTTTATACAAAAAATAGCATTCATTAAAATACCAGAATGACTGCTAGTCTTGGGGGAGATCATGTCTCTATGAAGGAGTTAAAAACTAAAGGCCTGCCACTGGGATTTTGAGGAGAATGAACCTGGAGCACAGGAATTCTCACTACATACAATGCAAAGAGCCACTCACTTCAAATTCCCAGGTGCAGAGAACCCCAAAGCACACCTAAAAAAAACCCAAGGAAGCAAAAACTGCAGGTTCTGGGAAACACCAAGGAATATTTTACAACTCAAAAACAAATGAAACATTTAAATTGGGATTTTCTCAGTTTTGTGGTTTTGAACAAATTTGAGAATGGAAGGAAAAAGGAGTGTATGGTTTATTACCATTAAAATTCTTCCTGGACAACCTGCTGACCTTCAAGAACTAACCCTGACTTTGAAATTAATTAAACTGACCTAAGTGAAATAACATTCTCAATTTTCATAATGCATTAATTTAGTTACCTATGTTCATAATTACAGTGAAAGATTTTTGGCATACATCATATTCACAGGTGTTCTGCATTTCAGCCTATGGCACTGCTGACAGCAAGCTTTTCAATGAAATTCCTCTGTGTGTATGTGTGAATTTATTTATATAAATATTTTGTAACCTGTTAATACAGATTATTTAAAAATATTTAATGTCAGTTCTTACTTTTTTTTTCAAGTTGTAAAGAGATTTCTCTTGCATTTATATATTTTATAAGCATAAAATGGATCAAAATAGGATGCTTTGCATTTTTACTGTATCAGGCCAAAATCCAATTTAGAGCCACAAACAAATCCAGAATAGTTCAATGCTTATTGCTTACACTGTAATTGTTTTATTCACGGCTGTTGAAAAAGAGAAAATACAAACCAGTGTATTTTTACTATAATTTAGGACAGAGAGCGGAAGTCACCAAATTAGAACAAAAAAGTAAAGTGCTGGAATATTTTAAACTTTTATGTTACAATGCTTTATTTCCAAATTTCTCCTCACTAAAGAAGTAGCTTAAATCCTAGTCAATGTGATTTTTTTCATGATCTCCAAACTGGATTATATTTTGCATAATTTTCAGAAACTTCTCCACTATTATGACAGCAATACTTCCAACAGGCATCCACAAGAACCTTTTTGGTACCATATCAGGGATTTCTTTTCTTTAGGGAAAATTTTAGATTCTTTACACAGATTCAGCCAAGACTGATCAAAGAGACTGCTCAGATTTAGATCTACTGAGTAAGGAAAAATTATGCTTAAACCCATGTCTGCTTCTTTTTGCATGCACTATATATATTATGAATCCCCACACATAGTGTATGACAAAAAGCAGCTCTGACTAAGTTCCATTTGAGTTTTTAAAACTAGAAAGTCTGTGTGAACATCAGTGTGAAATGAAAGGCAACCAACAATGCCACTGTTACTTCTTTAAAACAGGTCAGAAAGATTTCTGTATTTGGAATTAAAATGCCACAGCTTTTTTTTCTCATTCAGTATCATATTTCCACAACAGGTATCTATAACTGTGCTCCTAGAATGCTTCAACAAATGTGCTTAGCTGGAAATCCCCCCAAATGTTTAAACACCTAGCTTTTTGTGGTATTTTCAACCTAATTACATTCTATAGAAAAAAGCCTGACAAGGATTAAATTCTAATGAGCCCTTCAGATAGAGTACTCAGCTTTGTAACTTCAGTGCCTACATTAAAATACTGTTATTACATGTTTCAGAAATTAGGTATTTTCCCCTTTTCAAATTATCTGTTTTTATTATGTGCAATCTACTACCTTAAAAATAGATGGCTGGGTTATGAACTAGACAGTAACACATTAAATTATTTACTTTTTTTACTTTATATCTCAAAGGACTACTTTGTATAATTAAATTTAGCAAATAACCTCCTCAGACAGCATGAGCAATGTCTCTGCACAGAATTTAGCAGACTATGAAATTCTGATCTCTAGAATTTTTTAAACACCACTAAGAAAATTCAAAATAGTTAGACCTACCTATGTACACACCATTTTGTATCAACGTCCTAATTGTCTATTTCTCAAGGTAACTGTTTTGCTTTAATTTAAGAATATGGAGCATTTAAAAAGCAACATCCATAAACTATTCTGGACAGTTCTACCACAATAACTAAATTCCAGATGTTCGCTTCTTACTGTTTTTTCTTTTGTTTTTGTTACTTGCATGCCAGCATACATGGAAAAGTGCACGTATGCTTTTTGCAATACATTTTGCAATCATTTTTAAAGCCTTAAAAGTACAAATTGAGAAACTTTTCCATGGAATTTTCCTTGCAGTGTACATAAGCTCAGTAAACACATGTAATGTGGCAGAATAAAGCCTGTATCTCCTGTACAAACTGTTAAGGTTTTTTAGCAGAGGACTTAATAATTTTGGTTGAGGTTATTTATAGGAAACTACAGAATAAAATGTTCTTTGATAGACATTCTATATTGGCAAAATCTGTTCTTGCTCTTTATGTATTAACATGATAAACTGTCTCACTCTTGTATTTCTTTTGAAGGGACCAGCCTATCTTCTATAACATTCATCTGTGTACCCACCCCACCTCTGCAGGACCTGGGCCTGAATGCAGGGATCAGCAAAGGGATGGAACAGGATCTGGGGAAAGGAAAACTTTCCATTGGCTTCATGGCTTTGCTTGGCTTTCAGCTTTTCAGTTATTCAACACAGTTTTTTTTTAGAATAAAAGAATTACAGCAGTCTGCTTGGACACATGTTATTCTTTTTTTAGGTGCTCACAGTGGAGGCAATCACCTGAAGATGTAGCTCATTTTGGACTACAAATGTACTGTGTCATGATTTAAGAGAAAGAAATTAATTAAACCTTCAAAATCAGATCCTTAAAGATATATGGCCATATCCCTAGGCATCAATCCTGCAAAGATATGCATGTCAAGTTAATAGAACCTCTCATGTACACAAATTACAGTATTTAAATCCTCCCAGAATTACAGATCTAATTTTGCTTGAAGAAAAAAAAAAAAGTGTCTTCATTGAGCAGATATTATTTTTTTGTCTCTCTGCCCTTTACTAAATATTCCCCAAAAAATCTATTAAAATTCCCCAAATTTTAATAGATGTACTGTTTGATAAAATGAGATGAAAAGCAATTGTATATACAAGTCACAGTTGTAATTAAATAGCCTACTGTAATTTCTGATACACAATTGTTCAATCTCTAAACTTTGCAATATTTCCCAAAAACATCACTAAGATAATCCCGTTCAGAAAATATACCTTCCTAATATTTAATATTGGAGATGCAATTTATAATAAAAAATCAGAAACCTGGCAATAAAATTGATTAGACTAGCAATTCAAAAGCATTGCTGTGTTTCTAACATCATGTTGGTGCTTTACAAGTTCTTACTGGTAGTGACAGAGGACGGGGACTGACACAAACACCATACTGCAAGCACTTCTTCAGGTATGCTGACTGGCACCCTCCAGGGCAGCCACATTTCTTTATTGACCTAAGAGAGAAATATCATTGCCAGATGTCGCATCTGGAATTGCTTTCCAGAAAGATGCCACTAGTGTCTAGAGCAGGCAGCAAATGTTCACCTCTGTCAGAGGTGCACAGGGGAAGGCGAAAGGACAGAGGAGGTAGGGCTGTCCACAGGACAGAGCTGGAGCGGGGGGCAAGGGGAGAGGGAAAGGAAAGAGAAACTATGACCAAAAATGTATGTATGATAGTTTCCTGTCAGGTATGTAAGAATGATCGCTTCAGTATGCACAACCTTTGTGCCTTTTGTGCCTCCCACCCCACTGATACAGATTTTCAGGAAGTTACTTCTGATCAATGCTCACCACCACAGAGTGGAGCCCAGCTGATTCAACACTGATCCATCTCTGTATGTCTTAAGCTGTGCCCTTCCACATGGTGTTCTAAGACTCCAGCAACATCAAGCTGCCAGCATTTTCTCCCTGTGTGCAGGTTCCAGAGTGTTATGGTCCCTCAGAAGGTCAAAACAGTATTTAGTTGCTCCACTGATTTCTAAAAAGAATCAACTGAAAGGACTGGCAGGATCCCTGCTCCTCTGACATGCCTCTTTCCCAACACCCAAAACCAGCCCATCTTTTCCTTCCTTTGCTCTCCTTTCTCCACACCTGGAGCTCTGGCTTTGAAAGGCTCTGGCATGCACACAAAAAGAGCTTCCTGAGCTCTCAAGAACTCATTGCAAAGACACTGTTTAACTCCTCTAACTTCAAGATGAAGAACAGGACCTTTACTTGGGACAGAAATCCTGTAGCAGGTGATTGCAGTATCATATGGCACTTCACATCTGGACTGAACTGTCATCATTAAACTCATGCATAAGAAATCAAATCCTCTGACTAATGAGATTTCTGGCACAAATGGCTTACTGATATTCAGTAATCTAGAATTCATTAACAGAATAGATGATGATATTACTGCAATAATTTTGTGCATCATAAAACCCATTTGAAAATACAGTGATATTACTGGTGCTCATGTTATGCTAAAACATGAAATAGGGTGATAGCAAATAAATAAACAAATAGAAGAATCAGTCATACTTCCCAGTTTCATATCTATGATCAGTCTTCTCATCTTAAAAGTATATCCTTTAAGCAAAATAACATAGTTTTTGTTACATTTTAAAACAACTTTCTGTAGACTTCTTAGGGTACATACTGCTGTAAAAGTTAGACTTGTAGATGGCTGTATTTTTAGGCCCATCCTCAGTACACAAAGGTTACTGATCTCTATCAGATACATTCTGTGCAGCCACAGCCTGTCTGTTACTTAAAAAAAAAAACATGCCCTTAAGAATGACTTTTCAGGCAATTATTGCATGCCTGTGCTAATCCACCATTAGTCAGTGACAGGAAATTATCAGAACAGCAGTCAGCTTTAGATATTACTGTGCTCTGTCATGCTGGATGGAAACCTAGTTGCTTTGACAAGCAGCATCTCTCTGGCATTTGCAACAAATCAGTGTTGCTGGTTTGACACTGCCAACTTCTGTTTGCCATCTCTGATGTCTCTAATCAGCAGGCACAGCTCACTAACAGGGAGTTCTGCACAGCTTAAGAACAGCTTAGTCCCTTAGTGGGCATTTCTTGAGAAAGGTCCCACCGGGAATCACAATTTTCTTCTGTGCCAGTTATTTTGTCTTGTCGTCAATATTATTTCTTCTGTATCAAGCACCAAAAGCCTAAACACTAACTACAATGCCTTCTGTGGGCTGATGCCACTCAGATTCACCTGAATTCAAAGGTGATGTCTTAGTGCTTCACCTAGTGCTTAAGCCGTGAAGGGAATTTATTGAGCTGAAGTGCAGCCTTCTTAGCAAAGAGTGCCTGCAGCTCCAGGAAACAGCATGAAAATAGGGCTGAGATGTTGTATCTGCTGTTTGAACTGAAGGCACACCTATTTGGCTACTTGAACACACAATCCTGTGCTACTGTTTGAGCCTGATTGCTAGTGGATGATGCAGATCTCAAAGTTGTCTTTTCATCTCTAAGAGATACGGTGCATAACTTCTCATATTATCCTATCACTCAGCTTCGTCTCTGACAGCAGGATCACTGGCAGAACTGAAAAGGCCTGAGGAGATCTGGTGCTGCAGCTAGCAAAAATCCCTGCATAAAAGACGCACCAAGAAGCTTTCTGAAGGCAGCTACATGCCCACACTCCTTGCTGGGGAAAGCAGGGGTCACCATGGACCCTGGTTTTGAGCAATCTGTTCTGTTCCCTCACACCATACATCTTCCAGGCAGTCAGCACAAGCACTCCAGACCAAGAGACAGAACTGGTTAAGATAACCCGCTCCTAGATAAGGTATGAGAACACCCTGTACACGTCACACCCTTCTTATCTGAAGCTAAGAAGTGCTTCATGCTTTTACAAACACATTCAAAAAGTAAGCATTACACAGCTACGGTCTGCAATTTTTATCAGGGAAGTACTAATGTTCATCAGAAATTAGTCTGCATAATTACAAATGTACAACTATAATTTTTATCAAAAACTAAAACTACAGAGGCAAGAAAATAAAAAACAGCCCCTACTTGCTCTGAGTACTGTTTGCTAATGTATAATATTCTCACACTTTTGGTTTATAACTGTATCTTTAAAAAAAAAGTGATTTCTATTCCTTTAATGCTCAGTGTGTCTGAGCAGCCTCATTTACAGAACCACACACACTTTGGTTATGCTCTTTGCTGGCTAAGGATAAAGGAGAGCATACAAATTCTGAATCTACTGTTTATATTGTAACAGTGATATGTCTGTACTGGCTGGCACCAATCAGGGAGAGTAGACAGCAGTAATGTGTACAATATACAGACATGCAGTGAAACATAATAATGTTCACTGCTTCAGAAAACAAACACCTAAGATATGGGAAAAGATGACAAACAAGGGCAAGGAAAGCAGAGATAGATATTTTGATTGCTTATAATTCTGTATTTATAATGCAAATAACACTACTATAAATTCAGCTGGCTTACTGATCAGTGGATTATATACTGAAAAATTATTAACTGTTGATCAAGCAAGCGATGGCCAGATCTTGCAATTATTTATTTTGAACAGCTCTATTGAGGTGAGTCATTTCATGGATGTCTGCAGATCCTACGGTAAAGTGGCAAGCTCAGCACCAGTTACACCCTGTTATGGCTGGGTTGCCAATGCTTCCTTCCTTCCAAAGGTTTTACAGTAGGGTTTTAGAGAGCAAAAGCCCTCTGAGGTCTCAGGCATGTTGACAGCATTTCTGAAAATGTGGACTTTAGCTTCTCTTGCAATTTTATTGTATCTTTGTTAGAAAATGGTTATAGATATAGAAAATGGATATAGATACTTTATCAACAGGTTAAAATGGAAGGCATGACTACACAGCTATCTAGGGCAAGGTCTGCACTACTTTTAGAGCAGTAAATAATAAAGTGTACTTTGACTCCTCTATCATCTGGGCTGGCATATTTGCAGTACTCCTCAAGGAAAATAATGCAGCATTAAGCAAGTTGTTCTGAAATAGTTACAAGTGAAGTAGATACTTCTACTCAGATCTGATATAACAGGAAACTTAAAAAATGTAACTCACTGGCAATCCCACTCCTTCCAAACAGAAGAATGGGAAATTTTGAACTTTTTTGTTTTGTCAGCACTTCTCTGCTTTCTATGTAGATTCTATTACACTGTATTACACAAATACTGCTTCAGTACTGCAGGTTTCAGCGCACAAAGCTATGCTTATTTAAAATTTTATCACAGATATTATAATTTTAGTTTCCAAATTCTGATATATAACGAATTCAAATTTTCAAATGACCCTAAATGTGTCCCCCTCAGAGCATCACTGGCTGTGCTGGAAAGCTATTGTGAGTTCAAAAGCTATCCTAAAACTGTAAAAGATGAAAAAGGGCTTATGGATTTATGAATGTGATTAGAGCTATAGTTCTTCAGGCAAAAACGTTTCCTGGCAGAAAAAAAAAAAAAAAAAAAAACCAGAAAAATGGAGATCTCTCCAGGAGAGGAATTAAGATGAACAAAAATAGCACTTCAACATTACCAGTATTTTTTGGACAAGTAAGAAAAGGAGAGAGACAAAACTCAAATACACTTGTCTGGGCACTGAAAGAAGCATTCTGCTTGGGTAAAATTATTTTAAATCAACGGTTTTGTATTTATAGCATATTTTGATCTGTAACTGCTTCAGCATAATGTAGTACAAAGTTATTGCTGAATATGATAAAGAACACTTTAATCTACTGAAAGTGCAAAAAGCATGAATGACTCCTTAATGGCACTTTTATTTTGACTGACAAAGATTTATGTCAATAAGAGAAAATTTTTTAATGAGAGGAACTGCTACAAAGCATATGTGTATGTTTACTTCTCATATGTATGTGAATGAGACAGACATTAATAAAGAAATACAGCTGCCTGCAATATCTGGCCTTTAATCTTCCTTAATCTATTTTTAAATTCATCACAGAGGTGTGGTGCTTTGATAACACATTAGCAGAGTTCTGACACAAAAATGGCAATACCTATAAATTATTTAATTACATCTTTTAATAAGAGTATTGAAGATGTAAAAAGTCTAGCAAAGATAGAAACCTGTGAATACAAAACTACCACAACTAATTAAAAATTAGTTGGAATCAAAGATTCCCAGTCCCCAGGCTCTGCACTCTGCTTGCTCTTCACTTTTGTATCCTCCCCAGGTAACAGGAGCACTACCAGGAAAAATTGTGGGTTTCAAGTTTAGAGGATCCAATTAGAGGAATTGGATTTCACAAAAGTCCCAGGTTTTCCATATTATAAAATTGCTTGCGGATGTGTCCCATCAGTGGCAGTCCTCTCTGCTGGCACTGTGAGGGCACTGCTGTGACTGCTCTGGGACTACCCTCATGTGGGGGGAGCAGGACAGCAGGGAGAGAAGGGGACAGGCAGCTAAAACAATGTGAAGACTCAGAAGGCAAATCCAAGCAGAGAAAATGCCTGAAATAATTACTTGTGAGCAGCACTACTTTGTGATGACAAAAAATTGATACTAGGTCACACAGTAGCAACAAGAGTAAGATGAGTCCTCTTCCAACACATGGCATGTACTCTGTGCAATTAGAAAAAATGGGACACAATGTCACTTTCTGAAATAAATCTACCACAAACTGAAAACTATGTTTCACCTGGAAACCATACACATGACTGCCATGCTAGTTTTCAACCATTAGGAAGACTTTTAACAGATGTTGAGAGGAAGTCAATGATGAATTCACCCTTCAGCAGAGCAGCTGAACCAAAAGGCACCTGCTGAAATCCTTGTGGGGCAGAATATCCTGGCAGGGAAAATGCTGCCTATAAGTTTTCAGCCAGAAACTGAGTATTTCTATGTGTTACTTTCATCTTAAAAAATGATATCTGCTAATTATCTAAGACTTTAGAGATAATACAGAAAATGTCTGAGTGGGACAACTACTGTATTTATCTATTCTTTCTCCCTGAATTCAGCAGATTGCTCTGGTCTTTGCATACAAAAAGGTGCAGCCCCTCTCTCATCTGCTTGAACCGACACCATTAGTGAGCTAAGACAAGCACTGCCACAAGCACAATTCATTATCATTGTTCCAGTCTGTGTTCAAATTATATTTAAAATAGTTGGCAAAGAGTACTGGTGAAAGAGAAATAAAAGATTGCTCAACACATACATATTCTACAAATTTTCTCCTGTATAGAAACATTATTCTTCATATAAGCATGTAAGAATTTGATTTTCTTTCATACTAGACTGCAGCCAGTACTAGACAATTATTATTGTATTATACACATGACCAAATGAGATTAACAGTACATTATAATGAATTAATAATGAAAAATAATGAATAATAATTAGTAGCAAATAATAACAAATTAATAATGAATATTTTTTTCCTGTAATACAACTCACTCTTGGTTGAAACAATGCACAACAAAATAGAAAAAAAAAACCAAAATAAGATATTTTCCTTTTTATATATTTGTAATATGAATCAACTGGTTTTATTTGATGAGGTCCACTGCTTTAGAAAACAATACAGACATTTTGTACATAACTCTCTCTCACAAGAATTCAAAGAAACACCTTTTTGACTAAGTGCTTACAAACAATGTCCAGCAAGACTAATAACAAGTTACACTGCTTCACAGTGCATAGTGTAATTATTTCCCAAGGGCCCAAGTTTTGCAACTTTTCTCATTAAAAACACCAATCATGAGTATTTCAGCAAAAACAACTGCCTTTTTTATTTTCCAAAATTATAATACACTAACCATTCAAATGTTTTTTAAGCTTCTAAGGAATTATATTTTTTTAAAATACTTACAAATATCACTGATTTCATGAACCCAGGTTTACGACTGCTAGTCTATCTGAATAAAATAAAATCAGTGAAAAGTATTGCATATTTTTTGAATAATGTGCTACCTCATACATTCCATCATAAATCCCAAAAATATGTCAGGAAAGTCTTCAAGTGTTTTCTGGCATGTGCTACAAGCTAGTAATGCTTGGGTTGTCTAAACAACATGGTTCTTTAAAAAACAGATTTTAATTCTCTCCAGGAAGAGCAGATCCTTATTTGGATATTAGTCTGAACTGTGCCTTCTTTCTAGAACGGTGTAAGAACGTCTCCATGGTTGACAGAGGAATCTAGTTACTGTAAAAGAGAAAAACACACAGCCAGAAGGTCCCTTTGGTGCCCCGTCCTGTCCCTTCCCTGCTGCCTCACCCTGTCAATCACACCTAAGAAAATAGTAAAAAGAGATTTCCTACACACATGTACAAGCTCCTTACTGATGGTTTTGAGGCAACTCTTATGAAAAGTCACAGAGGGAGAGAACACTTCACTATTGAAGTCTCTGTATTACAGTGTTCTGAAAGAAGGAAGTTTCATGTTAACCATGTCAACCCTCTACAACCTGGCACAGATGAGTAATAATCTTGATATCATTTCCCAGATGAATAATCTTCTCAGTAAAAACTGCTAAACATTATCAGTTGCTGTTCAGACAGCTCAGCCGTGATGAGTCAGGATGTAGGAGCACCTCAAGCCTCAGAGAAGCCGGAAACCTGCCAATGATTAAAGGTAGAAGCCTCCAAAACATAAGAGAAATAAGGCTAAAGCTTGTTTACAAAAGTCTCTATCATTAAGGTCAGACAGACCTTGCAGTGCTTTTTCCTCACATGCTTATATCAACGTGAAAAAGACTCCCCAGTTGACACAGTCATACCAAAGAGCCTCCTTGTGTGAACACAGGCTATGTTGACAGAGGAGGGTGGTTGGCAAGCTGTATCATTTAGAGATGAGGTCTAGTCACACCAACTGTAAGCCCATCTTGTTGACATCTTGGTTTTACCTAAGGCACTCTGCTAACATCACATCTATCCCACAGAAGTGCTGTAGTGTATAGGTAACAATGTAATGCCATGCTGTGTACAATAGTTTCCCTGCTCTAATAAACCTTCAGAAACATATATCACAAGCATGGATTCATCTCTTTAAAATTGTTAGCTCATTTTTCTGGGATTTAACAGTATTGATCCTTTTCTGTAAAAATTCCATTATTATATCACCTGTATTTTACATTGAAGGTGATGTCTGTAATTTTTATGCTGCTTGTGTATTCAAGAAATATGTGACAAGATTTTATTACAACACTTCTCTATAGTCACTGGTTTTATTCTAGTGTAGCATGGCCTTACAAATGATTTCTTTAGTCAGGAAAAAATCAGTCAGCAAGCAAGTTGCTTAATGTTGTTTACAACATCTTCTTAAGGTCAAAATTAACATACATAATAATCATTTTAAGTAGTGACACTGTGAGGAATCAAGCATGAAAGAGGTCAAGAATAAGTCCACTAATAGTGTCATCTTATCCTTATATATATCCCAATATTTAAAAGCATCTAGGTTACAAGTGGCTCAGTCTCCTTCATGAATTTTTGGGATAGTTTATACATATAAATACACATCAAATAGGTTCCTTCATGGAAAGAATCAGTGCAGAAATATTCTCTGCCTTGCCCTTGTAGGACCTGGTTTCCTACTACACCAAGATCTCTGGTAGCCCTGGAAATCAATGCCTGAACTCCGACACTCAGACTTGGTGCTTGAATTTAAGTGGTATGAACGTGCCCACCTCCAACAGCCTGTTTATTTTCACACAGAAGTTTGCTGAATTTCCCATAGATTATTTTTTCCCACAGCTTAGAGCTGTGTTGGCTGAATATGATTTCCTGATTTATTCTTTACAGGTTTCTGTTTTTCATGTGTAACATTATCCTATTGCCTCTGAATAGTTGCAAGACTACATCTCCACTACTACATAACAAAGAACCCTGTTTAATACAACTACATTTTTGTAAGTGGCTTAGGAGAAGTGCACAAGGCTGTTTACAAAGCACTTACCTACTGTAAGCATGATTTAAATACTTTACCTTACTTAAAAATATTTCAAACTTTTCTATGCATCTGCAGACAAAAGAGCCTGAACAACACTATGTCTCAGATTTAATTGCTGGTCCCTGAAGCAACCAATCTATATCACTGTATCAAAAGTGTTATGGTTGTTGATGTTGAGGTTGTGTTGATCAGCTAAACAAACCTTTCAGCTGTTAGGTTTTGCAGTGACACACATAAAACATCCTCTTTATTAAGTGTAAGCAACATAAGCACATCACGGAGCAACATACTATGCATTCAACCTTCTTCCAAAATAAAGCAAGAAGAGCACCTAATTTTCTTCTACAGCTGCATTAAAGGAGCAACTAAGAGGGAATGCCACTTCATGGCATCTCAAGACTTTAAAGGAAAACTGAACTTGTCTTCTCAAAAGAGTTAACAGTGTTCTAGTTGTTTCCCTTACAGTGGATACATTGGTAGGTCAGGAGCTGCAGTTGGAAGAGTGTTTTGCGCAATTTACAGTCAGGTCTCACTACATACCAAAACAGAAAACATCAAATCTCACTCAGAAAGGGATAAAGAGGGAGAGAATTAATGAACTCTTCCTTGAGCATACAGTCATTCTAAATTATAAACTGTAGGATAAAAGGCCTAGTGATAACTCTATTATGGCAACAAATTATATGCTTTATCTAAATATAGCAGAGACATTGTAAAAAGACGCAGTCCTTCCCTTCCCTGCCCTGCCCTGTTCAGTCTGTTTCTATTGCACATTTACACACATATTTCAGCCACTGAAGTGTTTACAGATGTATGCGAGATAGAGCCCATTTCACCAATTTAAAGCTCGTAGAGTCATGCAAAACACAATTATATTTCATGGGGAAAATTTGAGTGTGACATACCTGACAGAAATACTTCTGAAACTTTTTCATACCTTTTAAAGAGGTATTATGAACCCGTGTCAAACAGATCTGCACGTTAATACTTTTTCTGATTTTTGTTAACTGACATTGTTTTAAAAATTTAAAACTTTAAAGTTTTAAGCTGACACGCTGACTGCAAAAGTGGTTTGTACACACAACATTCTGTCACTAAGGTGTAAGCTGGGTGTGCTGTAGGAAACTCAAGATGTGTAAGTGCTCCTAAGTGGAGACAGGTAAATTTGGAAAAATGTGCAAATTTTCTAGTCATTAATCAGAAATGAAGGCAAGATACACAAGTAAGATCTATTTCCTTGTTGCTTAGTCTAGTTTGCTTTTTTCATTCAGAGTTTGATTTCTGCAAGGACATGCCAAAATCACAAAACCAGACTCTCAAGGTACATGATTTGGATGAACACCGAGGTGTTGTCTTCTTATAACTGTCTGCCATGCCAAACCAATGCATGTTCCCTCTGATACAAGACAGAAACATTAGTATAAATCCTGAAGTTATACAGAATTGTATCAATGTATATTCAACTGAGGTCAAAGAAAAGGTGTGCTGATTATCTACAAACTTCTCATGCAGTGGTCAGCATTACAGTAAAATGGTAATTATTCATTATAATGGTAGTATTAATTAATCCCTCCAATTAACCCTTGATTAAGGTTAATAACACTGGTGCATGTGATCTCAGTCTGGGAAACCCTTTCCTACTGAATTGTGAGCAACCAGATAATTTTTTCCTGCCAGGACAAAAATAAAAAAAACCCCATGTAATAAAATACCAACTAGATTAATATTATTGCCACTGTTTTCCCAATATTATTTTTCATGCTTACCTTTCTTGCATCTCGTATCATCTTCCGAACTGTTTCCTTTATGGTGTAAGGCTGTGCTCGTGGTGGATGAAAAAGCAGATCAATATTTGTGCCACCAGAAATTCCAGGCATCAGATAGGGCCAACCTAAGTCAAGATTTGGAGCTTCCACATCTGATTCAATGGGCCAGTAGGTTCCCGAGGAAGAGGTGTCATCAATAGCATGGTTAGAGGAATAAATTGTGTTTTGGGGAAGTTTGTGAACATTGTTCAAAATATAATCAATTTCCTCATCTGCTAGGAACTCTGAGCATCTCTCTTTGGAAAGGAATTCTTTGTAGGCTTCTAAACCTCCTTCAATCAGAGCATCAATAGCTATTCGGTACCATTCCTTATAATGAGGTTCAATAAAGTTGTCTGATCTGCATTCATCATGTAAGGAGGACAGCAAAGATGAAGTTTCCATTTTCATATGTATTTTGTATAAAGTCTTTTAAGAGTCCATTCATGAACAGACGAAATGTATCTGCGAAGAGAAAATAAATAAGAAAACAATGAAAATATTTCTAGATAACTATGGCACACACGCAGTTATTAACTCAAATACTCTTCTGGTAAAGTTACTCTAAGTTTTTCTAGCATTTTCCAATAATTAAGAAATATTTTGAAAAGGCTCAGGGACTACTGTTGCCAAAAATTAAATATTAAAGAGATAGTTAAATATTAAATAGATAATATTATATTAAAGAGATAAAGAGCTTTTACATAAAGTAAACTAAACACATAATTCAGTGATTTTAGGAAGTTGATATTACAAGCTGTGTCAGAGCTCATAATACAATGAACATCCATACCAGTAACACCAATACATACCCAATGCATGTTCTAATACACTATCACAGGCTGTGTTTCCAAACCCCCTTTGCAACAACTGACTGAGTACCATCCAAAGAAACACTTCAGAAAGCAATTAATTTCCTACTTTTTGATACATTACTGTCTCTGCAACGCATCTCTTTCCTTTGGCTTCTTTGAAACTACAGTCATTCAGGTACTTCTCCTTATCTATCTGTTCTCCCATGCTGATCTAACCCATTTGTTGCTCCCAAGCAGGACCAGCCTACCTCATTTCAGTGAGTTATGAGGAACTCCAGAAAGATTTATCCTCCCACATCTGGGATCAAACTCTGAATCAGCAATTTGATGTCTAGTTTCCACCCTGCTCATTCCTTCTGCCAAGAGGAGCGGCTGCTTTAATCTTCTTTTTTTTTTTTTTTTCAAAACATTAATAACAAGTTGTTTACTGATGATGTTTTATAAATTCATTCTTATACTTTTTTATTTCATTTAGCAAGGTCTGAGAGGGTTGCTTTGTGCTGCACATTGGAGATTTAAGAAGGAGAGAGAACAAATACCCAATGTTTCTTCCTTCACATTTTGGCAACCCTTAGTAACTCACCAAAAAAAGGGGGCGAAGGTGTTTCATGACAGCAGCATCAGCATAGTCACGTAAAACAGAAAGCTGGTAGCACATCTTCCAGGGCTAGAGCATGAAGCTTAAGAGAAAGACTGCAGATGGTGGAAGAACATCCAACGAAGGCAGAATAGTTAAAAAAGATTGATAGCTTGAAAGTTAACATTGGTTTTCCGTACAAGCCTAATTAATAGTATAGCAGTATAATAGCAAATAGTCATATGGAGTTCTGATTTCATTTCCCGGCATATAAATGTAGCTTGATTCCTTCTTCCCATCAAGACCTTCCAGATATTTTTGCAAACAGTGCAATTGCTTTCCACTGTCTGTTACGAATAGTTTAAATCTTCCCGAAAGGAAATGCAAATTAGCTATATTAACTTAAAGGAATGAAAATAAAAATCTCCATATCTACTGATAGTTTAAAAACCAATTAAATGTTCAATTAAACCAAGATTTATAAGGAACTTGGGAAGTCTGAGGTTAAAAAAAGACCAAGAAATAAAAATCCAGATCTGAAGCTGGCATCAGCATGTCATATGGAATAATTCCATTTGAATCCTGTCTCTCAGCCAAGTAGCAGGGCAGATCTTCCCAGATAGGATTGCTTTCGAGCCTGGGGGAAAGGAGTGTTCCTGGCTGCTTCAAGAGTAGCTCTTTGTGATGAACTGGAAAGCAGAATACGAAAGGGATCTTACTGCTCTCCCCCAAACTAAGAACTACATGTATTCCTCTGACAGCCACTCAGGGCTTCATTCTACACCGCTCTCACAAGAAGAAGTGACTGTTCTAAAACAGAAGCGAGACCATTTCCCTTCTCACAGAGGCAGAGACAGCCTGTGGCAGAAGGTGACGGAGAACTAAGCACACAGTACAGGAAAGATAGATTCAGATTAAACTCTTAACATACTGTAAAATTAAAACACTCACATCGGGACCGGCCCAATCGTCTGGACCAGGTTTTCAAGATATTTTAGATAGAGAATGAAGAACAACCAAGAATACAAAATGCAGGTACTCAGCTGAGTTGTTCTCAAGGGTCTGAACAGTAACACAGGTGACTTCATTGAGATTCCAACACACCCCTCTTTTAGGGCCCTCCAGGACAAATCATTCTCTAGTCACTGCAGTAACACAGTCAGTCTTAAAAGTCAGTCTTATTACGACATGTAAGAATAAATACGATTTTACAAGAGCAAGTGAAAGATATTTCAGAAATTCTCACTACTTTGGAACAGATATATTTCTAAAATAGAAAATTTTCCACTGACTACATATATACAGTTGTGAAATATGTGTTTATTTCAAAAGCCTGTCTGAATTGATTTTTTCTTCTTCTTGTTCTGTCCTCTGAAAATAGCTTAAGGGAATAGGACTATAGTTAATATGTAACATTGTGCAATATTAAATATTGAATGTTACAAACAAATAAAAAGAAAAAAAATTATTACATATGTGTTTTGCCTCACATGCATTTATTTGATTTGGTTCTTTCATTTGTTTTTCACAATAGTATAGTATATTGCTTGACTTTTCATTGAACATAATGAATTAAATAAGTGTGGAATAGGTCAAATACAGCAACTTATGCTCAGACTTATGCTGAAAGCAGAGTATAAATATAAGTAACCATGAAAAGGTTCCGGTGCAACATCTTCCAAACAAGAACAGTCATTTTACAGTGAGCATCTCTGAAGCTGATGTCTGATTAACAAGTGCTGTTTACAAAGGAAGCTTAAAGCAATGCACATTAATTTAAGAAAGTAAATGTAAAATTTGCCAGCATGGAAATAAATCACAAAACACTTGAGACAAATGAAAAAAATTTAATCCTGGTATTTGAAATTAAGGACATCAGCATGAGATATATTCATATGAAACAGAAGAGAACTCCCAAATTAAAACAGTGGCTTCAGGTGTACTTTACTTGACAAAAGCTCTAGATGTCTTTACAGACGTATTTTTCTCCTTAGAAGGTAAGAGCTACTGTGCAGAAACTGAACCCTTGAAACCATACAATTCTGCATAGAACAGTAGACAAAATTCTTAATAACTTTTTGATGTCTTCTTCAACCATGTACTGTGATTTCCGCATAAAAAACTTGATTCTTCAAAGGTCCTCCTCAGGTCAACAAGTACATTAGCAAGGTTGTGCAGAATGAGGCCCAACTCTGGAGGCTTACAGATCTTTATCACACTTTATGTATATGATCACAAATTTTACAAGCACCAGGAAAGTTGTCGTTCATCCTCTGAGAAACAACCTTGTCTGTTAATCCCAGCCCAGCATATCAACCATCTTCTCTACCTGAATACAGGGATCAGTCACTTAAAACTTTTTAGTAAATGCTATTAACGGCCTTAAATTGAATTTAAACTCAAATGGATCTGCTAAAACTGGATTTTCTGCTGAAGATCACAAATTCTGAATCCTGTACTGATGTGATCATCTTGTCCTTCCATTAACATGCTCAGACTTTTCTAATGCCATTACCACGAACCCAGCAAGAAAAGACCTTTTTCTATGAGAAAGTAACTATGAGTTTATATAGAAAGATTAGGAGAATATCCCAGACTTCAAAAATGCAGCAGATGACAAATGTCCACTAAAGAAAATTATGCAACATTCTACAGGGGTTCCAGACTAGTACTAGAGACAAGGAGCTTCCCTGCCATACTAATATTCACAGGATTTAAAAAATTTCCTATTCAGCAACTTTAGGGAGCAGCTCTACCTGTACAAACCTCAGGCTTGTACAGCCGGTCCTTGGCAAGGGCATGGCCATGGTGCTTTCCTCAGGATGTCCTTATCACTTTTCCAAAGGAAATGTGATTACTTTGACAGTTTCTGCATAAAGTCGCAATCTTGCCAGGAAATTTAAACCTCGGGAACAGCTTGTTGCAAGCTGTTGCATACTCTCAGGTATGGTTTTTGGGGCATCCACCTGAGCATCTCTGGCCCACGGCTTGGCCAAGAAGCCTGCTCATGGCTTAAGGGCCTGGCATGACCAACCTCTAACAGAACAAACAGGCGTTTTATGACACCTGCCTTTCACCAACCTTTCTATTAAAGAATTGTATCAAGAATAAATAATAATTACCTTACACTAAGCAGTGACAGGCAACTATTTAATTATTAATGAAATTACATTTTCTGTGAATACAAAAGGCATCAAATCCAAGTGAAAAACAACACCGCAAGCGTTCCTGATGCTTTCCTTCTTTTCTCTTTCTCTTGTTTGTTTTTTGTGTGCTCGTTTTGCGGCGGTTTTTTTTTTTTTTGTTTTTGTTTTTTTGGGGGGCGGGGGGGGGTGGCTTCGTTCGTTCAACCAGAAAGTTAACTTTCCAGGCAAAACAAGCGCAGCGGGCGCTCCGCTGGACGACACCGCACGTGTGGCGCCCCCGGCCCGGCGGTGCGGGGGCCGCTTGCGCAAGGCGGCCCCGGCCGGGAGCGCGGCGCGGGAGCCGCGGGAGCCGCGCCCGCGGGCCGCCCGCCGCCCGCCGCGCCCGGCCCCCGCCGCCGCCCCCGCCCGCGGCCGGAGCGCCCCCGCCGCCGCCCGCGCCCCGCGACCCGCGCGCCCCCGTGCAAGCGCCCCGCGGCGCCGAGCTGGATGCGGGCGGGACGGTGAACTGCCCCGCCCTGCCCCTCTCCCGTCCCTTCCCGGGGGAGACTGAGGGGAGACCCACTTACTCCGCCGGTGCCCCGCGTGGGGTCTCGCCTCCGGAGCGGCGGGGCGGCTCGACCCGGCTGCTGCGAGCGCGGCGGCGGCGAGTCACGGCGGCGCAGCGCTCATCGCAGGTACTTCCCGTCGCTCTCAGGCGCGGTGGGTGTGGAAACCAGTTACAACATGTCAGGACGGTGTCGCACCAAACCCGCCGCCGCGGGAGCGGGGCGAGGACTTGTCTGAACTGGGGAAGCCCGGCCCTCTCCCGCGGAGCGAAGGGCAGCGCCTTCCCCGGGCCGCGCCGGGCCCCCCGCCCCGGCCCATCCTGCGCTGCCCTGCCCTGCCCTGCCCTGCCCTGCCCTGCCCGCCGGCCCGGCCGGCAGCCGCGGGAGCCCGCGGGGCAAGGGGCGACCCGAGCCAAGGCACCGGCTGCCCCGCGGCGGGCCCGGGAGCGGGGTGTGCGTGGGAGATTAAACTCAAAGTAAACGTTGGCTTCAAGAAAAAATAAACCCGTCAGCCTCGAGTCACGGTTTCCAGGTTAACTCCGGTGGAGCAAGTCAAGGCAAGGGAGCGATACCCGTTTGAGACCTTCAAAGTCGGATATATGGACAAGCCCCTTTTCCATAGCTCAGTTGCTTTGAAAAGGCTCTTTTGCTTTTGGTGTCTTGAGTGAGAGACACAGGTAGAGTCCCCCGTCCTGGCAGCAATGCACCTGGGCCTTCCTGCTTCGTTCTTCTCTGCAGCAGCAGGCTGGGCAGGCCGCATGGCAATGCACGTGTAGAAACCTTGGAGAGCCCTCTCTGAAAGGCTCTTTGAAAACACCATCTCTTCAGCAGGATCTTGCAACCACCAACAGATCAGCACATCCCATGTGTATAACAAACACACTGAGGGGCTTTTTTAATTTTAGACTTTTTGTAGACTTTGTCCAGATTATACTCTGGTGCTTGACTGCAGGCAGCTCTTTTTTCAGGCATTTAAGACAATGCAGTATAACCCTGACAGTTAGGCTTTATTAGCAATAACTCATCCAGTTTGACTTTAAGCACAAACTTATTTTCCTAAACTATACTGCTTAATAGTAAGTGTGTGATGTATCCCATGCTGTGACATCTTGATTATGGTTTCTGAGAAAGAAACAGTAAAAATATGCAATATCCGCATGGCAATATTTGTATATTTATATGCATGTAAGTGTATAAGTCCAGCCATCAGGGAGTGGTTTTTTCCTGTGCAGTTAATTTAGGTGGTGGAATGCACAAGAGGAAATAGTTGGTATTAACATACTCATGGACTACCCTTTACAGACAGGAGCATCTGGATTAAATTATTAGACTCTTCTCACACTCAAAAAAAAAATAATAATTTCCCTGGTTTTGATGGGAAAAAAGGGGTGAAAACTACTTTAAAAAGAAAATTTTAAAACATACATAGAACTTTATGGTTAGTATACAGCACATTTTATCCCATGAAAATTTGTAGTCAGGAAAGAGAACCTGTTTCTGTGGTTATCTGTAAGGAGGTGAGGCTATCTAAATTTTTTAAAGAGCAGATCTATTTTCTAAAATTATTTATGAAAGGGTAGGAAGGTAGATGAATGGTCACAAAGCTTCTTTTGACCTTGACTGAATTTGGTTGCACTTTTATTACATAAAATTTACAAGCCTGTGTCTTCTATAGAAGTTAAGGGGTTGAGTACAGGCTTTGCATAAACAAAAAGCTGTAATGAGACCAATCATAGCTTTCTAAATAAGGAAATCTGCATAAAGGAAAGTATCTAGGGTTTTTTTGCCTCATTAGTATCTGTACAAGAAAAGGTTTTTTCCTGCTCCCTTACAATTTATCAATTTAAACCCTCCAGTAGCTATACTAGACCAGACAGTTCATAAAACCGAACTTGGGTAATGCATTTTGGAAACTGTTAGCTGTCAAAATAAAGAATGTTTTTACCTAGCAGGTAGCAAACTTCTGTGTCCTGCAGCCACAGGCATCAGTGGAAGCAGACGGTATGAGCAAGCTTAATAAGCAGTAAGACAAATTCTAAACAATAGGTATAAAACTTTATTGTAAAAGTATGAGGCAGGAGAATGTGCTTCAGTATCCTTACTCCAAGAGCTGTGGAACTGCAGCAGTATGAGGGGAAGGGACTGCAGAAACTGGGCAGCCCTCATTTGCCTACACAGCCTTTCCTTTTGCCATTGAAAATGTAGCATTGGGCAGGATCAGTTGAAGCATCCTATTGTTTGGAATTGTTTTACTGTAATCCAACTGATTCATAAAGCCTCAAAACTACAGAACTTCTTAGACATAGCTCATTTATAAACTACATGAGAGAAAAGGATCAACTTAATATGTTTGATGCCACCATCTTAGAATGATTGTCTAAATGACCTGGGTACTAGGGTACCCAGGTGAGATGATGGTGCTGATGGATGATCATCCCTGCCACTCCCATCCATTTGCAGTTCTGAAACTTTTTTTGTATTGACAGATCATCATGCCAAGTCTAGCTGAATACAAGCAGAAGATAAGAGATTATTAGGACATACGGAATGGCACCAGTCCAAAAGTTTATTGTAGAGATGATTATTAAGGATAAATACTTATATGAATTATATTTCTATTTCTACTGCATGCTTAGTAAGATTTCATTTAGATTTACTAAAGGGAACATTGATTTGGAAGCAGTGGATGTTTATACAATTCATGATGCCTATGAGTTGAACTTTTATTAGATTTTAACAGATGAAGAAATAATATAGTCCTGAAGAGTCATACTATTTACAAATCCATGGCCATCTAATCTAAAGCATAAGCACGGAGACTTCACACACTAATCTTAAAATTAGAGGAAATGTGCTTTTACAGATATGAATATAAAAGGAGCTGCGCTGCATTTATAACAAAGCTTGATGGGTAGTGATACAAAATCCACACCTTTCATAAACTAGCAGAGAGAAAAATGAGACAGAAAACTACAAATTAATATGGAAAAGCAGGCGTCCTACTCTCAGTACATCTTTTTCAAATTAAGTAATCATAACCTACTCTATTTGGAATCATATTCTTAAATCAAGAATACATTAATTTGGTCCTTATAATATTAAGGAAATACTTGGAAATGTCCAATCACTGGCTAGTTTGCAAGAAAAAGCCAGTAGTCAAAATACAAAGTATCAAAGCCAAGGTCTTTTACTGAGAGCATTCCTAACCCATGTATTGGGGCCCGGGTATATGTGCTATATACTATATGGCAGATTTCTGTTTTAGGTCAGGTCCTGTGTTAAAGGCTTGTATAAGCTTTCAGAAATTACATCAAGAAGTTCAATTGTTTGAAGAAAATCTGTGTGTTTCCTTTGAGAAATTTTGGTAAGAGATGAATAAAGTTATGCAAAGTACATTATTTTTGAGATACAAGTAAATAAATAGAAATCCACCAGTCCTTATTTTCTACCCATAGCATAAGTAGCTGAGAGGGTAAAAGAGCAGAATGAGAAGTATGATTGAAGGTGAAGAGTTGCCATTTGAGGAAGAGTCACGCAGTCTGGGACTCTTCAGACTGGAATGGAGTTGGTGATTGAGGCTTGCTGGTGTGGTTCATTACATGACGTGTAGCTCCAATGTACAACAGGCCTGAATACAGAGAAGGAAACTCCTCTGAGGTCAGCTTTAATATAAAGCAAATATCTCTCTCTCAGGCAGTTCCAAGACAAGAAGTTCTAAACTGATGGAGGTTGACAAAGTGTTCTTTGCTCCTATACTTCATTCCTCTCACTTTCCTCTTTGCCACTAGTCTGCATGTCGTTAAAGGGCAGATACAGGGCTACACAGACCTTTGTTTTGAATTCATACAGCTGTTCTGATATTACTTCAGAGCATGCTAAAGCCAATGTATAAAGAAATTGTAGAAGCACAGATTTCTTACTTGGGATTAGCTTCCCTCTCCTTGGATCAGAGAGATAGCTTCTCTTGTTCTTCTTAAAGGCTTGAGATACCAGTGTGTGCTGTGAAATATGATTCCACCCCTGCCCTTGGGGAAGAGGACTGCACAATGGGCAGTAGGTTTCTCTGAGATTTTATGTCTTCTGAGATTTTAAGTGTCCTTGTTATTCAGTATCCTGGAAATGTTTCTGCCCCAGTGCCCAGGTGCAAACATTGTTTTAGCTTTCAAGACACCTACTTCAGGATAATTCTTGTAATTATTTCTTCTTTGCTCATTTGCCCTTACTTTAACATCCACCTTTGACTTACTTTGGAAATAGTACTCCTTGTACTATTACCACTACAAGCAGGCAGTAATACAAATTTTGGCAGAAAAATAAAGCACAAAATTAAATGCATCCTATTTTTCATTTGATTGGAACACTTTCTTGTTTCTTGCTCTCCACTTGCTCACTTTGCCAGTGAACTTTCTGGGGTATCTTCCATACTGTTAGCCAGTTCTCCTCATCAGATGAAAACAAGGGATGGTACACTGCCAGAGTTTGAAATCTTAACCATATATTTTGTGATGCAGATTCAGGGCTTAAGGGTTTAGAGGTTAGGGTTGAATGAACTTGTGTTTTCAAGTCAGACATACTTTAGGGTAATGTGAAAAAGAAAGTCTCATACTAATTCAGTAAAAGGTAAACCTACAGTAACTTTTTAAAGTATATACATTTAATATTATAGAAACTACTCTATACAAATTCACATTGTACATAAGAATCAAATTATTAAACACAGCCATAAAATCTTGGTCCATTTGGTCCAAGATTTTGAGTACATTGAAGTCCAGTTTGCTGTTTATCCATTAGTAAAGGAAAATGTCTCTTATTGTTTAAGCTGTTTCTTCTCATTACAGGTTCCAAGAGTCTCCATCCCCATGTAGGAAGGAAGAATGCATGCCCTTATGGAATAGCAAGTTGTTCGCTGTTGATCTTAATGATTTGCAGATCCAGATCTTGCATTAGGCCATCACCAAAACCCCAAAACAAGTACTGCGAGTTCATAGAATCATGAAACATTAAGGTATTGAAATGGGCCTTAAAGATCTAGTCCAAAGCCCTCTGCCATGGGTAGGGACACCTCTTACTAGACCAGGTTGCTCAAAAGCCTTGTCCAGCCTGGCCTTGGACACTGCCAGGGATGAGGCATCCACAACCACCCTGGGCAACTTGTTTCAGTGTCTTGCCAACTACACAGTAAAAGATTTCTTCATAAACCTAACTTAGATTTTCATTCTTTCAATTGCTATCTCCTTGTTCTCTCTACAGTTCCTTACAGAGTTTGTCTCCAGCGTCCTTGTAGGCCTCTTCAGATACTGAAGGTTGTTGTGAGGTCTCCACAAAACCTTCTCTTCTCCAGGCTGAGCAGCCCCAACCTTCTCAGCCTGTCTTCATAGGGAAGTTACTCCCGTACTCATCAACTTCCTGGCCCTTGTCTGGACTTGCTCCCATAGTTCCATATCCTGTTAATGCTGGGGACACAGAACTGGATGCAGCACTCTAGGTGGGGTCTCACAAGAGTAGAGTAGAGGTGTAGAATCACCTCCCTCGCCCTTCTGGCCACATTACTTTGAATGCAGCCCAGAGCACACTTAGCTTTCTGGGCTGTGAGCACTCGCCACCAGCTTGTGTTGAGTTTTCATCAGGCATCACCCCCAGGTCCTTCTCCACAGGGCTGCTCTCAATCCCTTCTCTGCCCAGCCTCTAGTGGTGCCTAGGATTGCCATGACCCAGGTGTGGGCATTTCTCTTGCATTTCTCTTGGTTGAACTTCATGGACTTTGCATTGGCCCATGTTTCAAGATTCTCAAGGTCCCTATGGATGACATCCCCTCCCTTTATGTAGACTCTTGATACTTAGCCATAAAGATCTTTGAGTCAAAAGGAGAATTCACAGCTCCTACGATCCTTCTGGCTGAGAAAAAAGGTGAGTCCTGTAAATAAATTAATGAAAAGAGAAAAATGAGATGGGGCTAGAGAGAACAAATCATTGTTTGATTTGCACATGGTTTATTTTCAAAGCTGTAACCACTGTGGCAGTGGGTTGCCACTTACAAGGACCCAATTTTGGCCTAGTATTTAACTCTCTGCTTGGAGGTGAGGTTGACAAAAGGATGAAAGGTCTTTGTCTCCTTCCAATTCCAGAAGTGCCTGAAGCTAGTTTTCCTAGAGCTGGTTACTTGGAGACTTCAATGTTACCCTAGTGTTTGCTTGGGTGCTTGTGGTTCTCATGAACTTTATACACCCGAGCCCATCTTTCTTGTAAACCTTTTCTTATTCTAAAACTTGGGGAGGATTAAAGGTCTCATAGTGTAGTACCTTTAGGAGTCCTCTGGCCATCAAAAGTGATACTGGCAGAAGTAGAAGAGAAAAATAAACTAGGGAATAGACCAGCCTATATCAAGTAATAAAATCACATTGAAGTCTCAACAGCAAAGGAAGTTATGTTAATGTTCTAAAGTACTAACATCATAAGTCTGAATGCAGCTGCTACAAATGGCAGATTTACTCTTTCCTGGATAGATTCCCAAACTGCCAATGAAGTTACAGCCAAGAAAGTTATTACCAATGACGTAAGTGGCAAACAAGTGCCAGAAATATTCCGTCCTCAAATACAAGGTTTTCTTAAGTGTCCACATATGTGTCCAGAAAACAAAAATGCACTATGATTAGCAAATATTTATTGGCTGAATGGTACACAGCAAATGCTGGAGTTCACTTATGAGCACTATGAGTTCAGAAAATGTTTTCCCATGAATTTGGTGCTTTATAATCAGTGTGAATTTGTTAATTTACATGTACAATTAATGAAACAAATATAATTTATTCTGCATTTATGTAGTAGTGTAGTGGTGACCGTCATAAACTAAGAATATCTATGATTCAGATTTTTAAGAATAGTTAAATCTTTCATCAAATTATCTAATGCTGTTGTGGAAAGCAGAAAAGCTTATGGTCACTGACACTTCTCCAAACCTGGAATAGACACAGTAAACTTCAAATACAAGTACAAATTGTGAACAACTGCTCTGGGTTAAACTGGAGATGTTTCAACTACCGAAGAGAAACAATATACAAGTACAGGAGTATCTATACTAGATCCATCTAATTCAACATCATGTCTTTGACAGCAATTGGTTCGAACAAAGTATTTGGGTAAGTTTGTGGTCTTCCATCTTCATCTCTTATCTCTTTCAGGGGCATATGAGAGTTGGGGATGATGAATCCCCATCATTGTCATCCCCAAAGCGTGCTGAAAACCCAAACATATCTGAATTCCCAGGCAGATAAAATACAGAGACTCATGTTTCAGTGTGTTTCTTGCTGTGAGGCTGTGGGAGAAAGGGGATACATTGTAATGGCACTTAGTCAGTGCTCTCTGTGACAATGACACCAAGATGCAAGAATCACAGGTTGCAGCAAGAGAAATTCTAATTGGGCACCGGAAAATTCTTCACTGTGGGGGTGGTTAAGCACTGGGATGTGCTTCCCGGACAGCATTTGGGATCCACCTCTGTGGAGATTTTCAAAACATGACTGAACAAGTCCTTGAACATCCTCATTTAATTTTTCAGTTAAACTGACTTGAAGCGGGAGGTTGAACTAGATAACATTCAGAAACCCTTTCCAGCCAATTGTTCTGTCATACTGTGATTCTGTCCTTATTTTCCTACCTGTAACAGCTGTCATTCTGACAGAGGTTATTCCATCCTTAGAATGGTAAAAATCTTAAAAGTTTTTTTTTAATGTAACATTTCTTTATGCATCTCTATTGTGTGTTATATTATAATCCCCAGTCTTTAACTGAAATTACCTGGTGATACTAAAAATTTTGGGTTTAAAACTTTAACAGTTTTACATTCAAAACACTTAAGAGCACTGCAGAAGTTGCTTCTAGTAAACTGACGAGATTCGCTAATTCATGTGAGAATCAATTGAGAAACAGAAATAATAGTTTGAGGTTATGAAATAATGTTATTATCTGATTGTGTCTAGAGATTTTATCAATAATGGAATGGCTAACTTCTCTGATACTTAAATTGGCCTTGGAATTAAAACAGCAAGATCAATGGAGACTGTTCACTCCTAACACTGGAGTCTTAGCTAGCTGTTAATGTCCTTAAGGTCTGTCTTGAAGTCCTGAAACTGATATAATACATAATATTTCTAAACACCAGCTTAGGTCTGGAACCATAATTTTGTCATGGCTACGTGTGTTCCTTATAGCAGTATACACAGATATCACTTACAAAACTTCAAGCAAAACAAATACTGTCAGATTTTACTGGTAATTGGTGAACTATCTGACATCAGAGAGAAGCTCTATGTGAAATGTTTATGAACAAACAAGACGAAAAGTTTTTGTACTTTATCAATAACATTGTTATGGCTGCAAGAGATTGTGTTTCAGTGTTTAGAACAATGCTTTGATTTGTCTATGATATGTGATTGTTAATCTGAAATAATCAGGTCCTTGAACAGTATCTTGGAAAAAATATACTCATAAATTCAAATGTTTATGGATTCTTCCAGTCCCTTCAGCTACCTGAAATGGAAAACCTGTGTGATGAAGGCCTAGAGGTGGGTTTGAGTTGTCATCATATGTTTACCAATTATGAGATGTCATGTGCTCTCAATTAATTTAGATTAAACAAATACATTAACATTTAAGTGACAATCTTAAACTGACTTGTACTGAGTTAGTAAATGAACAAAGGTAGCTCAACTAAGGGCAAAAAATACATAGACTAAGCAGTAATTGAGTAAAAAGGGCTGGGTTATGAACATGGAAATTGGCAGTTGCCCTCGCCAAGAATTTAATTAGTTTTAAAATTGCGTCATTTATACAGAAAAAAAGAAAGAAAATATCTTAAGTTCAGTCGTGCTGAACTATAAATGTATGGCAAGCTAGAATGAGGCAAACTATCATAAAAATGTTAGCCACCATAAAATCTTCTCCAAATGAAGTAAATACTACCCTTTCGTTTTTTTATCAAAGCCTAAGGAATTCCTGAATGAAGTGGCCAATATGATTTCAACTGTTACAAGGGCCTTTAATGATTAACACAGGATTTCAGACTCCTGTCTTGAAAATTGCTCATCAAATAAACTCATAACTGTTATTTAAACTTGCTCCAGAGAATCTTCTTTTTCCTTTTTAAAGTCTAGTGTGCCTGTTGCTCTGTGCTTGTGTATACCAAGACCTTGGCCCTTATGTGCACCTTCACATCTAACCCATAAGCCTGATCAACTCCTAGAAGCTTTGAATTCCTCCTCTCACATCCCATATGATCAGATCGAAAGGTTCCCAGGTTTGCTCTGATCTGCTCAACTACATTTCAGACATTTCAGTTTTTGTTTACTGTGATTTACAGTGAAATCATAGAAAATTCTCCCAATTCAGCTTGCTTCATGAAGTCAGCTTTGCTTCAGGCTCTTAACAAACAGCACAAATCTCAACAGAGACGTGAGCAGAGCTCACCAGAGGAGGCTGGTGCATGGACTGCAGTGAGTAAGGAAGGCTTCCGGTGACCTCAGAAACATGATGGGCTGGTGATCTACAGCATGAACCAGAATGCAACATGTCCACACCCACAGGAAGAGCAACAAATGCAAGGTCATGTCCAGTTGTTTTTATGCATATCCTAGTAGTAGGAAGCAATAAAAGAACAGTGGAGCTAGAAGACAAGTAAACAAGATCTTAGATCTTGATCACTTAGATCTTGATCAATAACCTCTAAATTGGCAGTTACATTAGGCATTAATTGCTTATTATTCATAGTAGAAGTAGTTTTTTTGTGAAGAATGGTTGTAAGGACTTATGGTCTGCTTAGGAAACTACTGCCCATGTCAGAAGTAACACAGAGTGAGAAGCAAAAGGATTAGTGAAAAATACTAATACAAGTAGTTGAGATGTGATAAGAATAGAAATATTCCTTAAGGGGTAGTTCATAGGCAAATAATTTAATAGCATCCTCTGTTGTCTCACTTACCCCTTACTGAATGTGTACACACATAGTGTTTTAATATACCTTCTCAGCAATGTAGTTTTCACTGTCAAGAGTTTTTCTCGTTTCCTTGTCATCCTGCAGTTTCCCAATAAAACCTGCTATTCCTGAAAAAAAAATAATTCTCATTTTTTCTGTGAGTTCGTTCATTACTATTGCAAAATGTTCCTCCATAGCCTAATAAAGTGCAAAAGTAGCTCTGTAGAATGTCTGTAAGTTTTGATTTGATTTAATTTCATATTGGGCATCACAGAAAGCCAGATACAACAACCAATGTATAATAATCAAGAATATTTGTGGTAAAAAGTGCCTGAGTGACTATGGGTTTGACTGAATTGTTCTTACTCCATTGCCAGGTAGAAAATAGCACAGTGGAGATGATCATGTTGTCAGCAGACACATAGGAGTCACACTATTCATAGAAGAAACCTTGAGAGATTTCTGAAAATGCATGGCAGTAAGGGTGATCCTGGCTTTGAGAATGGAAATATGAAGATAGGGAGAAAGGAGATTTGTACAACATTTAATTCTGTGTAGTGTAAAATTAAAGTTCTAGTTCAGTGTTATTAGTCATAGTGGCAACTGGAAACTGTTTTGATAGTGCATTCAGTTTTGATAGTAATTCATGTATTAACCAGGATGCTGAGAAATGCGGGTGAGTGACTGACAACTTTGAGAAGAGCTATCACAGTGGAACTGAGCAGATTACTCCAATGAATTTCTGGCATCACAATAAATGGAAATACAGATGAAAATACAAATACTCCACATGGAGCATAAAATATCCAGACAGCAAATGTAACACTAAAATGAGGTATGTAGCATATTTATTGAAAATGAATGATTAAAAAGAAAATTAGATGGAAGTAATATTTTATTTAATAAGAAAAAGTAAGTAATTTATGCATAGAACTAAATACATTTGTCCAAAATATTGTGGTTCTCATACTTGGAATATAGCTCTTGTTCAAGTTAAGATTAATTATTAAGTGGAGAGATAAAGATGTTAATGCAGGAAAGATTGTCATTAATTAAGATCAGTATTTTTCTTTATTTGGATATTTATTATGTATTTACATTGGTCAACTCTATATTTCAGATATTGTACTCTGATTGTGTTGACATTTCTGATGTTAAATGACTTTTAGTGCTGGTAAACTTATTTAAGTCTGAATTCATATGTACTACAGTTTGCATTTAACATTCTTAAACAAAAAGCATGTTCCAATCAATACAGATCTAATATCTTATCCTTCATAATTTCCTCCATCACCCCACAAAGTTTTGGGTAAGCCTTGCCAATGGTTCGTGAAACAGCAGGTACAGTTCCATCTGTTCCTTCTTCTCCAGAAGGAAAGTTGTTTACATTTTATACTGCTTGTTTTTGTAGGATTCTGCAGGAAGAGTTGGGGATTTAAAAAACAAGCAAACCAGTAAAGCTAACAGACAAATACCTGGTATGTCAACAGGAAAATTTAAGACCGAAGAAACATGAATTGCATCTGAAATGCAAATTGCTTAACACACAATGGTTATTATTTTATCTCAAAAATAATTTTACACTTCCTGGAGTGACCTACAAATAATTCCTTCTCTTGGAGACTCACTTTACTCTTAGGCAGAAAGCTGGACTGCTGCACACATAGATTCATAAGAGCATTGTATTGAACAATTAATCACTTTTACAGCTTTTTGATACCAGTTGGATCTTTTTTGAATGAAAGGTGTTTTTTCAATAATGTCAGATTTCTATTTTTCCATTGATTTAATTGATTCTACCTGTTTCATGCATTATATAATGAACTGCTAAACTTCCTGATAAGATTTCAGCAACAATAATGAAAGTAGTAAATTATTTTATAATGACAGAAAAATGCTTACAAAATCAGAAATACCATGAAAAATAAAAACATTGTGTGAAAATCAGAACTTTCAATCTCTTAAATTATTTTATGCAATAAACTCTTCATATAATTAAAATAAAGATGCCTACAGGGATAAACAATATCAAAAGAGTGATTGGAAAGTGAGGTGCTTTAAATGTGAGGAATGTAAAAAAAAAAGGCTTCCTGTGCAAATTTCAATCTGCCCTTTTTATGTACACACGTTATCAGATAGCTTTTAATTACATGATTGTATCAGTATTGTTTCCTCACATTTGGAAATCCTGCCTTATTCAGTAAAGGCGTAGTTATTCCTTATTTCTTCTTCCTCCAGTATTTGATATCAGATCTTACTCAACATCCAACAGGCATATCCTGCATCAAATTCAAAATTATCTAATATCTTCATGGATGATTGTGCTGTGTTCTTGCCATAGCATGTAAGTGCTTCATAAAATTCATTAATCTATGGTTCCCTACAAAATTAAGTGCCACTATTACACTCATTTTATAACTGAGAAATTGAGACACATAAAGATTAAGGTCAGAACTGTCAAAAACATTCCCTAATTTTGGATGCTGAACATGAGATGTTTCATGCTTCATTTTCAAAGCACAATATACTTTTATCACCCTTTTTATCTTCAAAGCACAGCGTTCATCAACTTGATCAACTTGAAGAACAGTAATATAGCTGTGTCTCTGCCTGGGGAGACTGTGACTGGGGGTTCAGCAAATGAATTTATTAGCTCTGTATCTAAAGGTGGGGTACACTGAGAGCTGCAAATGGGCCTTGCCAGAAGAGGAAAATGGTGCTTCATGTCTGTTGTAGGCTTTGGAGGGGATCGTGCTCTGATACTTTAGGGCACACATTTGTGTGGAGTGGGTTTTAGAGGTACTAAGGGAGTGCCACTTGAGCTGAAATGTCCACATGATGCTGTGCCTATCAGGAAATGCAAGCACAGTTCCTGTGCTGGCAGGTAAGTGGTGTCTTTATATCGGCATGGTGACACACCTCTACTAACAAGCCCCAATTTTCAGAGGGATGAATTAGCTCACACACAGCAACTTAATGGCAATAGTTACCTTGTTTGGGAGCCATCTCACTTGTCTAACTCTGCAAACAGGGCAGGCTGCCCACAGAAATATATGTGCCTGCTTACCCTAATCATGGCTGATGCCACTCTGTTTACCCCATTTTTCACAATAGAGAATCTGTATTCCTGCCTCCCAGTCTTCCATCAATCCCAGAAATCATGCCTCTTTCTACCATTACAGGTGCTCAGAGTCCTGTCAAAGTTATCTTCTCTCAGTAGACTTAGGTCCTTTATTTTTGGTGTTGAGTATATCAGTAGCAGACCAGAACCTGTGCATAGGATAGATAAAAAAACAAGGTCTCAGGCATTCTACAAAGTAACTCTCTGATAATTGAAAATCCATTTATTTCTAGGAATCAAAAACAAGGCCTCTTATTCCTTATGAATGACTTGAAGAGCAGTTTTCTTGCAATGCTTTTTTTTTTAGTAAATATGTGTCCCAGGTCAAGCTCCTTACATATGTCTTACGTATGGCTCCATCTTAGGCAAGAATCTCATCTACTTTTTTAAGGTCTACCCAAAATCTAGGATCTGTAGATAGATAAGATACTTGCTGGCACATTTTAAGTGCTCAATAGTTAAGTGTAGTCACACTAAAGAATGGGAAATCTACTAATGAAAGGTGGAAATAAGCCAACTTTTTTTTGTTTTTGTTTGGTTTTTTGTTTTGTTTTGTTTTGTTTTGGTTTTTTTTGTTTGTTTGTTTGTTTGTTTTTGTTTTTTTAATAATTGAAGCGGTATATTGGAAAATTCCTGCTAAGAAAATGCACTGGTAAATGGAGAATCCTTTCTGAATTAATTAGTATGCTTATATTTTAATGTTTTGGGACCCTTAATGGAAACCAAAGTTAACTGATCTGAAAGAATATGATTTGTTGATAACTATTGTCCAACTAGTCTAAACTTGAGACAGACATCCTTAATTATGTTAGCACATGAAGAGACTCAATTATTTTCAGATGTAAACACCTATAGAACCTGCTATAGGACACTGATACCTTTTTGCAGCTTTTATAATTTGCCTGGAAGCAGTCTTCTCTATGGCAGATCTGTTCACAGAAAAGATTTGTTACAAGGGAAAGTGATAGCAACACACTCTTGCAACTGAAAACACCAAGAAAAATTATCTCATGAATTCAGGAACTGAATGCAAGCTTAAATTAAATTATTTTTGTTCAGTTATTAGCTTCTTTATTTCCTTTCAAGATAAGCAGTAAGAAGCCCTGCATCTTCTTGCTGTGGTACTTTAAAAAAAGGTTTATCACTTTCAGGTGTTACCAGTTTTGCTTTTCTTTATTTCCCTTATATTTCTTTTTGTTAGATTTTTGTGCTGGTAGCCATATTAAATCTGTGTGTGTCATTCTTACATCTGGCCATTTCATATGTTTATTTTACATCTTGAAAAGTCTTTTGGACGAATAAACTTGTGTTTTGTGACTTTTCTCCATATTTTTATTTCACTCACACTTTCCATTAAATTCTGTAGATATGTAGCATGTCTACCAATGACTTAAACCTCTCTTACAATTTCTTTTTCTTTCTATCTTCGTAAAATAACATTTTATTGTCCCTATGTAAAATACTCCTAGTTTTATTTGTTCCTTCTCCAAATACTCTTGACTACATGATGCTTTTGACAGCTTACCAGGACAGCATACCACCTCAGGAAAAGCAGGATGAAGGACGATGCTGCATTCTTTTCTTTCAAAGATGGTCTTTTTAATAAAAGGGAATGTCATACTATATATTAGACACATAATGACACATCTATTTTTTGTACTTTGTTTAAAATACCAGAATAATTTGGTGTGATTAGTGACTGTTTCCTGTTGAATCTTTTGCAGCTATCAGAGCTACCTTGATGCCTTGCTGGGGTCAGAAACACTAATTGTGTCCTACTTTTTGACATATAAGACATGCTGGAACTTGGAGTTCATTTCTGGAATATTAGACTGTTGGAACTTAACATTGACCTATTCCTAATAATTTTGCCAAAGAAAATTAATTTGTAAACAAGATAAAATTTGGAAAAATATTTAGAGCCACTGGAGCCACCACTGTGCAATCGATTGTTCTCAGTCCTGCAGATCTGGGCTGATTATTGCAATCCAAGCCTTTTGACTGGGAATTAGTAAAATGATAAATATTTCATTTCTGTGTGAATACTTCCCTTTCTTTTTCAGCTGCTTTAAATTTCTGCACTTGTGTCTGGTTTCCGAGATATACTGGCCCAGGTTTTTGTAGTTAAAATAGGACTGTACAGATCTGTAGCTGTACAATACCATTACATTCTTAATGTGTTGACAGAAAGCTTAGCTCACCAGCTGCCAAGCACAGGCTTATTGAAGCATTTTGTATTGCCAGCAGGTTTGGTCATTCAGCACCAGTATCAAGCTTTCTGCTTGGCAGCTTAACTTATAACTAAATAATAAATTAATTCATTAACAGCAATTGATGATCTCCACCACTGGGTAAACTCTGAGCCTGTGTGTAAGTGTCAGCAGATAACCAGATGGTACCATACTCAGTCACAGACTTTGCCCATTATCCATATAGCCTTTTCCTATTGTGAAATGAACTCTTTGGGAATTCAGGAGTTTTGGAAAATGGTTCAAAATCTCAGTGCACATTAAAAAGAAACTTAATTTTTGTCCCACTTTGGGCAGATACTTCGATTTACACCAGTACTGGTAAAAGCTGAAAGAGGGCTGCAAATAAAAGGAATTTCAAATATTACATAAATGTTTTACATTTATTCAACAATTTGTTTGTGATGATTTTGCAGTGATGAAGTGCTGCTATTTGTTATTTTGGAAAAAAAAAAAAAAGATATTATTTTGCTTCCTCAGTTCTTACAAGGTCACAAAGATATAAAAACATTACCTGCCTAAGCAAGGTGAACATTCCCATTAACTTCAAATTAAGTCAATGCAAATACAGGCTGTTATAAAGAGCAGAGATTTGTGGAACTTTGCTTTAGTTGACCATGATGATAAAGAAATGAAAAGACACTAGTATTTGGTAAACAGATCCCATGATGTATGGAATTTAATTCACCCTAAGTTAGCATCTGTCTTCCTGTAGCTGGCATCAAATTGGTGCACAATGTCTTGTGGCTGCCTGCCCATTCATCCTCTGCAGTCTGATTGTGCACCCCTGTGTGACCCAGGACGAGACTGTCTTGTTCAGGGATGTGGTTGTGCGTGGCTGGTATTAGGAATGGTGAAATCAAAGCCTCACTTGTTCCTCATCTTGTGCTCTCCTGTGTAAATACTGGATAGCCTTAAATTCCATTTTGCCCAACATTGCAAACCAAGAAACAAGCTCAATTTAAGATGGAAGAAACACCTCTAAATTGGCAGCCTGTTTAAGCTCAAGGATATTAATCAAAGCCTAACGTATTTGAAGGACAAATTGTCCAAAGGCTGTTAGATGTCTTTGGGAGTTTAGAACCATTTTTTATAAATGGTGATAAAAGTGATAAGAAGTGCTCTTTGCTGACACTTTGATGGGATGTGAAAAGACATTTTGTTTTAGATATAATAAATGAGTGAGATTTCATATATCTACAAAGGTAAATCTGTGAATGCTTCAATGACAGTGTGAGGCTAAAAGACTTTGTTTCAGTTTTAAATTGTCAGTAATGCACTTGGCCTTCACTTCTTGCATTAGGCTAAAAATTGTGTTTGGATGTTGCTAATCCATTAAGAAATAGGTAATTTGCAAGTGAAATTTGTATGAAGTAAAGAACAGGGAAAGAATGCTTCTGGCAGACAGTGTTTCCCAGTTGATATTGCTGTTTGATGGAATTATATAAAGTTGTCACAGACAACACTTGGTATAGTTTTTCTCTGAAATCAGAAAACAGCTAGCTACCATTTCCTTGGGCTCTTAAATTACTGTCAATGCTTTCTAAGTTTTGTGCTTTCAGTAGTATGAAATAAGCCAGAAGAAAAGTCTCTGTTAAATATTTTTTAGAAAAAGAATGTAATTCCTCACAAAGCCATAATTTTTAATATTACCTGTCAAGGAGGAAGGTAAATGCTCATCAAAGTCACAGAGAGGGCTGCCTCTAATAAGATCCCTATAAACTATGATTGCAAAAGGTTGGCAATGTAAATGGAATATGTTTATTTGGAATTGTTTAATTTAGTCCACTGATTAAACTAAAGTAATAAATTATTTGGAATACTAGCTGAGATCAATTAAACATTAATAATCTGAGCATCAATGTCAGATTGATCTCATTGCAATTAGGTCATATAATATAAATAACTGGTTTGGTTTGGTTTTCAGTATGCAGGAATTTGCAGTTTCAGTCTAACACCTAATGCTTCCTCTGCTTCTTTTTTTTTGGTGACCCTTAACTCCCTTAAGTGTTGTTTGAGAAGCTGTGGTCTCAGGGGCGCCTGTCACTGTTGCAGTGGGATCATTTGTCACTTCACCAAGCTCACGGGCGAGTTTGTACTTCCTCCAAGGGTAGACCTGACACGCACCCTCTGGAGGCTGGCTGCAGACTCAAAAGCCCTACCTAAGCCAGTTTTAAATGTTTGAGATGGGTATTGGCACTCAACTCCTCGCAGTGCAGGGCAGCAGAGTGAAGCAGTATGTCTTTGTTGACTTCTAAACTGTTTGTTCATCTTCACTGGTGGATTTTTCAGCCTTGCTCAGCAACATTTGCAGTCACAGAAAAGCCAACAGTGTAAATATATTCCTAACTTGAAATTCTGTCTTGCAGCCACTAATGCCAGGTAGACAGCAGGGTAATAATTCATGTACAAGCAACAGGAACTTTAACTTCAGTAACATCAATTGAATACTAACAATTATATAGTTGTGAACAAGGGCTTCCAGGACATATAACACTTTTTATGAGACATTGTATGTCACTCCAATCAGGAAAAGAATTTTGACTTACACAAAAACATAATATTTTAGAGCAGCCTTATAGTCAAACATAGACAGTAATAAAGATTTAAAATGCCTTTACTGATGTGTTGAAGACATTGTTGCCTCCAAAGAATTCTTCATCTTAAAAAATACCAAAATTTTGCAGTAATGTTAAATACACTGATAATAAACTTAAGCTAAAAATTACTAAATTGAAATTATAGTCTTTTGACTGAGATATAATTTCACCTATTTTATTAGTTTTTCTAAAAGTAAATAGGCAAATATCTACATTTTTAACAATTGTTCTGTACTTGAAAGAGGAAACATGACATTCTCTTATGTTATTAAAATAGAACCTGGGTAAATAGAACTCTAAAAAGAAATTGCATATAGCAGGTAAACAAATGTTATCAGTCAGGTTCTTTTATTTTAAATCCTCTATATCACAATTTTCCCCCTGCCAATTGTATTATATAGGCCCGCTTAATATACCTATAACTACCCTTAAAATCTAAAAGCCATAAAATTCAACTAAAAATTAACTTGAGAATTGCAGAACTGAACAGTAGCTAAAATATACCTAGACTCTGTGGTACTAAGAAACGTAATTGAACTTTTGGTTCAAAAACAAGGGTACAAAAACAGTAAAAAATACTGAATTCCAGCAGTAGATGACCTCTACTGAAATCACAGATCTTATAATGTTGGCACATAAACAAGAACATTTTAACAGCATGTTAAAGTGAACATTGTTTCACTGTGGACAGCATAATTTTATTTATTAGTCTTTTATGCAGCTTTTAGTGCACATGCTATTCCAGATACTAACCCAATGACATGATACTACTTGAGCAAGATGATGCAATGCTAGTCAAATCTTCTGACAGAGCACAGAGAAGAGATGGGTAATGAGAGATGGTAAAACACTACTTAAAAGAAACCTATAAATCTCTGTCATCAGGCGTTTACATGGAGCCTGTTGAACGTGCAGGATGACAGTGCAGGCTACAGTGCCAATGGTTTTTAGATGTATTTTTCTTTTTTAGTACTGCAACCATTCACTAAAAAGGTAACACAAAGCCTTCAAGAAATCATTTCCTCAAAACAGGAGCAGCTGTCTGAGTCTGAAATTGTCCTAGCTCACTTTTGAACTTTTATTAAGTCAATTTTTAGAAATGTTAGAATGAATTCACTCTCTTTCTACCTTCTAGAACCAAACTCTTCACTGTGTTCAGTCATTAGACCAATTTTGCAGTTTCTAGAACAAACATCTCATGGTTCTGCATCTTCTTCTTTCTTGGAAATTAGTTATCTGCCACGTATTTTTTTCTTGATCTCCAAATAGACATTTGGTTATAATCAAACCTTCCAAATAAGCAATGAGGCTGTCCAGTGAAATCAGAATATGACACTGGTTAAATTAAGAGCCCTTTTGCTCCTGGAGTAGTTCCTCCCTGTGTCTACTGCCACAATTCTCATTCTGGCCAGTTAAACAGAACTTAGTCACCATCACTTCTAAGCCTGCCAAATGGCTTTTAAAAATCTGGGATAGGAGAGGGAACAAAGATGTGATGTTATCTCCCTTGCCACTGGTGTAACTGAGTGGTAACTGAGTGGATGCACATAATGAAGGGAAGTAGCAGCTTGACAGTACTTTTAATCAATGTGATAAACACACCCCCCCCCTACAATTGCTAGAAAAGTTCTAAAGCTGGGGAAGACATAGCAACAGTATGGGGCACTGACACCTTTAACACACTTGTTTTCAGTGCATGAAAGACATAAACCAGACTGACCCCATTTTAAGCCCTCCCTGTAGCAGAATGTCTGGAAATGAACCAAGGGTCCATAAGGCTGGAACAACCAACCATCTACCCTCACCTCACCTGTGTGCAGACTCATCCAGCAGGGTAATTTTATTTGGTAGTGAGTCAGCAGAACGGTGACATTAAGGATACTGCTGTATGTGTATGTCTTGGGGAGAAGTGCAAACCCAGGGCAAGTGTGATAGGATTTATTAGATTAATGATGCACTGCACGTATTGATCAAGACCCATGAAATATGTCAAAGTGTGAGAAACTGACTATCTCTATTAACACTTTATTTTCCTTATTCTGGGAGCCATGAAATAGGTATTTTGAATGAGGCAGGAATCTTTTGGGAGAGATGTTACTTTTTCATGCAATCTCATTCTCTATCAGATTGCACAGATATGATAGATCAGGAATAACGTTTGCAGTGTGAGATCACCCTGCTGCAAGCAATATATGCACTATTGGTGCAAATGGAGGTCTTGGAGCTGTAAGCATCTGATTAAATGCTCCTAGGATTAAAATGTTTAGGTGCTTAGTTGCAGCTATCACTACCCCTTTCAACCGTTATATCTACGTGTATGTCTCTCTCCATAGATGACTGTGTACATCCACATTAATATGTGCTTGTGTCAACATTGACCACACACATTAATATAAGCTTTCAAGTCCCTTTCCCTATTTTACTGCACATCCATGCAGCCAGAATGGTGAATTCTTGCTCAAGGCTGCTTCTTCTAGTAATTGACTTCCCCCAAAATTGGATCTTGTCACTAGTCACCAGAGAGAAGAGCTCAGTGCCTGCCCTTCTGTCTCCCCTCGTGAGGAAATGTATGAGTTGACCCTGGCGGGACACCAATGCCTCTCTGTCACTCTCCTGTGCAACTGGACAGGGGAGAGAAAATATAATGAAGGGCTCATGATTTGAGATAAGGAGACATCACTCACCAAATACTATCGCGGCCAAAACAGGCTCAAATTAGATACATTAACTGAATTCATTACTAACAAAATCAGAGCACGATAATAAGAAATAAAATATGACCTTAAAAACACCTTCCCCCACCCCTCCTTTCTTCCCAGCTTAACCTCCTCCCCCAGCAGTGCAGGGAGACAGCGAATGGGGTTATGGTCAGTTCATCACGTCTGCTGCTGCTGCTCAGGGAGAGGCATCCTTCCCCCACTGCAGTGTGGGGTCCCTCTCACAGTTGATAGACTCTCCAACGTGAGTCCATCCCACAGGCTATAGTCCCCCTCAAATTGTTTCTGCATGGGTCACTCCCATGGGGTGCAGTCCTTCAAGGGCAGGCTGCTCCAGCGTAAGCTCCTCTCTCCACAGGCTTCCCACAGCATCACAGCCTCCTCTCAGGCATCCACCCAATATAGGAAGCAAATGCTGTGAGGTGTCTCCACAGTCTCCAGTCTGCTGTTGTGATTTCTTTCCTGTTGGTATCCTGCCACCACTTGACCCTCAGAGCAAGATGGGTTTGACTATTCAACCGAAAACAAAACTCTTACCCGAACATGAATATCTGCAGCCTTGAGTATACATGAAAGCAGTGCCTCTCAAACACCACTCTGTGACTTTATCGGAGCACTTCTCTAACCACCCAAAGATCTCACAGGATGACACTTACATGTGCCGTGTTGTGCTGTGTACCAGCACTGCACTCTTATTTTTTTTATGACAGCTAGATTCTTAGTAATAACACTGGAAATAAAGTGGGAAGCACATACACTAGAGGTTTCGACCTGTAGTTATTTACATACCAAACTTCAGGACAGTGTAAAGCCTTGCTAATAATCAATTGATGTTTCATGTTAATAAGTTCAGTGTGTATATAAATTGCTGCTCAGCTGAGTGTTGTATCTGATTTAGACTCAAAGTTAATTGGGTGTGGATTTTATATGCCTTTATATTAGTGAAATGGAGTGCATATCTCTGGGACTATCAGGTAGTGTAAGTGATCTGTGTGTGAAAAGAAGGTGTGGGTAAGTTTTGTACACATCAGGGTGTGGTTTTAATTTTATAAGTGTCTGAGTAGAATTTTGCGTATCTCATCACCTCGCCCCTGCTTTTATCTTTCTTCTGCTGTTTTTTTTGTTCTTCCCAATCCTTTAATTTTCCTGCTTCTTTTATCTGCTTTGCTTCCTTCCTTCTATCCTGCAATACTTCTTTTTTGCTTTCATCTATTAGGTCCTCTTCTCTCTCACCCTGCTGTCCCCAAACACATATCTCCAAGCTAATTCTCTTTATAATCCACAGTACTAGTCTTACACCTTTCCTTAGTTTGGCCTTTAATCCTGTGTTTTGACATGCTACATTAAGGCTGTACCTTCCTTGAAGCAAAGAAAACATGTTACATGTTAGTGCAGTACTGCTCCCAGTTCACTACAAATACTTTGGAAAAACTGCAGCAAAGTGCAAATTGATTCTGCACATTGTGGTTTTTTTTTTGTTTTGCCTTGTTTTGTTTTTGTTTTTTTTGGTTTTTTTTTTTGTTTTTTTTTTTTGTATTTTAATCCTGTACTTGTCTGCTCTGTTTCTTAAGATCATATAACCTGAATTCATATAATTATTTTTAAAACCAACTATTCCTCAAGAAACTACTCAGATGTTAGTGGGTAAGGAAGACAGCTCATTCATTTCTGACAAAAATACTGTATTTCTGTTAAAAATAATTATGAACTTGCTTTTTCCTGAAATTATCTCCTAATGACACTACTCATAGAGAAAAAAATGGGTGTGCCTATCATACACAGATCCTATAAGTCTCACCTATGGGAAGTAATCAGAGACAGTTTATCCAGACTTTCGTGGTTAGAGTGCTTTTTATGGAAGGGTAACACAAAGCAGATGGTTGGAAAACTATAAATTTTCTTCATGTTGGTTTGTCAGCCTCTGTGATATAATCATCTTTAAAATGGTAAAAGAAATTAACATCCAGAATTATTTTTGACTTTGTAAATCTTTTTTATATGCTCAGTTACTTGACAAGAAAACCAGTTGGCATATTTTAGCAAAATTTCAGACGGGTTACACCTATCAAGTTGAATAATAGTCAGAAATTACTGCAACTAGTATTCTGACTACTAATGAAAACTGCAGTCATTTTTTGGAACGTGTATGCTTGACCTTGTTAACTTAGATGCTTTAAATCCATCTCAGTTTAGAAATAGAGGAGAAATAAGAAGTTACAAAACTCCTCCAGTAGTCTAAATATTTACTTATATGGAAGAACATGCAAAATGCTTTATACATGGAGATATTACAAGCTATGATCAATATTAACTCTCTTCTTCAAGAAAATAAATTAAAATAAAATCCTGATATTTACTGTAGACCTATTTGAAAGACTTGTTTAATTTTGACAATAGTTAAAAAAAAACCTGCCTGAATGTCAGTATTTTAATGTTTTACTCAGAGCATGAAAATGTTTTCAGATCTCGGCAGCTGAAATCTGACTTCTCTCGCTTGCCCTTCCCTTCACAACTGGGACTTTAATATTTCAGCAGAAGCAAATTCTTGAAAAAATTTCCAACAAAGATGTCTTTCCAATTTTTTCCTATTTTTAAAAATGTCTTTAAAATTATTATTTCTGCCTCACTGTGGTGAACAGAAATAACAAAAAGGAAGAATGTCAAGAAAATAATTTTATTACACAGGCAGGTGACAATTGCTTTGGATATAATTGCTGTCAGCTCTATCTGATCTTGAATTTTTTTTTTTTTTCCTGAACAGACATTTCTCTGTCATCAGACTCAGGTGGAAAATGAAACTTCCTTGTCTTCTGTGCCAATGTGAAAAAAAAGCCAAATTCACCTACTTTCTAATAGGTGATCTCTTTGACAGGTGATATGTCCTTTTCTGGGGAAGACTGCAGTTGCACTAAGCCTGTGTAAGCTTTACACTACAGCAGCAGCCACAGGCTGGGTTTGAATATTCTGCCCAGCCTCTCTTACTCACACAGTAGGAAATTGCACCATAGTTTAGCTACCTCTCAACCCTCAGGTTTGAATGAGGAATTCATATCTGTTTTCTCACTTCTAGCCTCAAGTAGGAAGTCTCCAGAGACCACAGAAATCCTTAAAATGGCTGAAGAGTCCTCATCAATGGAGGAAAGCCCTAGGCACTTGGTGTATTTGAGGTAGGAATGCAAATGCAGAACAAACCAAGCAGGAGGAAAAAACGTTTCAACTTGCCATGTGTTCTAATGTAGGCTGCCACAAAACTTTGGGCAGGCTCTAGTATTTTAATGAGAATTCACCTTGCACTTGAGCTATTTATACAATATTATTATATTAATTTAAGACAATTTAATGTAAATACTGCTGTTTTCTTAGAATACCTAGGATGAATGTGAAATTAGCTGTATTTCAGAGAAAGGAAAACAATTGTGAAGAATCTGCATGACACAAACAGATTTATTTGCCACCAGCCAGCAGCTGCCGCTGAAAGAGAAGAATTCTGCTAAACATGAGAACTGAGGAGTGGTTCATTTGTTCTGGCTTCTCTTGGCCATTCATCTGAGGTTGTCTGATTCTGAGTCTGTCTGATTCATAAACCTCTATCCTGCCCTTCCTAGCAGCCATTTGTAGCAGACTGAGCTTTATTAGGAAAAATTACACTTGTCACTTGTACAGTGTCCTTAAGGATAAGAAGTCATCTAAAGATAGTGGAACATAAGGACAGTCAAAGTTATTACTTTCAATCCCTTTACCACTTTTTACCTGATTCTTGAAGCCCCATATGGGTCCAGTTGAAACAGGATATGGAAATACACATGCAGATGAGTTTCCTTCATGTTTAGCAACAGCAGTAACCATTTTCTAATTTTTTTTTGTTATAAATATCTGGTTTTTATGTAGTGACGTAAGCTACCAATTCTTAGCAGCCATTGTAGATTTCAGAAAGAAATACCTTCTCCATATCAGAAAATGAGTCTTCAGAGGCTCAGGTTGATAAGTTCTGTTCTAATTTGCAGTCTCAGAATGAGCAATAGATTTTGTTGATGCCTAAAATTTGTTTGAAGTAGCCCAAATTTGTGAAAAGAATATGTAATGGTAATAAATTACCTGGTCTTCTTGTCACCTTCCAGCAGTGTAGGATTGCTCCTCACAAGTATTTTTATCAGTAAAAATATGGCTGATTTTAAACATGCCAAGAAATGTAATTTTTCTTCTCCTCTGTAATCTTCTTCCATATATACTGTTGTCTGGATTCTTCTGGCAAAATGTCTAAATTTCCTTTTCCACCTTTTTTTCCCCATTTTTCTGCTAAAGGTCGAATATGCTTCTCCATTTTACTTCTGCAGTTCATCTGTGGACAGTGAGGCTGAGGCACCCCGCCTACATCTCCTAAGAGGCTCGTGTAGATTGCAACGGGAGCACAGCATTCTGTGAAGGAAGTCAGAGAGACATTTTCACATGGAAACTGTGTAAGGACACAGCTGCTTGGCTCAGGTGCAGCATCTATTTGCCCCCAGTGCTGTCAGCACATAAGCAGGGAAACAGGAAGCAGGAGTTTAGGAGACGTGATCTCTTGGGAGATCGAAACCATACTGATAATGTGTTATTCATTTATAAAGTCTAAGTATTTTCAGCCCTTATGTTCTTTACTCTTTAACTTCTCAGTAAAAAATTATTCTCTTGTCATTTCTTTGAACCATTTCCTGCTAATAAATATCTTTTTCCAAAGGTGTGTGAACTTCAGTGGGTATAACATTACAATTACAATCTCCATTGCAAACACAATTACTATATTTCACTGCTCCAGGCCCCATTCTCTGACACCTCCAGGCTTCAAGAAGCTGAGCTGATTCTAACAGGACTGTTCACCTGTATATGTGTAGCACACATATATGTGTGCAGACTTAACTGCTTTACATTTACAAATTTTACATGTCATCTGCAGCATAGCTGACTGTACAGAATGAGATGTTGGCAGTGCTGCAAGGGCCTGTAAGTTCTCATGTAAGTATGGGTCACTCTGACATGTTTATGTTTCTCTTCTGTCTTTTTTTTTTTTTTTTTTTTTTTTAATCTAAGGAACTACAGGTAGACTGCTTCTTTGAACAAAATCACAACAGGTATCTAAATAACGAAGGGGAAATTGTTTTTTTCTTTCTTTTAATCTCTTTTTCATCAATCGCCTTAGTTTTGTCTCACCCATTTCCCAAGGGGGTTTCCCATTCTAGCAATGTGTCTGGCAAAGGTTGTGTGAAGTGCATAACAACAGGAAAGAGTTTCCTTTGAGGCATACCTCTTAGCTTTGATGAAGACCTCCAAGATAGCCTGCATATGGCTATTATTAATACTTAATAAAAACCCACCTTGACACTGAACTCTCCAAAAACGGTATGAACAGACACAAATAGCTTATATCCAAATACATCCAAGACCAAAATCTGGTTCAAGTAATTCAAAAATGCAAGAATTTATGTATGCTGGTCAAACCAATGGCTTACAATGGGTTGCAATGACTTCTGAGCATCTTTCTGCACAGTCTTATGTCCATGGGTACATGGTTAACCCTTTCAAGATTACTTCAGTAAACATAAATCTAAAGCTGAAAGATATCAATGCTCCTTTTAATCCTTATCAAGAATGGAAATCTCTCTAAGAGCAGTGAAATTGAAACTTTTCTGCTTTCTTACAAGGTTTTAGTATCTAGAAATTGTACCCTGTTCCCTATTATATAGGGCTTGTGTCCCCCAGGTTGAAATGACCCTGTTCACCTCTGTGTGTTATTCTGATACATGGCAAGTTGCATTGGGTGTTTAAAAAAGCATACATAGAGACACAGATGTGGACATAGATTTTGGACACTTTGGATGCTACTGCATTTCAGTGGTTTGGATTATGAATACCTGAAAAAATATATCCCTTATTAATAAACAAAGACTTGTTTAGGACCTGTTTTATTTCTAATTGTAGAATATTTGGTTACCAAGAGGAAAATGTTAAGGTACACAGTTGCAGGTGGTTTTATTGCCAAATGCAATGTTTGATATGTTCAACTATACTACAAGGAGAGTCGACACATTCCAAAATTCCAGGCAATGCTGGCAGGAAGGCAGGCAAACAGGTTGTCACACCACAGAGAAACACAGAAGGGTTTTGATTATCACAGATGTTTTTATATCAGCGCTCAGTCATGCCCTGGATAAGCACAGGGAGTTCTAAGTTTGAAAGAGACACAGATAAAGGGGATGACAAGGAATAGAAACAATACTAAGAACAATTCAAGCAAGCACATATACTTTGACAACCTGGGCCAATAAAGGTGACAGATGTAAGGCAGATCTTTCTTGGTGTAAAAAATTAATATATGTTTAAGCGTCACACAGTTTTATTTAAAGAACTTTTGCTACTTTTCTTCTCTTTGACTGCTCAGAAGAAATATCTACATTCAATCAAACTGTGCTTGTCAGTGTCTTGGGTGGAATGCAGATAAATATCCATGGTGTTTTAGCTTTCAGACTCAGCATTTGCCATTCTGGATCCCAGAACACGAGCTCTGTCTGCAGAGGTGTGTGCTATAGTACTCTGCCATGTCAGGAACAGTATAGAGGCTTGTAACCATGAGGCTTCTCTATGAACTGTGCTACTGGCTCTTCATCTGCACCTTCTGAGATATGGAGACTGTGGAGCACTGCTTCCTCAACAGCCTCAGCCAGCCCCAGCATAAGGTCACAGTGCTGGTATATTTGCCTTTAGTGCTACAGAGAATGTGCCATCTCCTTGCTTCGAGATTCAGAGCATCCTCTTAATCATTCCCATTTGGATGAATTTGTCATTATGCTAGCTTACATATAAGGAAAGGAGTTAAATTTAGACATATGTCAAGCTGCTGTCTTCTTACAATTGGAAAACAAGCAAACATACTAATTTACAAATTTATCTCCAGGCTTTGAATTGGCATTGGAATGTTTTGGGAGGGAGGCAGAAAACAAGAATTAATCTGTGTGCAAATGTCAGATTGATTCTGAGATGAATCACTTGAAATAATAGTTTTAAGACTAATTCTTTTCATTTTTAGATTCTTAAGTTTACAATTCCCTATAACTAATTTAAGCATTTTGGAAGTAGGTTACTTTTAAATCTGTGCTTAGCCAAAATTATGTATTCACCACTGACTTTTTTTACTTAGCTGACTGAAGAGCTGCAAAAGCAGGTAGATGTAAGCATTGGAGTCAGATCAGAAGAGATAAAGATTTAAGCAGTAAAGTGTGCAATGGCCTGACACAAGAAACACATAGGAGCTACTAGGTAAAAGATAAAAGCCCTAGCTTAGGCAGCCTTGCATGTCAGTCACTGCTATTGTGAATTAATCCCTCTTTATGCCAGTGTTAATAGCATTCTGGAACACCCACAAAAATAAAAAATAAAAAAAAAAAAGACAATGAGAGGTAATTGCACAAAGATGTTGAGTTTCTGATTTAAGCTATTGTGTCTCATCTTACAGATAAATGAATTCAGAATCAATAGCCATTTCCAGAATTGCATAGGTTTACACAGGATTACACTGGTTGAAAATCCTGAGCAGACATGTGAGAAGATACATTCTAAATTCTAGATTTAGGATTTAGTAGTGAACCATTCTTTTCAGTATGGCTTGTAGCAAAGGGTTTCACGTGTCACAAAAGAACCTGGAAGTACAGAGTTTATGGATTGTCTGTGTCAGAATCTCCAACTAGAAATTTGAACTGGGAGGGTTCACCTTTGCTTATTCATGGCATCATGGAGTATATATCTGAAGAGGACTGCAACTGTGGGTTTTTGGAACTAGAAGCCTGAGCAGTATGAAATTAATATTGACAGAAATGCACAAAATCAAGCCTTTTTCTGCCAGCTAAAGAAATTTGAAGGGATTTTCTCTGAAAATGGATCTCAGAGTTAGAAGCAGCTTTAGACTGATGAAAATTAAACACATTTCTGTCCAAACAAATTTCCATATTACCCTTGAACTGTCAGTTCATACTATCCATTAGGTTTTTGACATCCCTTTATACGTGTTATATGTATTGCTTCAATTTAAAAAAAATTACAACTAAATTATTAGAAATGATGTGTCTTCAAAAACAATGCCAACATAGTTGAGCATTTATAGAAATAGATATTGCCAATACTGCACCCACAATTATGTGATGCAATCTCTGGTGTATTTTGTAACTGGCTGTTACTGAACCCTGCCAACTCACTCACTAAGCTTGTGTTTTTACTGTGGTTTCAACAGAGTGTTGTTTTTCTACAGCAGAGACCCAACAGGTGTACCAAGTAACATGAGAAGAGTACCCTTAAAATACTACTAATGGAATTATTTAAATTATTGTTTATTAGGAACATTAGGTCAGCCTTAATTATGTATTTTTCAAATACTAACAATTGGAAAAAATTATTTTTCCTGAACAATATTTACAGATACTAATTCATATTTTAAAGTTTTTTTTTCACTCCTGTAAGTCCAAAAATGTGAAAAAAACATTCAAGAATACTGTACAAACTATGGATGTTGCATGCTATAGGTGAGTTACTCTAGAGTTATTGCTGATACAAAATGTTAACACAAGGTATAACTAGTCAAGTCAATGTCAGAGGATCACAGGAAAATTCAGGTGTGAGGGAAACTCAGGGGGTCTCTAGTCAGGCTTCTTGCTCAAACCAGGATCAGATGTGATCAGAACAGGTTGCTCAGGGCTTTACCCAGATGAGTCTGAAAACTTCAGAGGCAGGAGACTGCACAAACCTATTCTGTGCAGCTTGCTCTCCTCCTGGGCTATCCTTATTGTGACAAAATTTCTCCTTCTATCCACTCCAAACTTCCCATTTCAGCTTTCAATTTGCCCTTAACCTCCTGTGATATGCCACAGTCAGGTGGCAAAATCCTGACTCTGCCTCCCAAATAACTTCCCTGTAGGTCTCCCCTGGAGCTTTGTCTTCTCCTGTCTGGACAAGCCCATCTCCCTCAACCTCATCTCAAAGACAAGTACTCCAGCACTGATGGTCTTGGTGAACTTTCCCAAAATCAACTGCAGCTGTTTTAGGAGGAGACACAATGCTGGATGCATGTTTTAGATGTGGTCTAATGAGTGCTAAATGGAGAGGAATAAACCTGGTCCTGATCTACTGGCTATGCTCTGTTAACACAGCCCCAGGTGCTGTTGGTCATCCCAGCTGCCAGGACTCACTTCTGGCATGGGCTCATATTGGTGTCCCCAAAAACACCAGGGTCTCCTCAGAAAATCTGCCCCTCAGGCAGCCAGACCCCAGCCTCAATCACTGTCAGAGGTTATTTGCCTTTGTCTGTCCTTGTTGAATTGCACAATTTGTTCTCCAGGTGTGAGTTAAAGGAGTCACCACGTTTGGAACCATTCCAAGCCATACACACAACTGGGAATCAGACAAACTCACAGGAACCAGGAGAACAGCAACCCTTTCTGCTTTTTACCCTTGGGCAAATCATGTCACGTCTCTGTTTTAGTGTTGTCATCTAAAAAGGCATTTGGCATTTATTGGTATATTTATTCCCCTTGGCAGAGCACTCTTGGCTAGATTTGTCAGCAATGTTTGATTTCTTTCTCCTGAAACACAGAGGATGACAGGGATTGAACCCAGGTTTTGACCTACAAAGTCATTTATGAACAGCTGCTCAACAAATAGATAAAATCAGTATGTAATTACAAACATATGCGTCTGGCAGTGAACCAAGTGTAAAAGTAATTTTGCTTTAAAACTATTTCTCAAAAATATCTAAATTTGAACAAAAGCACAAGCCTAATTTTCATCAGAAGCATCCCAGCAGAATTCTGAGTATAGTGCTTACAGGCTAACTCTAAAGTTGCTAAAATATAGTTCTGTGTGATTCATAATTAATTTTTTCTTTGCTATTTTTTATGTTTAATATTTTATCTTTTAGCTCATTTTTCCAGCCTCTGCTGTAGATGGTCAGTTATCTGCTGATACTCTTCCCTTGACAGAATGCAAGATAAGCACTTTATGATACTACAAAGTTTGTCTTGGGATTTACTAATTGTGTAAACATTGCCCCAAAGGCAGTGCTTCCTGAGAAGCTGGACATTGCAGAAAAAAGGAAATCTGCTCCTTGGGTTGTTTCCAAGTAAAGCTTGTACATTATTTTTTCAACTACTGGGGACACCTGCACTCTGCAAAAAAAAATCTAGGCCAAACTTTCAAACTGTGTTTCCGTCTGTGATTCATGCTGCACACCCTATGCAGCAGGGTGTGACTCTGCATGTTGGGAACATGCTTGCACAGATCCTCACTGGATACCTGTAAAACACAATGGTTATTTCTGACAGAGAAAGAAACTTGCTCAGTAAGTAGAAAATGCTCCTCACCTATCAACTTTCACACTACATTTTTTGTTTTAAAAGGTCCAGCACTGGCAGCCAGTACTGCAGACAATACTTTGGAGGTGTCCATTGAAGGCCTGGTGTTCATTTTGTGTGAAATATGCCACAAAGTATTGATTCCTTTCACCAGTTCATCTGTCAGGCTGTAAGCAGGAAAAACTGCTTCCCTCTAGAAAGGGTTTAAAAGGTAATAACTGAAGTGACACTGCTCTCCTATGGGATCTGTTGCCTGTCTGATATTCCTCCCACCACACAGATCAGGGCACAGGTAGCTCTAATGCTATATTTTGTCCGTAGGATTAGAAGGCTCAATGTGTCATCTTTATGGGATGTCTCCTTTTGACAGTGAGATCTCATGCCAACACCACAGTCCCTCATGAAAGCTGTATCAGCTCTAGTGTCAAAGAAAGAGTCAAATGGCATAATGAGGCCTAGATACCCACCCAGGTTTTCCCTGTGCATAATAAAGGGCATCTAGATGCAAGCAGTTCCAACTCTTCCTTATCCCAAATACTATAACTTCTTCCATATATATAAACACATAAAGAAAGAAGGGCTTGGAATCCTTCCTCAAAATCCCTCTGGAGGAGTTGTATACAGCAGCTGGTTTGCAAATGCTATTACCATGAAAATTTTGATTTGAAAGAGAAAAAGCATTCAAGCTCAGTGAAAGTGTATGGCAGACATTAACCCTGGAAAAGAGCTTTTGAAGAAAATATTTCTTGGCTGCATTTTTCTCTGCTTCATTTTTCTCTCCCACACCAAGATGTGCTGTACTGACATTTTATAAATGCTGTAGGTGTGGTCAGCAGTAAATCATGACTCTTCTGGGGAGTTCACACCCCAGCACTTTCAGCTGTATTATGCCTTGAGGGTGGCTGTCTCACAGTGTACTTGTGCACAATTCACTACTTAGGCAGACAATCTTCACATTCATGTTACAACATGGGAAAAGTATTTCTGTAACATTGGTGCTTTTCCAGTTGCATTTTCTCATACCTGATGATCATCCTCATACTTAAGAGCTCTTGAAAAGAAATGTCTTGGCGTACACAGCTAAAGCCTTTAGGGCTCTGGCTTTTCTCAGGAAAATGATGTTTACCTTTCTGACAGAGTGCCAAGCATTAAAACTCCTCCCTGCAATATTACAGTTAAAGAAGGCAAATTTAAAGGGAAAAATATAATTAAAACCAACAAGGCAATCCTGCCTCATCTATTATAACTGTTTGTGAGCTTGGAAAAAGATAAAAAGCAGCAAATCGCCAAAATAAAAACTGACAACTTATGCAATTTGGTGTTTCAGTTGACAGAAAGAAGTATTTGGGTAACTAATCTCAGTGGCATCTGTGCATTATTATAGTGCTATAGCTGTTAAGTCTGACCCAGCAACATATCTAGTCATTATTGAAATGCAATTTTATGACTAACACAGTTGAGTTTGTTTCATTCTTTTTAATGTATCTTGCTTTTTTAAAGACTTGTGTGCTCCTCTGATTGCCTTTTGTCCTTTGACTAGACTAACATATTCTGCAGCATAGACTAGCATAGACTAAAATATTTATCATGCAGCATTGGTCTCTGTTTTAGGAAAATGGATTTGAAAGTGAGCTGTATCACACAGAAAGTCTCACGAATTCGTCCAGTAGTAAAAATGTAATAGATCACAATGGCTATTCACCAAGAAATTGTGAGAATAAAACTATATTAAATACTTGTGTTGAAGATACAGCTCTACCTTTGGTCATTTTAACTATTAATGAACTTTTTCTTTTTAAAATCTGGTTAAACCCATATGTTAATAATATTTTCTACATTTCAAATTAAATCCACAAACCAAATGGAGCAGTACTGTTATATAGTCTTATTATATACTGTGATATAATCGCCTTCTTTTTGTTATTGTTTACAATATTATGCATATTGTACTGTTTTAACCACTATTGACAATTCTTTTTTCCACAGCAAAATGAAAATGAGGCACCTTACAGGAAAAACAATGTGACAGTTGAAGTTCCAGGAAAAAATTCTTTTTTATAAGGTTTAAATCAAACAAAATATGTTCCTTTCTCCCCTGAGTAAAAACTGAAAGATTTTGTTGTTGTCAAGTTAATAAAATCTAATTCAGGAGTTAGTTTCTAATATTTATGAGTTTTAAGAGACACAATAAAATTAATTATCAAATTATTATAAAAATATTAAATAGTATTTTAACATACAAATAGCCGTTATGGAATAGGATACTTATAATTTCTGTAATTTTTTGGTTACTGTCAGTCTGTTTGCATCAAGTACATGGCTGTTTTTTCTTATTTTCCCACTGATCCTTTCTCTTTCCAACAGAATAGGAGTGAGAACTGCTTTCTGTACAAAGTCTCATGTTTATTCCAGAAAAAAAAACCACCCCAAAAACAACAGCAGAAACTAACCCTAGGAAATCTTGAAAAGCTAACCTCTCAGTGGTGTTTTCTTGCCTTAACTTTCTGTTTCCAGTGAGGTACAGGGAAAAGGCTGAGAGATGTGCCACCTCCAAGGAATTGCCTTTTTGTGATGAGGAAGATAAAACACTTCAAAGTTAAGTAAGGAATATAAAATTTGAAAGTGCTCAGAACTTTTCAAAATGTTATTTTAATGGACTAGGATACAGACTTAGCAATATCTCTAATATACAGTCTGAATTTGAAAAAAATGTTCTTGTGATGAGGCTAGGAGGAAAAAAGTCTGTTTTATTTTTCTCCCTTAGAGTTATGCTTTTTCAGGTGAGGAAATATATTTTTTTCAATTTATGCAGTACCTAGCTACCTACTATAATCTTAATGGATAATTTTTAGTACTGTTATGATAGAAATAAGATACACAAGAAAACCAGGGTTTGCCTCTGTATGTTTGGGGAACTTTTTAATTCATTTAAGCTTTTGGGCCAGCAAAATAGGAATCAATGCTTTGCATTTAATTTTGCAAATGATATTGACATTTTAGTTTGCACAAGAATGAGATTTCATCTTAGATTAGGACATTCAGCCAGACTTGCAGCACCCTGAATGTTCAACAAAGGTCAATACTCTGTCATTATGTTCAAGTTACATATGGATTAGTCATAATGTGGTAGACTCAAGGTAAATCACCATGACTCTCATTAGAACCTGATAACTTCAGATTTCATGCACTATTCATAATGAAACCAAGTATGGACCTCTTTTTGACTTCTAAGGCAATTGCCATAAAACCTTTTCTATATTGCTAACAGGAGGAAGATTTGTAGAGTTAATGTCTTCCTGGAAATGCATGCCAAGGCCTCTGGCATTGTTCCAGGAGGAGCTCAGCTGTCCGGCTGGTGCAGACCCAGCACAGTTTGATGTAGAGGGCAGAGGGAGAAATGAGACAGCATTGCTCTGCTCACCAAGCAGTTGTTCACCTGCTGTGTGGAGCTTCCTATTCTATTGGTGTGGGAGGTTATGTTATCATGTACCCCTCTCCTTACTTTCATCACCAGGTTCATGTCATCTTTATCTTCAGTCTTCATCAGCAATTAGTGTTTGAAATCACTGATTCCCACTAAAGTCTTCAGAAACATTCCTCTTGACTCCAGGTGGGTGTACAGGGCTCTAAGTTGAACCTTTTGTGTTACCAGTAGAAAAATGTAATAAGTTGCCAATAGGAGAATGAAGTGTTTCAGCAATGGCAGGACTGCTTTGGTTTTTGGTTGTTTTTTCCCTCTGTAGAAATCTAGGCAAACAAAAAAATACAGTAATATTTACCACATTTCTGTTTAGGAGCCAAACTGAATTGTAACACAGCAAAATAAACTGGTCTTACACTGTAATTCTTCCTAAAACACTTTTCTGTTGCTCCTTCAACCTTTAAGAAAGGGGAAAATCTCATCTCTCTGTGCTTGCTTTTCACCAGAAACATCAGTCTCCCAGGGTTTCAGGCAGATACAATTCACTTGAGCTACCATGTTACAGCTATCATCCCTCAAAGACCTGGATGTGAGGGTCGACAGAGGTGAAATAATACTGTTTCGTATACCACACTTATGGTATTTCAAATGTAAAAAAAAAAAAAAGAAAAGAAAAGAAAAGAAAAATTGTTAAAAATATAATAAATATTACTGAAGTTTTTAGTATTTTTTTATAATTCATTGTGAAGTCATAAACAGTAGAATAATAAATGTTATTGTTTTGTAGATAATCCTCCCAAATAGCCATGGTTATTAGAGAAAGGGTCAGTTAAATTCCAGAGAAATATAAGTTTACTCTTATTTTTCACAGAAATTGAATGAAAAAAAATTATAAAAGGATACCTGTTTACATAACTAAAATAGCTTCAAAAGCCAAGTTATATACATCCTGAAGGAGTTTTACTAGAGACTAATAAGAGAAAGATAGTGTTGGAGGTAGGCAGTAATTTCATTATTCAAAAGAGCGATGAGCAACTTCATATTCCTCAGATCCTGGTGGAGTTGTAACACTAAGCAACAAGGGGATCTCCATGGCAGAGTGGAAGAAGACAAAAAAAAACAAATGCGGTAAGCTGAACGTCTGTATTGTTCATTACCTATAGTCATCCTCACTCAAAAAGAAAGGTGAGTTCTCTCAGTGATCTTCCTCTGTCACAGATTATAATCAGCCTCTAGGACCACCTGGGAAAGTGTTGCTTTCCCAACTGGCTACAGTGGCTCTGGCTCAGGCACAGGTCTACTAGAAGCAAGATGACTTTAAATTTCCTTCCTTTTGGGCACTACCAAGCCAAGGGTCACTTTGTAGTGACACTAACCAGCTGTAGGCACATCTTCAAGCCCTCCTGCCACTTCCTTCTTCAGAGACAGACCCAGCAGGTCTGCCTGGGCAGGTGTCTTTTTCACAGTGTATTCTGATTAGCATTCTGTGATGTAGTGTGGCCTAAAGGGCTTCTTCACAAAATGTAGAAATATGTATATTTCTTTTCTTCAGAAATCCTGCCTCATCTAGTTTGTATCAGTCAGACTTTTGCTGAAGCAAATAATGGCATTAACTACCACAGAAATAGACTTTATAATTTACTCCAATGAAATCTGAAAGCTCTGGGGAAGCTACGACTTCTTACTGTTGTTCAGTGACCCACTGCGCCTTTTGTTCTTCTCGCTCCGGTCTCGGGCAGCTGGGGTGCCTGGCTAGGCACTGCCTTTTGGTGAAACCGAGGCTGCTCCGTGCATGGAGGCTCTAGGGCTGAGCGCTCCGGGGTGGGTCACGCAGCTTTCATAGCTGTACGCTGAGAGGAAACAAAGGGAGAGAGAAGGCACACCTTGTCCCGCGTGGCTGAGAACTGTTTATTTCCCCCGTGGCCGCTGCGGTGGTCGGAGCAGCGTTCCCAGGTCGCGCGCGTGGACAAAATGGTGATTGGAGCAAAACAAGCATGGGGTTAAATAGGGGGTGGGCGGACAGGGGCGGAAGCCCCCCTCGCCCAATGGGGACAGACGACAGGGGAGTGACGCGGACCATGGCAACCTATGGGAACATAACAGAGGTGGGTACAGGGTTCCGGGACAAATGGGATTGCTAGGATGGGGTGGCTGACACAGAACTTTCAGGAATGAATGGGGGTGGCTATAAGATTGACATGTAAGAGCTCCTATGGTAGACAGCTTGGAGCAGACCATTGTGAGGGGGAAATAGGGGTACAGAGAACCAACCTAACTAACATTTATTAAAATCCTTAACTGAACCAACCTGGAATACATCAACCCACAGCTGCCATGGATGGAAGAAAATAGACTGTATCTTAATCTGTTCTGAAGTAACTACTTATGGAACACTGGATTCAGTGTGATGCCCTAAAATGCCTGTTTGTCTGTATAGTCTGCATGTTCAGCTTCTCCAGCTTGCTCCTTTACATTGCTCTCCTCCTGCAGCTGTTGCACTGGATGCTGACGCTGGAAGTCACCAACACTTCAACTCCGATGAGGTGAAGGCAGAGCACCGCTGTGGAGCCTTCTGCTGCTAGAGATAAGCTTATCCTTGAACCTAAAGGAGCATTCAAAACCAGACCACTTTCTGGAATGCCTTTCTAGTGACAGAGTTGCTCCTGAAAGCATACTGGGGGATACACTGTGCTGTGGATTATTTCCTCTTGAGATGAAAGCAGGCAAGTTCCCCTGTAATGAAGGATTTGATGTTTGTACTGCATTGGAGTTGCCTAGATACTGTAATGACTGATGTTTTTAAAACACAAATAATCTTGCAAACAATAGAACATTATTAAGGTTGCAGAGTCAAGTATTCAAAAGATAGGAAATACCAGAACTAGGATTCCCCAGGAAACCTTAATTCAGCCATCTTTTGCTGAATGTACAATGACACTTTAGTTACACAGGTCACCTGCTTCATTAAGCATGAAGAGAAACAGTGCTCCAACAGTGAGAAGTTGTATATTGCATTTGCTTCTCACTATTCACTGTGTACCCCATGACCTTATTTGCCTGACATTATTCAAACACTTCTGTAAGGCTGAATTATTCATTTCCTCTAGGGTGTCAGAGTGTTTCACAAACATTCATTCAGTTCCACAAAACTCACATTAACTCTTTTTTTTTTTTCTTCTTTTGTAAGAAAACCAATACAGAAGTTGTTTAAGGTCGGAGGTTTCTATCAGGTTGAGGTGTCAGTCAAGGTGATCTAAACCAGGAACTTTTAGAATACTCTCAACTACATATTCAGGAGCAGCATCTGTTGACTTCAGCTGCAACTATTACTTATTTTATATGTAATAAAAGTTTGTTTCTAAATAGAGTTTGCCCATATGCATAAATATATTGTACCTAACTCTTAACATTTGAATAATGTATTTCTAGTTTATTATGCTCTGAGAGATATTTTGAGTCTGTATTTTCTAATTCAGTGCTCATTGAGCCAGTGCTCATGTGCATTGGGCATTGGAGACTATACTGGCATCACTGATGCTAGAGATGCCTTCAAAATGCCTTGAAGACTGTCTATAACTCAGCATTCTGAAGGAGTGGATTTAGCATAGGTGTCTCTCATAAAGATATTACCCTTGGACCTTCACCATGACATTATTCATTATCTAAATTAATTGTGATTAACCTTTCCTGAACCTCCATTTAAATTAAATGCTTATTAATTGAATTTTTAGCAATTGAATTTTTTTGTGCTCTCAGTATTTTAAGAAAATTTTATCCCCCATCTACACTGGTGGAGCATAAGCTACTTTATTATGTAAATTCACCTATTCTACATATGAAGTTCTGCTCTGAATTTTAGTATGAGAGGCATTTCCTGGCATTTATAAACCCTATTCTAAAATGTATTTGCCTGTTCTTATATTACAAGATATTTGGTCTCTGCTTTATCCATATTATATTCCAGCATGCCTGTGCCTGTGTAAGAAAAGTTTAAGAACACAAAAGAGGAGAGTGCAAATACACCTCTGCACAACTGCACAGTTCACAGTGTCCTACCATTAAAATATATTTGCCTTTCAAAGACATGGTGAAATGGCTCTAGATGTTTGCTGAGCAATACGACAGTCTAACCATAGTTGTGTCATGCTTGCTGTTAAAAATCAGAGGTTTTGCAACAAAGAGCTCTATTAATAACATCATGCTAATAACAAAGTTTTATATTTGGTTCAGAGACTAAACTGAGAGCTGGACAGTTGAGAAAGGGCCATAACAGGACTTTATTACATGTTGAAATGGTTTCAGGCTTTTTTTCTGATGAACAACCTACTGAAATAACTCTGTGGAAATATCTCCAGGATGAAGTTGCTTTTCAGCAATAAAAGCAGATGCAACTACAGCCCTCGGAGTTGCGTGAAAACATAAAAGTAAAGCTTATTTCTCTCTGGTTTGCATATTGGCAATGTTATTTGAAAAAAAAATATGAAGTGCCCTGTAGAGACCTAATTTAAATTCCTTTTTGATTTTAATGGAATTTGGATGAGGCACTTAGTTCATAAATCTACCAATGATGTATAAATGAGTATAGAGCTTTATTTGCTGCATATCAGTATAAACTCTCGGTTGTTCTTTTGGTTCAATTATGAACACACAAATTCGGGTACATCCATCAAGATGTATGTGACTAAATTCAAAACTCTCTGATACCATCGTCTTTTTGACTGTGACAGATTTCTGAAATATTATTTACTAAGACATCTTTTTCATAACTTTTTTATACTTAGTTTTGTTCATTTTAGATGTATTGTCAGAGTTCATTTCCTGCAGCTTTTTTGGCAATCAATGTAATCCATGCTTTGTCTGTTATAACCCGCTCATAACTAGCCTTTGTTTGGTATATTACACATGTATATATACCAAACAATACTTGGCTCACTATTGTTTACTTTTTCATCAGTGACTTGGATGAAAGGGCAGAGGCCTCCTCAGCAAGTTCCCTGAGGACACAAAGGTGTGATAATTGGCTGATACCCCAGAAGGCTGTGCAGCCCTTCAGAAGGACTGCAACAGGTTGGAGAGATGGGCAGAGAAGAACTGTCTGAAACTCAATAAAGGCAAATGCAGGATCCTGCACCTGGGAAGGAATAATCCCAGGCACCAGCACAGGCTTGGGCTGAGCTGCTGGAAGGCTGCTCTGTGGAGAAGGGTCTGGGGGTCCTGGTGGCCAATAAGCTGCCCCTGAGGCAGCAGCATGCCCAGAGGGTTGGCAGTATCCTGGGGTACATCAGGAAGAGCATTGCCAGCAGGTCAACAGAGGCGATCCTGCCCCTCTACTCAGCCCTGGTGAGGCCACATATGGAGTACTGTGTCCAGTTCTGGGTTCCTCAGGATGAGAGAGACATGGAGCTCCTGGAGTAGGTCAAGAGGGTGGCAAAATGTTTTAGGGATTGGAGCATTTCTCTTATGAAGAAAAGCTGAGGGAGCTGGGCTTCTTCTGTCTCGAGAAGATGACTGAGAGAGGACCTCATCAATTTCTATCAGTATCTGAATATGAAGATAAGACAATGGAGCCAGGGTCTTGGTGCCAAGCAATAGAACAAGGGGCAATGGGCAGAAACTGATGCACAGGAAGTTCCAGCTGAATATGCTGAAGGATGTCTTTACTGTGCAGGTACTGAGCAACAGCACAAGTTGCCCAGAGAAGTTGTGGAGTCTCCCTCCATGGAGATATCCAAGAAACATCTGGATACAGTCCTGTGCACTGTGCTCTAGATGATCCACTCTGGTCCCTTCCAACTTGGTCTGAGATTCTGTGATATCCTTTGTGATTTATGCTCCTTTAAAAGACAGTTTTTAAAATAGAAAATCTGTTCTTAACTCTACAACTGAGCTCTATGCTGGAATTGGGCACTGTGAATCCAAGACAAAGGCAAATGTTGCACACTCAGAAGAGATTCTGCTTACTTAGAAGCTGTGTAGCAGTGGCTAACAAGTACATACCATGAAACCATCTGGTTTTCATTTCCACTAGGAGGACCCACCTAGTCACTTCTGTGCTGATGTAACTTCTGGGGTATTAAAACTCATGAGCAGGCCATTAAATAGTATTTATTTGCTGTGAAGTCTTTGTGTCTGGAATTTTACTCCTGTGCTGAGATGCAAAGGCATGTCCCAAACTCTTTATTGTCCTGATGACATTAAAATAGCATCTTCTTCACATTTTTTATTATTTTTTTCATCAGCTAAGACACCTAGACCAGTGTAAGATGATCCTAGCAGAGCATCTGCTAAAGGGAATCATTTATCTGTTCTTCAAATCTGATGATTTAAATCTGCATCTAAGACTGAGACTGCATCTTTCTTAACTATGCAGAGATTTTGCTAGTGTCAACTAAGAGAGGTGATTTAGCCAAACTAAAAGGTGTGAATTGCTTCCATAGCATTACCAGCCCTTGGATTCACTTAGAATCAGAAAACTCTGAATGTCACTTAAAGACACTTGTTTTCTGTTCTCTTGATATAGCTACACATTCAGTACCACTTGGGTGATGTGGATGTGTGAGGAAGGAGAGACAGAGGAGGTATAAAGAGAGAAGGTATTCACTGAAAAAAAAAAGGTGATTACAGAATAAATATTTTCACCCTTCAGTTTCAGAACAAAATATTGCAGTCTGAGCAACTACTGTGGTATTCTCCAGGTCTCTGTGAAATATATTTACTGTAAAAGTATTTAATTGTCCTTTTACTGTATAAAACAAAAGAAATGAAGCTTCAATTAAGTCCGTAGCTAGTGAAGTTCAAAGGGGTCTCCTTTGGTGTTCTTGTCATACTTATTGCTACTACTTAGGCACTGTCATCTTTGTAGCTACCCTTCAAGTAGTCACCACCTGCTGTAAGAACTTCCCTCACCTTCACTCTGCTGTGCTGAACAAGCTCAGCTGCCTCAGCTTTTCTGTTGGCAAGGGTTTGTAAAGCAACCAAGACTGTGGAAAAAGACTGTTCCAATTAAACCACCTGCAGCAGCTGATGAAGAACTGAGCTGGATATGTGTGAGAAAACCATTGACTTAATTACTATAAAAATACAGTAATCCAAAAAGAAAATAAAATTGTTATAACCAATACTATAGTGTCTAAATGTTTCTATTAGCATCAGACACTTGTTGCTTTTAGCATTATGAAAATTCAAGGTATAGCAATTCCTTATGAAACTTTTTTTTTTCAGTCTGTCTCTTTAATGCAATTGTTGTAGTAGTCATTTCCAAAATAATTTTTATAGGACTTATGGGAAAAGACATCCAGTTTGATCCTGTTAAAATCCACACAGACAAAAACTTCCTGAGTTAACAGGCTCAGAAAAGTAATGAAGCAAAAACTCCAAACTTCTTTAATCCTTTGTTCATTTTATTAATTCCTGTTCTTTGGGCCCTTTTCAACTGAGTAAAACTCTATCACATGATATCAACAGTCCATAGGAGACACCATACTACCATAGGTTAACGTGCTACTCTGCACCATCTTCCTATTTTTTCCTTCTATTTCAACAGAAATATTCCCAGGGAATTAGATGAAGTGGGAAAGGTGTTTTGGCCTGATAAAAATAATTCTGAGTGCATTTTCTACATGAAAAGGTATGCAGCCATAACTGAAAAGTGGCTTCTGAAACTAAACTACCTTTCAAAATCATTTTACATTTGAGAGGTAGATACCTCAGATTTTTGTGTTTTAGTTAAAGTAATACAGTGTCTTGTGCAGTACAACTTATATCTTCAAAGCTGAAAACTGATCAAATGCAAAGTTTTTAAAAGTTAAGAACACTTAACATGTAATGAAAGTCTCTGTCAATGGAAGAAATTCTAAAGCCTGAAACTTACCCTAAACTGTGAAAAAATGTGAGAAATAAATGCAAAGGATAGAAATAGATGGTTACAATTATTTTATTCCGTTTCAGGTTGCAGGAAAAAACAGTATTATCCATTTCCACAAGACCTACTGTCAGTAGGTGCAAACACTGCTGTCCTTCCTGAATATTTTAATCTTTTTCCAAGAGACGGGAGCTGGGATTTATTTCTAGTAAGTGCAGCTGAAAAAAAAATGTAAGGACAGAAATGTCAGGACAAGCAATCCTTTTGTGTCATGGCTGGAAGAAAAAAAAAGACATGCTTTTCATAGTTACAATGTCAACCCTCACAATTCAGCAAGGGAGGTGGGATAATAAATGGACAGAAAGCAATAGGGCAGAGTAAGAGGAGTGAAATAAATGACTGGAACAAGAACTGGGATAAGAATAACTGCATGAGTGAAAGACTTAATACCTTTGTCAAGAAGACTTAACATTCAGACTTGAAGAGTTACATCAAATATCTCAATAAGGACTGTAAGAACAGGTAAGTGAAGTGGTAACATTTTTAAATAGGAATTTCCATTAGCCAGGTGGATATCATATTTAAACATATCTAATTACAAATATGTATTGAAAAAGTTGGGTAAAGGAGGGGAAATTGGCTGAGAACTCTTCTGTAAATACAAAGATTGTATGTGCCCTTTATGTTGTGAACTATGTATAAATTTATTTTGTATTGCATATCAGATATTATGGCAACTCAGAAAGAATATAGGAGTTGACAAAAACTTGGAAAAATGAGACATCTTGATTAAATTTTGCATTAGGCATGCTGTTTTTTTTGTTTCATCACAAAATCTTTTGTCTTCTCCAACAGCATCAGTCTTAGACAAAGAAGAGAAACTGGTAAATACACACTGATTGACAGCTTTTGCACTTTTCAGCTTCAAATAGTGGAATTCCCAGGATGCCTGAGTATGCACAGCAAGCTTGCGGATTTTCTCACATATAACCTAGGAAATTCCCTGCAGTGGTCTAAGAAAAGAGTGTGTGAAAAGCTGCATGCTCTGTCCTCCATAGAAGATGTTGCACAAAGAGACAAACAAGTGAATAATGGAATGGTTGCTTCACAACCTGCCACACTTAGCTATTTTTTTATACATAAAAAGTATGTCATAGGTAAATTGGGATGTGACATATAAGAATAAAAGACCTGACTCAGCTGTTAGCAAACTTTTCTCTTTTTTGACCAAAGGTTTCTTCATCAAGGGAAATAATTGGATTGCTATAACGTGGACCTGGGGAGTGGACTAATGTTCATTCTATGCAAAATGATCATTTGAATCAGCCCCAGAGCAAACAAATCAAACCACCTTGGCAGTAAAGTTGTTTACAAGAGTAAAGCTGTTTTCAAAAGGTCACTTACATTTAGTTAAAACAAATATTTGCATGAACAGATGACTTATTACTATCTCTAGAAGAAAAAAAAAAATTTCTATTTATTGAATATATGCTGTAAAAAGTACACTTCTCTGATATGCAACATCATGAACATAAATCTCATGTATAAGAAATATTTGTGACAGTGAGAGCAGCAACTATCTACCTTAACAAGTATTTATAACTTATATAATAGATGTAATACATTTGACAGTATTCATTTCCTGTACATAACTCAGTATAAAGGACACTGGATGCAGGTCCTGTCCCTACCTTTACCAGTAATCAGCAGTTGGACACAGCGCAAATTCTATGGTTAAAAATGATACATTTTGATAACAAAAGTCCTATTTCCATAGGAAGACATCAAATTTTAGAAATTAATACACTTTGTGTATCAACTCTTCAACCTTTGGTTGAAATGGAGAATATCTTTCTTCTCAAAATAAATAGAATTATTTTATTTTCTAAGTCCATGTTAAATAAAACCCTTTTTTGTTGAAAATCTTTCTAGTTTTCACTGACGCAAATATTATTTCTATTATTAATTTTCTGTTTCATCATGTAGAGAGAGGAAAATAGTTTGATTTTTTTTGCCTATGCCATTGTACATGCTTAAAAAATAACTTTCAATCTTTGATTAAATTTATTACAAACATAATTTGAAGAAAATGTATTTGTCAGCATTTTTCTAACTTTCTGAATTTGTAGCCCCATTTTCAATGCTTTTCCCAATAAACAGGTACATTTTATGTTTATTTTTATAACCATATGTTTATGGGTAAGCAAATCCAGATGGGTTTGTCTTTTCCTCTCCTGAAGCATCCAGTTGCACAGAGGAACACATCCTAAGAGAAGGAAAGTTACTCACAATTGCCCTGGGAAGTTGTGGATGCCCCATCCCTGGCAGTGTTCAAGGCCAGTTTGGATGGGGCTCTGAGCAACCTGGTCTAGTGGGAGGTGTCCCTGCCCATGGCAGGGGAGTTGGAACAAGATGATCCTTGAGGTCTCTTCCAACCCAAGGCATTCCATGATTCCAAGCAAGAACCTGAAGCTAGGAGTTATGTTCTCTATTTTTCTTCGGGTACATTGCAGAAATGTACTAGCAAAGGTTGAGGTCTGGTGGCACAATATGCAGTGTGTTGCTGTTTACAGAAAAGCAGATCAAAACTGATCAAAATATATGAAGCACTGGGTTAGGAGCTGGGAAAGAGTCACAGTGTGGTAAGTTAAGTAAAGCATATATTTGGCTGAAGGACAGAACAATTCCAGCTCCAATGATCCTAATTTTATCTTGATAGTTTACCAGTTAGAAAAGCCTAAATCTGAACCAGTGGCACAAAAATCAAAGAATCTTTCATGAGAATACATCTCTGGATCCTGAATTCTCCAGCAATTACTCAGATGACTGTATTAAATTGATCTGAGTTTTCTCAGAGTATGAGCAACATCCTTCCTAAATGCATGTTCAGACCTGGTGACACAGACCTGAATTGGATTGCTCCATAAGGTTTAGAACCAGCATAGTCACCAAATATTTGTGGTAAAAGCTGTAACCACGATTATCATGGCAATCCTCCCCCCACCCTCACCTTAGAACTGAAAACTCTAAATAGCATGAAACAGGAAATTTCACAATGCACAATGCATTGTTCAGGTAGGTGAAATCTATTCAGGGAGGAATACACAACACATTAATATGTGGGTATCTTTACCATAACTCACAAGTGTCTCATTTGGTTTAATAAAGTGCATTTCTTCTGCCTTGCTTCCTTTAAGAGCACAGCAACTCATTGCAACTGTAGAGGGAAGCACAATAACATAGGACACAACGGTCAATTAAAATTATGTCCATAGACCCTGATTACCTGTATTTGGAATAGCTGACAAGTATAGCAAAAGTACTGAGCTAGGCAGTTTGACAGGAGGAAACATCAACATTTCATAAATTGGCTTCATTGCTGTCATATTGCAGAACTCCGGAAAAATATTTTTGCGAGTTCGTAGTGAGTAGGATATTCAACAAGTACAGAAAATAAAAATTAATATTTCCATAATGAAAATTAATTTGAAATGTGAGGCCAGAGATACTGGAAAATATAGGAGTAGGCCTTTAAAAGAGAAATTCTGTTTGCAAGTGAATTACATGCTACACATCAGTAGTATAAGGCCACAGTGGCAAAATGGCAATTTATATGGCAATTTATATTTTGTTGTTTTGTTTTCTGAGGGGTTTGTGGGAGACTTTTTTATGTCTCCAAAGTGATAAACAGTCCTGGTTCAAACCAGTCTTGCCACTTCATTCCCACCTGTGCACAAAACCTTGTGTGAGCATACATCATGGTGGTAGGATAATATTGATTCAAAAGAGGAAATTAGAGTGAGAAAATACCATATTACTTAGACACCTTTCTTAGTTTCTTCTTAACAGAAAAGAATAAGTTTTTTAACATACCCTGTACCCAGTTCCTTCCAGTGCAAGTAATCTCTAGAAATACTGAATGCCACTTTGTTCTCAGGTGTCCTACAAGGCTCATCTAAGCCAGCTAGCTCTCCTCAGGGCTCGCTGGATGGAACTAGGAGACAGGCTGTACTTTTGTATTCCTTCATGCAGAGAAGAGACCTAAGGCCAGACTTGCAATCAAGGTCATAGAATGGCATGGGTTGGAAGGAAACCTTAAAGATCATCTGGTCCAACCCTCCTGCCATGAGCAGGGACATCTTCAACTAACACAACTTGCTCAGAGACCCATCAAACCTGACCTTGAATGTTTCCAGGGACGGGGCATCTACCACCTTTCTGGGAAACCTATTCCAGTGCCTCATCACCCACAATGTAAAAAGACTTCTTCCTTATATATAGTCAGAAGCTCCATATTTTAGTTTTTAGTTTAAAACCATTACCCCTTGTCCTATTGCAACAGGCCCTGCTAAAACGTTTGGCCCCATCTTTGTTTCAAGCCTGTTTCAGGAATGAAGGTTGCTCTAAGGTTTCCCTGGATTCTTCTGTTCTCCATGCTGAACATCCACAAGTCTTTCAGCATGTATTCACAGTAGGAAGGACTCCCATTGTCCTTCTGGCTCTGTTCTGTACCTGCTCCAAAAGGTCCATGTCTTACCTCTGCTGGGGACCCCAGAGCTGGACACAACACTCCAGGTAGGGTCTCCCCAGAGCAGAGGGAGAGAAGCACTTCCCTTAAACTGGTGGCTACCACTGCTTTTGATGTAGCCCAGGATGCAGCTGGGTCTGGATGAAGTGGATTAGCAGTTCAGTTGCCCACACCCACCAAGGGGCAACTCTGTGAGGAAGTACCAGCACAAGAGTGGGAAAGGCACTGTGTCCTGAGTGTAGCAAAATGCCTTTCTGCAACCAAGAATCAGTTGCTCCTCCAGGTCCTTGTGGAAGGTGAGAGTTACCTGGGTGTCTGTGTAACTTTGCTGAAGGGAGGTTTATAGAACTGAACTACAGACTTTTTTCTGGTTTTGAGCCTTGATTCTTCTGTCTCAGAGGCATCCTCTCTATCTCTCTCTCCATCTTTTGGGATCATTCCCCCATTGCAGTTAGACATCGTACTCTGTCCCAAACTTCTATTTTCCCCATATTGGTTTGTGAAGTCTGGCAGTGTCAGAGTTGTGGCTGGGATATGAGTACTGTCACCTGGCTGTGGACTAGAGGTAGCCAGCCCAGTGGCAGCTTGTGTCAGCACCACATGAACCACACTGAAACCACACAAAACTGAGCATATGCAGGCTTTTAATGAGCCTGTTCAAACTGTAATCAAGATGCCTGGCAAATGCCCAGAAATCAAGACTATCCAGGCCAGAGCTACTATCTAGTAAGGCTGTCACTGGAGTGGTAGAAAGCACATATGCCTACCTCACTCTGAAAAATTTGCAGCTCAGCTTTCTAGCTTAAGCTGCCAGCAGAGCCACATATGAGCTAAAGAGTCAAAGATTTTTTGTGCTGACATGGGCAGAACCTTTGCATTGAATGTCAAACACTGAGGTATGGTTTCCAGCACACATGATTGTACCACAGGCTTGGACACTGCCCAGCTCCTCTTCAAGTACCTCCCTGTGCACCAGGTATTTGGGTATTTGGCTCTGCAGGAGCCAGGCAGAGCGAAAATAATGGGATTTCCACTGAGCATCAGTAAAAGCTGGCAAATGGTTATGTCAGTAATTGAATTGTTTGCAAACTGAGGAGGAAAGGGAGAAAGTCCAGATAGGATAAAACGTGATCAGAGTAACAGCTTGCTGCTAAGCAGCTAAAAACACAGGCTATGACTCCTGGGAAGTGAAAGCTGGAAATACAGCAATTAAGGCCTTTATTTAGAAGTTAACAGGCGAGTACATGCAACGCTGTGTGTCTTTGCACAATCAAGTTCTAACAAGTTAAGAGATATCCTTCAAAAAAAAGAGATGCTGTACTGTACTCACTGGGATGCATGAAAGGAAAGTGTTTGTTGTCCCTGTTTTTGAAAAAAGGTCCATGGAATTGCATTTGTTAAATGGGATGTGACATGAGAGGAACCATGACTTGCATGAAGGACTTTTTTAGAGTGACACCCTAAAAACAACCATTTGTCAGCACAGCATTGTTTTTCATTGTTCAGGTTTTTAAATTTAATGACTGCTATGGCTGCAGATGTTCATGAAAGAGTGAATCACAGAAATTACACAAATGTTTAGGTTTTCATGCTTATTCACTTCATACTTGTCAGAACAAAAGAAGGGCTGAGTATTTGCCTGCAATGCTTCCCAGCAGCTTTACTGCTGTTGCAGTGCCCATCCTTTTTGACCAGTCCCATTATTTCTGTCACTTTTCTTGGTTTAGGATCTGAAAGACAAACAATACTTGTAGCTTGTCGATCCCGTTTTCTTTTAATAAAATGGAAAGACAAATGGAAAGAATCTCAGCTAATTTCATCTCATTAAATCTTCTGGCTTTCCTAATCTCTTTCTGTGACACAGAGAATATAGAAATATTAGGGCCTTAAATTAAGGACAGGATGAGTTAAAACCCCCTCAATGTCAAAAGCAAACAAACAAAATGAGGTGACTATAAATGAAAGCAAGAAAAAAACCCAGAACAGTATAACAGCTGTTGATGTGGTTAGAATAAAGCCAATTATTCTATGAGAAACAATTAAATCAAACAATTAAGCAGGAGGTTGGCATAAGGCAGCTAGGTAAAGCCTAGGAGTATGGGAAAGCAAGCAGGTTAAGCAGGTTTTGCTGCTGTCTCAATATCCCTAAGGTACCTGTGGATAATACTAGGCTTGCCTTGCTCAAGTTTCATTTGAGTTACATCAGAGATGCCAAAAACTGGTGTTGTACTTAACGGAACAGCCCCCTCCCTCCCCAGACTCCTGTTATTGATGATTGTGAAGACAGGGAAGTCTTTAATAAAATGTTTTCTTGCTCAGATGACATATATGAGCAATGCCCAAAGAGAGTTTAGTAGGAAGACCAATCTGAGGTTCCTTCCCCTCCTGTATTTGGGAGAGAATCTTTACAACTAGCTCGCGTCTACTCACTTATTCATTTGGTTCAAGATTTTCATTACTAATACAATGATTGCTGCTTCCTGTATTTCAGAAGGCAAGGTGACAATATAGTTCAAAACTATTCCACCAGAGTGTAATTTGGATTATCTAACTATGTTTAATATGTATGCATTTGTGAAACAAAAGCAGCCATTCCCATGCTCATTTTAAAGAAGGCCAAACAAGAGGATTTAAATAAATATAGATAGATATCTAATAAGGAGAATAGAAGAAACAGAATAATTTTTAAATAGCATTTGCATACTGAATATGTATAGAGATGAAAAATATTGACTGTGTACAGGGAAAATAATTCCTTCTCATTATGTCTGCAAATTTATCTAAGCATCCACCTCCATTCCTCATTATATGAGAGCAGTTTACTGATTCATTTTATGTTTATAAACCCTTCCGGACTGCAGTCTAATGTAGGATAAAGCACCTAATATTTTTATAGGCTCTTCTGTTCCTTTCCCAATCAATATATTCCTAATAATTTTAAATCTTTTCTGTTCTGTGTCTTATTCAGTGTTTGATTCATGTAAATTAGAAGGTTACTTTACATTTATTTCCCATAGCCAGACCTGTAAAGGCTAAATAAGAAAAACAGGCAAAATATGCAATGGGCTAAAATGAAAACAAAATATACAATTTCTAATTAGTGTCCATGTCCTGTAATTTGCCTACAGCTTTCCTGTTGTAAAATTAGTTGTTTATGCAATTTTATTAGGGATCTATTCATAAGAAGGTGCATTGAGCAAAATTTGCTGATCACAATATTTTTGCAGTACCATGAGAGACAATCCCTACTGCAGGTGTGGATCCCTGGTTGTTTTACTTTATACAGTCATTTATGGTGGTCATATGGGGTCTGCAGAGTCTTGGTTTCCAAAAGCCACCTAGAGAAAGAAAAGATAACTGTAATCCCTATTAGTAGGATGGGGAAAATTTATCTGTTTTGGGGACTCAAGGGTGCTATTAACAGCTAAACCCCAATTTTTGCATAATTTTGGTGTGCTAGTTGTGCTGTACACCAATTTTCCCATATTTATAGGTGAGGCAATATTTGCTAAAAGAGAGCGTTCTAGAGATAATGAATTAATGCTTATAAAGAATCAAGATTTTCCAGAAGGTTTACACGTGACAAGTACTTGAGATACATCAGGTTTCTTATGACAGTGTATTTAGTTGTAAAATGTATTTTAGAAAGAATTATTTTTTTCCGGCAAAGAAATATTGAATTTTAAGATAAAGCTTTCTATGACAAAACTGTTTCTTTTACAGGTTTCAAATGCTCCCTTAAAAAAAAAACTAACAACCAACCAGCAAAAAACCAAACCAAAACAAACAAACAGAACAATTTGAGCAAACGTTTAAAATATTTCTTTGATCTTTTGAGAATGAACAGCCTCACATATTATACTTGAGTTTGTAGCTCAAGGTAAGTTTGTGATACCATTAGCCTAAGGTTGCTTATGCTTATTATAAAATAAGAATAATTTAAAGACACTATTACATGGGCCTTCAACCTCAATGTTGTATGTAACACACCTTTTTTTCTCAGACTAACACTATAGCTGCCTAGACTTCTGCTGACAAGTTCTTGGCTAATCTTTCCTTGAAACTTTCAATTTAAATTCAATTCATTTTCAAAACTGTCAGAAATTATCATCCTGCATTTGGAAAACTTATTTAAATAATTAAATTTGATAATTTAAAAGAATGGCCTAAGGGTTTGGATGTGTGTGTGGGGAAAACAGAAGGAAATAAAATATATTAAAATTTGATAAGAAAGTAGATCGTATTTTAGATCTCCATGTCAACCCATTTAAAAATTGGCTTATCAGAAATCTTAGAAACTGAGCATATAATAAAAAATCCTGTTACATAAACCTTTGACAAAGACAGAAAAGAACTATCATGCACATTATCCTGAAAATATAATAAATTTAATAAAAAATAAATAATAAATTTAATAAAAAATTTGGAATATTAATTTTAGTTTAGGTCATATCTTAAACAGTGAAATAACTATTAGATATGAGAGTCTATAAAATACTTGTCTTTTTCTATTAAGTCTTTATTTTAGAAACAAAAATTTGAGGTTGGAGTAGGGTGAGGATGAGATTTAAAGAAAGATTGCTCTTTTTTTCTTGCCTTTCATTTTTAGCCCCCCATTCCATTTTTATGAATCTAAAAATAGCATTGTGGTAGACCTCAGGAAGAGCTGAAATGCAAATATGATTTTTTTTTTAATACAGATTAAGTTGTATTTGCTAAATGTTTGTGCAGAAATGCTAAGTGAGAGATAATTCACACCCTTTATAAATTCTATGGCTTGTTGTCAGCAGCTGTTAATCTGAGATGAAGCTCACAGTAGGAGTGGAATGTGCAAGCTGTATTGGTTCTGCCAGCATCAAGAGTGTAGGAGGTGTTTAAGAAAGAGCCAGCTCTAGCAGTGCTGGCACAGGGTGCCTCACTTTGTCTGTTTTTCCTTAATGATACTCTTCAAATTACTTGGAAGCTCTTCCCACACATAATTAACCAGCATGTTCAGGACAATTAGATGAAGAGTTGTCTGAATTACTGTCCCTTACCCAAAACTGTATTTCCAAATTTTAAGACTTGCTTCCTGAGCAGGACCTTGACCTTCAAGACATATGTACCCTATGCTCAACATAATGCAAACATATGCCATGCATATTGATGTTGAAAGGCACGTTGCTCGCCTACTAGTCTCTCATGCCACTCAAGGTGTGTCTTACTAGTTCCAGCTTGCAGGAGCAAAGAGTTTTCATTGATATGCTACGGGGTGTTAAACCAGTTCTCACTATATCTGCAAATAAACAAGCACAGGTACAGATATAGATACATATTTTATCCAAGTGGAAGCCATCACAGAATGCTAATCCTCAGAAGTGACAGTCTCACCTTCTCTGTGTGCTGTGCTTTTAGAAGAAGATCCATGTACCTCATTGTGTGTAGTATAGGAACACAGTTTTCATTTCACAATCAAAATATGGCACAAAACCTTCCAAACATTTACAGGAATGTGAAACCTGGACACTGAGGATTAGTAACTGCTCAGTGAAAATTCCAACTTATCAGTGCCTCAGGAAAATTGTGATTAGCTATTCTCTTTCATACTCTGGTCAACACAGTAGCATTGTAAAGAAGTACAGAAATACCCTAGGGATGAAATGAGCCCAAATCTGAGGTGATCCATGATCCTAAATTCTCTTTCTATGTTAGTCAACAGAGTTGTATTAACTTCCAAAGAGGTTCACAATGCTTGTGCTCTCTAGGAATGCTGACAGGAAAAATTTATACTGTGGACTCCATAGCTCCACTGTGATACAGAGCTGCAGACTGGAGGGATCAGTGACATGGAACAAGTTTGTCACTGTAATGCAAGTTATTGATCTTCCACAGATCCTCTTCTGCTTAAGGTCTAATAGAGTTCAGAATCAATACACAGAATTATGTACATAAATCCCTTATACAAAGCTCCTTCCATTCCCATCAACTCTCCAATGAGAGATTTTCTATTACCTTGAAGGCTCCTCAAATTCTTTCTCATTTTTATTCATTACCCTATCATGAGAGCTATGACTTAACAATACCTCCACATCCATTTAATCCAGTATTGGTCTCTCCTTTTTTTCAATGGTACCATAATTACAACTTTCCCATTTGCACAAAGGTATGTGTTTAGGTCTTTAAACCCTTTGTGAAATGAACTTTTCTCATTAAGCAACGAGTTTTAAGTATACATAGCCATCACTCAGTTGTCAGGGAAACAGAGGATTTGAAACAACTAGATAAAACAAAAATACAGATAATAGCAAGGACATTAATTATTCTGCGAGTATGTTTAGTACATTCTCTCCTCATAGCTTAAAAAGTCCTGTTTATCCAGTTTTTGCTCAAGAGAGCGGTACTTTTACATAGCAACAGGCAGAGTTCAACCTTTTAGTATCAAGTCCTTTTTATTATGCATTTTACAGTCAGTTCTGTATGTCATATGTCATAATGCATGGGAGAAGAAGGAATGGGGAAGGTGTGGTTAATATGTACAATTTAGTTAACACACAGAAGAATTAAGTTCTGAAACCTCTGGTCACTATATCTCTTCCTTTAGTATTGGTTCTGCTATTTGTAATGTAAAAGTCATGTACATATAGCCAGTTTAAAATTAATATACAACATTTGATTTCATGGGAACTATTTTTTTTTAGCTCTTTGCTACTATATCTCCCATGAGGAATTCCTGGGAGGCAACTGTGCTGTCATGAGGCACCTGCTCTTTGACCTGTTCAACCATGAGTCACATGCTCTCATGGTGCTCCTGCTATCTTTCCACGTGACTCACAGGGTTGCAGAAGTCATGCTTGGATGGTCATGTTTCAGGCAGAACATGATGCTCTGGCTCCTCATAGAGAGCTGAGATTTTGAATTACTGATGACTCTCAACCTGCTTCTGACTGCAGTATCCTTGTCTGTCAGTGTTGGTCCTGTGTCAAATATCAAAACTCTGTCAAGACTGGGTGATTTTATTTCTCTGAACAATGTAACTACTTCCCTAAGTGTAAACTCTGGGTTTCCTCAGCAAATCCAAGAGCTTTGGCCTGTATTCTATTCATGATTTAGCCTGTTATCATGGATTCCATTAGCTTTAAAGCTTGTAAGACTGGATCTGCTGCCTTAAAGCAGAGATCAGCATCTTTGTGGGTTTGGGTTTTTGGGTCTTATCTTTTTCAGAAAAATGTCAGTATTTTACACAGATTGTTGTCCCCTGAACATTTCTGATTTCTCATTTCATGTTAGCACAGATATAGGTAACTGGCTGTGCTTTGTTTAGAGCAAGGCCATCTGTTGACAGAAATAAGACCATTTTCTGACAAGCCAGTATTCGTCATTTACATACATACATACATTTACATCCATCAGTCCATATCATGGATTGTTCTTTATGCATCCATCAGCCTCTGTGTTTCCAAAGAATGTCAATGATGCTTTTAACTGATCCACTAAATGGGATTTTAGCTGTCTTTAATCACCTTAATGCGCTTTGCTTAGTCAACATCCAGAGCCAAGAGCATTAGATAGATCTGAACATGATACCAAGCACTAGTGTGTGATTGCCCACAAACACAATTGCCGGTGTGTTCCCTGCTGCATGTACAATGGTGGGTAATGTTTAGTTCTAAGGACACAACCCATGAATTATGTGCTATTTGCATGCAGGACCAAAGGACAGCTTCTTGCACATTATATTTAGCAGCACGTATGTAGCCAAAGAGTCTGACAGTGATCTGCTTCCTTCATCCACTAAGTTTAACTGATTGCTATTACAAGGCAATGAAGAAAATAGCTGGTTCCAAACAGTGTGGTCTGTAGCAGTTCAGTTCCCAACATCCACAGCCTGCTCTCGTAAAATTAAAAATGTTTATTTTATTTTTTGTCCACAAAATCCTCTCAACACTGGAGGCAGAGAGGGAGAGAGGAGCTTATAAGGAGGTTTAGGACCAACACAGGGGCTGCCAGGGAAGCCCTTGTGGCCAGGTCAAAGCCCTGTCTTTGATCTTCTTGCAGTTTGCTCTTGCAGGTGGAGGAATTCACGCTCATTTTTCCCCCTACACACGTGCTCACCCTGGCTCCCACGTGACATGCTGTCATTGTTACTTAATAAAATTAGGTCACACATAATCACAGCTTAATAGTCAAAAAATGCCAAGAGACCACATCTGATAATGCTATACCACATAAAATATCCTGGCCATGAGTCTGGTTATACAGAGACAATGAGCTGACAAGTTCACACTGAGGATGCTGGTAAAACTATTCACTGATCTTGATCTAAGAAATGTTTTTTTGGAATGACCTGCCAAAGCATAATTAAGTATTGCCTTAAAACTACAATGTAAACAAGCAAAATATCTAATCAACACATATCCTGTCAGCTTCAAATTGCTTTAGCCTGTTCATTAAAAAGCCATGCAGTGAAATTAAGGTTTTTTTACATAAGCCCAAGTGAAATAAACCAGCACAGTTGCACTAACTAACTAACTAATTTTCAGGCTTGACATTCTCTGGTGACATAATTCAGTTTTTCAAATACTATAGAGCATTATTTTTATTTTATTACCACAGTCCCTTGATCAATATCTAAATATATATATAGGTATAAAAGATCTTGTTCCCATGCCAGATCCTCTCCAATTGAGGTTATGACTCAAAATAAAAAGAGTCATCATCTCAATAACTACTCAATAAATATTTATTTTCACTTGTATGACTACCAAAACCTTGCCATAGAAACTGAACACAGTAATTGTGGTAAAATATACTGCTTTCATTATCAAACCTGCAGTGATCAATTTCAGTGGGGATTTGCTAATGACAACTCCTTGACTTCTCTTTCTCTTTCTCTTCTTAACAGTATGTAAGAGGTGAGTTGCAAATCAGAGTTCATTTGTTCAGAGTTAATTTTTTGCAGCAAAATATATGTTAACAAGAGCTGAACATTCATGCAGTTTTCTTGTTTAGGTGGGGCTTCATTCCACAAGTTCTGATTAAAATAAATGCTGCAGAAATATGAGTTGTGCTGTGTGTTACACAGCAGGAGTATGAACATGAACTGCTCAAGTATCAGGAGATCATCTAGTAAGGTTGCAGTGACAAATGAAATTTGAAATTTTTTTTGTTGGTCTGGTTTTTATATTTTAATTTATATTCACTGTTTCCAATATTTCCATGTGGCCAGAACTATGTGAAGCCATTCCAGGAATCCATGCTCTGAAAGTTATGGTGAATCCAAGCTGCCCAGTATTTTTGCGTCATTTCTGCAACTAGGCTGCTTGTCTCAAGGGTGCTAGATGCTGGATTAATCGGTTTCTGAAGAAGAGAGTAAGGTATTTCTGACAATATCTTCTTTCATAATAGGAAAAAAACATAGTGCTTTACTTATCTGGCAGAACTAGAGGATTTAGTTGTTCACTCTCACAGATAATGTCCCAGCCCATTGAAGGGAGCAGGAATTATGTTCTACTTTATTGAAGCTAAAAATTTATTCTAAACTGAAAGAACATCTAAAAGTGAGACCAAAGTTCAAACCTTCATGCTTAGCTACTTTTTTCCAAAGGCCAAAATAATTAAATTTATTTTAGAAAGATTTTTTTATTGAATTATTTCAGTAGAAAAGATATGGTTTAAATTGAACATAAAATATTTTATATTTATACTTACTCTAGCTTTTTTGCTTAAGAAATCATTGGTTTCCATTCATCCTAGCATATATCTTGCAGAACTTCAAACACGCTTTTCTGCTACTATTGCAAAAAGTCAGATGTAAAATCCATCCATGATTTCAGATTGTTGTGCATTTGGAGCTTCATTTTGAGTGCTCAGTGACCTGAATTTGGCAAAGGACTCATAATTGTCAGGTAGGACACTGACATTTGAAAGAGGATTTGTTGGCCAGTTGACTCCTGAGTGTTTTCACAGCTGTGTTACAGAATAGGTTGTGTAATTGCAGTTTGCAAAGAAGTCTGCTGTTGAAAAGAGGTATTTTTATCCATCAATAGACATTCAAAAAGAAAAAAAACTCAAATCATAATTAAACAGCACTATATGCTGTTACATCGCAGTTTGGCCTATAGGTTAGGGGTTCCGATCTGTTAGCTAGCCGTGTTCTGTGTACCCCCGCGCACCCCCTGTGTCTGTTCCACTTTCCCTCCCCCGCGGCTGTTCACTCCGAGTCCCTGGCTGTTAGAGCCACTCCTGTGACCACTCCCCGTCCTGCCCGGAGGGTTCAGTGCCCCTCACTCCAAATTCCCATCCCCTGTCCGCCCCAGCGCCCGGGGTCCGCCCCGGCCGTGTCCCCGTTGGGTGCCATGGTCCACGTCATCGCCACGGCACCTGCCCCCATTGGGCGGGAGGGTCCCTGCTCTCCTCGCTCCATCCCCGATATAATCCTGTGCTTCGGAGTGCCCGAGGCCATGTTTCCTCACGTGCAAGCTGGGAGCAGGTCGTGGCGCTTCAGCGCAGCTCCCTGTGACAATAAAGGACTTTCAGCATTCCACACGTGGGGAATCCGGACGTTCCTTCACTCTTTACTGGTGTCTCTCACTCGCAGTGGCAAGAATCCGCTGGCACCCCCGCCCGGACTGCGGCACAGAGCCGAGTCCGGAAACACACAGCGATCCCGGGTCCCAGAGAGAGGCAGTGCCGCTCTAGGTGCCGGAGCTGCCCGGGGACCGAGAAAACACAGAGACGCCACTATATGCAAAAAGACAGCAAGATGTCTAAATGTGATTGGCTAAGTGTGGTCATGCACACATGCTGAAGTGATCCACGCCTCTTTTACAAGCTAAACTAATAAATCTGCCCAAATACATTAAAAGAATTGGACTAACAGCACTCCTAGTCATTATTAGTGTAGAAAGTCATCAAGTTTTCAGTCTGGAAAGATGTACCAAATGTGACATAATTCATAAAATCAGCCTAAATGTTTTTTGGGTTTTTTTTTAAAGGAAGTTTCAGAGAGTGGTTACTTTTCATTTCCATAGAAACTGTTGCCTCATTTGACAAGTGTCTTTCTCCACTCCTGGGGATCCTTCAGGGAGACACAGTTAATTAGAGTGGACTCCATGGGGACTTCTATCACATCTTGTAATTTCCCCTGTTTGTTTTGCACCCCACAAGGCAGAATTCCTTAGGTAACTTGAAAAATCAAAGTGTTCTGAGTCTTGTAGGAAAAATATGCTTATTTTTTAAAATGCCAAAGACATGGAAATAGAGATGAAAGAAAAAAAATAGTTTCATCCTACTGATGCATGCTATTGTTTCATTGACAACTACATCACATGGGAAATTCCATTATAATTAGTTTAAACTGACTTTAAGTTTCATTGCTGACTCAACAAAAAATAATGTAACACTAAGTTTCTTATTTGCAAGAGAGTTTCTTTGCATGTATCTCTCAATTTATATCACACTTTTTTCCTCTTTTAAGTCAGTTTACATTTTTAGGAGGTTTTTCTGAATGGAGTAAAAAGTCTATGCCAGCATTTACAAAAACAGAAACTTAAATACTGTTTAAAATTTTTTTTAAGTCATATGAGGGATGGTTAAATGTTGTGTATATGTTCCACAGAGTCACTTCCTAGTTTGAAAATGCCTGAATCTTCAGTTGTCACTAATTTGTTTAGAGAAGGTAGCAGAACTGGAGGAGGGAGGGGCACTGAAAGGAGCACACTTGTGTGTGGGTGGTCAAAGGGAGGGCTGGGAGAGAGATGATTTGAGCAGTTTTGAGTGAAGAGAGGGAGAACTGACACAGTAGATCACTCTCTTAAAAGCAGGATGGCAGAGGAAACCTGAGGGACGCTGAGCAAGAGTCAGAGTCAGAAAGGTCCAGGCACATCCAAATGTCTGGGTAGAAGAGAGGAGTCTGTATAGTTTTAGAGAGAGATTTCTGTGGAAGACTGTGGTTATGTCTGAGGAAGAGGCCAAGGCAGGGACTGCTTTATTCCCTCTTTTACTCAACAGCTTCTTCCGTTTGTGCTCTTCTAGGGCATAAGAGCAGTGCTCCACCTTCCTGTCCTCCTTACAGTTCCCATTAGGAACAAATTCAAACCTTCTTCCTGGGCCTCTGGGACCTCTTGGCAAGATCAGAGCTGTTTCCTTTAAGACCAAAACAGCAGCAGGATCCTGCTGCTTTGAGTGCATTGGAATGAGTGGTATCAGAGGAGCTCTGGCACCAGAGGAGCTGGTTTGTGTCGGGGTCTGCTTTGTTTGGAATGACCCCGAAATCGTAAAAGTATTTGTTCCCTAGCCTGATGCAGCCAAAGAAGGAGCCTAGAATGCTTCCGATTGCGTTTTCCAGGTTGTTTATTTCTTCTTATCTATAACATTCTTTCTCTGACTTGCTGAGATCCATCCAGAAAGGAAGCCATGGCAGTCTGTCCTGAGCCTCGGGCAGCTCCTATGTTATATACTCAAAACTACGTGTTGTATGTTTACAGATTTGTGCCAATACCCATCATCTATGTTAGACAAAGAATCTCTACCTTAAACCAATAGAAAAGTGTCATCATCACACCAAGACATGGAGGACAAGACAAAGGAGAAGAAGGCTAGGACACACTCAGATTCCTCCATCTTGTACCCCTGAATCACATTCTAAAAACCCCAAAATTCTACTTTTCTATCCTGTGTCAATTCAAATATCACACTACTCAAACCGTTGTGGCTCGTAATTCCTCATATTGGAGGAAATTCCTCATACTGGGAAAATTGACAGCTTTTCCCACAGGCTAAAATCAAAGCCACAGATATTTTTTACTTCATGCCAGGGTCTCCAAGACCCCTGCCTGGGTCTCGAGACAGCTAGGGCAGCAAGAGGGATGTCCTGGACTCTGACAGGTTTGGACTAGAGAAGGCAGGAGGATGTTTTAAACAGGGCTACCAGAGCCACACTTCCCCGTATCCCAAAGACACTGCTGCTCACCTTCACTCAGGTGCCTACCAAGCCTGTGATCCAACAAAAATTCTGGACTGCAAATACCCTATATATAAGCAGCCTACAGTCTGATTCCCCCTGGGTCACAAATTCTTTCTGCATTTATAGCACTTCCCCTCTGAGCCTGGGTCCTTACAGGAGAAGTGGCAGGGCTTCAGGAGGAAGCCTTGTCCTGTGCAACTGACAACTCACACCACAGCAACAGCTGTAACTGGGGAGTGGAAAATGTGGATGTGAATATTTTTGGACCAAGGAGAGAATTCTCACTTCTGGATAATAATTTTAAGGCCATTCTTACTAGGGAAGAGAGTAAGACTTCCTGATACACAACTTGGAAAAAAACCCACCAACAATAAGTTTTTGATTTTTATGAAAGAGAAGATATTTATAGCACTATAAATCCAAAGTGTAGTAAGTACCTTCTATCAGCAGGTGACTGGCCAATAAATGTTGCAAGACAGACTACCTTTGAAATTTCCTGTCTTGACTAATTCCAGACTTCTCCATATACTGACTACTGAATGCTGCTGCTGCTCTAGACTGGAACCACATATGGATGTCTTTTGATCCTGCTATGGCAGTCATATAAATAGGTCCCTTTGGGGAATTTGGGAAGAGGCAGAGAGAAAACTAGTACTTATGAATATAGTGTGTATGTGTGTATATGTATATATATATATATATATATATACATACACATAGACACGTACAAGTAAAATCTGTCTATTAAAGGCTTATTTTAAAAGTTTTTAGAAAAATGAATCCTGAAGACTAGGAGTTCCAATCAGATTGCAGCTGTTGTGTACAAAGATTTTGAACAAAAGCAAGCAAGATAATTTTATCTACATAGCTTCATTTGCTATGAAAATAAAATTTTATTAAAGAAGAAATACCGTACTGATCTTAGTATCACTTAGATACTGAGAAAACAACTTCTTACCAGTGGAAGCTGTTACCAGTGAAGATAGCATTTAGCCAGAAAGAGTATTAAGGGCTCAGTCTTGCAAAAACCCCAGAATGAATCCCGAGTTACTTCAATCTCAGAGTCACAAATGCTTCCAAGCAAGTTAGGGGCTATTCCCAGCAGACAGCTATTGCTGAGGAATACTTAGGAGCAGTAAACAGTAACACTCTTTGGTTTGAAGAGCTAGTCTAGCAGAAGGGGCTCATTTTCTCTGTGTTCCACTTCTTCTTTCTTTAAAAGCATGGTTAGGACATGAGTGCTTTACTCATTATCCCTTCTTGAAGCTGGATCTTCTTGTACTGGCAAAGGTAAAGTGACCTCTATTAATTTACAATTCAAGTAAGAGGCTACTTGATCTGTTTTGAAATTACAGGCATTAGGAAAGCCTTATTTATGTGAGCTTTTGTTGGGTGAGCCTTAGTTATGTGAGCAGAGAAGACCTGAGGTAGACCCTTCAAAAACTCCCCACCTGCCTGGCTTAGGGCATGTTGACAACTTTACTCTTGGAATAAGTAAATCTTCATCTTTGTTATGATATTCAGACAAATTTTGTTTCTTACAACTTCAATCACCTAGACTATATCCAAAACAACTCACCTCCTTATGCTTCTGGCCCTACAGGAGGTAAGTCTTGGAAATTAAACCCAAAGGCAGATCATGTTTGAGCATCAACATGTTTGGGTTTACCTGTGACATCTATCTTCACAATTTAGTTCCTTCAATGCTGCTCTCATCTGAACCATTGTGGTGGCAAATCAATCAGCTCACTATCCTAGTGTGCTGTACCTGAGGGACACCTGCTACAGCAGCTGGGGTCAGACAGACCCCGAGAACCCAGACCATAATACTGCAGGAGATTTGGAATGCAGCACTCTGCAGAACTTGCTGAACTCTTGCAGAAATGCTGAAAGTTCAGGAGTTGAACACAAACATTAAAATTCATCACAAATTCATAATTATCAATTGTGACACATACCATATGCACATCAACAGAATTTATAAAAATGAAGAAAATACACAGGTAGATTTAAGAATAATTGTTATCAAAATATATCTACTAAATATAATGCAAGGGGTAGTTTCTCTCCATTGTTCCATTGGTTATTGTGTGGTTCTTTGTGCATGTGAGAAGCAAAGCAAACCACCCAAAACATGTGCTGCAGGCATTCCTTTTTTCACTCTCTCCACTGTGAAATATTTTCAGCTCTTGGCAGGATGTCTGACATTTGCATACATAGAGAAAGAAAAAAAGTTACAATTCAATACATTAAAACATGAAAGGAAGAGATGAGAGCTACTTTAAAAGAAAGAAAAAAAGTTACAATTCAATACATTAAAATATGAAAGGAAGAGATGAGAGCTACTTTAAAAAAAAGGAATTTTGTGCATGTTAGGTTTCAGTCTTTAATATGTGATGGACTGATGCTACAAGAAAATAGATGCAGTTCACTTTGGAAATCATTTTGTTGGTCCACTTGAGGATTTAAAAAGATAGCAAAGTCAAAAAATTAAACCATTTCAAATTATGCTCAAATGCTATTTCCCAGAATTGTGGTACCTAGGCAGTGAAATCTGAATTTTGTTCTTTACTAAGTAGAGTTCTTCAGGACTATACCTAAATTACTACAACAAACAACCTTTTTTGAAACACCAAAGACTATCAGCTTCAAAAAGCATCTGATCAAGAGATGACTAAAGATCCCAACAGAACTAAAAACAAAAAGGAAAATAAAATAAATCAAAGTAGAACATCATTTAATAACTCCCATGTAAATAATACAGAACAGAAGTAATTAGGAAGTGATTATACTCTAGAGGTCAAGTGGAGAAAGATCAAGTCCTCAATAAATATCAAAAACAGTCAAGGTGCTTTTCAGGGCTATTAAGAACCAAGAGCAAAACAGAAAGTGCATTATTTTCTGTCAATTTGTGAATGTTCCCACACATTTTAAAGAATCAGTACAATCCTGACCATCTATATTAACATTATCAATCAAAAGGGTAAAAATAACATCTGAAGATGTGAGAGACATCGAAGAATTACTAAAAGGATTAAAACTTACTGGTAGAAGGCAAAAAAAAAGATTGTGATAAAGATCCAGAAAATCACAAACAGCAGAGATTTGGAGGAGTTGTGTAGGGATGGATAGTTCACTATTTGTCACAATATCTTGGGGGCAACTAATGAATCTTAGTTTGTGAGAAACAACAGGACTAAACTAAATGGTTTACAAGAGAAATAGGAAGAATTAAAAAGAAAATTAGAGCTTTAAAATAATAGAACTACAGATACATCTCTGCACATATCGTTTCACAAAGGTTTTGAAGCGCCTAATAGTATGGGCCAGCCTGGAGGCAAAAGAGAGAAAAGGACCTGCAGGAGACTCAAAGGCATGTGAAAACTGCTAAAAATAACAGGTGGCTGGGACAGCAGCTCAGTACTGTTCCTCCCATCCATATCAATTTGTTCCCAGAAATCCTCCAGGCAAGACAAGGCTACAGCTATCAGAAAATGCCCAGGAAAATCTGAGGAACCAAATGAGCCAGGGATTATTTCCATTATGCAACCTGGACAGGTCTGGGCTGTTTGGATAAGGGAAGGAAGTTTAGCTGTGGCAGGCTGTGCTACTCCACTTTCCTTAAGGGTCACATCAGACCCTATTTTTTGTATAGATCTATGTGATCACAGGGATTCCCATTAAGCTTTAGGAAGAGCAGAAAGTCTGCTTGGGTTATACCAAATTGGAAGAAGCTGGACAGGGGATCCCCAAGACTACAAAATCATAAAGGATATAAGATGAAATGTGAGCAGAATATAGGCAAGACCTCAGTATAATGTTATAGCAACATGAGAGGTTTCCCTGTTGCTTGTCCTTGGGGCTGTGTGCAAGTGCCTTGTCACTACAGAAAAGGGAGCTGGAGCATAGAGGGACTCATCAGTACTGTTTGAGTGGAAATAAAACCCAGACCACTGTTCTTAAGGCAGGTACAAGAAGAATGGATATGAATTGAAAAAAAAAACCCCATGTTTTCATGGCTGATGGCCTCTAGCAAGTGGGTTATTCTGCCCCTCCAAAAAACAAGGTTGTGGGGTTTTTCTCTCTCTTAGGTTGCACTTGGTCCTGCAAATGTCTTTATCATCCCCCTAGGAGAGGAAGTCAAAAGCCTGGGCTGCTTTTGACTTCCTTTTTGACACTTTCTCTCCTTCTCTTTAAGACCATGCAAAGACATAATTCTTACTAGAGTCTATACAGAACTCAATCATAACCTTGCAATATTTTCTAAAGAGTAACCTAAGAAGAGCTCCTTTGACCCACTCATTCATCTTTCTTAGTTTCAAAATTTGTATAAAGGAAGAAAGAAAGTTGCATTTTGAATTACATATACTTGAAGTGGATTAATATTGTTGGATTTTTATTGAATTTATTAAGGATATTAAGAGACATGAAAAGTGTCATATGTGGACATTGTGCATCCCAAAGCTGGAGGGCCTCTTTCTCATATGTCCACCAATTTCAGTAGGTTGTCGTTTTCAAAAAAAGACCTAGCAACCTAAGAAATAACTGCTTGAACTAGCTCAAATTGCATCATTTTAACCTCTTTGGACAACTTAAAAAAAAAAAAAAAAAAAAAAAAAAAGATGCTTCTTTTCAATATGTTTAATGTTCATTTCTACCAATAGGTGTGGAGGAAGTAATGCTCTGAGTAGTTTTTATTCTGTGGTGACACAAAACTGCAAGTGCCAAATAACAAGCACACAAACTTTTTGTTGAAAGAAGTTAGCAGAGTCCCATGCTACTGAAAGAGAGGACGTGTTAATTACAGACATCATGGTTACTACAGACCTGCCAAGAAATAATAAATATAATATTCAACTTCAAATGCATTATTTCCTGATTCTTACACATTCAGATATTTAGACTAAGGTCAACACTTCATGTTAAATTCTGTTTTATCTGCAAATACAAGGGAGAACATAAAGTAGTAAAAAATTCAGTCTTATCAGAATTAGAACTTATTTAGTTCTTATTAGAACCTATTTATTATTAAAATATCCATAGACCTGAAGACAAAAGCAAGCTTGTAGCAGACATGACACACAAAGAGAAGCCAATAGAGCACCAATGAGTAGTATCAATTTTCATTCATGTGCAGCAGCAAGTTCAGCTCTGGTTTAAGTGGAAAGTGCTGGTCCCAGTGGCCAGCTGTTGCCCCAGGGATCAAAAGTTCAGGTTAGGGTCAGATTTAAGTGCCAGCCTTCCTTCCCTGTTTTAGAGAAATGTCACTTCATTGTGACAGCAGTTGAAGGCTCCTACATTCCTTTTGAACGGTGTGTTTGAGGCCCTAGGCACTGCTAGTGAGCACCTTCAGTAGTGCTTCCTTGTTAGATGCACTTTGCACAGGTAAAGGCTTACTCTACCCAAACCTATTTGGCATTCAGGTGAGGCTCCTAAGTGCTCAAGTCTCTTTGAGCACAGTCCTGATTTCGAACATCTCTTACACTAATTATAACAGCCATGTGAGGTTTAGCCGGAATTTGAGTAGACTAAGTCTTGTCACTGAAACTCCCCGGGAATTCCTGTACACAGACTCTTTAGTAGCATGGGATTAATTTGAAGTCATTGCAGCAATCTAATAGTTAAAATTCCAATCTAAGTGACATTACCTGAAAGAAACTTCCAGAAGATGATTCATGTCATGTACTATGTGCACCTCTCAGATCCTCTTTTCTTTCTCTTGGTTACAGAAGGAGCTTAGGTGCCACACACTGCCTATAATAATAAAAGGAAAAATCAAAGAATTTAATGTTAAGCTATTTAACTTGACACTTTGGTTTCTTGTAATTTGTTATGTTTTGTGTATTGATTAGGTTCTTTATGGGAAGTGTTGTTTGTTTTGTTACTCATGGTCATTAATGCACTGAGACAAGTCATAAGCTCAATACTAAGAAAAGTCCCTTTGCATGTGGAAACTTAAACCTGTAGTGTCCTACTGGTGCTGGTTTCAAATATTACATCTGGCTGGAAGTAGACTATTTTAAAGCACAGGTTTTAGAAAGACCAGAGGAAAGCAGCAAGTCAAGCCACATGAGAGAGTACAGTGAGTAGGAGAGATACAGCTTTATGCTGATAATTTTATTCTTTCAATGTCTAGTGACTTGCATTATCCTTTCTGCAGTTAAAATTCCATTGTGTTTATGTTAGTTAATCAAACAGAAGAAATCAGTTATTTTCCCAACAGGCAAAGGATTTTTTTCTGAAGACCTTTTGTGTACAAAAATCTAGATGCATCGAGTTAGCTGTTGATTTTCCTTGAATATTTAAGTACACATGCAAATTACCTCAGAACTTTCTCTATAAGAAAATGGTCATATAAAGTAATTAAAAATTAGTTTTCAGAGATTATTTTTGCCAATAATTTATTCTGTATTTATTAATAATGATAAAGCAGAAGGATTTAATTAATACATTAGTAAATTAAATTTATTAAATACATATTTCATATGTAATGTAATTGAAGTCTGAGGTTGGTTCATATTCAAAGAGGTACTTGAATTCTATTTTTGTTGCCATTTCTTGTGTCCTTTTGCTGTTCTTCAGGATAGTTTTAACATACTATTATGGATACACCAAAAAAAGGGAAGATTCAAAATATTCAAAAAGAAAGGAGAATCATTCCCACCAATTTTTAATAAATTTGGTACTTAACTGTTATTTATGTCTATAAAGTATTTTCTGATATTATTTGAATCAAGCAAAAACTAGAATGTTCAAACCCTAGCAAATACAAGCAAACTTGGTACCTGCAGGTCAGGATTTTAAACATGCATGTTGTTTTGGTACTTTTATAGTCTGCTTGTACATCATATCCAAGCTTTTAACAATAGATATGCCCTTCTGTCCTCACAAAAGAAAAAATCTTGGGTTAGTTATTTTTGATTTTCCTGCCCCAGCTCTGAAGTGCATGGGAAAACTCGTGCTGAATTTTTGGCTATCCCTATTTCACTTTTAGTTCCTAGAACCAGAGGGTGCTCCACTGCCTTGTAAAACTACCTATCACTCCCCTCTGCAGCTGGACAGGAGTGAAAAAATAAAACAAAGGGTTCATGGGCTCATAAAGACCTGGAAATATCACTCATCAAATACTGTCATGAGCAAAACAAATTAGAGATTATTGAGATATTAGAGATATATCAAATTAGAGATATTAATTGAATTTATTACTAACAAAGTTAGAGCAGGATAAAGAGAAGTCAAATAAGACCTTAAAAATACCTTACCCCCAACCCCTCCCTTCTTCCCAGCTTAACCTCCTCCCCCAGCAGCACAGGGAGACAGGAATGGGGGTTATACTCAGTTCATCACAGGTTGTTTCTGCTGCTGCTCAGGGAGAGGAGTCCTTCCCTGCTCCATTATGGGGTGCCTCCCATAGGAAATAGCTCTCCATGAACTTCTCCGATGTGAATCCATCCCACAAGAGACAGTTCTCCACAAACCGCTCCAACATGGGTCACTCCTCCGCCAGATGAAATCCTCCAGGCACAGCCTGCTCCAGCATGGGTCACAAGTCCTACCAAGAAACCTGCTTCAGTGTGGGCTCCTCTCTCCACAGGTCTACAGGTCCCTGTCAGGAGCCTGCTCCAACACAGGCTGGATCACAGCCTCCTTTCAGGCATCCAGCTGCTCGGGCATGGGGCTCCTCCGTGGGCTGCAGGTGAATCACTGCAACCCCATGGCCCTCCATGGGCTGCAGGGGCACAGATGCATCACCATGGGCTGCACCACAGGCTGCAGGAGAATCTCTGCTCCAGCACCTGGAGCACTTCCTCCCCCTCCTTCTCCAGTGACCTTGGTCTCTGCAGAGCTGTTCTTCTCACATACTCTCACACCGCTCTTCTCTGGTTGCAATTACAACTGCGCAATCACTTTATTTCTCTTCTTAACTATGTTATCACAGAGGCATAACCATAATTTCTGATGGACCCAGCCTTGACCAGCAGCATACCTATCTTGAAACCAGCTGGGACTGGCTCTGCTGGACATGGAGGAAGCTTCTGGCAGCATCTCACAGAAGCCACCCCTGTAGCCACTCACCACCCAAACCTGGCTGCACAAACTCAATTCACTACGATATGGCTTGAGGTATTTATTCTTTCTCCAGAAGTCATCCCATGCTGTAGTGTCATGAGTTTGGTGGTTATGATTCCAGTGCACTTACTATTAGAGGTCCTGCTAAAATAAATAAATCATACTTGAACTCCCAAAGATCTGCTGGAAGGGTTCAAGTAATATGGGAGATAATATTTATTTATTATTAGTTCTTTGTGGAAGAGGTTTTGGAAACCAGAGTAACTTCAACACCTAACAGCCCAGATTTTACCTGAAAGTACTTGGGAGAACTCCCATGTGCTGCAGGAGTCAGAAAGACTACTGGTTATTAGCAGTTCATAGTCAACAGAATATGCCCACAGTCTCTCTCCTGCTCTATTCTGGGGTGCTACATTTCAGACAGAAGACTTTAGGAGGTTAGCAGTTGGCAGAGGCATAAGATTTTTTTTATAACTTATGTATATACTAATATATTAATCATTCTCATTCATTAGAATTCATTGTAGAATTTGCCATCCAAATGGAGGTTGATAGATCTGAACCAATAATGTCTCTTTTTTGGGGTACTTTATATTTCACTAACTATTAAAATCTAGTTTGCTTTAATCTTTTGGTAATTTTAAGTGTAAAACCAATCCTCTCTAAGGTCAAGACATCTGAAATGGTAAGAGAAAAAGAATGGAAAGATGGAGAAGAGTAGGTTTCTACAGCCTTCAGCTTCCATAGTAACAAAGGGATTTGCAACAAAAGTTCACAGAGTACATTTCAGGAGAGAATATAAAACATCATACAACATTTCCAAGGAAGTTGGAAATGTCAGAAATGCATTATCAGAAGAAACATGATAAAGGTTAATCAACAGATCATTTTTCTTTCTGATGCTTTTAATCTGACACATATCTAACAGAAAGTGAGGTATTTTATTCTGTACAACCACATTTCCCTAGCAACAGATTTAGACCCACCTCTGCCCAAGTGGGTATTCAGAGCCCCTCCTCTCCTCTAGACCTGAGTCATTGTTGAATTTCCCCATGGTGGAGCCTCCCTGTTCCGAGGAGGCTGTAATCTGATCTTAAAACTCCTCCCATGGGACACCTGATAAAACCCCAGAGTCCTGGGTCTACCTCTCTCTCCTCTCCGCTCTCAGGTCTGGGCTCTCTGGGCTCTGCTCAGGCTCCCAGGCCTCTGCCCCCTGGCACAGGGAGGGGCGGGAGGGAATAAAATGGACTCCCCTGCTAAAGAACAGACACTTGTCCCATCTGCTTTCCCTGTCGCCCTTGTGGCCTTCCTGGATCACAGTCATCACTGTAGCCACATGCTGCTACACCCCGTGTGGTATATAAAAAATTCCTTTTTTCTTGCAGATACTGCTTTCTCACTATCTATCATAAACCAGATTTATATGACTCACTTTATGAATTTTTTTTTCCTGTTAAATTTTGACAAAATAATGAAGTCAATCATCATACAATTAATTTTATCCAAAGTCTGCTGGTTTGATTATATGGTGTTTAATCAAGTAAGGAATGATATCTCATAGGTAGCATTATTTGAAGTTGAGCTGATGAGCAGAGTAACTGGAGAAGCCAGAAAACAGAGCAATAACAGAAAGGTGTTTGGGACAAGTAATGCAATGAAGTAAAGGCTGTGAAGAAAACTGAGGCAGCAACCCAAAAATGTAAAGCTGAGTGTTAACACTGAGTAGATATAAACTATTCACACAAGAGCTATCACCTGACACGTGTTCGGTTTCCAAGTGTTCTGAAAAGTAAGGATAGAGCTGAAGAAGAATAGCTATTTGAAGGAAAAGCAGATGAAAAACAAAGTTTCAGGTATAACTGAGCCCCTGCAGATACCTGCTGGAAACAATGCCTGGAAAACAGATATGTATTCAAGAACAAAAGATTTATCAGCAAGACCAAGGTCTGTGGTGGCTGGTAGAGCAAAGAGCTGTTGGCTGTCAGATTAAAGGATTAATCCATGTTATTTCTTCTTTGACACAATCACAATGAGTCACAGAAAGACACCAACTTCAATAAAAATCAAGATGGTATTAATATTTTTAGTGATGAAAAGAAACATTCTGAAATACAACAAACCTTGTGCTGGCTTTTGTTCAACCATATCTGAGAGGATGGACAGAGAAAATACTACATGGATAAGCATGAAACTGCTCCTTATGCATACTCTTATTTTATGTGTTTTTTTGTACTCCTGTGTGTATCTTCCAAATACATTTGAGGCATTTTATTTTTCTGGGTAAACTTATTTCATTTGTTGTATATTTGATACAACAGTGGGAGTTTTGTGTTCCTTATTAAAAGGCTTCACCAAGTATACTGTCAAAATACTTGACCTCAATCTTCATAAGTATTTTGTAAGAATCCTAGAATTCGCTCTTGAACAGCTTTCAATTCAAAAAACCAAACACATCAAAGTAAGTCTGTTAACACAATATAGATGTCTTGTGTCAAACAAGGTAATTTCTTTCCATTAACCATCCACTGAACTTCCCAGTTAGATCTATCAAGAGATTAGTTTCTTTTTTTTTTCCATTGCAATTGATAGCACAAAAGAGAAGATAGCAGAGAAAGCTGGAAAGTAGTATAGGTTTCAGATCAGAAATGAGTGTGCTTCCTTTTAACATATGAAGAGAAAAAGCAAACTTGAACGGAGAAAATAAGTCATACACAATAGTATGGCCTTTGAACCCAATTTGACCCAACATCATTCAACAGGAACTTCAAAGGGTGATTTTAATGATGACCCACTGTTCTGTGAAATAGTAACATAGTTGGCTGGTTAGTTTGCAGAAGTTATTAGTGGAATATTATTTGAAAGAATTTAGGACTTTTCAGATAAAATATATTTGCTAGTTACTAATTCACTGACTGATGACAAAGTAAAGCACACACCAAAGCCATCCACAGACAATTTGGTTTCCTTATGAAACAGAAACATGCACAATAGAGAAATAATGAGTGGAAAACTCCCTTATTTTATATTATAATGAAAGAAAGGAAGCAAGTGTTTCTGAATAAAATTGTGCTGGCTGTGGTGTTCAAGAAATCTGTTTTTCACATGCAATGTTGAGCTTCACTGCCAAGAGCCTTGGAGGACAGCTATGAGTGTTGGTAGGATATAACATTTTTACAGAAACATTTGTTTTAACTTGCAATAAAGCTGCAGATATTTAAATTACTTTAAAAGTTAAATTAGTAGCTCATTTTTTGGCTATGACCATGGATCTGCTTTATTTCACTGGACCCTTTTGGCCTAAAAATTTGGTTTCTATGTGACCATATTACTGTTAACTGCCATTCCTTATCTGCTTAGAACATCACCATGGACTTTGCAGGAGCTTCCCACCTCTGTACTTGTACAAGCTTCTTGCCTTCTCCTGCATATCCTTATATGTTTTCTTTGTTTATATATGGATTCTGGTTCATTATTTGTCAAAAAGCCCCATGGCTTTCTTTGTCCTAAACTGTCCACTCTGCTGTCAGGTACGTTGTCAGTGTTTTTAAAACACCCCTACAGCTATTTGAAACAATGTCCATGGTGCTTCATATTGGTAAAGTCCCAGAGATATCATGTGAAGTTTTCAAGCGAAAGCAAGAGTCTCAATTCAGGAATATGTAGCAAGGGAACAAAATATCCAACTAAGTCGATCTCAAAGGTGCAGCTACAATGGCAGCTCATTTTCTTCAAAAGAAGCAAGATATTTGTTTTTTCATTGCTGTTCTGTGAAAACATTATTGTTCTAATAAAGGTTGTTACTAATTTGAGAGAGCGATATTATACAGGGTTTTTACAAGTTAACATGAAAACTTTGTGCAGATACTTTGTGCTACAATGCAGACGTCAGCTTCTGTGGGAATTTTGCCTGGCTGAGTGTTAGAGTTTCATTTCTTTAACCCAAATTTCCTAATGATTGCCTCTATTTCCAGTTTTCAAACTTCTTCTGCATTTGTATCGGACCCATACTAATTAGGGTACTCTTTTTACACTCTCATCTGCTCCACCAAGTGTTTTAGAGGATGCCAAGCACACCATCCAAATTTTGTGTGCAGCTTCTGCCATCTCCTGTATATCTGTTTAATCTCTGGCAAGTTTGCAAAAAGAAGGCAAGAAGGAATAAATTAATGTTTATCAGCAAAGCCAGTTAGAAAATCACAATGTTAAAATCAACAGATTCTTCCTTCAGGGAAAAAAAATCAAATCAAACAAAACCAGAAAACTCCTGTTCATTAAAAACTAATTGTATGGAATATATATTTTGTTGAAGAAAAATCTTTTCTTTTTACACTGTGTTATTTTTACAAGTGGCAAGTATTTAACAAAAAATGCAAAGTGGGAAACGTTTGAAGAATGTCTGGTTTGGGAGATTAATATTTTTATTTACTTGGTGTAGTGCATTATGGTAAAGAGATCTCATAAAATTACATGAAAAATGACAAATTTCTTGTTTGCACACCCTTTGAAATCAGTATTTACAGTTACTACAGAGATCTGTCTAGAATTTTGTTTCGATTGTTATTATGAGACTTCCCAATCCTATTAAATGAGCTAAATACCAGCTAAGGACTAACCCAAACCCCTCTGAAGTTATTGTGTTTTTTATCTACTCAGACAAGAAATCCAATCTCTTTCCTGCACACATTCCAGGTTGCCTACAAATGAGGTTTCTCTTTCTTGTTTACCAGAATTCTCCTGAGCTTATCTAGGAAAAGGTTTCACTCTCAGAGAAGACAACCTTCTCTCACATAAATCATCTTCTCCCTGCATTGGGCTCATGTACAGCTTCCTCCTAAGATGCCCAAAGAACCAAGAAGAATTTCATGAAAAGGAGAGGAAGAAGGAGGAATTTGCCAATGCATGGAAGAGATAATGAACAAATGTTAAACTGCAGTCTCCTTTTCTGCTGCTGATTTCTGAGGACAGGTCATGTTGATTGGCATTAGATCTCAGCCTGTCCTGCTGTTCAGAGAAAAAGCATCTAAGCAATAATTCAAGAAAAAATGGCCAATTGAAGATGCCACTATTTTTTGATAATAAGAAAAGACATTTTCAAATGTTTCAGAAGAGCTATATGATTACTTACGTTCTACATTACAAGGATTCCAGAGGAAATAAAATTTTTCTACATGAGACCCAAAATCTGCAATAAGTTCATCTTTTAAAACCCAGCTTTTTCAAAAAAGCTATGTGCAAGACTGTGACCCACCAATCCCTAAGTAGTCTAAGAGAAGAAGGTTGAAGTAAACAGCAAAGAAACAAAGGCAAACCTAGCATCTAGCCTCTCACCCACTTTTCTGCCTTGCTTCCCATCTTCCCAGGAAAGATTCAGATGATGAAGAATCATAGTCCTACAAAACTTTAACGAGGCAAACAGAAAAAGCTACTTTGAATTTTTCCATAACCCCTTCCCCCTTAAGGTCTTAATTACTGGACAACAGTTCACCAAGCAGACTAATGGAAAATTAAGCACAGGAGAAATGAAATCTAGCCTTATTTAAGTCAGTGGGAGTCTTATTATCAATACTGACAGCAGCAGAATTTCACACAGGATGTTTACTCTTGCTGTGCTGGTAAATAGGTCAGCACTTTTTTTAATGATCACTGGGAGCCTTTGAAGCAGCCCAGTACACTAAATCTTGCAGCCTGATCCTTGCTGTGTCCTACAGTCACAGAGAATGTGAGAACATCTGTATAGGCAGAGGGAACAATAGTCACATGTCCAAGATTGCTTGGACTTTTACAAATGGGAAGTATTAAGAGACTTACATTAACATTATTACTTATGTCTTGCATAAATTCTTTGCAGACTTCAGTTTTATGAGAATTTAAAATTATTTTTTGAGGTGCTCCTTTTTAAAAACCGTCATCCATTTGACAGCGCAAGGGTCCCTTTAAAGTAAAAAACACAATGCAGACAATTTTGCTGTTTTTTTATATATACTTACTGTAATTTTTATTCAAATAATATTGAAACAAAATTAACATTCTAACTTGAATTGTCAGTTTGATGTTTGCAGCTTTCAAAAGAGAAAAGCTGTAGGCATTAAGATTCAAGAGCACAAAGAAATAGTGACAAAACATTTTGTCAGAAAGTAGGTATTGTTAAGTATTAAAATTTGACACCTCTTTATTAAATAGAAAATGTGCTATCTGAATGAAAATGCACTACTTGCCTTTCCTGTACAGCTAGGTGTTAATGTTCCTATACAGATGTTCTTAAAATCTTCCCCCCTAAACTGGAGTAGGGAGCAGTAGTATTATCAGTGTTCAATGGAAGCACAAAAATACTGGTGATCTTAAGCAACAACTTCCTCATAATGGGAAGAGGAGAGGCAGGCACTGATCTCTTCTCTCTGGTGACCACTGAGGGACAGAACACGAGGGAATGGCCTGAAATTTTGTCAGGGGAGGTTTAGGTCAGATATCAGGAGAAGGTTCCTCACCCGGAGGGTGGTTGGGAGCTGGAACAGGCCCCCAAGGGCAGTGGTCAAAGCATCAAGCCCGACAGAGTTTGAGAAGCATTTGGACAATGCCCCAGGCATGTGGTGGGATTTTTGGGGTGTCCAGAGAAGGGCCAGGAGTCAGACAAGATGGCCCTTGTGAGTCCCTTCAACTCAGGATATTTTATGATTCTATGAACACAAGGGTATTTATTCATACAAATCCTTGTGTCATTTAAAGTTCACAAAAGCTGGGACACAAACATCAATTTCATGGTTTTGATTAATTATTTGTGTTATTGCTGTAACTAGTACTTTTTATTCACTAAAGTGAATTTTTGCCAATACTTATCTTTTAGCCTGGAAAGCTGAAAGATAAGCTTTTCTAGATAAACATTTCTAGGATGACTCCAGAAGGACATTCTTGCAACAGGAATGCACTCTGTAATTGATAGAGAAAATCAAAAAGCAAGACAGGCACAAGGGAAATCTGTGTTCATCGGCTCAGCAGATTGCATTTTCCTCCATCTTTCTCTCTCTCGCTGTCTTTCTCTTCCTACTCTGTTTTTCCATTTAATTTCTTCACCCACCTTTCCAGACCAAATCTTTCTTGAATAGGACATGAACTATGCTGTCTAGATTCTCACTACTTGGCAACAGCAGGAACAGCAGAAACCTCACCCCTCTGAGGTTGGTAACTAAAAGGCATCTGTTCATTTCAGAATGAGTCATGATTCAATATATTAATTCAATCTATTAAAAAGGCAGGATATTATGTTAAGGAAACGTCCCTTCCCATCCCTCCAGGAGCCACTCTGTTGGTCGCACTCACACACCTGAGCTGGGACTGAGGCCCCTTCGCAGCTACACCCCCACACTCACAGTCACACCAGGCTTCAGCTGGCTCAAACCCACGTTTCCCACAGCAGTCTCAGATGAAACAATCCTTAAAATCATTTAATCTTGGTGGAGTAACTAAATAACACAAAACCAGCTCAAGCTGGTGCCTCCAAAGAGGAACGTCAAAAAAAGGAAACTCTGGGCATTAATCCCCTCACAGTCCTCACAGACGCAGGAAAGTCCTGGGCTCCTGCCATGGCTCTGAATGTCTGGGCCGCTGGCCAGGCCACAGGTCCCCAGGCCCTTTGTTGAGCAAAGGGTCAGCGATTCCCAGCCTCTTGCTTTGGGCTTGGGCTCCCAGAGCTCAACCTGCAGCTTCCACTGCAGCTGCTCACTGAGATACCAGCACTGAATGGATCCCTCAACAATCTGACTAGGGGTTTCATTGCTTTATCTTCTCCATTTTGATAAATCTTTAAATTTTTTTTCAGCGTTATCATATTTAATAAGACTTGTTAAAACATGTAAATCTAAGTGTTGTTTTCTTCAACAGCTAACTCGTTTCTCACTGATGACTATATCAAGTTTTAGGAAGAGAGTTCTTTTAATCTCAGTTTCTCAAAAGCCTTGAAAAGAGATATTGCTGCTATACTTAAAGTTTTTCTGTTTTCTGTCAAAACAGACCCCAATGTTTTCAGAAAAACCAAGTAACAGATGGGTTAATCAATTTTTATTTATAAGTATACCAGATTGAAGAAACAAGGGAGTCTTTACTCAGTGTGTGTATGGATGACACTAAATTGTGTTTTATCATGCTTAGTATTGTCTGAACAAACAACACTGTAATGTTCAGCCAGTGGGAATTCATTTTGTTTACTACGCTCTGTATTTGAAATCCTGTATAAAAGACAACTTCAAGGGAAATTGTATTTTCACTTAATTTATACTTTTTCCTTTGAAGGCAGTGAAATTTATTTGCTGTATAGATCACAGCACTTCATTGTGGCAAGACTTCTATAAATGAGGATAAAAGAAATAAACAGTTTCCTTAAAGGCAATTCACAAATAAATACCATATTTCTTAATGGATATTAAATTAATATATCTTCATATATACAACCCATGGTCATATGTTATCCATTTATTTATTGTGCTAATGTAACAGCCATTACAAACTAGAATGCATGTCTGGATAAATGAATATTTAGCCAGTTGTTTGTCTTATAGCAAGATCCAAAGCATTTCGGTGCACAAGGATGGTATCCTAAAAGGAGCCATCACTAAGCTGGACAAGGAGTGGACAAGGTCACTCCAGAGGAGTCATTGCCTTTGAAAGATCAGGGTTTGTGGCAACTTTTACAAAGGGTAACCAAGATGAGACAATTCCACAAGCAATTTTTGTGTTGTATAATTACATAAGCTCAGCTTGTCCCATTATATTTTTATTCCCTAATGCACTATAAAACCAGATGCTCTTCAAAATTTTCTACATTGATGTAGGAATTTCAACAAAGTAGTCCATCTTCAATTCAATTTCTCAAATTTATGGCAAAACAGAAAGGTGAATATAGACATCATCTTCCAGTGAGTGTCTACATGATGAGGTCAAAGCAATGAAGGGAAGCAAATGTAGATACTATCCCACTCCCTTAATGACAAACAATTGAAGCACAGCACATCCCTGATTGAGTTGTCTTGCATTAAAATTAAGACATAGGTAAGAAAGTAGAGAGAGTACTTTAGTTAAATAAAACAGAACCACACTAATCTAGGAATTTTATCATAGTGCTAGTAAATAAAGCTCATAATTTATAAATGACAACCTTTCTAGCTACATATGAAGGAGCTAGACTGTTGAAATGTTAAAACTGAGTTTTAAAACTCATCATTGTTTTGGAACCTCTCCCTTCACCTATACCATTCCCTTCAAACACAAATATTTCTTGGGAAGTGAAGATCTCTAAGTTTGCCTATGCATTTGCTGGAGAAAACAGTAAAGGTAGCAATGATGATTATATTATAAAATGTGAACTTTATGACTGATTTGCTTTTTCTGTGACTATTTTAATATTGGTCTTGAGAATAAATTCATAGTGTATTACTTATTGGACAAATATGGTGAGTGCTAGAGCAGAAGAGAGATACAAAATATGGAAACTGAATTCTTTATAGATCTATATCATACATAGATTTTATCAATTCTAAATACATACAAAATAATTGAAATTTCTGGCACATTGGCTGCAATATTACAAAGGAATCTCTTTCTTGGTTTTTTGGGGGGTTTTTTGTGGGTTTTTTTTTTGTTTGTTTGGTGTTTTTTTTTTTTTTTTTTTTTTTTTTTTTTGTAGGAATAAACAGAGAAGTTGCCAGGTAATCTTGGTGGAGAACTGGCCACTTAGAGACAAAAAAGTGGGAAAAACTGGAGAACTGTCTTCCTGAAACCACAAGAAGTCAAGTAAAAGGAGGAAAATGAAGCAGGTCTTTCATGGCTTACCTGAATCCCAACTCAGAGGCAGTTAAAAAAACAGAATCCCAGAATCGTTTAGGTTGGAAAAGACTTCTAAGATCAAGTCCAGTCATTAACCTAGCACTGCCAAGTCCTTCACTAAACCACATCCCTAATTGCCACATCTACATGTCTTTTAAACACCTTCACAGGTGGTGACTCAACTACTTCCCCATTCCAGTGCCTGATAACCCTTTTGGCCTAACTGTTTTTCCTGCTTACTTTTTCTCCCTTCAAGATATTAGAGCTGTCAAAAGATAATGCAGCAGATGAAGCATTTTGTAAGGCACAGCAGAAAAGCAGACAGTGACTACAGCAAGCAAAGGGACAATACTGAAAACCATTACTTGTAACACAAGCACCCACTTTAGTAGTCAACATATTGCATGTATGTGCCTGCTGGCCCAAAGTGTTTCCCTGCTGCTCTTCTTGCTGTGACTAACAACACGCGCTGTTCTAATTCAGGAAGTTAGCAAAGGATACAAACTCTTGTTTATACACATACCAGTGCTGCTGGAACAGAGCAGGCCCCAAGGAGAAATTATTTGAGCCAGTACAACTCAATTTCAAAACCTTTTTAAATGTCACCCAAGAAAAACTGATGTTGGAAGCCAGATATTGTGTGTCTGAATAACCTCCCTTACATTTCAGTCACAAGTGTGAGGGGGTTTTGCAAAGTAAAATGGGAAAACTGGGAGTTCATTGAAGAAACTGCTACACATGTTTTTGGCAAAGGACGAGATACTCAGTGGGTTCCTTTGCAGAAGGTTATGCACAGATGTGTTTATTCCCCATGACTTCCCAAGTGAACATAATTTTGAAACAAGGAAGATAACTTTGTTTTGTGCCAGTTCTTCTCATTAAAAGCAACGCTCATTGAGCACTATCTCTTCTCTGGCTTCCTCTCTTGTATTTTGCAAAGGAATAGGTGACCTCATATCCCAATTTAACTCATAGAGGAAACTGGTGGGCACAGCAGGGAACCAGTCATAGTTTTATAGTCTTTTCCAAAGGAACAGCTGCCACAATTACCTATGCCTTAATGCCCTTTAATCATTAATATACATATATATAGGTATATATGTGAGAGTATATATGTGTGTGTGTGCATATATATATATATATGCATAGGTATGTGTATATGTCTATATATGTTTGTATACACATTCTATTCTATTCTATTCTATTCTATTCTATTCTATTCTATTCTGAAGGGCAGGTCTCTATACAGGTAGTTCAAGGCAATATGCAGGAAGCAGGGAAAGAAGATTGAAAGAGGAAGGTGGGGTAGCTTCACTGGAGGCCCTCCCAGCCATACAGCCAGGAAAGCTTGGAGATGCTGGAGCCAGATGAAGTGCCAGGGAGAGCATCAGGAGGAGCACCATGCCTGGGACACAGAGCACATGAAAGCAGAAAGGCAGCAGCTTGTCATGCAGCTTCAGGAGTTATTCAGCACAAGGCTGAGCAGGGCACTGGTGCAAAGGTGAAAACTCTCATGTGTCCTGAGAGGAGTGCAGGGGAGCAAGGTGCTGCAGACATGATGGGTCTGCCCACAAAACCCTCTCAGAGTCTAAGCTCAGTGACATGATGGGAAATAGTAACTACCTGTATAAAACCCGAGACCAGTCAGGTGTCCTGGGGAGCTCAAAAGGTGAGTGTTCACCTCCACACTGGAGATGTGAACTGAGTATAAAGCATGCCCTAATAATGTGTTATTTGTGTAGAGAGCCTGTGTTTTTCTGTCACAGTCTTCTTTCATGGTATAGAATATAATAAGAGAAGGCATTCCCGAAGCTCTGAAGTGTCACACTTATCAATGTCTCTTCAAACCCTGACACAAATGGTTGAACCACTATTTGTAGCTGCACAAGATTATAAAAGATCCCGTTCTGTGAACAGTAATACTCACCCACAGATCTGTTCTCAGCATTGCAGTCAATTGGTACTATTTACTACTGCGAAGTCATTCACAGAGCCAGTTTCCATTGCTACATGCCTACCAGATGATTCTTTACAATACTGTGATAATTAGGTTGCTGCTAGTAGCTTATATTAGTGGTGATGTATAGTGATTTAAAGCTTTTAAGATGCATATTTCCTCATGAGATTTTTTTGGTTTATCACATTTAAGTGAGCTTCTAAACTACTGTTTTTGAATGATCTCACACTTCTTTTCTCTCAATCTTTACACTCACACAATGGAAATTATACAACTGCGTGGTAACACTCTCATTTTTTCTCAAAAGTACCTGAGGTTTTAAACGCAATTTGGTTATAAGTCATTATGGTTCATCATAATTTACTTGGATTCTCTACAAGTCTTTAAATGTGTAGTATGCATGAATACATTCTGCTTCCCCAGCAGCTCCCTATTTTTGCTTAATCCCAAATTGGTTTCCTTCAGGGTTAGATTATGGACACAAACAGAAGTTTTCTTGACTAGAAGTAGGTTCTACAGACACTCAAGTGTAATTTCTCAAAGCTAACGAGCAAGCAGATATGTGAATTCTTGAAATGCCATTGGAGACTTGTGCCTGGACTGGGGAACTTCAAATGCTTAAGGACTTTTCCATTTGCTTCTGATTAACTCCACCTGCCATTTATCCACATCCAATCTGAACTATTCATTTATCCCACAGGCATACTTGGCATGAGTATATTAATCATAATAAATTAATTTTTGTTTTAGGTCCCTTTTGTATTTAAAAATTTAATTCTGAATACCTTTGAAAGTAAGAAACTGATATTTTAGTTGTTATTTCTGTAAGCAATAGAAAAAGAAAACAGAAAGAAAGAAGAAAAAAAAGTGATTTTGCAGGCCTGTATTATGCTTAATAAACAGTTTATGCTTATGCTTAATACACAGTTCTAATATGCCTATCAAGATAAGCTTCTGGGCTGATGTAACCTAGAGTAATGGCCTTTGAAAAAAACAAACATACAGAAAAGTAAATATTGGTAAAACAAAAGGGTGCTGGCAAAATTATTCCAAAAAATGTATTCAGTACAGTGTTATGCTTTACACAAAACTAGGTGTAACCAATGTTTATCTAAGGGATAAAAACTTTGATAATTAGTATTTAAGTTCCCACATAAACGATACTAACTAATATAATGTACCAATTTCAAAATTGCTAACGTTGCATTCTTTGGAAAACATATTATTTGCTACTCCTACCCCATATGTGGGTCATGCAGACAGGGACAGTTGTGAAAGACCTCTTTGCCAAATAAAGAAATTTTGTCCTAGATTTTCAGATTGTTTGCCTTCTTCTGACAAATTTTAATCTTTTGCTTTTTTTATATTTGAAGAAAATTACCCTACTTCTAAGTAGGTCTGTATTTTCCTCCCCATGGACATTTTGACTTTTCAGATATGACTCTAAAAAAAATTAATGATTCAGTAGACTTAGTCTTCTAGATCAGCCATCAGCCACAGACAGTTCCACTTGTCTGTGTGGAAATGATGCCTTGAGAAGGCTGACCTAGAACAGAGGCTAGACTGAGATAAAGAATAAAGTAGATATTTATAAAAAGGCCTCAATGGATACACCTTGGGCAGCACAAGAGCCCAGCTAGGGCTACACCCAAGATGAACCAAAATGGTCACAAAATGGACGACCAATCATAAGGCCTCACACATTTATGAGTTTTGGTCCACTTGCATATTGTAGTTAATTGTCCAATTACAGCTTTAGGTTATGAAGTCCCATCCTTCTTGTTTTTCTCTCTTCAGTCCACTGCTGTTCACGCTCTTGGGCCTGAAATTTGGATTGGTTGTCCTTGGTCCCCATCTAGAGAAGGAGTTTTTTATCTCCCTACTCTGTGAAGAGAGCTTAAAATCTCTTAATATGAAGCTCAGAACTACACACCAAAACAGAACAGAATCTGAAAAATATAGAAGCTAAAATTCAAGACATCATTTCCCCCCATGGGCTTAGGCTTGCCTTTTCTCAGGACTGTGGTCATCTTTAGGCTTTTCTAGTGATTTACTAAAAGTATTTTCCACAAGTGCTTTCCGCATTGTTGTATTACGTAGCATGGTGTAGAAAACACTGTGGTGACTCTGACACTTCCGCTGCCCACTCCGAGTGATCTCAATTTTCCAGCTCTGTCAATCAACCACTCTACCACAACAGCCAGGAAAACCTTGCTATCTTGTCAAATAACTTTTTCTTGTAAAAAAAATTCAAATTATGCTGGTGTTTCAGCTGCTTTCTTCACCCTCACTATATTGCCATGTACTGTCCTTCTTTCTTCCTTACTTCTACCTGCTTACCTAGGAAGTCATGACCAGCGTGATGGTAGGTACCAGCAACTGGAGCAGGGCTGCAGCCTCGGGGGCGTGCGTGTCTTTGTGTCACCAGCTGGGGAGATTGGGACAGGGGCAGCTCCAGGTCAACACTGCATGTCTGAGCCCAGCTGTGCAGGATCTGCTTCTCACATTTGTGCAATGTGTCCCTGCCTGTGGCTCATAGATGACTTCCCACGCCTCTTGCAACCCAAACCATTCTCTGATTCACTGATCAGATGTCAATTAAACAGAAAAAATTGGATGGAGATTCAGATATTTTGCATGGTTGCTAACACAGCAAAAGCATCACTGATACCTGATTCAGTGCCTGAACCCTGCAGCTCATCAAGGAATACAGTAATACAACCTAGGATTGTAAAACCTCTGCTTATAATCTAGGTTGGGGTTTTTTTGCATAATTCATTTTACTTCATGATACCTGAGATCATTATGTTCATGATGGCACAAACTACACAAGATTTATGGGAAGGGTGGGATGACAGCTGAGAGTCTTCCAACAAATTATTTTTACAATGCAGGTTTCATTAACATCAATGGTATGAATCATTATCATGTCAGCTTACAAACAGAATACATGCAAACAGCTAATTGCTTTTGTTTGAATGAAAGACTGCGACAAGCTCACAGTTAACACAAAACTGCTGGCAGTTACTTATGTAAAGCTGATTGCTATGACTACAACAAGTGACACAGACATTGATTCTGTTATGATGTTCACTAAAATTCCATTTAATTTAACACTGAGATTCTCCACCTAGAACATAAATCAGACATCAGATGCTTCAGAAGTAAAGATGATAATGAGGCAGATGTGACAGGACTATTTCTGTTGAATCTCTTTGAATGTGTCTTCTATTCCACCCTCTCACCTACTTCAGTCCAAGGATTATCTCCCATCAGCAGCTAAAAGCAGAAAAAAAATCTCTCCAAAGTTTGTAAAGTACCTGGGAAAATCTGGCTGCCTTCATTTTGAATCATAATCTCCATTAAATCTTTATCCCAGTAATTTCATATGGCAATGCAGTGACAGTGTGTCAGTAAAAGCTCCTGCTTAGTGCATTTCTCAGAAAGCTCATAAGTCTTGAGTACAAATAACACTTTTCAGCTCACAATCATTGCTCTGCACAGATACAAATTTTAATACTCATTGCTCTTTTTAAAAGCAGGTCTGTCAACTTAGAAAGATGGAAGAATAGAATAGAATAGAATAGAATAGAATAGAATAGAATAGATAGCTTTCTCTCATCTTTTATGAAGGCCTTTGCTTTCATTCCCCAAATTCCTTTTTAAAAGGCTAATTAGTCAGCTATCAGATCAGTTTTCAGTTAAAGGCCATTGCAAGCTTGCCTCTGAATCCTCTTTCTATTTCACAGGCATTGCTATGAGGTGAAGAGACAGTGTCAGTGGTTCTATCACTTTGCTGCATTGCAGTTCATAAATGATTTGAAGAAACTGAAGAAAGGTATGATGCAAATGTGTGTAGAGAAAAGCAAGTCTTTCTTCATTTCATGTGTTTGGACTGCATTGCTTCCAACTACTCTCAAGTTCACAAGTGTTTTCTGTAGGCTGTAATTGTCAAGGTTAGCTTCTACCATGTTTTGCAGACAGAAACAAAAGAATGCTACCCTTTATTTTCAAAAAATCTTCCAAATTATATCAGGTGGATTTTATCTTTTGATTTAATGTTCTTGTAAGGTCACCTTTAAGGTCATTTTGTGCAAAGCAGTATGTTCACTGACCTGAGTGCTGAGAGGAATGAGAAAGGTGAAAAATCTAGAGAAAGGCTTTTTTCCATATTGCAAAATCCTGAAAATCTGTCATAACATGTTAATTGACACTGCTTAAGCTCCTTATTTTGTATCTAAATAATTAAATGTTCACTGTGGGCTATTAATGACCTGTTAGCACAATTCTCACACAATATGTGGTTTTACATGGTTTTGCTCTTTCTTTGCTTATTTGTTTAACCTGAGCCATTTCAATTGTAATTTAATGGTGGGGAGGTGGTAATGAACCAGAAGCTTCTGAAAATCTGTTATACATGAGGATGTGCTCTTCTTTCTAAGTGGGTCTGTCCTCGCCAGCTGAGTTTAAAACCTCTCTGTTTTGTTAAATCATACAAAAACAAACATTACATGAACTACAAGAATAAATAATAATACAAATAATATTAACAATATCCATAATATTAATATTAATATTAATATTAATATTAATATTAATATTAATTGCCTTTTTTGTCATTGGTGAGATGGATATGGAGCTAAAGCAATTAATTTCAGCAGGTCTGTCTGGTATATAGCGGCTTCAGTATATATATCACAATGAAAAATGGAGATTATTTATCCAAATTTAAAGTCAATCCTAATTCATAGTTCTTTAAATCATATGGCCATAAGTCCATGATAAAGATAATAAAGATGACATTCACCCCAATTTGTCTATATGACCATAAGATCTCATTTCCCTGAGACAAAGGAGGGGAAGAAAAGCCATACTATTACTGTGGTTTGAAATACTCTGTTTCAAAGTCCATTGGTTTCTAATAATTTTTTCCCCTTCTACTTAAGATCTGGGAATTTATCTGGGTTTTTAAGTATTTTAAGTGCAAAAACTTCACCCTTGTTCAAAAACAGTGTCAGATCTCTTTAAAGTATGGGAGACTAATGCCAAGCCTCTTCCTTGATGGTGCTGACATTCCTGTAGCTAGGAAATGCTCGTCAGTCATACACCTGAGCTGTTGTTCTGGAGTTCAATCAAAGAGTGAAGTGTCGACTCCATAAAATCCACGTGAACTTGATCTCTGGAATTCCCTAAGCCAGTCAAAACTATAAGTACCCTCAGCAACTCTTTGAAAGGACTAGTCAGAGATGCTCCATTTTCCAATTATTGTGTGTAATTAGCTGGATGGGAGGGGCAGAACAGGTCCTCAGCTTTTCCTGCTTTAGTCAGATCTGATCGTCTCCTTCAGCAAATGCACCACAGGAGCAAGAGGTGGTGACTCCTGGCTGGGCACCTCTCCCCTCTCTGGGAAAAGGTGTAACATTATGCAGTGCAAAGAGAAAGACTGGTGGTGCTGGGAGGGAAGGATACTGGTTCTGTGAGTGTGCTGGATGAATTTGGGCCCTTAAAATTTAGGTATAATAAGTTTATGATGTCTAATGAGACAGATTTCTTAAGCCAGACTTGGTCTGAGCATGTGTACATCTATGAACACTAGAGAATTTCATTCACTTTGGTGTAAAAAATTGTACATTCTAAATTAAGCAGCTCATGAGCTATTATTCAGCAACATAATTTTAGACATGAATTCCTATAATATTTTAAGTTGTATTTTAATTACTGAAAGCCTCACTTTGGATCTGGCCTCTTGCTTGTTTCAAGTTTCCAGCAAGAATTGAGGCATATTAAATTAACATTGTCTCAGTAGGAAATAAGCCTTCCAAAAAAATTTTAATCAATACTCTGATAATCAGTATTCAAGCCTCCAGTGCTTATTGCATATTCAGATATTGACTGAAATGCTTTATTAAGAGAAAGGCTCTGCTTTCAGTGGAACACTAAGATAAGTTTTGATAAAAGCTTCTAATCTGTATTCTGACCACCATATTTAATATGTATCGTTTGTGGTGAAGTCTGGTGGTTAATTGATTGTTTTGAAGACAACAGGAGGACAGTGTTCTGATTATTTTGAGATGGAGAAAGGTTGCATATGTATTGTTTTGTATTTTCAGATGAAAGTTGTCTCAATATTCTCCTAAGCAGGTGGAATTTTGACATTTATGAACTTTTATATATTCTAAGATTTAGAAAATTTGACTTTATATATATATATATATATATATATATAGATTTATTGTTAAAAAGAAATTATAAACATAAGGGTTTTTTTCTAATAAATTTAAATGACATGAGAAACATTAGAACTACAGAAGAAATTTATGTACCTCAGAAATTCATTAAGTGAGATACTGTAATTTCAATCCTTTATACTGCCTCAAAAGAAAACCTACTATGCATTTTTAGGTCTAGCTCTTTAATTTTCTGGATGTTTTAGTTGAGACAAGATTATGCATTCATCTTGATACACAGCTGTCAAGTAATTTTACAGAAATGAAATACAGGGCAAAGACAAACTAGTGGTTGTCTTTTGTCTGTATTAAAAATAAGGCAGAAAACTCCATCTTGCAGAAAAACGGAGCAATATTCAACTGGTCTTTTATCCTTTAGGCAGATTTGTGTCTTTGGAAGGGTGTTAAAAAATGATTGTATGCCTAATATATAAAACTAAATTGGATGAGTCTTCAGTTAAATTTGAACTGTCTCTATAGTATTTGTATGTGCATTGTCTACTTGAAGAATGAAGGAAATTATCTATTGTGATTGATACCAGTCTGGTTTCTTTTCAAATGGGTATTTTACAATCTAAACAGCTGTCATTTTCCATGACATAGCAGGCTGTGTGTGTAATAAGATGTTTTGTCCTTCTCCACAAGGTGTAAAACCATCCCTTATAAATTTAATCCATTCCTGTATAAACTTTGCTCTCCTGGACGGATGATTCAGCCTTGCAGAGGGTGCTGGGCAAGCTCAGCATCAGCCTGGCTGGGGACTGTTTTATCTCACTGGTACTCCGATGCCCCTGACTGCAGCCTCCAGGTACCACTGATCACAGGGCCTTAAAAAAGGAAGGTCAGTATGTTCCAAAATCCAGTCTCTTATTTCTCTCTCTTGTCTCCCTCCTATTGCTCTTAACAATGCTCAATACACCCAAACCCAGTGCTCTCGTTGCTGGTGAATCAGGAGAGGGATGTTGTTATTTTGGGCTACTTGCAGTTACACTGAGTTTTGGGGCTACCTCATGGTCTGGTACCTGCCATGTGCTGAGGTCCTCAGGAGTCAGCCCAGTTGATCTCAGCTGATCTCAGCAGTCCCTCCTGGCCCTGCAGTCTCTGAAGTGCTCCATCCATCACAGGTGTAACTGCAGCTGTTTCTTTCAAGGCTTCTTTCAAACTTCTGAAGTTTATAAACAGCTGAGTAATACCAGCAAAATAAAACCAACAAGCAATTCCATGTGACATCTGTACAGAGTAGTATGAAGGTATGGTTTGAGCAACTGTGTTGTAAGTAGCTACAGTGAGTGGTAAGTGGCATCTTCCACTGCTGGGACTTTTCTGCCAGGATTTTTTTTTTCTTTTCTGCATCTGTGCTATCATAGATGTATGACAGTATCCATGTCCTTCTCACTCAAACACTTTGGAAGAGTCACCCATCTCCTATCTTGGGGCTGTCTAGAAACAGTCTGGCCAGTCTGGCATATCAAAACACTCTGTCTAGAGGCAGCCTTTCAAAGGTGCTTTACTCAGAGGTAACTACTACTGTATTATTAGTACATAATTGGTTCCTATATTTGAAAGCTATCTCTAGTACTTTTAGACTGCTTATTAATTGTTGAATGCTAACAATGAGGTTTTAGCTTTCCACATGATCTGCTGCAGCAGAGCAAATCACTGCCTTGTAAACAAACCACAAAAATGGAGGTGGAATGAAGCTTCCTTTGGACTAGACAGACAACATCAAGCAAGATTTGAAAATTAAAAATTGTTACTGCTTTGTGTGACTCTCTGAAGAGAAGGTGGAAGACAGAAATCTCAAAAGATATATTTTTAAATATCCCCATAACTTTAGTAGCTACTGCTATGCAATCACTTGCTCCACTATGCTGCGAAGTTTAATTTCTACAGGACACATACCTTTCAGAACAAGAAAATAATCAAATCTTTAGAACCATATTTAGGATTAGATTTTGCCTCTAGCTACATCAATGCTACACAGTTAGATACTAGTTTATTTATATTGCATCCTTTAACCCTGTGAATTTTTCATAGGAGTAATTTCCAGTCAAAACTATGGAAACCTAACCTGAATGGTGTTAAAATTAACTACTTTTAAACAGCTAGATTTCTAAGCAGTCACTGGAAAATTCTGGTCTGTTGTCATCTTTCCCTGCAAGGATGGGGCATTGTTTGCTTTGTGCTTTAAAGGGGTGAACTGCAGTGTAAGAAAGCTGCACCTAAGCCATCTCAGAAATTGTTAGTAACTGAAATGAGAGATGAAGATATTCAAACATCATCCAAATTCCTAGCTTTTTGTTTTTCATTTTAACTAGCAGTATCATCTGTCAGGTTTTTTAAGGAGTATATTGGCTAGGGAAGTTCATCTGTATGTTTATACATTTTGGACTTCATCCTGAACCTGTTGCTTGAACAGCCAGACTGAGCCCAAATTTGGTGGTTTGGATTGCTTTCAACCTGAGCAGGTGGTGATGTTTTATGGTAAAGGTAGTAGGAGGCAAAATCAGAAAACAAAAAACAAGTAAATTAATACAAATAGTCAAAACACTGAAAAAAAAGAGTTCTTGACAGCTGTCAGACTGCAGAACAGAGGAGACTGAATCCGAGGCGACATAAGCCAATTCAGAACTCAATATAGAGTGACAATGTAATGACACAGAGGCAAAAAAACACCATAAACCAAAACTCAATTAATGTACTGGAATTCTGGGCAAGGATTTATGAAGAAAGCAAAAATTTAACATTTAATAAATGGGGAAAAGTCTGCTAAAAATGTGAGTTTTTCATTTGTACAGCAAATTCAAAGTGCTAAAGATTACTGAGAAATTGTGGTAGGAATCACAATAGGGTGTTAGTGCTGAGCAGAGGGAAAGGATCATCCTGTGGACCTGCTGGTGTAGCCCCCAGTTCTGTTGGCCATATCTGCTGCTAGGGCTCACTGCTTGCTCAGGCTTTCCTTGCAACTCACCAGGACCTCCATCCATTTCACACAGGGCAGCTTCCCAGCTTTCAGTGCTGTGGGGGTTATCCCTACCTAGCTGCAGGACATGGGTCCCTGTCAGCCCATTTCTTCAGCCTCCACTTATTGACTATTCCCTCTAACTTGGTGCTGCCCACAAACTTGCCAAGAGAGCAACCCTTTCAGTCATCTAGGCCATTAATTAAGACATTATACAATACTGATCGCAGTATTGTTTATTTCTGAAATGGGATAAACCACCTTATCCCCTTTTTCCTTTCTTTTGCAATCTTACAGCCATTTCTACAGTCTTTTTCCAGTGCCCTGACTGTGTATAGTAATTATTTGCTTTGTGTTTCCTGATTCAATCTCACACCTCTCCTATAAACCGTGACCATCTGTTCAAATTGAGATTGAGAGACATTATTCACATCCTGACTTTATCTATCAGTCTTGATGATCAGAAAAGACACAGTTATGATTACGGTTGAAAACCAGCCCTCACTGCAGAAAATGTACATTAACCAGCAACCACTGTATCCCCAACACATGGAAGAAAATATTAGTGAATATGGCTCCTGAGAAATACTTAGGCCAGTGGACCTGCCAACGTACCCTTAAAGGCACTCAGAATTTCTGTGGGGATCATTTTCAGAGTTATCAAGGCTTACAGAATGCAATGGTTTACAAATGGACATGTTGAATATACAGAAGAATTAAAAGATACGGTCAAGATAATCCTGTGAAGCTATGATGGCATGACACGTGTTTGAAAGCATTTAATTCCACTGGATATTGGCCAAAATGCTTGTCTACACAATAGTAACAATTTAATCTAATAATACTATAATGTATGGTTTCTGTTTTTCAAATACGTTAAAAAGAGATGCGTTTTCATATTACACTTTACAAGGCATGTATTTCAGATACTTGACAAGGAGTAAATTTTTTTCCTAAATTACAAATCGATACACATAAGTCTTGTGGTGTAAAGAACAGTAAGTTACAATGGTAAAAAATGAATTTTCTTTATTCTTAAATATGAAAAGTACACACCTGCTGAATCATTGATAGATCTGTTAAATAATTAGACAGATTTTATTATTTCCTGATAAAACAATTTGGTGCCTGTCAAAAAAGCTTTCCAAATACTGTGCTGCATTAAGAAGAAATAAATACTTCCACACTGTTTTTTTAAATGGTCCTATATTTTCGTATAATCCACCATGATTCAAGAAAACATCTACTGAGGAACAGCTAGCCGGGAAATCCGGTGGGTACAGGTGAAAATCATAATGCAGTATAAAGATTGTATTCATGACTCCAGAGCATAATAACTAAGGTGTGAGCTGGTTTGACATTCTCTCTCTGACAACTTACAGTTTACATTGGCACATCAAACAAGAAGAGTGGAACCACACAAAAAATGTAAATATTAAATTAGTTCTTTTTGAAACAGATACATTGGTGAGTATTTCTGCTCAGAGGATGTGTGGCCTGGCAAAGCACTGTCTACTGTGTCTAGCAGTGCATTTAAATGTGTACTGTGCCTGAATGTGGCAAGCACATTTCTCTCTCTCTCAGGATTTTTATAAAGGTGCACAGAGAGAAGTGAAAGAGAAAACAATTTCTATTTCTGCTCCTTGTTTTTCTCTTGTGGAATGTGTTTGGAGAATTGTTTACTTAGAGCGAATGCCTGGTTGGAACACGGTGGATTGTTTGGGCCTGATGGCCAATGAGATCCTCCTGTGTCTGGATTTTGGAGAACAGGGTCATGAGTTGTGAGGTGAGTTAGTTAGGATAGTTAGAGAGAGTAGCGTGTAGTTTTTAGTATCCTCTTTTATATAGTATATTAATGTATCATAGCATAATTATAATAAAGAATTCATTCAGCCTTCTGAAATAAGTCAGACATCATCATTCTTCCCATTGGGTTCGCCGACATCTACAACACCTGTGAAACATCAAAAGCTATAATACAGCTTAAAAGCATATATTTGTGCTGCTGAAGGAGTTTAAAATAACTTCACCGGCTGATTTTAATTTGTGATTATATTTTCTGATCAGCAGTACCAGTTTTTTAATTTGTGCTTCTCTTAAACAGCAACAAGACATTAGTCTACTCCAGGACTCCACTGCACATCCCTATAAAGCATCTCCTAGCATTTAATGGATGTTATAGTTAAGAGGAACATTTTAGTCTGAATCCTGCTTGGGCTGTCTATGGGTGACATGTCTGGACAATGCATCCTTTTAAATATCATTGTTCTGAGCCATCTAACCCAATTTATCATTATATCTCCAATAATATACTATGGCGTAATATAATTATTCCTTTTACTTATGAATTTTTTTGATGTATCTTGGCTAGGTATTTGTCAATACTGCATGAAGATGATATTTACTCTGCCTACATTAAGCAGTTCAGTTTAGATCCCTAAACTGGCAGCCTTTTTATCCTAAGATCTCTTTTCAGTGAATAGTGAGATAGAAGCATTTTAGGGAATTTCAAGCCTGTCTTCTTACTCACTGAAGTTAAACACTTCTGTCCATAAATTGTATTGACAGAAAGAGAGACTAGACTTATAAATCAGGGGCTGCATGGTACATGGCATGAGTACTCCTCTTATTTTGAAAGAAGTGAAACAAGCACTGAACTTTTTTCACTCTAAAAATAAAACAAATCCTCCCCAAAAAAAGGGTTTGAAAGTTGCTGGTCATGTAATTCATATCTTTTCAGTTTATCTTCTTTTGGGTTTTAAAAGCCAAAGTGTTTTCTCACAAGAGCAGAGGAGACAATAAGTTCTAGAAAATCAGCAGTTTCACCAGTTTTAAGTATCAGCTTCCCTTTAAAATTTGAGACATGATAAAGCCCAACAATATTTTTATATTATTGTAAATTACTACTGATTGACGTGCTATTCTATACTGTCATGAGGAAACAGAAAGGTAAAATAATAAAATAGTAATCAATTAAGTGATTTTGAAAGGATAATCGCACTTAAAAGTGTCATTCTTTAAAACAAAACAATAAATATTTTCACCTCAATGCATCTCTCTAAGAACAATTTCATTTACAAAAGAAGAATTAAATCAATATTGCTTTCTGAAGAACTATTGAATTTATGATAAAAGTTTTAATGAAAAATTTACTACAAGGTTTTGTATAGATCATCAGTCAGGTTGACAGCCCAAATAAATAATCCTGTTATTTTTAAGAATGTGAGATCCCAGTCTTTGGAATGACCTACAGTTTTTTTTCCAGTATCATGACATTTTAAGAGAATGACATGTTCTTTATGTTTTATTCAATTTATTTATCTTTCCATCTCCTGATTTTCTGAATGTCAATTCTGTGCAAATTTGTTTTTTGAATACTCTAAAAACCCCCAAACTGTTTATATTTCCATGTTTGACAGGTTTTATAAATAAATTATCTGGAAAAAAATCAGCCCACATACCTATTTGTTTTGACATAATATAGAGCAAGCAGATATACTTAAGGATCTGGATTTTCTTTTATGTATTACTGTAAAGTGCAGGGGCTTATTGCAGTCCCAGGAGCACAAACAGGAAAAATATGGAGAAGCTGAACTAGGACACAGATATTGGCTTTCCAGTAGTGTGCAACTAAACCAATGGAGATAAAATAGGCTATAGGATTTCCAGATCACCAGTCATCAAAATATTTGACAGGTCTTGGTCTATTTAAGAATCTGATATAATTGATTTTTATTGCTTGCAATCTTTTTTCCACTTGCTTTTATTACAGTAGGAAATCAGACTTACAAGGTAGCATCTGTTTCCCTGAAATATTGTATTATCTTTGTTTCACATATATTCATTATTAGCTTGTTCTTTTGAGAACTTGTTTTTCTCTCCTCTGGGGTTACAAAAGAGGGCACAAAGCACTGGTTCTAATACCAAGACACTTGATGACAGACACATCCTTGGTGGAAAACAAACAGATTAGAAGTTTGTCACTATAATACAATCCTTAAAGTGTGTTCTATAGTCATAAAGGACAAAAATGTAAATGAAATATTTTTAATTTTAATCTGTTTTAGTCAAATGGAAAATCTTGCATTATAAAAAATACTTTAAGTAAAAATATAGAAAAGGATACTATTGAGAACAGTGAAGAACATTTAACAAGTCATCAGAGCATCCCTAGTGGCACCTTAACAATAAAACATTTAAATAGCAACTCTTAATGAGACATCAGATTTGACTGAGGAGCACAACGCATGTAAAAATGACTTTCAGCACATGGTGGTGCTTCATTTTGTCTAGAAATTTTAAGAAATGATTTTATGAATGAATAAGATATTTCAGAGAAAAGCATACAATTTTTCCAGTTGTATATGATTTCCTTAGCCCTTGCTGTTAGGTATAAGAGCACAAAGACTTTTCAATTGTCCATATTCTCAATAAGTTGAAAATGTGTCCTGCTTGCAAAACTCAGGTATTTGTCTCTGAAGCATGTTCAGGGAGTGTACCCTGCAATCAGTGCCCAGCAGATGCCACCTTGTTAGTGTTATTCAGGAGCTTTATTCATGCCCTCATTTGTGCCCTTCCATCTTGTCTTCATGTCCTGTGCTCACCTATTGGATGGTCTGGCAGACATGAATTATTCCCACCAACTGCCTAGCCATGTCCATCCAGCTCCAAATGGAAAGCTGGCACTCATAACCCTTTTTTCACTGCTCAGTCCCCTGTTTGGTGTTTTGATGTTTCATTATGCTTACCAGTCTGCCATGGGAATTTCAGAAAGCATCTCATCTTGGCTTTCACGTCACTGCAAACAAACTGAAGTAAAAGCATAGATTACTTTTACCTGCTTTCTGCTTCTGCCACTGGAAGTGGATTATTATGCTGTGGTATAATCTTCTTTCAGGGGAGGTTGCCTCTTCCCACAGTTCTGTGCCCTTTGGCAGAGACACAGACTCAGTCAGCACTGCTGCTTTTCAGCTCAGTGCTCGCTGGTGGGTGACCAAATACCAGTGGTGAGTTGTGAGGCACATTGTAAGATCTGGGGTTCTTTTAATGCAAGATTTTGCCTTAAAATGGTGACTCTTTTTGTCATCATTCTTTAGTGAATGAGGCAAACATTTGTAAATGTGCCATAACGCACGATCTCACAGGTCACGGCTGTACAAGCTGCATGTCAAGGCACAATTTGGCCTTTAAATGTACAAACATCTGAAATGCAATGCACATAAGGAAAAGGGCAATTGTAAAGGAAAGAGATAATGTATTCATTTTGTTAAGGCAGTAATGACTGGCAGTACCTTAGAAAACAACGGTTTGCCCACGCTCATTGCCTTGCTTAAATCTCTACTAGATTCAGTGTATTCACTAACAAGGATGGCGAGTCTTGGAACTCCAGTTGCAGGAAGAAAGGTGTTCTTATAGAACTGGGCTTGCTTTCAAGATACACCTAATAAAAGAGATGCACTAAAACAGAGTTTTAAAAAGAAGGAGAAGAGAAAATGAAATAGAGAAATTGGATTGTTATAGACAATCGCAAAAATTCAGGTTTCTGATGAGGAAAATACTTACATTTTGAATATTTATTCAAATTTTGGATACTATGTATATTCCTGTGAAGGTTGCAGAAGATTATGCTCAGATTTCATATGTAATACATTTACAGTTTACTTACATCTGACATAGATCGTTTAGGGACCAAAGTTCAATTCTTGCATGAACTGGTTACCATGGGTTAAAAGATCAAACCTCTAGGAGATAATATATTTTGCCTCAAAATCCTAAATGTCATAAAGATACAGGAAAATAGGAATCTAAAGATGAAGCTTCCAGCTATTTCCAGATTCTGAAGTAATATTTGACTCCGTTCTACTGTTCAACATGGATAAAAGTTGAAGATAGTATTTATAATTTTGGATAGATTCAGACATTTTACAAAGGTTTTGATATAGGTAACTTTTCACCTGAAATGTAAAAACAGTAACTCCCATGAAAAATTCGTTTGATCATTATAATGGAGAAAAAAAATGAAACTGACACTGTTAAATATTTAATGGCATCAGTTACAGTATGGTAGCCAGCATGTCATAAAAATTGACACATGACTGTGCAAACATTTTAATTTAGAAAAAACAAAAGAGAGTAAACACTCTGCCAAGCTTCAAGGATATTTGAGACCCCCCAGTGAGTGACAATTGTGCCTGCATTTATATATTACATGTGAAAACATACAAACCCACTAATATTTACCCAAATTTTGGGTCACTTTTTTTTCTGTGAAAATGTATAAAATAGCAAACAAAAAAAAAAACCACTAGAACATCATAAAGGTCTGGTGTTAGTTCAGATGATACAGTCATTTAGTGGGCAAAGTGTCATTCTTTGCAAAAAAAAGATAAAATAAATCATCAAAAAATTATTAAATTATTAGTTTTCTGTTCATTTCAGTACCTGAGAAAATAGAATTTTACAGAAATTTGATCTTTATAATTACTTTTATAATTAAGGTTTCTATTTTTAAGTATATACCAGATGCATGCAGTTGTATCAGAAATGTGTTCAATGGCTGTAGTTCTAGATTATATCAGTATCTCACCTTGTGTAGTGCTGCAAAATTAAAAGGAAATTAATAAAAAGCTACAAAAAGTTGTCAAAGCAAGACAGGAGTGACCAGGTTTCAGTGGAAATAATACAGAGAAAAAAGATTAAAGGCAAAAAATTAAAATAATAAAAAACAGATTTCATCTAGCATCACACTTAAATTCTCGTTTATTGCCTGTATCTGGAGCCCTTCAGTTTCCCATTAGAAAACACAAGTAGAAAAAAGTTTGTTACACTAGAAGGAAAGAAACATTAGTAGAACCACTTGCTGAAAGATGTGTTTGCTCATTTTATACCACATTTGATAAAGCACTCAAATAGAAATTAAGAGGGGATGATATACACTTAGCTTCTTTCAGAGAAAACTAATATCTGGCAGCAACAGGGGTGAGCACCGAGGAGACTTGGAGCAAGGCCAGGAGCTGCCCAGAGTCCCTGCAAATTTGTCATACAGCTTAAAACAGGTAAGTTTCTTGCTTTTGCAAACCTACTGCTGCACAAATGTCAAAGAACTTTTAATATCTTGATGAAACACACTGTATATCTTGTTGGTAATGCTATTAATATCTTTAGTTAATGCCATGATAAATGATCTAAAATATGTCAGATAAAAAAAGTAATTTCAAGGTGTCCTTTCTCTCCTGAAAGAAATGTGACTTCAGAACCTTAGGCAGAAACAAAAGAAATGACTGGCATTTGTGTGCCTGCTGAACACATCCATAACTTGTAAGTGCTAAAGAAATTTTGCAGAAGGCAGAAAAAAAGGCCTAGGAAAAATGGTAAAGAGAAAGTTTGGCTTTGCTCTGCTGTAACTACCTGTAGTTTGTATTTGTTTAAAACTTGCATATACTGAGCTTTATACATTTCAACTACAGTTAAATAATATTTAAAAAGTGGGAAATAGGGGTATGAGTGTCAGAGCAGTAACTCCCCAAAAACCCTTTCCAATTCTTATTTATCAGATGAGGGATCCAACACTGTTTGCATCTGACTTGGATAGTTGCTAATAGCAAAGCAATTATAAATGGCTATTTTATAAAATTTTAATATTTATTCTCATACAACTAGGTTATTATAATTAGCTTGTTCCTATACTGAAATTCAGATGGTATCAACTGTTGTTTGAATTTTTGATGCTAAGAACTGTTCTGGGAGAGACTATTACTGGGATTTTATTTATTTATTTTATGAAATTACAATTGTACTGTCTGGCTCATGGTATGTCTTACTCCAATTTAAAGTTTCAAAGGAGGTAATACTCTTGGCCATAAATACTTGCAAATGTATTTATAAAAACTCAAAAAAGAAGGTTTTATACTTCTCATTTCACCTTACTTTTTCTCTACTGTTTGAGAGTATTTTGTGGGTTACTCAAATTAGTATATATGTCACTGCAAATTGCAGGGCATTGAAAATGGTTACTTTTACAGTTTCACAGTTTGACACTGGCGCAATGCCAGCGCCCCCATGAAAATATACTTTTCTAAATAATTGCTGTCAGATGTGATCAGGAACAGAGCAGAGCAGGCCCAAGCTTAATAACAAAGAAAAGAACTTTATTAAACTACTGCTACTATAAAAACTACAAACACTAAATCCTGGATGAAGACCTTCCAAAACACCCCTCCTCCTCCCACTTAATTTCCAAACAAACTCAACAGTGAGACACCACCCAGGATCCTGATCAAGTTGCCACCCTTCAGATAATCAAATACTCAATCTTTCAAGGGAGACAGGAGTCTCTCCTGTGCCACAGACCCCCCAGGAAACACAATTGCCACCCTTGTGTTTCCATGTCACACATGGCAACCACCCGGAGAAAATCTGCCATGGTGACACTCTCCTTTCCATGTCACAGTGCTCTCACCACCGTGCATGGACAGACTGCTCATAGGGCTCCTTTAAGGACGCTTTGCCAAGGACCAAAAGAGACAATAGTTCAGCATCTCACCTTGGGACTACAGTCCCCCCCATTTTCCCCTGGGGCTGAGGGTCCAAGAACAGAGGTCTTCTTTTCCTCTTCTTCTTCCTCGAAGACAGAGGGCTTCTCCCCACCTTCTTCAACTCTCCTCTGTTCTCTCCACTCCTCTGTTGGTAATCACTGAAACAGGTCTCTTGGCTCACCAACGCACCCCCCTAAGTGCAGCTTCTGTCAGGAGAATTTGGTTCAGTCTATGGCTAACAAGAAAAGTCCAGCCACAAGCCACTCCATCATTTCTTTCCAACTCAAGAATTTCTTCTTCCATCATCTCAGATCCCAGACTGTCTCTCTTCTACTTCAAATCAAGGAAGAGTAATATTTTACAAAGCCTTCATTTCTCAGGAAAGGGTTGAAAGTTCAGACTCCCTGGACAGCTGATATCTCTGCCCAGCAGCCAATTCCCAAGGCCAAGGCTGGGCACCTTCCCCACCCCCCCTCCTTCTCCTCCGCCGGCAAAGTTACAGGTGCCGTCCAGACTCTCTGTCTCTTCCCTCTGGGAGGGGGAATGACAAAGACATCTCCGCTTCTCTCCACCCTTCCATCCACAGGAGCTGGCTTGGTTTCAGTCCTTCAGCCCCCTCAGCTCACCTCGACCAGGCCGCATGGCTTCCCCTCCCCCACCCAGCCCCATGGCTGGGCAGGGGAGCTCTGCACAGCACCCTGACCGGAACCAAAGAGAGCGAGCTCTTGGGAGTTCCTGCTTTTAACCCCCTGTGTTCTCAGAGGCGTATCCACACCTTCAGTGGCCACTTTAGGTGCCAATATCCAAACTTGACTACTGATTGGTTTGACCCAACTTCCTGAAAGAATTCACTTCCATGTCAAACCACGACATACAGTTAAGGATATTTTTTGTTCAGTCATGAACCGACAGCAAGGACATCTCCCAGGACAGTGGCACCCTGGACATATGTGAGATCTAGCTCAAGACACAGTGAGGAGATAAACTTATAAGGATCTGACAAATTATGATTTTTTTTTTCTTTACTGAGAGATATTAATGAATCATTCAGGAGTTTTAGGGTTAGGGCTTCTTCTTTTGTGGGAGAATGAGATGTCAAAATGATAAATTTTAGTCATGTCTTAAGCAATAGCAAGTAAAATTGTAAAAAAGCCTTGGCCCATCTGACATTATTTTATAGCTCCAAAATATTCTGGAATAAAAATATCCTTACTAATTTTTGCTTAAGGTGCTATATCATGGTTCCTTTCAATTATTTACTTTAGAAAAGCATGCATAAACTGATTTCAGGTTCTGTGAAAGAGAAGAAATTTATCAGATTTTAATTTCTTTATATAAATGGCTTACCTATTCCTGAACAGTGTCAATAATAGAGTTTTTTTTTTTTAATAATGTCTCTTTAACACTTGTTTTGATGTCACAGGTTCAGGTAAGATCAGTATACTTTTCTCTTTAACAAATTCTCTCAAGTCATCCATAAATATTCTAAGCAAAATTTCCCAATCCTCACATGATATTTCCCTATCCGTAATACACTAAAAAAATGGTCACCATTAATTTATCAAATAAATTATTTCAATCCTACTGCAGGTGGGAGCCATCCTAAAGAAATATTCTCCATCAAAGCTCTTAAAGCAGAGATGCCAAAATGAGGCTGTAGCCAAACGAGACATCTTTATTATGTACTCTTCCATGCTGGCTCTTCTTGGGTATTCTTTCTTAAACAGTAAAGTAACTGTGGTCAGTAGCTTCAGTTACTGAGTTTATCTGTAGTCGAGGTGTTGTCCATAATTTGATAAGGTTCTCCCTGGGTTAAAAGAGGACTTTGGCAAGATGATGATATCAATTCACGTTTGCAAAGGTTAATTTCATGTGGAGAAGAACCACAAAAACGATTGCTATCTAAGCCTTTAGGTGAGTCACAATGATTCTTTTTTCTTCCCTCCTGGCTTATGGATTTCTATGCAATTAAAAGCCAGACACTGAACTAAATCAAACTGAATCAGTTATATAATAAGTCTACTATTACAGGCTCTGTGTTCCGGTATCTGGCCCAAAGTCTTTAGATAAAAACCCGGTGCTGGAACTTCCTTTGTAGAATGTTATAAGGCAGGAACAAGCACTAAAGTGCCCAATTTGGAAAAACATTTTAGTTTCTAAGTGCAGAGATAAAGTCTTCATCTTTTTTTCTTCCTCAGACAGAATGAAAAAAATTCAGCAAGAATGAAAATAGAAAATTGAGAGCTGCTACTCAATAGATGCAATCACTGATTAAGGTAACTGACACAATATCATGTGGACTCATCAATGACTTTTGAAAGATGCTGGAATTTTCAAGTTTTTTTAAAAAATGTGAATTTTTAAATGAAAATGTTTTGATATTGTTGTTGTTACTGCTGCTATTTTTATTTTGGTTTTTTTTGTCCAAACCCCAAATATCTGTCTTTTAATACTGTAAATTTATTAACACATTACTGATCTGGAGACCAATACTATATTGTGACAAGGTGCCTTTAAAGAATATACATATTCATATGCCATTAACTGTCCCTGTAAAAGCCAGCAGACAGGAAGACCACTGTGAAGAAAAAACATACCTCTCAGATAAATAATTTCAAAAATACTGCAGCTGTGGATTTGTAGCTTCAACTCAGTTGTTTTCCTAGGAGAAAAGTATTTATATGGATAGAGGAATTAGCATTAAGGAAAGGATACGCTCACTAAATTTCAGATAACCTGAAGAGCAACCACTAAACTTTTCACAAGTGCTAGGTACAAGAGCAGCAGTAATGACTAGCAGATGAATAAGGATGTTCTGCAGATAGCATGTAAGAGCAGGATTATCCACTTGGGTTCTTGCAGCCAATAAATGCATCAGAGAAATCCCTTGCTGCACTGAAAACAGGTTGAAATCTTGTGCATTTTGAATTTGCAGATTCTTGTGTTTTCACAGGAGAAAAAGATAAGTCAGGTCAGAAGGAACATGTGGTCATTTGCTCCAGCCCCCTACTCCAGTCTTTTTCATTCTTTTTAATTTTCTTTCTAAGTTATCGGATAAGGATTTGGCTTTTTGCTTGCCTCAAGTAAATTTGTTTTTTTCTTTAAGTTGCTTCCACTGTACAAAGATGAGACAGTAAGAGGCAGGGCACAGAGTGCAGTTCCTGTCCACACGGGGAGGCATGAGATTACTCAGTGTTAAACTCTTGTAGCTATTGCTGGGGCATATAATGCACAGGCTAATTTCATAGAATCATCTCATCTCACAGCATCAGTTATTTCTAACAGGACTTATGGAATCTCTTCTGTATGTTGTATTCTTCAGCTAAGATGGCAAACAGGAATACCTTTGAGAAAGTATTGCAATAATTGTCCATTCCCTGGCTTTTAGAAGTGCATGATTGCAACTAAATGTTTTGCCAAAGCTCATCTGTTTTTGGTTTTTTATCTTCTTTTATTGATCACAGACATTTATACTGCTTATTTTTTACTACATAGCCCCTTTTAAATTAAGCCAAATTTTATTCAGTGGCTAAAGGTGGGTTAGTCTAAGCACTTCAATCAGCAATGAGAAAGTTGTGCTATGATGTTCCAAAAGTGACTATGCATGAGATAAAAACACTTTGCTTTTATCAGCTTTAGATTTGCAACTCTTATTTTACCAGAATGACCCATTTCTTATAATATAAAAGCTCAGCTCTTACAGTGCATGATTCACAGTGTGAATTGTGACTGTTTTATATACCCGTATCCCACGTCCTCTTACTCATCAGCTTTACAAAACCAAGCAGTGAAATCCTGACCTGATTGGACTCAGTGGGAGTTTTGACATTGACTTCAATAACACTGGGATTTCACCTAGGATCTTTGTAGCCTTTAAATGAAAGAGCCTTTGGTCTTTTCTTTTTGAGGGGGAGGAAGAACACCGCGACAAAGGGTGAGAGTGGTTATGATTTAACTAGATGTATCTCTTCTATTTGTGAGACACAGCAGTCAGTAAAATCAGACAGGGCATAAACATGAAGTACTCAGAATTTACTAGGTTGGGAACACATTGGCTGGAATCTGCATAAACATTTCTTTTGCCAGGATCTATAAAGACCTGGACTTAAGAAACCACATTGACTCGTTTGGCTTGCCAGCTTATTTATAATTCTAGTCTCCATTAAAGAAAAGCCAGGCCTGGTTAATCGAAGTTTTAAATTACTCAGAGGTGAAACAAAGTTATCCAGAGTTTTAATTTTAGAATTAAATGAAAGCCTTTTCTATTCCCCATTCATTCCTTTACGTCCCATGACTCATGGACCATTTTCTTTCCTCTCTGTGAGCATGAGCATAAGGAGTGGGAGCCTGTCTCCTGATGGGCTGCTGTTAGAGAGTTTTCTAATATCCCTCACAATATTTTGTGTACTGGACTCCAATGCAGAGGCAGCAAAATGCATTTAGGGTTTCAGAGTAGGAAGTGCAAACCTAAAAAGAGCCGGCAGCTTTGGCTGCATGCACAGGACACAAGACTTAGCCAAATTCCTAAAACTGATATCATCACCAGGATCACACTCTAAAACACCCTGCTGGAGCATGCTAACAGGACAGCTACTCCATTGCCTGTGTGCTGATGGAAAATTGCTGCTTGGCCAGTCCTATGACTGATTCCCTATTTTCACTCCCTTTTCAGTGTGCAAGTCTGTGAAAAATACACTGAGACTGAACAGCAGTGCTTTATTGTTGAGCTGATGCATAGAAGTCATACCTGATGGTATTAAAGAAGTGTCAAAATGGAGCCTTAGAATGAATGCAGCAAAACATGTTTTCAATATTTCTTCCCTTGATTCCGCAAACACAGTCATATATTGACTGATTAAACAATGAGCAGCATTCAGCATGAGGTAAGCAAGGTGCCAGTGCCAGCAGCTCCCTGAGCTGAGTAGGTTGGCCTCTATTGCTTCATCTGTTTTGCTAAATTACATTGCTCTGTGACTCCATCAGCCATCCCATGCTCTCACATCTCCATTCCATTCCATTCCATTCCATTCCATTCCATTCCATTCCATTCCATTCCATTCCATTCTTTTGACAATTATCTTCCCTCAACCACAGACATACATGTAATATGTATATAAATACCTCACCAGCTTTATTAAACTTACAATGCCTCTGAAATACTAAGAGTTTCCTTATGTTATAGATAGAAATGGAAGTTCACAGATAGCAGGGTTTTTTTTTTTGCTTCCCTTGAGAGCCAGGACAACTATGTGCCAGAATAGAATCAGTTGCCAATGACTGAAAAAGTCACCAGATAAGATATATAAAATTGAGGGAATGGGGTTTTGATTTTGGGGTTTCTTGTTTTTGAATGACTGTTCAGACTGTTACGACCTTTCTCTTATGATCAGGTCAATCTTCCCTGCTCCAGTGGAGATACCACTCTGTTCTGAGCGCCAGTCCTATGAACATATGTAACATGTGTTAGAGCTGCTCTGGCAGCAGCTGAAACTGGTGACCTGGTGGGCCATGGTGGAGAGCCCCTTCTCACAGCTGCAGACCAGGATGAGGGCTGGGATCTGGGCACCCAGATCTCCCCTCTGACCCCTCACTCCTGTCAGCAAAGGCAATACCCAGGTGACCCAGAAACAGACCTTCTGGTGGTTGCTGGTTAAAAAGTTCAGTAGTTTTGTTTGACCAAAGACGTCAGCATTTTTGTCTCATCGAAGTACCTTCAGGGTCCAGAAGCAGCCAAAAAAGACAAGACATTTTCAGGATCAGTTTTGGAGCCTAACTCCAAATTCAGCTGAAATCCTGTACTAATTTTGGTCTCTTGTTTCATTGATTCTTTTCTGTGATGTGGAGAAAAGTCTTCACTCACCCTTTACAGTTTGGGAAGACACAAGAAAATTGCCACAGATTGTAAGGGCTTGTGGCAAAGCCCTACAGTTAGTTAGAAGGCTTTTTATTGATTGAGTAAACTACATTCAATTACTTATGCTTCAGTGACTTTTAATAACAATTCCGCTCTTTCCCCTAAAAGTTTCTTGATTAACATTACTTGTAAAATTGAGATGTTGCCTTTAGAGCTTATAACAAACCAATGCTTTTCAACTCCCTGCACTACATGGACAGCTTCTATATCCAGATTTCCATATTAGGATTCAGGCACTAACACGTCACAATACCTTGTTACCTGGCTTTCCTGGAGTGGAAGCATGTAGGCTTTTTATGGGGAAATGGGCATATTTCATCCTTCTTGTTGGGGTCCCTGGGTAAAGAAGGGAAGAACACTCAGGGGCCTACAGCAAGCCTCAAGAAGTTTCTGGAGTCAGACATCTTTCCTCCCAACTGCAGATCCTGTTCAGAAGAGTTAAAAGTGAGTGGCAGTGATAACAGGAGGAGGAAGCAGGAAACAAGGAGCCCTGATCCTCTCCTTGGGATATATTTCACATTAGCAGTGGATGAGAAGCAAGAAACAGTAATGACTTTGGGAGCTTGACCTGTATGTAAGACTCAACCTTACCATCTAAAAGATTTAACCACTAATTCACTGATTGATATTCCTTGCTTGTTTTTCCTCTAAGTCTTAAGCATGCTTTTGAGTATGGCACTTAGATATATAAGACAAACTTAGTAATATAACAGCTATCTGAGGGGCTCAAAATGATAATTGTTTTGACCTATCCCGCAGTGATGGTAATAGTAATTCAGAAATCACTTCAATGAGCGGCTGCAGTAATGTGTACTTTTGATGTATGCCTGCTGAGCATAGCCCTTATCTTTGACCTTGGCATCAATGAAGCATGGCAGATCCCACAGGTTTTAAGATATAGATTAGCTCATTTGAAATTATTACTTCAGTGACTTCTATTTGCAACAATGGAGCATATTTTCTCTATGCTATAACACCAATGGATGTTCTAGATTGTATTCTTCATCAGTTACAAGCAGCTCTTCTATGCATTTTACTTGGTTATATTCTGTGGTTTTGGTTACGACATAAAAATTTGCAATCAGATCTGCTGTGTTATTTAATGCCTTTGCTCTTATTTTGCAATGAGGGGTTAAACACAATCAGATCACAGTTTCTGTAACATTTTGTTTACACCATTTTGCCCTCAAAACCAAAATTTACTGCATTTACCCTAATGCATTTGTAATGAAGAAACACTAATCATTCTTCTAATATCAAATTTTATTTGTATAGTTTAAAATTACAGAGAAGTCCTAAAGGTATTTTCCATAAGTTTAGAGACTAAAACATCCCTCAGAAAACAAAATTAAAATAAATTGTATTTGTTAAAGGTACTTTTCTTGGGGGACTTTTGATGCAAATTATCTCAGTCAGACATTTAATAATCAGAAGAAAAACCCAGAGCAATTATACTCTTTATAAAGAGGTGGTGTCTCTCATGCCATAAGTTATAACTGGTATAACTGATAAAGAGACCAGCTTTCTAGCTGAGAGTAAATCCTGGTTAATGGCTATCCATTTCAGTTATTACACATTTGTTAGGTATTCTTGTAATTTGGTTTTCTGTATTTTCAGAAATTAAATCTTATGCATAGGGATTTGAACTGTTGACTAGAATATTGTTTCTAGCACTATTTGGTCTAAAAAAAAAAATTAACACTGTGGATCTGGATTCATAATTTTCTGAAAAGAAATTATTCTCCCCCTCCAGCCCCATGTACAATACAGACTTTCATTAAAACACTTCCAATGGGGTTCATCATATTACACATGTGCTTACTAGGCTGCCCTTAATTCCTTTACAGTACTTTTGAGGACACTCATTTAATTTTTTCTGTGTATTGATCCCAACACAATAATACATGAAGCAAACATTCAAGTTTGCAAAGACTCCAGGAGGAAGAAGCAAATTGCCTGGGTACTGCTGTATTGTCAAAATGCCTTCTGTCTGACAGAGGGAGAATCCTCAGACTGTATCCTGGCCCACGTTTCACACAATTTGTCTTCTTTTTTCCTGCCAAGAAGAAATGTCGGGAAGATCATCTGGTGTGATAGATGTGTCCTATAAAACTGATCGAGTGGGAGAATTTGAATGATTGTAGGTTAATGAATTAATAGGTTAATGAATTTCAAGGAAGACCAGGAGCTTATCAACATAATGAACATGCAAATCTCTAGTGAAGGGGGAATCGGTTAGGTAGGAAAAGTGCAGCAGTATCAGCAAGATTTTAGATGCACCTACACTGAAAAGAGAACTATAGCAAAGTAACAAGAACAAAAATGCGTATATGTAACACATCTAAGAATGTAAGCAACATTATTTCAGCACCAAGACTATCACTCAGTTGATCATTTCTATAACATGAATGCTGGTGAATAATGCCACTTATTAAGAAGTTTGGGGTAGAATTTTATAGATCAAGTTATATGTACTTTCACTGAAACCAAAATATAATGACATTTCGACTCATTAAATCTCTACACAATAATAGAAAGAAAAAAACCAAGAATATTGTCATCAGGCATGGTCTATTGCTGGCTTCTAAATTAACAAGATCGAGTGGAAGAAGCCTTTAGGAAAAAAAGAAAAAAGGAAAAAGTGTTAGCACCATCATCTGACACATAGGCTTTGATGTTAATGGCAGGTTTCTAACTCCTGCTTCACTTCTAACTCCCAGTTCACTGAAGAAAGAGAGTAAGACTATACAACAGGCAAGCAGGACATGTCTTTAGATCCAGGAAGTTAAGACATAGCCAAAGAAGAACGTTTTCTTCAGTTCTGAACAATTTTGGAAAACTGACAATATGACAGAACTTTAATCATAACATCATGCAGTGTTTCATTCCCAGAGAAATAGGGAGACCAAGCAACAGGAGAGGCCTAAAAGCTTCTGCAATAGTTGTTACTTCAATTTTCAAAGAAGTATTAGAAAGAAACAGCTTGTAAATGTTGTCATCTAGAAGACAACAAACTGATAAGTAGTAATGTCAAAAAGAAATCCTAATGAACCAATTATATTTTTTGACATGACAGCAAACCTAAGAGTTGGGTGAAAGCAGATATTTTGAATTGGACTTTTGACCCTGTCCAACAGGATATTCACTTGGCTTCCTCCAAAAGCACACTCCTGATTAGCTTCTCACAAAATGGATAAGTAATTGGAGAAAAAAAAATTAATAGGCCAAAAGTTAAATGTTATAAGTACTACAGAGGGATTTTATGGTTCCATATTCTCAAACATTTTTACTTATTTAGGTTCCTATTTTACTAGGAACCTAAACAAAATACAATCATTAAATGTGCAAGCCATGTGTGATTGTGAGCTTACTGTAAGTGAAATATTAGAATGAAGGATCTTGACAAAAGAAGCAAAAGCAAACAGCAACAATCAAAACAAAAGCAAAACTAAAAACAAACGAGCAAAAATACCAAGACAAACAATAGGGAAAAAAAACCTATAAAAATCCTGTCCTAGACAGGAAATAGTGACAATCAAAATCAAGTATACATAGCAGTCAATGACGTGTCGTATCAGTGCAAATTAGAATTTAAATAATTACTGTTTACAAAAAGATATTCAATTGTAATTAAATAATGTTACCGAAATACTGAAAGTTAGAAACAAGATTGTTTAAAATGAATCACAGAAAGTAATCATTCTCCTCTTCTAAGCAATGATATGACCTCCCCAGGACTGCCATTTCCAATTTGGACGTTACATAATCAAAAAGATGAGCCCTTAAGAATTATTAGACAATAAATGTGGAAACATAAAAATGTGATTTGGTTTTTCAGGAGAAATCTGTGGGGAAACATAATGGCAAGCTAAAAAAGCTGCTGAAAAAGAAGGAAAGGGAAAAGCTTTTTCCATGTCGACTGAGAAGGAAACAGGTAGTATGGACTACAATTGCACCAGTGGAAGTGTACATCAGACAGGTGGAAAAATGTCTAATGGGAAAGACAGGTAAGTACCAGAGTAAATTGCTTAGCAGTAATGTACTACATCTTCCTCTGCAGGCTTTAAGAACTTACCAGACTTCTGTCAGGACTAGTTTAGATACAGCCAGTCTTGCTTCAAACTGGGGAGTAAAAATGAGATGGACTTTCTGATTCCCATCTCATTTCCTGTGATTCTGAGAAAAATTCTAAAAAAAAAAAAAAAAAAAAAAAAAGAGCCTACAGGTACAGGTTAAAAAAGTAGGCTACATTGGATAACTTGTGTCAGTGTCATCAGAGAAAATACTTGTTTCCTGCTAAAATATGTGTGCTTTATTGATATCTTATGCATAGTTTAAAATTCAGCATTAATTTCTTGGTCTACAGCATATATTCCAAACTGCTCAGTTCTGTCCTTTTAGTACAACCCAGTTTGTGGTCCTGAAAGTTTGATAACATTTCTCATGCAATACAGTATAGGGTTTGTACAGTGTAACTAATCAGTCATTCTGTCATCCCAAATGTTTTCAAAAAGACTTTTACTTGAATTAAATACCCTTGAGGTCTAAAGCAATATTCTCTATTACTGTGAGTCCCACTTGAGCTTCTTCCTGTGCTGGACTAAGGCCATCTGTGACTTCCTGGGTTTGACACCATATTTTGCTTTTTTTTTTACTGGAAGTACACATAGGATGGAATGAGCTGTAAATTCTGCTTGCCTAATGGATCTCTATTCTACAAAGAATTATGGTCACTCAGCTGCAAACATATTGTTTTGTTATCTCAATAGCATGCAGGCAGTTATTGCTTTTTGACTGTGAATTCTGTTTCTGTACCACTAATGTGCTTGTCCTCATGGCAATTTCATTACAGAAACAAAGAGCTTCACATTGTTTTGGCTTTTAATTAGGAAGAATAGTGTTCCACATTTGCTCCAAACCTCTAGACTATTACTCATTGGCATAATTTGACTCATGTTCCATGCTGCAGAAAATGGCATAATCCAAGCCAATGAAATTTTCCCTCTCACATTTCATTCAAAAGAATAATCCAGCCTTCATAGGTGTAAAAAGAAAACAGTGATCAGGATGAATGTATGTGTTTCTCCAAGCCACAGGAAATGCATAATGGAAGATCATTTAGCAATCCCATATGTCTTTTTTCAACATTCTTAATGGATCCAGTAATAATGCATAATGCAGCATCTTGTCTGGCAGGTTTCAGTACAGGTGCATTAGGAAGAAGCATAAGAAACAGTATATACCTAGTGATTCCTCTTAGTATACTTTCTTCTATTATTAATTTTATTAATTATATTTCTATTCAGAAATATTCTTTATTTATATATTTGATTGTCAAATACACCCTTTATAAAGAAATAATATAATTGTTACTAAGCATCGAGTTGGGGGAATGCCCCATGAAAACATTTATATTACTCATTATTGGAAAGGAGAGGAATATTGTCTGCATTAAAGTCAAATTTCTCAGTGTAAGAAGAAAGAACAAAGTTTCCTTTTTTGTGGTTTTAATACAATTAGGGTATTGTAAATGTAGCCTCAGGAATGGGAGCCACCAGATGAACAAAGAAAGTGCTGCCATCTCCCAGCCAGGTAGATGCCTGTATATAGTTTTTCAACTACATCTTTTATACTTGCCATAAACTGTCTTGCAGGACACTGATTTTGAGACAATCTAAAGGGAAAGGTTCTGACAGTACCTAGTAGTACTTTTCAGAGCAGCCAAGGTGTGCTAGCATGCTCAGGTTAGCTTAAGAGTACTTTCCAACAGGTGCTATGAAAAAGAGGAGTCTTCTGCTTACTGTCACCAGCCTGGAGAGTTCCTTGGCAAAAGCAAGAGAGGGATAAAATTTGGGTATTTGGGATCCTTAGGGAACTTGCAACTGATGCAACAGTACAAGTCAGACATCAATGAACAGGAAAGAAGGAAATGCAGTAACTAATAATGTCACTTGGTCATGTCTGTGAGAAAAGACAAATATCTCTGAAACACCCCCATAGTTCCTTCTAGATACAGCCTGGAAGAGAGACATCTGTACTTTCACACTCATGATTCAGAGCTAACTAATGTTCAGATGCAAGAAGAACTATAAAGAGCTAAATCCAAATAATTTTGAGACCTGAGGCAACAGTTTAGGGAGAAGCAGCAGCACTGCTGATGCACACTAGTAAGTGCTTCAGCTACACTGACCTGTGCTCACATAGAAACACAGACCAGCCTCACATAATTTGGAAACCTCACACCCACACGTCTGAACAGACTTTATGAACCCCTTCTCTTAGAAGAAAGGTGGGAAAAGAGCTCAGAGCACAAGCAATGTGTGATGTTGGTGTTTGAGAAACTGCCATGTTAGATTAGGTTCTAACACAGGAATGAACCTTAATATATACTGTTGCTTACAGTGCAATCAGCAGTTCAATTCACAGGTGCGCTTTTTTACTGCACAACTGGAAACTGGACTTCCCAAGCAGAGAATGATCAACAGCTATGAAGTGAATTTGGAACTAAGGAGGGCTGGGTGAAAAATGCAGTAAGAAGGGTAACTACATGAAAATGGCTTTACAGAGCTTGCTAAAGGAGCAATGTGACTGAAGCTGCATGTGGAGAAAGAAAATGACATTTGAGAGAAGTCTACTGAACATAACTTTGCTCAGGTACCTAAAATGACTAGGATTTTTCTGCAAATGCCTGACTGGTAAGATGGGAAGTGACTGAAACAGTATAATAAGAGGGAGAAAGGCAGCTGGTTGGGCCTCACCTAGCAGTAGACATCTGTCCACAGAATTACTGTGCCATGGTTTATTATTTAAATGCAAATGTTAACATGCCAGGTAGCACCTCAGTGAGCTGTGTCTTGGCCACACACTCTTGCATTAGAAACTCACAAAAATATCTCTGCGGGTGGACTCAGTGTGAACAATAGAATTAAGGACATTTAATTTTTTTTCTTTGGATTACTTTTTTTTTGAAGAGAGGGGTGGCAGTGTGTCATAAATTGTTCTTAAAGTATGTGTGAGGTCCGGCAAATACTCAGTGGAAGATCTCAAGGCATTTTTAATAACTTCCCTCCAGTGTGACTCATCCATTGTGCAATAAGGGGTTCTTCAACCCTAACAGGAAGTAAAATAAGGTCAGCTTCTGCTTGCATCTTTAGATTAAGTTCTTACATATTTAATGAATATCTCTGTGGATCTTCTACCATTAAAAAGGCTACAGCTGGCAATAAGTTATTAAGGAAGGATTCAAGCTCATCACTTAAAAAACCAAGGTAAAATCAGCTACAGGAAAATGATGTTTTAGAGAAGTAAGGACTATTTAAGAAAACATAGCCCTAATTTAAATTGAGCATTAAAAATTCATTATAAGGTATGACTATTTTTCTTTTAAATGCCAGATGAATTCCAGGGGTGTTCTACTGACAGTGTATTTGCCGATATCAGTACAGCAGAATCATCTATTTTCTACCAAACTGCTGGGTGACAGGAAAGTCACGTTTCTTCAGTTTTTCCTCCATTTTGAAATAACATTCATGTTTCTGCACGTTATGAAGGTTTACTTATCAAAACCTTTTAGTATTTTCAAGATATTTTGAAGATTATATACTTGACATTTGGCAATTTGATATATTTAACAGTCAGAATTAAGAAATCCAGTTGGGAATATTGAATACTTAGACATCCAGCTCTACATCCAAAAATATCAATCAATACATTCTTAAAAAAACATAGCTAAATATATATATATAGGTGTATATCTCTCCAAGGCACATAATATTACCTTTATGAGAGACAAAATCCATTTGAACCAGTACAGATGTTCCATGGAACATGTTCTCATATTTCAGGACTTTCTATTTATGTTCCTAACTAAGAATTTTGGAAGTTAAAGGAAATACATCTTAGTAAGTCACTTAGTGCCTTTTGGCAATCCCCTGTTTCATTCATTTTGATGAATATTTCATAAGTGTGAATTGTAAGACCTTGATGTAAGATGAAACAGAAGTGTCAAATGCTTAATATTAAAATACATATTAAACAAGAAACACCTCTCTTTCCTATATATCACAGCTGTTGGATTTATATGTTACAGTATTTTTCCTACTTAGTCAAAATTACAATAATGAGAAAAATTATGCTCAATTGGATGACAGCAGAATCATTCAGATCTATATGACCTCTCTCAAATATACCAGGACTATTATGAGCAAAGATTGCAACCTGGGATGTATCTGTGCACTGTGAGGTAGGAGAATAAGTATTTCTTTCTATATGTGGGAAACGAAAGTGCAGAAGAATGCTGAACCTTCTGCAGGATGACACAAAGAGCACTGACAGAAATTAATTCCAAGGTTTTCAGGCTGGTAACTGTACTATACATTTAGCTTCTAAACTGATTTGTAACTCACCTTGCCACCTAAAGCCAGCTGCCATAGGATCATTTTATTACAGTGAGTTGGGAATGAAACTCCCAACTCTAATTGATTATTATATTTTTATGGGAAAGTATTGTTATATTTTTATAGGGAAGAGATGATCATGGTGATTAAAAAAAACCCTTTTCTGTTTCAGTAAGAAGGCTTCCTCTAGGTCCAAGCATATACGAGCTCCTAGTAGCTGTGCATCTCCTTTAATTCGTCTTGAAGAAAGGGCAATGTAGTACCACTCAAAATAGGCAAAAGTATATTTTTAAAATCCTGTTTATTCAATATTTTAATAATATAATAATGGAAATGCCAATAACTATTGACAGAAGTCAACTTGCCACAGCCTACTACACAATTTCCTAATGAACATACCATGTTCACTTACACTAAGAATACTGTCTTTACTGAATCTAAGAAATAAATATGTATATAAGAAATGCACATACCTGGAGTGACACATGGTTTTGCATTTTATACTTTATATCCTGGAGACTTAGCAAGAGATTTATGCTCCTGAATTGAAGTGTCCCTGGGAGGGTTTTAGATAATTTTTACCATTTTTTAATTTATTACAAAGCTCACATATCTAGCGAGAAAGGGTTTGAAGTACATGGTCTATATGTAAACCAAAAGTCTTTAAAAGTGGAAAAAAATCTCCAACATTTTAAAATTGATGACTCATTGTTGCATCCCAGTTTCATTAATCTATTGATTCTGTGAGATCTGACTTACAAATATTTAGCTGTTGGATTTTGCAAGATATATCTGAGTAAGAATGCAATGGGTGAATGTTGCTTTTACTTTGAAACATTGCAGACATTCTTGTCTTTCCATTTCTGCTATATTGAGTGCAAGCTGCAGTCAAGCTAAATAAAGCCCCACAAACCAGCACCATTTTAAACCACGAACATGCAAAGAAACAGATGAATGGAATGACTTCATTTACTCAGTTCCATTTAGCTCAGACAGAATGACAGCCAGCCTGGAGAAACTGCTAAAGAAACTTAATGCCATTCTAAAAATAGAAACCTCAGCTTGAAATGTAATGCCTGGGCCTCTTGGAGGTGAAAGGAAATGGAAATGTAGCTACAAGGAGATTTTGGAAAGACATCAATGAATTGCAATGTTTTCTGGTATTAAAAAATTCTATATTACCCATTTTGAAGGACCCTCTATACCTCTCTGTGGTAAGGAGCTTTATCTGTCAGAAAATAGAAAAAGAAGTTAAATCCATGTATCTTGTTATCATTCTGGGATTTGCACATGTGGGCTTTAACATGAGAAATTGCAAAGGGAGCAAAGTGCTACTCTAGACTTGGAAATTATTTATCTTTTTTTTTAATTTTAGTAATTTATTCTATACAATTCTTTTGTGTAAAGTTTCATTTCTCCTGGAAACTGAAATCCTGCATGAGACGATTTTTTTTTCTGAGTGGTTATAACCTTAAAAAATTTATTTTTGTCAGGCCCATGTAATAAACAATTCCAACCTCATAGATCACACTCAGGACCTTGCGATTCACTATGGATTCTGCATGCATGTCCATCTTCTCTCTCAGCCTCACACAGCTTAGGAGAATGCTCCCCAAATGTGTGTTGAAATCCATCTCACTCCTTCTCAGGACAAGAATTTCCAAAAGGCACAGTCATAATTTCTAGAAGCATGTATCTGGCAAGTAAAGACCACAAGAGGTGGAATAATCTAAGACATATGGATTTACTATGCCTAGGAATGTCAAAGTAGGAATAAAGAAAAACTATATGCCTTGTGTGTACCTGGTAATCCACAAGGAATTTTATATGCAAAATAATGTTGATATTATGTGTTAAAGGAAATTAACCCAAATTTCCTTTACTATCCCTCATTTTAACCAGTCCTACATACCACACAGAAATACAAAATAAATGGTTACCTGCCATTTTCTATAGAAGATGACAGTTGTTCTGGTGGATCACAGGAGATCTGAGGTTCAACTCACCAAGTATGGAGCAACCCAATCTGAATTTCCACCACTAGTACAAGAATCTGTATGTGAATTCATACAGAAAATTGTGTACCTCTAAGTTTAAATCAGATGCTTAATTATGAGCTGGAAAATGTTTACCAATTTATAGATATCAAAAGGCAGGACAATGTAAAGTGAAAAGTAAAGAAAATGAGTGATATCACATGATAATTCTAGTGGATGGAGGCTTACATGATGTTATCAGGCAAAACCTCTCAGTTCCTTATTCTAGACACTATTTCATGTGCCTTTTGGAAAGCAAAGGCTCTCTTTAGGATAAATGAAATATTGATTTTAGGTTCTAGCTAGACTCCATTAAGATGCTTTTTAAGTTACATTGTGTCTGCAAAGAGTGGAGTTTTATGAACACAAATCAGTTTTCTAATACCCATAAGTGGGTTTTTCATAAGCACTCATAAATAATTCACCCAGCTTTCCTGTGCATCAGTAGAACTGGACTTGAAGCTTTCTTAAGCACATCCAAAAAACCTTAGCTACATGTCTGGTATTGAATATATCAGTGATGACTGTTATACTACAGACAGCCCATTTGCTTCTAAATACAGAAGTAAGAGAAACAGCATTTGGGGAAGGGGGGAGACAATCAATGACTCACAAAGACTTTCTCTTTGTTAAAAGCAGATGATTTGAAAGTGTACTTGAATAACAAAAAAGACTGTCTGACCAATGTGATGATGGTTTGGGATGCCTCTGGGTCTGTTAGCTCTGTCTATACTGCCATATGCACCACTACCCAAATTCCAAAAGGTGTTTTAACACAACTGACCTGGAGTGCAACAGACCTGGTCCACACAAAAGAGAGATGGAAATGGGGGCCCCGCCCTTACAACTCAAAGGGGAACCACAGCGAGGGTCAAGTTGTCCTGGCTCAGGCTCTGAGAAAAGGCAATGCTTCATCTTATTCAGAGTGAATATCAGCCCTGGAAATCAAATTAACAGAAAGAGATTGTGCTTCCTTCCTTACCTCACTCTTGGAATGGTCCAAAGTTTTACTGCATCTCTTACAATTCTGTTCAATTACCTAACCCTGAGTGGGGCAGAGAGGATTACAGGACAGCAGGTCAGCCAAGGAAGGAGTACTGACATCCAGAGAAGCCTACTTGTTCAGAGAATGGTCAGGAACAGTTTCATTTTTCAACAATTACAATTTGACATGACTTGTACCATACTGTTATGTTGTATTGTGCTTTTGTATCTCTGTAACAGTCCTGTAATGGTTTGCCCCTTCACCTCCCATTTTCTCCCGGTTGTTACAACCCGAGCTTTCCCACCTTTCCCTCAATGCCAATCTCCCTGAAAATGCTCAGTCATTCCCCTGTCCCCTCCCTGGTACCCTGTCCACCACTCGGCTCCCCATCCCACTCTCCCAGAATCTTCCACCTTGGGCATCGAGTGAGTGGATGAGGGCCAGGGGTCCCTCCCTTGAACTTCCCCCATTGGTTTGTGTGTCTGTCTATCCTTCCACCTTCCACTCCCCCAAATTCCCCCATTGGCTGGTGGGTGTCCCTTCCCCCTGGTTACCACCCAGGTATTTAAGATGATTGCTAAAGCCTCGAGGGCACTTTCAGCTACAATGGCATTCAGAGCTCCTCAGAGCTCAGATTAAACCTGAAACTTTTTCCTCGGCCTTGAGTCGGCTCCCTTATTGCCTCCTCAGATGCCACCTCTCCTCCATACAAGGCAGACAGCGCAGCGCTCTGTCTTAGCCTCTCCCCGACTCTCCTCGAGACACAGGGGAGTGTCCCCTGAAGCTGACCATGCCTCTGCCAGGCAGGTGAAGCCAGGGAGCTTCAGGGCGAGCACAGAGGCACTGTTATAGTGTGTCCTGGTTTCAGCTGGGACATTGCTTCCTGGTAGCTGGTGTAGTACTGTGTTTTGGATTTATCATGAAAATAATGTTGATAACACATTAACATTTTAATTGTTGCTGAGCAGTGTTGGCATAAAGTCAAGGACTTTTCAGTGTGTTTTGCTCTGCCCGTGAGGAGCTACACAAAAAGCTGATACAGAGCATAACCACAGTACCTGATCCAAACTGGCCAAAGTGTTATTTCATACCATTGAACATCATGTTCAGTTTATTAACTGAGGAGAGTTATCAGGAGGTACCAGTCACTGCTTGGGGAGAAAATAGGCATTGGTCAGTGGGTAGACAGCAGTTGCATTTTGCATTGGTTCTCTTTTTTGAATTTTATTCCTCTCTCTCTTTTTTTTTTCACCCTCCTCATCACTTTTGTTATTGTTATTATTGTTGCTGTTGTCATTATTATTTCAATAATGAAACTGTTCTTATCTCTACCCATAGGTTTTTACCTTTTTCCGATTCTCCTCCCTGTCCCACCGAGGTGGGGGAATGCGGGGGGCAGGGTGAGTGAATGGCTGCATGGTACCCTAATTTCTGTCTGGGTTTAAAACATGACACAGTGGTGCTGTATCCTTAGGAGTTTCATCATATTTCAAAGATGCTGTATATATATTGGAAGTTGGTAAATTCCACTCTGATGGATGTAAAATTAAAAGATGAATGTTTGGTTTTGGTTTTTTTTTTTTCAAAAAAGTAGACAAAGTTATTAACTTCTTTGATCAGATACTCACACAAACCTTTAAAGCATTCCCCTAGAGATAGCTTTCACATGTGTAGATATACACAAACTTTAGAGGTCATTACAGCTGCTTCTGATACAGAGCTCGACCCCTCTGAATACAGACAAATACTATTGTCCAGACTGGCACTGTTCTAAGGCACTGCTCTAAGGCAATGTAACCAAATCCTTTTAGAATCATATGAGTACACCATATGAGTGTATGAACAGCACTAATAAAAAGTGTTTCAGGGGCTTGAAGAAAAAGATGTTTAAAAAAAAGAGAAAGCAACGTTTTTTCCCAGTTCAGCTAGGTCTGAAGTCCCATAATCAGTCTCACTCACTGAAGTCTAGTCAGAGAATAATTTTTGTGCATGCTCAGTATGTTGAGACTGCTTCTCTGGGTTTCTGCATGCATTTCTGGACAGGAAAAAAAGCTGGTGAATAAATTATGACTCCACGAGAGTTTAGTACTTTCTATTTAAGAAGACATATGAAAAAGGAGTGTTTCTTGTCCTATTTTTTTATATAAATTCACAGGTTTCACATTCATACTTATCATTCTGCTTTGTTTTAGAAATAATCTCAAGGCATTTCTTAATCCTAGGCAGGCTTTGCAGTTCGGGCGAGGGGTGTGATCCTCCCCCTGTGCTTAGTGCTGTGAGGCCACACCTGGAGTACTCTGGCCAGTGCTGGGCTCCCCAACACAAGGAGAGATGGACATACTGGAGAGCCTCCAGCAAAGGTCCACAAAAACAATGAAGGCACTAGAGCAGCTCCTGTGAGGAAGGGCTCAGGCATGCCTCCTGGCTGGAAGTTGCCTCATGGAAGTTGGTCATCCATGAGATCTCCACATCCTATTTTTCCCTTTAGGGGATTTATTAGTGACTGCATAGACAACTAACAAGTTAAACATATCTATGGGGGTTGCAATGACTGAAAAATCTCTCTAAAATCATTGGCTCTGTTATCTCAGCATGCGTTGCCCGTGACCATAGTTTTCCCTGTTGCCTGGCAGGTCGCAATTTATAATTGAAGCAACTTGCTGCACATCAAATCTGTGAGCCAGAAGTTGGCAGCTTGGTCTTCATCTGAATTCTTTCACAGCAGCATCTTAAAGCTTCTGTTCTGTGGTGGTACTAGTCATGGAGTGACACGAGGAGTGTACAAATTAGAGGTCAACTGCAGTTAAATACAAAAATTGAATACAGGGGCGTTTTGTCCAGTAATTAATGTATTGTAACACCTGTCTTTTGAGAAGACTCCTCTTTTTGCTCCAGTATTACTTGAAAGTAACAGTTCTTGGCACAACACTGTTTTTTGATGACTTTGGTAGTCTTTGGCCACAGTTTGAAGAGCCTGTAGCCTGTAGTGCCACACTGGGCATTAAACCTGAGGCTTTGTACAGGGCATAGCATGGGGGCAAATTTCTCCATGAAGGCTTGGGGGGTTATTTTTAAAGTCTCTAAGGACACAGGAGAAGAGAAAGCTTTTCAGAGGCTTGCTACCAGGCATTAGATTTAGATTGGCAGTGCGAGACAGAGTAATTGTAAATTGACTTCACTTTTCACTGCCACCTTGTGAGAATGGTAAAAAAACAGGAAAAGCTATTCTGGGTGATACTTGAAGTGAAGCATGAGAAAATAGGTATGGAAGGACAAAAGCTTTTTCTAATAAGCCATTGGTGTTGTTGATATCAAGGCAGAAAGGAGAAAAAGTGGTAACATCTTCTGTTGATAACACTGTGGAAATACAATATAAGGAACAAAGGAGTCCCATACAAAATGTTCGGTACCACATTTTATAGAACAGCATAAAATAGAATGTGATGACAAAACCAGCACTCAAGTTTCATGTTTGCTAACTTCTTAACCTAAAAAGGCCTTGCAGGAGTGTCTTTAGCTTTTCAGATGCATTTTTTGGTGGAGAATAGATGAGGCCTGAGCATTGGAGCATTTATTTTTGCAATTGTTAGTAGGGGCTGTTTTTGTCGCAAGTGGTATCATTCCTGACACAGTTAACAGGGCATACAGTAGTTCCCTTGTTGGTAGGGTGTGCTACCAGGCTTGTGCCCAGCATGGCTGCGGGACCTCCATGGGGATCAGTTCCTTGCCACCTGTGGTTCAGTGAAAGAAATCCGGCATCCCTGCTGATGGTCCTCACTCCACAACAAGGAGGTTGGGATGTGCCGTTCGGGTCTTAGAGCTCGTCCCTCATCACGTTCCATCCTCCTTAGCTTCTCCCGCAATGTTTGGTTCCAGGTGCTGCAGGACCTCTGCGGGGATCGGCTCCTTGACGTCTGCCGTTCATTGAAAGAAACCCGGTGTCCTCGCTGGCGGCACGTGCTCCTCCCTGATGCTGGGTCATCCTGTTCAGAACTTAGAGCTTGACCCACATTGTGATCCATCCTCCTTAGCTTGTCCTGTGGTGTTTGGTGCCAGGTGCTGTGGGACCACCCTGGGGTTTGGCTCCCTGTCCCCTGCAGTTCAATGAAACAAATGTGGCAATGCCACTGGTGGTGTTCACTCCTCCCCAAAGAGGCACAGAGATGCCCCAGGCCCTGCCAGTGTCCTTGTCCAGCAAATCTTCTCTGCACTCCTAGAAAGCACACAGCTGGATGTTTGTCCCTGACGGAGGAGGCCAGGCACTGTGGCCCTTCAGGCCTGCCCTGTAGAACCAAAAGCCTTGCTGTCACAGGTGTCACAATGACTCCCTGGTGACATCCAGGGCCTTTTAGGGACCACACCCAGAAGACACTAGCTCCAGCCTCAGGAACAAAAACTTCACAGATAGCTCATCTCACATGATGCCCTGCTGTTGAGCATGGAACTCTGTTGCCATGTTTTTTACATAAATTCACAGGTTTTACCTTTCACACCCAGTGCTATGTTCTATTTTAGAAACAGACCATTCAAGGCCTTTCTTACTCCTCAACTGACTTTTACAGGAGCAGTTTTGGTGTGAAGTACTGCCATTTCTGACACTAGTACTCTTTCTGGTAGGGTATGCTACCAGGCCCTGTACCCAGCAGGGCTGTGGGACCTGCACCAGGATTGTCTCCTTGTTGTCTGTTCTTTTTTTATTCCTGATACTGAAGGGTGTGATGCTTTTGCAGAGCTTTCTGTGTGATAAAAAGAGTTAAAGTTCTTGTTTTATAAAGAGTATTACAAAAAATTACAAGAAGGAGTTACACAGGCCTATCTTGTCAGTCAGTGCTCTCAGCAAAGGAAATTCATCTCTTCTCTACAGGTGCCTTCATAGTTTGTAGACTGAGCAACATGCCTTTAGAAAGAAAACTTCCTTCTCTTCCTTGAGATTTGTGCAGTTCTGAACACGCTGACTACCTGAATTACCTATCATTTTGATTTGAAGATCTGCAGAAGAGTTCTTGACTCTAGACAGCGCTATGGAGAAAAAAAAGTCTCTGTATTTATCCAAACACACAGATCTATGCATCCAGAGATGCACGCATGGGCTGCAGCTATTGTCTTGCCCATTAGTGTGATCCCAGGTTGTTTTATCCAGCACGCACTTCCCAAATATCCTTTAGCTCTCCCTGAAGCTGTACTTACACATGTAACTCAGCAGTATCTCACACAGAGGAAGTTGTAAGTAAAAAGCCACACATGCATGATACTGTTGTGGACCAACCTGAACTCTTCAATCACCTTGTTTTACCAACATCAGCATGCACTTTGAGGCTCAAACCAAAGGTTTTTCTTAACAGCTCTTCCTACATGCTCAGCTTTTCAAATTTTTTCCAATGACTAATAATTTACCTCATTTCAGGGTGAGACTGTGACAGAAAAGCCTCTGCTGTTGGAGCTATACACTGAGTGAGCAGACGACCCTAGGGAGGACTGAACATCACTGCCATGCACAAAAGGGAAGCTGGCGTGCACATTTAGGATGGAATTCCATGGGACCTGATGGAATCCACCATGGAGTAATGACAGAACTGGTGAAAGAACTTGCCAAACCACACTCAATCACCTGTGACAGTCCTGCTTAACTGGAGAAGTTCCAGTTTTCTGGTAATTAGCAAATGTAATGCCCATCAACAAGAAGAGTTGAAAGGATAATCAGGGGAACTACAGACCTGCCAGCCTGACCTCAGTTCCAGGCAAGGTTATGGAAGAGATCATCCTGAGTGCCATCCCACAGCACAGGCAGGACGACTATGGGATAAAGCCCAGCCAATGTGATTTACAAAGGCAGGTCTTACTTGACCAGCCTGATCTTCTTCTGTGAAAAAGTGGCCCACTTAGATGAAGGAAAGATCTAGAAAACATGTCTTATGAGGAGTGGCTGAGGGAGCTGGGATTTTTAAGTGTTGAGGAGGCTCATGGGGGATCTCATTGCTCTCCACACTTCCTGAAAGGAGGTTGTGGTGAGATGGGGGCTGGTCTCTTCTACTGTGTCTGCAGTGAGAGGACAAGGGGAAATGGCTTTAAACTGAGAGGGGGAAGATTCACATTAGATATTACAAAAAAAATTTCACTGTTATGTTGCCCTGGGAGGTGGTGGAGTCACCAACCCCAGAGATGTTTAGGAAGCATCTGGATCTTGCTGTGGGTGATATGGTTTAGTGATTTAGGGGTTACAGTGGTGGTGCTGGGTTGACAATTGGATGATGATCTTAAAGCTCTCTTCCAACCTTGGTGGTTCTATGATTCTATGAAAGAGCAGAACAGAATCAGATTGAAATCAAAGTAGTTTTGCCCATTTATGTTCTTTCCCTTTCTACTACTAGCACTTGGGCAGTCTGTCCATTGAGAAAATTCAGTACACAGAAATTACATAAAATTTCTTGTTCTTCTGCTCTCTCGAAATAAATTCCAGCAGCCTTTCCAAAATACCATGTAAACTTATGGGAACACCAGTTCTTAAGTATACACAGATGGCTTGCCTTCAATCTTATTTAAATATCACCTTCAGTGTCCCAAACATTAGCATGTCAGTAACAAAGGTAACACAAGAAATGCGAACACATTAAAAGGCAGCACACCATGAGGGACAAAGAAGCATCAGAACAGTGAAGGAAAATCCACACTAAAAGTAGCCAATTAGTGAAATGCCATCTGTTCATCCAAGCTTCACTCAAAGAAGGAAGGTTTCCTGTTTAATGGAACAATAAATTCTTCAGGACTTGAAAAAATGAGTGATTAGTTGTGTTTTCCCCTCTGTCTTTTTTTATTGGACGAATCCTTATGCAGTTATTTACCTTGAAAATGTCACTAGGGCAGCTACCACTGTGGTGCTCTAGTATTTTTTGCTTTCAGCAGTGTTGTATGAAATTTGGCAGGATCTATATTTAGTAGAGATCAAAGATATGGGGGTTTGTTTCGGTTTGGTTTTTTTTGGTTTTTTTTTTTTTTTTTTTTTTTTTTTTTTTTATTTCTGGTGCATTCCTTCAGTGCAGTTGAGATAATCTCCTGTTACAGTCCATTTTGATTTTGGTTAGTTTTTCAAGAAGGAAATCAGAGTGAAACATCTGAGTTTCATGCTAGACGTGGTGGAGTGGAACTTTAAGATGATGATTCCAGTTGAAACATATTGTTGCTTTACACTTTGTCAAAGTTTAGCCCAGACTTACTAAAAAATCTGTAAATACGGCCTTATTTTTTGCTTTGGACTGAGATGAAGCCCTGCAAAACTTGCTGAATTTTGTTTCCAAGACAAAGCTACAATTACTTTTTGCTTCCATACCTGGTGGAAACCAAAAATAATTATTAAACTACTTCCCCCCTCCCTCTTCTTCTACCTTTTTTGCCTTTCTTCTGATGTCAATACTTTCACAGAGTTCAGCAATTTGAGTTCTACTGAGGTCACACTTTTAATAAACTTCTTCACATGTAGTGGATCCTACTAGCTAGTTGCAAATAGTGCTCCTAAAAAACTTCTTCTGTAGTTTAAAAAAGAAGGCATGCAATTTCTAAAACCTTGATTTTCCAGTTTCGCTGTTTCCAAGTTTCTTGATCAAGAGATCTTAATCAAGAAACAGCCTTTTGGCTGGAGCACAAGTCCTACAAGGCTGAGGAAAGTGGATTTGTTTAGCCTGAAGAAAAGGAAGCTGGAGGAGCACCTTATCAAAAAGTGGGGGGGGTTAGGCTGTTCTGCCAAGTGACAGGACAAGAGGAAATGGCCTCAAGTTGTGCCAGGGGAGGTTTACACTGGATATTAGGAATACTTTCTAATATTGGATATTAGGAATAATTTCTTCACAGAAAGGGTTTCCAAGACTGGAAAAGTCTGCCCAAGGAAGTGGTTGAGTCCCTATCCCCAGAAGTATTTCAACAAGCTGTAGATGTACCATTTAAGGAGATTTAGGGATTTGGCTAGGTTACTGGTTGGACTTGGTGACCTTAGAGGTCCATTCCAATTATATGATTCTGAGTGAGAACAGTATTGTAACTACATGCAATAGCAACATTGCTGATGAATTTGGACCAACAGCTGAGTACTTCACAGTATGACGGTACAGCACTCTAGGGCTAAATATTTGTCTTCTACGCATAAGTTTTCTAGAAATTTTTCTTTGATAACACGTTGGGCTGTGTATCATGATTTGATAGACATAATGAACAGTACTTGTGTTTCTATGCTCATTTTGCTGCAGCGAGAAATAAAATATTATAGTCTCCAGAGTTTTGCAATGGAATTGCAGTTGTGCTTATATTAAGGCACTAGTTCAAATTAATGACTTCTTATCTATGTGCTTGTGTGGCTGTCACTGTTGGAAGAGCTGAACGAAACATCCAGACAAGCCTAAAATATTTCATACAGAGCCTGAGGCAGCCCACAGCTTCAAGATCCCAAAAAATTTTAAAGCACAGAGGATTTCAAAGGTGAGCTTAGTCTGACCTCCTGCCTCAGGCATCTTCTTCAGCTGCCTTCTCCAAGAAAAGCTTTGTGCAGTGCTGCTCCATGATGATTTCCAGACAATAAATTACTATAGACGAAGCAATAACACTCACTGTATTATGGTGTGTATATTTGACAGCTAGATTTATCATGAAAAGAGAAAATGTATTCCTTTCATTGCATTCATTCTGTCTCTAATATGTCCTAACTGAGGCAGAGGTGCCTGCTTTGCAGCCCTCTCTCACTGACCTCTGCCACCATCCTTGCTTTGGGGTAACTGCTGAACAACATGGGACCAAGAAAATGTCAAGAGCTGGGAGTCTCCACATTGTCTGGAAACAAGCATGACAACTGGATGCAGGTGCATCTTGACTAAGGGGATGCAGGAGAACTTTAGAATAAAGCAATGTTTCAATCTGCTGTTAATTGGGGCAAAGACACAGCCTCCATCCTGATAAAGACTTTGTCCTGGCAGTGAGGAATGGGTGCAAAGATGTAAGTTCATATAGGAAACAGTTCCCAAATGGTAGGTATAGCATTAAGTGCCCAAGTGCAAGTTCCTGTCACATCTCTAGTAAAACATTGCACTGAAAAGATTTACAAACATATCTTTCTGTTATTCTGATTTCTGTAAGTGTAGCTCCTCTCTTCAGGATTTCTCTTAGTCTGGCAAATTTCCATGATCCCTGCAATTACAGGAAAACAGTTCCTTTGTTGTTCTCAGGGCTTGTCTGACCCCTGCTCTAGATGCAAATTCCTTATGTCCATGGGAGTCCTTGTTCCTCTTGTTTCAGGTTGTGTTCCTATAAAACATGTTGCACTAAGCTGCACATAAAGCTTTGCAGCTGCGAGTCCCAGTGCTGGTTGCCAGCTTGAAGCTGTGAAACCTCCCTCATTTTAGTATGCCTAGAGGAAGCTCTCCTTGAGGAATCTCACTCTGGGCATCCAGGACAAGCAATTATCCTAAATTAGAAGCTTAACATTACAGACCAGATCTTAGGAAGGTCTCATAAGGAAACTGGGAGCAGCAACAGCCACTGGCAAAAGTAAAAGCCACAGCAGTGCAAGCCAATTTGGAGTTGAAATAAATAACCCACCCGCAGAGTTTACTGAACATGTTTTTACAGTGTCATTCACTTCAAAGTTAAATTATACTCTTCTGAAATCTTGACATTTATGGAATCAATACATACCAAGAGGTTGGGAAATAGGTGTGTAGATGATTCAGTACACTTTCCTCTCAAGTACTGGCTTAGCTCACTAAAACTAGCAGAGTTATTTCTCTCACAGCATTTAGAGCTTCTAAAATTGCTTGTGTTACAATTTGCTACAAATTTCAAGTGATAAAGGTTTTTTGTGTCTAAATTCAGTTTACTATATGACACTAAAGGCCGCAGTATGTGTACTGACATTCGTGCTGCAGTATGGTACTGACATTTTAACAATAGCTCCTTTAAGTGATGCAACATAAATTGTCACCCAGCTTTGGTTCAAGAGAGGTTATTTCAGAGACATGGGCATTTGTCATATACCACTGCCATGAAAAATTCTTGAATGCACTTGCTGATGACATAAGAAAACAGTTTCTAATTCTAGAAAGAATGAACATTATTAAACACACTGAAGGTACACCTGGAAATTCTTTGTTCACTGATATTTCATGGCAGCTTTTTCCCCCCACTTATTTAACATACCATATTTTCTTTCATAGATAATTTTATTCCAGTTGGCATTTGACCTTTGGATTAATTGAAACTGAAAGGGCTAGAAAGTATTTAATTTCTTCTTATGTCAGTAGTTTCAATATTGATATTTTAATTATCAAATAAGGAAAACAGTCTTCAAACTTGTCAAGATTTGCAGCAATGCTTATAGGAGTGAATGTGCGTCAAAAAGCTGCTTGTTCCAACAGAAGTAGCTATGGAAGCATTAGGAGTTCTGTGTGTCTCATTTGCACTAGTGATCCTGATCACCAACACCAGGAACTGAGCCTGGATTACAGATTTGTCCATTGAGACAAACAACAGAATATCTTTTCCATCGATTTCTGTTTGCAACAGGCTTTTGGGAATGTTGGCACATGCTTGTTCTCAGGTGAAACAGGGAGTGGAATGCAAGCAGTTCAGGAATTAGTCTAGTCTAGACTGAATTGAGGAGAAATTACATTTTCTTCTTTATTTTATTTTAATTAAAACATGATTAAAATTGTACCATTTTGGTTGTGGTTGCAGGAACAGGAACACACTCTTTCATTGCAAGCTATTTTTGTATTATACTGAATGCATCAACTTTGTGGGATCTACTAGAAAAAAATTAATTTCCTGGATAATATGTTGATACATAGATACAACTTATCTACTTAGTTTTAAGTAAAGGTGTATAGGAAATAATTCTTCAACTACAGGATCAGAACTACTTACATTTCTTTGGAATTTATTATCCAGTATAATGGAGACAATTTTGTCTGAGCCAATTTTGTTTGGAAGAGCACATAATATTTCTGAAATAATTTCTGATCAGAATATATATTGTAAAGAGATTAATGCTAATACTGTAACTCCATTTTTCAGGCATTGTTCAATGAGGAGGGAAACTTCCTGCTCTGTGAGACATCAAGGTTTTCAGTGCTCCTGGATATGACGTGCTTTTAGGCTAAAGGGTTTTTTGTACCAGGTGAGATCCAAGAGTGCTATGATGTCTGCAGTGTGTTAAAGTCAGGAAGACCTCATGAGGGCTAATAGAAAGGTAACTTAGAGAGAAGTCATATTTTTTTCCCCATAAAGACTCAATATAAAACAATGGAAATAATAGATATATCAAGCAGAGTATGGTACAAATAAACTATGGCTGTCCCAAAGTAGCTAAAATCAACTTCTCAATATCACACTCATTTTGTCCACGAAGAATCCTAAAATAACCATTTTCTCCCCAGGATTTTCCCCAGGAATTTGCAGCAATCTAAAAGTAAACAAAATAGAAAAATATTATTTATTTTAATTTTAAAATATTATTTAAAAATGCAGGGTGTAAAAAGCAAAATTAATCTTTTGTGATAGTTTCCTTTTTAAGGAACAGAGTCTCTCATACGGGGTGCACTGAGAATTAGCATGTATCTTTTTCTGATTTCTAACATTTTGTTCCTTTTTTGGTTTGATCAAAATTTCACTTCCAAAATCAGGGTTAGTAAAAATGGACTAGTATTTCTACAAGACAGTTTGATACATTGAAGCACAAATCATTAAATGAATATTCATACTCTTTACTGCTGAAAGTGGTTTTTGAAACAGCAACGGTCAGAATTCCAACTAACCTGTTAAAGACACACCAAATATATATATATATATATATATATATATATATATATATATATATATATATAAAAGCTGACTTTTAAAGAATGAAGTTTTATTCAGGTAGTTATTGACATATTAAGCAATTTATTTTCTGATGAATTCTCAGTAGTTTCAGTAGGTTTTGCCTTTGATACCAGTGAAACTACCTGCCATAAGCCCTGTCATCAGCTAGGTAAACACCAAAGTGCCTTCAGATGATCGCAGGAATAATGGGGTGAGCTGTTAGTCATAATCCAAGTGATAAAATTTGACTTACTCTAAATGGCTTAACGGAAGTGTTCTTACTTTGATTTGTTTTAGTTTTGGGGGCTTATTCTGGTGGCTGGATAACAATTTCCAACACTGTTTAAATAGAAAATTTGTCTTTTCCAAATATTTTAACAAATACTATTGATTAATTTTACTGACTATCATTTGCAGGCATCAAAAAGAACTGACTCTTCATAGAAATTTTTAATAACGTTTGAAAAATTAAATAAGATTTGAAACAGAAAAGGCAGTGTAGGAAAAACCTACAGGTAGAGGTGGGATGAAACAGGCTTTGAAATTGAGGTAGGTGATGCAATAGTTCAAGGGTCAGCATGATAAAAGTTGCCAGAGAGGGAGTAGAATTATGCAGGACACTTTAAGGTGAAGGAAAAAAATAGATGCAGAGAGAGTGAATGAAAGTAAAGAAGAAGATTTTAAATGATCTGTGTTGTTGAAATCTCTTTTCTTCTGCTTCAAAACATTGTCCTAAGTATTCACTTACCCAAAACTTCTGTTTCTGTCCATTTTTGTCAGGTAATGCTCCCCACCTTTCAGAAAAGAATGGTACTTTGATGAAACAAGCAGTCAGAAAATACAAACATTAGTTGTAATAATTATCAGTGTCAGAACAAAGCCTGAGTAACAAATACTGATGATTCAAGTGAGGTTACCTGCTGACTTGCTAACCACAAATCAAATTGCCATTAGTTATTACAAAAAGTTAACAAAAGTCTAGTTGTAGTTTTTCATTACAAAAACCTGTTTTCTGTCTGATTTGACAGAATCTCTCATCTGGAGAGCTTGCCTGCTGAACTGAACTGTGTAGGAATATTGAAACTAACATGAGCACATTTCTTCAATTCAGCTGAAGATCCCTAGGAACATTTTTGTTAAAAGTCTCATCCAGCACCTTTACAGAAATAGCTGGCGAGCTGGGACTGAAAATATTCCTAGCTTTTCTCAGATCAAATTGAACTGCTGACAGCCTAATCTGTTTCATTGCATGGGGTGGGGGGAGAGTTCGATGTTTTTGTCATCTTTTAGGGCATGATAACTTTTGTGGAAATATCTATGAAATCATACAAGAAATCTTCCCCACTGGCCATCCCCAGCTGCCAAAAGATGGGATTTTCATAGGGCTATAGCTGTAGCTGAACTGCTTAGTACTCTGATTTGTAGGCCTCACTTTATACACAGGGCAGCAGTTCCAACCCAATCACCTGGATGTTTCAGTGAGCAAGAGTTGCACTGCACACCTTAGGTAGTTAAGTACACATGGTTTTTCTTCTGGAGCTTAAAGAGCTCTGTCTTTGTTTTAATTTATACAATGAACGCTTGTCTACTTACTATTCACAGCTCTTGCTGCTTGGGTGCCTATGAAAGGGCACAAATAAACAGAAAACCAAAGATGTGAACTTTTAGAGGGTTTTCCCCAGTGTAAAGTCAATCCTAGGATGTATCAAATGCCATTGACAAGGTGTTTACTGGTGTATATCCCATCAACACCACCTGTTTGAGCTGTATTTGCAGTGCTTCAGTCATTTCTAAAGGCAACCAGGAAAAATATTATGAGAAATGCCACACTGTGAATGGGGAAATTGGGATTTTTCTGTCACCCTTTTATTTGAACAGCAACAGTGAAATCAACTCTCCTTAGTTAACAGTGAACCATCATTTACATGGAATACCTGCGCTTTCAGCAAAAGGGAAAAAAGGGAGGAAGACAAATTGGTGACTAGCAGAGAGATGAAGTGTGGATTGTAGTTGCAAGCACAAGTTGTAGCTACTGATCATTAAATTCAAGAAATCATAAAAACAATGTTTGTCATAATGAACTTAGAATGCAATTTTTTTTAAGAGGCCTCATGATGCATTTTATTTTCATTACCACATGAATGTTCAGGGGTAATCAATAATTGCCATTTCTTTGCCAAATATTTCCAATACAATTTGTAATGATCATATCTTTTTTTTTTTAAGTTATAGGCTTTGAAATTTCATAGCAGATTCAGATTTACTTCTTTACTTATGGCCATTTTACTAAAAAAATACATCAGCTGTAATGTGAAATTCCAATATTTACATTAGTCTCAAAGACAGAGAAACATTGCCTTGAACTGATATTCATGTACTCCTGCATTTCGTACTACACATAATTGCTTCTGCCTGCTTGAATATGGTGATGACCAGTTCCCACAGGGTCACATTCCTGTGATTAAATTAATGTTTTTCTAACATTTGTTATTTTTTAAAAGAGTCAACTTATAGTTTCACACATGGATAGGAATTCATTGATTCTTAGAAATGTTTCTACATAAAAGAAGACTTCTAAACCACGATAGAAAAGGAACTTTTTTTTATCCTTGACTATAACATATCCATGTATTTAGTTTCCCAGGGTTTGTCTCATCATAGATACATAGGCACTTGAGATATGCATTTTATTTACAGTTTAGAAAGAAGAGCTGCTTTCTCATTAATCAATGCCTATGGGTAATCATCATCATCAAATACTCTAAAGTAAATTAAAATAGAGAGTGCAGCCAGCAGGTCAAGAGAAGTGACCGATTTCCTTTTTTTTTGGACTGCCATTCTGTGTCCAGTGCCCAGTCTTGAGCTTCCCCACGCAGGAAAGGCATTAACAGGCTGGAACGAGTCCAGCAGGAGTCCACTGAGATGTCTGGGGTCTGGAGCACATGATGTATGAGGAGAGGCTGAGGGAGCTGCCTTTCTTCAGCCCCCAGGAGAGAAGGCTCCAGGCAGATATATTTGTTGTCTTCTTCTCTGCAAAGGGTGGGTAAAGAGAAGACAGAATAGACTCTCCTGATACATTTTGGTGGTCCCCCAACTGCTCCCCTTCCACATCCCTTAATTGAACCTTAACCTCCAGTGGAGGTAGTGATGGCTGCATCCAGCTTTACTCTAGACAGCATTCCATATCATTTTCCCTGCAGAGTAGCAGCTCAGAGAAAGTGTTGACTGGTCCCTCACAATCTTCAAAACCAAAATTAAAAAAAAAAAAAAAAAAACAACATAATCCTGAAGGAATTTAATGAAGTAACTAAAGTCCCAGTGGAATTAGTTCCCAAGTGGAATTGACAGAGACTTTTAAGTGACACAGTCTTGGACAACATCCATTAGAGAACAATATTGCATCTTCTGGAAGATTACCAAAATAATCTAATCACACTCTTTTGTTTGCTTTTTTGATTATTCCAGCTTGATATTTACTCCAAATGAATGCCATTTTAAAAGCAAAGAGATGCTGAATCTTACAGGACTTGGACAGACAGGGAATTTCTCAGAGTTATTTTTGCAAAGCTTTAGATCACTGATGTCCCTACCTTTGGTATTTTTTGGAAAACCTTTCAAACTTATGTCCTAATTTTCACTAGTTATTTTTTTCTCAGTAGCTGTTACAGTACTGTGATTTAGATTTGAATGAGAGTGATGTTGATAATACACTGATGTTTTGGGTTTTGCTAAGGACTTTTTTTCCTTTTGTCTCATGCTTTAATGGTGAAGAGGAATGCAAAATAAACTAGGAAGGATCCTAGCTGGGACAGGTGGCTGGAAGTGACCAAAAGGATACTCCACACCATATAATTCATGCCCAGTACATAAACTGGGGGAAGTTACCCAGCAACGTGTCCAGTCTGGGTTCAGGAAGGGGGGGTTCTGGTGTCAGTCAGCAGGTGGTGAGCAACTGTATTGTAAAGCACTTCTTTTTCCCTTTTTATTATAATTTGCCTTTATTATTGTATTTTACATTATTTTTGATTATTAAACTGTTTTTATCTCAATCTAAAAGTTTTACTTTGATTTTATTCCCCATTCCTCTGGGGATTGTGGGGGAAGAGATGAAGTTGAGAGAGTGACTGCTTAATTTCCAGCTGGGTTTAAATCATGACTCTATTTCATATCCAAACTTTACATTTTTATTTAGAAGAAAAAGAAGAGATTTAAAGAAATCGTTAAGAAAGTCTATTTATCAATTACTGAAAATTACTTTTGAAAGGGAATTTTCTTCTCTTTGGCAAAAATATTCTGTGAGAAATACTCCACTTAGCTTTTCCAAAAGAAACTATCATGGTCTTCAATCAAAAATAACCTTGAATAAAAAAAAAAGTAATTTCACAAAACTGCATTCAGTCCCCTTCAGGAAAAAAAAAATAAGCAGTGTGTTTCCATTTACTCCAAGGAAACCTGCTCCAAGTGACTTTGTGAAAAGAATTCTGTTGCTCTTTCAGATAAAAGGATGAGTTCTTGTGGTCTTATATAAAATTATTTTCTTAATTTTGTGTCCAATTTTATATAGTAGAGGCACCTTAGATGTCCTTTTCAGTAATAACTTTCACTTGACATTATCTCTGTAGGAGCAAGCCCTGAATACACAACTCTGCCTGACAGATAAAAAACTAGAATACAGAGACTGTTTCAGTAGTGTTACAGAGAATGGAAATTAGTTTTATTTGAACATTTCCCAGTTTGGTTTTCAATAAACTACACCACTAAAATGTACGTGGACTTCACAAGAAAAGCATAAAGAAAGCTATCAGGAAAAAAATAAGCTGATAATTAATCATCGTATAAAATAATTTTAAAATGGGAAATACAACTTAACACAACAAAAAGGGTTACCAGCAGTGGCTTCAAAACTAAGGTGTTTTGGCAGATAACAGAAACTAGGTTCAAGTGTGCTTGCACTCACTTTTGTAGGTAAAATGCTCTTAACAGCAAATACAGTGAAGACTTCTGAGGAGTGTGCTAAATAATATTATACAAACTGTCTCCTTAAGACTGAAGATATGAACAGAAAACAAATACGGCCTTAAAAATAAAGAGGAATGGTAGGTTTTAGATCTCAAGCTAATTTCTGCAGATTACTTGTTATTAGTAGAAGTCAATGCTTTACATTAACCAAGGACTTAAACTGCTTGCTGGATACAAATATATTGCAGTCCAAGAACTTCTCAAGTCAGCTTCTTCTCCGGACTTGGTTGTATACCTGTTATAATGCTACCAGAGAAAAAAAGGTTCAAGTATTGTGGGTCATGTCCTATTCTTAGTGGTGGATCACAAAAGCCTAGTACACTTCAAAAATTAGCAATTTTATCTACTCAATTAGACAAAAGTTCAATTCTTAATCTTGTATTAAAAATAAGAAGGTTAGGGTCACTGACTTATGTTCACCACAAGAGCAACCTTCTTAGAAAATGGTTGCTGGAATTCGAAATTGTAGTTTTGCATAGACTTTTCAACATGAGAGGTGAGTTAAATTGAGTCAGTGAGCCAAGAGTTAAATCAGTCCCACAGATCTACTGTAATGAATTGTATGGGGGACAGTCTCATGGATTTAACTCATCAGACACTGTATCTTTTCCCCATGAGCTCCTCATGTATTTGTCTTTGCTATAAAATGTTCAAGTGTTGCTGCTTAATTTTTAACTATACTACCTGATGTTGATTGTCTGACAATGAAAAAGTAATTATTTTTTTCCCCATGAAAGAAAAAGGGAACTCAAGCCCAGGTTTCTTTTTTCAGGAACAAAACAGTTTGGGTCATGACTTTCAGTGGTTTAAGATGTTACTTGTTTGTAGTTATTTTGAGTGTAAGATCAAGTGAGGGCAACTAAGAGAAAAACATAGAGAAAAACAGTCTCCAAAGGCAAAACCCCAGATATTACTAACAGTAGTCAAGACTTTGGACTTTGGACTTTGGATAGGTGAATCATTTAATTATGTATTAAATCTCAGAATGTTAATCTGTCTGGCTGTCTCCTCAACATTAAACCACAAGCTCTTTGCCTCACATATCAATTTTATCTCCATTACTATGGCTTTTTGTGCTAAACATTCAACCAGTGTTTTTCCAGGGCATAGAAGTTTCAGTTTAGTAGTTGGCTAAGCCATTTAATCTGCTGCATTATTCCATTTAAATTTTTCAGTGAACTGCTAATTAAAATAGAGGGGAAATGTGTTTCCAGCTAATGTACATCTCAGTGTCCTCTTATTAAAGCCTTTTGTCATTCTGAGTGCCTTCCAAGCGTTGAAAATTTATCTTGTTCATGAAGGATTATCAAGGCTTTTAATAATATTTGTTTGTTTCCTCCGAGCCTTAAAGTGATAGTCCATAGATTTAACTGCAGCCAAAGGCATGGGCTTTTGAGACCTTCCTGGATTTTTCAGTGTCATGGCTTCAGGAGTTGCAGTTTTTTAGTGAGGTATGGATCATATATTGTAGTTTGCCACTGATACTAAAGTAATTCAGAAATAAAAGTCTGAGAGATTTGTCTGAACAAGCTGCAAACATTCAGGATGGGTACTTTACTTCAGTAACTTAGAAGAGATTTGTTGGAACTAGAACCACAGCTACTCCATCCAATGTACTTCCTTGACTGAACTGTACTTTCCTTACCAAACAGACTATGGCATTTTATACCAACAAATCTGCCCCAGGTTTTCTTTCCCTATACTCATTACATTTCTTTTCCTAGATGGAACTAAGAAAGCCAGAAGAATAGAACAAAGAGAAAAAAAATTAAAAACTCAGCCAACCAACCAAACAACAATAACAAAAAAAAATTGCAGAGAATCTGAGAGAGAACAAATACGACAGGTTTGGTCAGAAATCCTAGCTTAAATGTACAGATCTGAAAGAAATCTACCACTGCGTTCATCTTTGATGTCAATTTAGTCATTTTTATTAAGAGACTTTGAGATAAAAATGACAGTTTTGTATGTCATTTTTCAGCCATCAATCTTCTTAAAATAGAAGAGTACCAATGAAAAAATGAAAATTACCAAACGAATAGTTTGTCCTCCTTAGTCCCACTTGCCATTTGCAGTTTCATTGTGCCTTTTTAACTGATTTTCATCCTGGTGTCATTAAGAGCTGTAATTGTGTATGTATGGATCCATGAATGCATGTATGTACATACACATATACATATGCAAGATTCTGAAGATACTGTCTTACTATGAATATTATGCACCAGTCATTTGAATTTTAAGCAACTTTAAGATGCCATTGCATGTGGGATTTCTGTAATCTAATCTAGAATTTTTCATTTTAGCTATTTAAGTGTGATGTTATCCCACAAATTCTATTACAGTCTACAAGGCGAAATCAGATCCAACAAAGTAATTCAGCTCACCTTTAGATACTTAAGCTAGAGCAGATGAATATCTGTAAATGATAAAGGGAAACATGCAGAGGCATAGGAATTTAACTTTTCTACATCAAAACCTAGCTGTTATGTATCCCAGTCTCCATTTTTCACTTTTTCTGCTTATCTCCCTACGTCTGGAATAGACACAGAAACTGCCCGACAGAGTCTGCTCTCTCCAAGTATCAGTAGGTCAGTCCATCCTGCCTTCAGATTACTGAAAGCCCTATTTCACTAGAGAGACTGTGACCAAACCGAAACACTCTGCTACCCACAACAGTTTCCACCTGGCTGTTCCACACTTTCCTCTCCTTTTTCCGTGCTATTCCATCTTTTCATATTATTTTCTTGAGTCTGAGGTTACACAGTACCTCACTGGAGATTGACTCCCAGTCTTGTCATAGCTGATTTTATAAATAAGCCTTTGAATGATAGAAAATAACTTGCAATTTCCCCTTTGCAGAACAAGGGAAGTCAGTCTAAACATTTAAAATTCTTCCGGTCCAATGATCAATTGAGTAGTTTGTATGTGCATTTCTGGTTTTGTACAAATAGCTCTTGCAAGCATCACCAAAATGTATTGGCATTTTATCACTCCATTGCCTTATATGTTGCACAATTCAGAGGAAGTTTAAGGCATTTTCAAAAATGTTTCTAAGATATTACAAAATCAGCTTAATAGGTTCAGTCATTATTATGGCTGCCTTTTACAAGTATTGAATGTCTTTTATGGAAGGGATTATAAATAAAAACAAGCCTACAATAAACCTCAACCCACAAAAAACTGCATATTTTATCCTACCTATCAGCATATCTCTGCTCCTTTTTGTCTCCCCAGGGGCCATCTCAGCTAAGCAAAATGCAAATATTCATCAGTATTTTTATCTGAAGTACAATTATGATGACATTCCCATCAGTTTTTTATTGAGGTCAAGGAGTCCAAATTTTCCTTTGCTTCCAAGCTATACATGAGTGACAAAGAACTTACACCCACAACACATATTTTGCATTCAAATTCATTTAAACTATTAAATTATATTAAAAAGTGATGGCTTAATCCTGAAGACATTAAAATCTATACAATGAAGTGGTTTAGAGTTCATGATGCAGAATCACATTTTATGGCTGGATTTATCATTGCTAGAAACACCTAGGTTAAGGCTCCAACAGCCTACAACTTGTCAAGATCTAATTCAATTTTTACAGTTAAACAGGTCTTCAAGTATTTTATATGCCATAACCTTGGAGGCCACAACATTTCAACATTTGTGCATTAGACAATTCCAGGACTCGTAATTCTTTATGCTGTTGGATCCATTGGATACTTCAGAAATATTCAAATTAAGTAAACGAGTTAGTAAGAAAATGCATTCCCCCCATATTGAACTCTGAACAAGTCTGAAGTTTCTTATATGATATCATCTTCAGTTTTCTTCTTTTTCCTTCACTTAAGTTCTTTTTCAGTACATCAGATCACTTGTCTTTCCTCCTCCTCAGTGTTTACCAGTGACCATTCAACACAATTCTGTGTCTTAGTAAAGGTGCTCAGATTTTGCTCATAGTGGCCCCTTGCCTAAGGGTTGCTATCTTTTCTTTGCGCAGCCTGTCAGTTCCCATTTAAATCAGCATCCACTTCAGCACAGAAATACAGAATCACAGAATATGCTGACTAGCAAGGGACCCACAAGGATCATTGAGTCCAACTCTTGGCCCTGCACAGGACACCCCTAGAGTCACATCATGTGCCTGAGAGCATTGTCCAAATGCTTCTTGAACTCTGTCAAGCTTGGTGCTGTGACCACTGCCCTGGGGAGCTGTTCCAGTGCCCAACCATCCTCTGGGTGAAGAACCTCTTTTTAATATCCAACATAAACCTCTCCTGGCACAACTTCAGGCCATTTCCTTGGGTCCTGTCACTGTCACCACAGATAAGAGAGCAGTTTCTGCCCCTCCTCCTCCCCTCACAAGAAGCTGTAACTGCAGTGAGCTCTCCCCTCAGTCTCATCCAGGCTGAACACACCAAGTGACCTCAGCTGCTTCTCCTGTAACTTCCTCTCAAGGCCCTTCACCATCTTTTTTGCCTTCCTTTGGACTCCCTCTAATTGTTTAATATCTTTCTTATATTGCAGTGCCCAATTTTTTTTTCTTGAAGACAGGGTATTACTACACCTTCCTCAGCTTTTCTCTGTTTACTCTATTCTTGTGTTGGTAGTCGCTGAAGCAGGTCTTTTGGCTCACTATTGTATCTTTCTAAAAATGTAGTCTTTGTTGCAGAAGAATTTGGTTCAGTCTACGGCTAACAAGAAAAGTCTAGTTACAAGCTACTTTATCATCTCTTCTCACTAAAAAAATTCTTTCTTTTAACATCTCAGGTCTCAGACTGTCTCTCTTCTACTTTAAATTGAGGAGGAGTAATATTTTATAAAGCCTTCATTTCTTAGGAAAGGGTTAAAAGTCTCGGACTCCCCGGACGGCTGAAATTTCTGCCCAGAACTCCAACTCCCATGGCTGGGCACCTCCCCCACTTCTCTATTTCTTTTGCTGGCAAATTTTAGGTGCTGTCAAACTCTCTCTTTCCCTCGTGGTGGGGGGAACAAAGGCATTTCAGTTTCTCTCCACCCTTCCATCCGCAGGAGCTGGCCTGGTTCCAGTCCCTTCATCCCTGGCCTACTTTGACTAGGCTGCATGGCTTCCCCTCCCCCAGCCAGCCCGTGGCTGGGCAGGGGAGATCTGCACTCTCTGATGACCAGAACCAAAGAGAGAGTTCCCCTGGGAGTTCTTGCTTTTAACCCCCTGTGTTCTCAGAGGCGTGTCTATGCCTTCAGTGGTCAGTCTAAATGCTAATATTCAACCCCGACCACTGATTGGTTTGACTACCAGCTTCCTGAGAAAATTCACTTCCTTGTCAAACCATGACACCCTCCCTTGCCTGGCTGGCCATGCTGGGCCTGATGTCCCCCAGGGTTGGCCTTCCTGGCTGCCAGGGCACTGCTCACTCATATTAAACTTTCAATCAGCCAGGTTCCCCACGTCCTTTTCGGTGGCACTACTTTCCAACATCTCATTTCCCAGTCTGTCTGTACATCCAGGGTTGCCCCATCTCAGGTGCAGAATCTGGCACTTCCCCTTGTTGAACTTCATCTGGTACATATGGTTGGCACTTTAGCTATCTCCTCCTCTCTCCCTCCTCAGCCGTCACTTTGTCCTCTGGTGCCATTCTTGCATAATCACTCATCTGGGTAGGTTATTCTGCACAAATGTGGAGCAGCTTGTCTTAGGGAAGAGTTGTCATCACCCTGTGCTTGCACCAAGCATACTTCACAGCCCTCCCAACACCTGAACTCACAGCCTCACAGCAGCTCATTCCAGAGCTAAAGTATTCAAATTGCACTGCAAATTTTACAGTGTAATGTTATTGGTTTCTCACAGCTGTTACCTTAAATACACATACAAAAACCAACACTTACCATCTGTTCTCCATAAACATATTTTCCTAATTTAGTGCTCCATTTTTCTACACTAAATTCCAGTTTATCTTTTTCATTGCTTCACAATATTCTCTATAATCATATGATCAGGAGTTTTCCCTCTATTAGCCTGAGTAAATACTTTTTGCAGCAGTATCAAAGATGATTATGCATAAGCCTGCTGCTTCTCTTTGCTTCTATCCACTATCAGGCATACTCTTGTAATCCATAGCATTCCACAACTATGAAGGGCATTCCCATGCCCTTCATGAAGGCGTCTTCACTAAGATCACAAGCACAAAATGTCCCTTATTTTGCAATTTTATGTTCTTGAAGTACTTGTTGAAAATACTCTCAGTAATCTTCCTAGCACATATTGAATCATTACTTGCTTGATATTCTAGACCATCAATAAAATATTTGCTTGAGATTCTACAGTAATTTTTCTGTGCATTCACTTGCTGATTTAATAAATTCATCCTTGCATATTCCCTCCATGGCAAAGAATAAAGCCTTGTGGTATGTTCAGTAATTCAAGCATATGCATTATTAGATACTAGTCTTCTTAACATAGTGGGCCTGGTCTACATTTGAGAGGAAATCCACTAGTGTACTACACACATACTTCTGAAGCAGTTTTCCAAATAAAATCAGCAGCATCTCAGCAGCAGTTGATTTCTATTCAGGGCGAGAGAGCCTAGACTGCTGTGCCAGTAAGCTATGCCATTTAAGTGGGTGGTCGCAGTCAATTTTCATGTTCCTATTTGCATTCTGTTTGGTGGCATATTTGAAGAAAATTATATCAACTTTGTTCACAACTTGATATGTACTTGGAATATTTGTGAATACCCAACAATGTATTTTTATATGGTGTATATATGTGTGTATATATCTTTTTTTAATATGGTATGTATGTTTCTACTATATTTATACAGGGTTTAATGGTTTATTCTATAAACATTATATTTGAAGTTTTTGAACAAATATAAGAGTAGATTAAGATATGATAGGTCTACACCTCTTTTCAATACTCTCTAAAATTCGTAGACAAAGCAAAAATGAAACATCAGTCTTATGCTGGGAGCTAGTAGTGTTCCATGTGTGACAGTCAAATCTTTGGGTTACAAACTGGTCATTGATGTTTTATTACACTCATGACTGGCAGAGAAAAAGGGTAAAAGAATGTGCTTTACTCACCCAAGGAGTTTGACTGAATGAGTTTTCCATTTAGATCCTGCTTTCTGGGAGTGTCGATATATTCCCTCTTTGTAAAGGAAAAAATCTTCATACACTTTCATTATAGCTGAAAAACAATAGGAAAAATCACCACAGTCAGAAAACGTAACCTCTATTATTCTTTGCTTCTTGCATTTTACCAGTGAAATTCTTGTTGTGTACTGGACTGCATTAAGTGTACTTTGTAATTCCACTAAAAGCATCAATTTACCAGAAGTGTCCTGCTGTGAGTGAACCAATAGAAATACTTAATCAGAGCTCTCTCTAAGGTCTCTTATCAAGTTTGTTAGTTTTCCTTGTCATGGAAACTCCCTCTCACTGACTTCTTCCAATGCAGTAAGAAGAAACATTGCCTCATGAAGGCTTACATAAATTTTGAAATCTAATTCAAAAAAATTAATCTCCCCAAGGTTCATATATAAACTGCTCAAGTTTGGCTGGCATATGCATATTCAAGAAAAGTATTTAACAGAAAGTGTATATCCTGTGAAATACGGTGGAGTGACATGCCTTTTTTCTGAAACTTAAATTTCATCAAATACACAGTAATCTCCTTAAAGAAAATTAGATTGCTTGTATGTGTATAAATTGTGACTGTTAGTTAAAAGTGTGGAAAAAAAACACCCCTTTTTTCATAACAGTGAAAACAGTGAACATTCATAACTGATGAACTGAAAATTTTGTGCAAGAGAATAAAGATTACAAGTTGCATTTTATGCCCATTTATTATTTCTTAGGAGCATTATTCACTTGTTTATTAAGAAAATAGTTATGGGTTTCTTTTCCACATATGTTCTGCCATCTTAGTATCATTTGCTTTATGGTGGGCTACCGGATCCAGAGAAATGAAAATACTTTTCAGGTCTACATTACCTTTAGATTCCAGTGAATTAGAAGCATTAAACATAAGCTTAATTCCATCTCATTTTTAGCTTGTGATTTTAACTGCCACACAGCTTGAAATATGAGAATTAATGAAATCCAATTTCCTAAAGTCTTGCACCTTGGGAGTCCCATAAAGTACAAGTTTCATGACCATTTTTAATGTGGTTGGACCATTTATAACATATGTGCCTTGTATCGATCTGCAGTATCCAGTAAGTTGAGCTCATGCTGCCTTTTTTTTTTCTGTCTGGCACACTTACAAATTTCTTTTTCCTACATAAAATTTTCATAAACTTAAAGGACATTAACTATCTTTACAACAACCTCTATCATATTTGGCTGAAAATATGAAACAGTCAAAAATTTTAGGGGATGAGAGAGAATTCTCAAAACATGGTGAAATGAGGCCATTTGCCTTGCCACAGGCAAGTCTGATATTGTGCCCCTTCCCCATCACATCTTGGTTGAAGCTCTGGCAATGATATCTGCTGCTCCTGAGCAAAGACTCTCCTTCCTCTCTGAGAAATGGGAATCCCATCTGATGCCAGCATGCCTGGTGCTTAGGTCATTCCATTTTCAAAACCACCCAACATTTTAGCTGTGACACCAGTTGTGGAGCCGTGTATTAACAGACTCAGCCCATCTCTTTCTTCCAATGCCTTCAGCTGTAAGTACAGAGGAGAACATAACTTGTGCCCCAAATGACACATGTTCTTATCTGTGAAGAGGTATCATACCTAATTTTTTTCCACTGAAATGAAGTATAAATTTTGAAGTGTATTTCCAGAATAACTTTAGTTTATGTGATAGAATTTTATCCATTATTATATATTATCTATACATCACACGCCTGGGCATGTGTGTATACATTAATTTGTATATGTGTGTAAATATATATACATATGTATATGTAATACCTTGCAATCAGTAGCCAAATAATGATATAGTCTGGAGTGAGAGTGGTCTGCATGCATCAAGTACAGGATGGACAAAGATGATGATAATTCTAGATCTAGCACTGACATATTTTTATTTATTCAGTGACTTTGTCCTGATACACACTGTGACTTGGACAGGACAAGGTGATCACAGTCCACCAGCTAATTTTGTTCCTTCTCACATAGGAAAGACTTTGCATTTCCCAGAATGAACAGATTAATTATTAATGAATCAGAAAAGGCAGTGATTTTCATAAAGTTTACTATGGTTCATGCACGAGCTACTTCAGTTGTGCTGAGCTTGTCAGATCTATGCATATAGATGCAGCAGATTAAAAGATTGATTCCACTATGGATTCCCCTGCATAAAATTCTCAAATAGGAATTTTTGTCTCTTTTTAATCATACAAAGACACGAGAAATGAAAACTAGTTGCTACAAAAGGAAACAAAGTTTAGCTCTATACATTAATACAGCCTAGTGCTTTCTACAGATCATTTTCTTAATCTTTTTACAGATTCACTTTCTTTAGCAAATATAAATTTTTTTCCCGAGATCATAACAGCTGAAATTGTAAGTTTTGTGGGGTCAAAACTCTGATGTATTGCAAACAATGTGTGGGCCTTTCTTTTAATAGAGACTGACTAATGTGTCAGAGAGGATAATTTTCCTATATCAGCATTATAACCACCAGAGTATTTGTAAAGTCCATGAAAAAAAAAAAGAAAAAGGGATGAATTGGCAATATTAGAATTGTCCATCTGAATGCTTTCAAATTATTGGTGAAATTTCACTATGTTTACTTGAAAATGGATTTCTTAAAAAACTAGTATTTAATCTTTGAATCAAAAAATGCTAATTGCTCTGTTTCTGTACCATGTAAGACAATGATGTAGGTCAGAGAGAAATTGTCATTCAAACTTGAAAGCTGTATAACATAAAATCTTCAATTACATTTCTAAACCTACTGCTTCACAGTTATTAAAAAACATATTTTTCTTAACTTTGAATATGTCCAAAAATCAAAATCCATTCATCATTTTGATGTTGAAAGAATCGTGAATATTTCCCAGTTATTAAACGTTGCTTAGTACATTAGATAAGATTGTCCCTAAGCAATTTGTAAGTTCTTCAGGAATGACAAGTGAATAAATAATGGAAAACTTTCTTCAGTATTTTAAGATCATTTGCAGAAAAAAGTATTATATGGTTTTAAAATTAGACTTTTGCCCTGGTTGCATTTGTAGTATGGGAAGATAGAAGAGAGGATCAGTGACAAATTACACGGTCATAACTGTGATTCATTTAAAACTCTTATTATAGCCAAAAGAAAAAACAGCAAGTGACTTCACTCAGTGATGCATACTCTCAATTATATGTCATTATGTAGATCTTGATTTTTCTACAAACAGCATTACCTTAACCTGATACACAAAAGCATTATTTTTTTAAATTATATGAATTGTTGAAAGTCTGAATCCTAACAAATGGTTGAATATCGATTATTTAATGTATAAAATTTAGTGCTAGCAGATTAATCTAGAAAAATGTTTGAGGTTTGAAACTCTGACTTGAGGATCCTAGATTTTTATAATTTTCTAAATCTGGCAGAAAATACTGTCTTTGCATCTAGATCAAATGCAGTGTGGGAAATCATATTTTCCTTGAGCAAACAAACTTGGACAGAACAAAAAAAAAAAAGACTGATGATGTTGATCTTATTAAGACTGAGCTTCAGATTAATTGCAACTGCCCACATAAAGAGCTTTAAGAAGTAATTTCGACTACATGATGCACCAAAATGAATTCTATCTAATAATCAAAACCATTTGAATAATAAATTGGAGATTATGATAATTCCTTATATAATTAAAGGCAGTACAAATGCAGAAGTCCCCTGAAGTAAAATTATTTGGTTTTGCATCAGCCAGCTGTCCAAGAGAGGTGGAGATCCTGCACTATGACTTTTCTCACTCATCCCAAGCCCCACATCCATCAATCTCTCTAGTTACACTGGCCTGGGCTGTGAGCAGGAACCTGCATTTTCAGCTGGTGCCAGCACCACACATGGCCACAAATGGACAGTATCCAGGGTAAAAAAAAAATGTTCGCAGTTCCCTACTCAATGCTGAAATCTCTTTTTTTCTGACCTCTGAGTGGTCTTCATTGCAGAGCTGAGAGGTCTTCGTTGCAGATCTCAGCAGAAAAATTCAAAACTGGTAGGCATCAACAAGAGCATTTGGGCTCTGAAGTGAGAAATTCTGGGGTATTTCAGTGCTGAATGATCTGCTGGAAGACCCATTATAGTTCAGCATTACCTTCAGAGGAGAGCAGGTCTGGTGGGCTGGCCTTAGCTGTGGGTAATCAACCCCAGCCCTACAGAACCAAGTTTGGCTAACATTTAATTCCACCTGCACGGGCACAAATTGCTATTTCACCAATGACCAAAGAACTATCATGAAAAAAGGCACAGAGATTTCCTGCACACAGATTTTGCACAAATTTTCAACATATCCAGCACAAGGTCATTTTACTCTTTACAGGCTCTGATGCAGTCATGCTGCCTTCAGGGACACTATTTACTCACCAAATGTCCCTGGGTGAGCTACAGTGCATATGACTTGTTTCTTCACTGTGGCATATAATTTGCATTTTCTAATATTTTGATACAAGGTCATTGCACAGTCTAACTATTTCAATAATGTTATCATCCTTCAAACTTACCATACCTTGCACTGGTCCTCTGTCCTTGATTTCTTTCATTATATCAGTTTCCTGAGAGAAGATGAGAGCAGCAATAGAGAGAGCAAGGGAAAATTACATTTATTAAATAAAATTAAAACTCATACAAATTTATCATTGTGTGCACTTATATATTGTATAAATATACCTTTGTACTCATATTTCTGCTGGAGAATATTTGGTTTACCAAATCAACAAAACCTTCAGAAACACGGTTAAGAAGAACAACTGCAGTGTTATGACTCCATAATTTCTTTTCTATTTCTATGGGACCACAAAGTATCAACTTCAAAGAAATTATGTACAACTGAGAAACTATAAAGAATTTCAACTCATAGGAAAATTCAAGGGCAACATAAAGGAAAATTCAGAGCTCTAGTCTTGAAGTTAAGTGAACATATTTTAATCAAACCTCAAAGGAGAAAAATTGTTGAGACAACAGATGAATTTCATGAACTTACTTTTGAGGACACCCTGTAGTGAGAGGCACACCGGTATAACCGATTGGATTTTTCAAAAGCATTGGGACATGGCCCATTTGTATGGTTTTTCCCATATTCACTTGACACGTAACACTGATTTTCAGCTGATGGCCACAGGTGTTTGTTCCAAAATGATGGATAACACGCATATGATACAACCCTGTTCAGGTAGTTAAAAAAAGAGTTGATAAGAAGCTCGCTCAAAAAAATTTGCCATTTTACATCAAGCTTTTAATTATTTTGCAACTGTCGTTTTCCATGTAATATTCGTCAGAAATGTGGATGGCATATCTTCAGCTGGATGGCATTTCCTTCAATTGATATACATAATATTTATGATTAAACTTCCATTACAGTGGTCCTCTCCCCACCCTTCTCCAAAGAGAGATAGGGTAAAAAATGTGTTTACTAATTGTCACCTGGTACATTCATCTTATTAATGATGCATGAAAGTTCACACTGAAAAATATCAATAAATTACCAATGTTGTCAAGGGGCTTCATTTATCAAAAATGGCTTGTGAAATGGAATACGTGGAATAGTGTTAGACATTTCTGAAACAATATACGCATTTCTGAGTAATGCCATGCAGGCCTACGAGAGGGTTTCTTTTACAGAGCATAATTAAATATTTTACTGAAGCAGAATACTTTAAAATAGTCAGTCCTATAAAAAGCATTTGTATTTAAGTAGCTCATCAATTATACTGGACTTTCTGAACCTGAGGAACTCAAAACTATATTTCTACACAATATGGAGTATAACTACTCCAGTGTATACTTAGCTGTCAGGAGTTTTACAAGATAAGCCCGTATATGCTTCAGCTGTTTTGAATAAGACATCGAATTTTACCATTAGCATTTGGTGATAGAAAATCTGAGAATATCTTTTTCTTTCTGCCCAAAGCAGACCACATACACACAGTAGCACACTGGAGCTGTGTGGTAATCCCAATAAGATCTCTGAACTGAGAGTCACAGTCACATTTTAATCTTTTCACCAACCACCGTTTCTGCAGCCTTGATTAACACAATTGAACAGCTTTCTGCTGAAGCACAATTTCATATGTGCTGAAGCACAATGTCATATGTGCTGAAGCACCAGCACAACAGTAAGCATTAAAAACGCTTCAAGGAGAAGACCCTTCCAAAAAAGTCATAGAAGAAAAACAGAAAGAGATGTGAATAGGTTTATTTGCACAAATATAGATACATATATACAAAAATAATATTAGAAACAAGCAGGATCCAGGGCCAACCAGGAAAACTCTGTACTATGTTCATGCATTCTTGACAGAATTCATTTGAAGTCATGTTTGTGTGTTCAATCTAATGAAATTTTTGTCGATTCATTGCATTTATATATATTTGAATTGTGAGATAAGAAAATAATCCTAAACATTAGACTATGTTATTTGCAAGTTGACTAATAACAATAACATCTTTCTCATACCTTACAGCTGCCAAGAGCCCAAGGTACAAATCAGATTAAGGCCTATTGTGATTGGAAGCACAATTTACATTCATGTCTAACTTCTATACCACCTGAAAATGAAGTGTTTCTTCCTTATTCTTGATGAATATAACCTTTTTGTTTTCCTTATTGGTTGGAATAGATGCTTTCAAGAACACTTATTTCTCCCAAATTATGACTTGTAACTGAAGCACTTTAATGATAATTAGTAATAGAATACATATTTATTTTTTAATTAATGGAGGAAAACAAAGAGAAAGTGATATTTAAACAGTGTTTTAGCTCCACTTACAGGAGATTTCACTGTTAATTGGGTGTTTAGTGATTCTGAAAAGTCAAATCTCAGCACTGGCCTAGCTTCCTTGAGCTTTATGGAAATCTTTTTCCGACTTCACTGGGGGTAGTTAAGGCCAGCACCTGATTTTCCTGAACATCTGTCAAAAACCTGAGCTGAGCACACTCCAGAAATCAAAACAGCAGAAATTTTAAACAGCATTGGATGCCTGCTGTGATAATTTACAAGGCCCCACAGAAAATCAATGTGCTTTCTCCCTATTGCACGGTATGGAGATAATGACACAATGATTTTAATATAAATATTCCTAAAAATAAGTCACCTGAGAGTGTATGGAAGCAAGGACTATTTGACAGGGCTCATTCAAAAGACACTTCTAACTTGTAGGCCATAAATTTCCAAACTTATTTTCATTGTCACAGATAAAAGGTTATGGATTATGGGGTTTAGCTACAAAACTGATTAAATTATGAGCCAAATGAATCAAAATTTTCTTTTTTTTTTTAATTGTTGTTCTTGATATTATTTGCTCTTGGCTTCTGTCAGAGACTTAACATTGGGCTCGATGGACACTTTTCAGACCCAGAAGTGCTGTTCATGTGTTCTTCTAGTATCTGTTCTAAAGATATTTGGATATTTCTCTGAATGTGTTTATTTGTGTCTGAAAATTTTGGAATGGGTTTTGAAATATAATTAGAACTTGCGGAAAGAAAAGCAGAATGTAGAAATGTTTATAAAAATAGGTAAGTAGGAATACTTTTATGTGTAGTACTTTGATGACAAATCAATGATCAGGGATAAAAATGGGTAGCAAGCACAGGTCTCTCATAGCACAGTGATGATGTACGTGCTGGAGCTAGCTCCATGGCAACAGAAAGCATAATAAATGACTAAGAAACTAATCCTGGATTGCTGAGATTTGTTGGAGATTTAAACAGTTTCCAGAAATTCGTGATGGTTTTCACAACTGCCCTTCAGATTTTTCACTGAGATGGTCAGTTGCAAGAGGCTGGTGAATAATATGAGGCTGAGCAATAAGCAAGTACTTGGGAGTGTGCAGGTGAAAAGACAGTTCACAGGTGTGCTGTGTGAACTGAGGTGCTGCGGCTCTATGTTTCCAGGCTCACATCAGTCAGAAATCCTGCTCAGCACACCTCTGTCACGCTGCTACTCAGGTCAAACATAATGTTATTGCATTCACACCAGAACAAGCTCCTGGGAAGGTATAGCTAGGTGGATAATGAAGTGCCTTGTAGAGCTTCAGCCTGCCTTGCTTTTCTTTTAAAAATAAGCTAACTCTTTTATACTTAAATTGCTTCTGCATAACAGGCCATGTCACTAACCACAGTGCTAAGGTCAAAATAATACTATGTTCTGGCAAAGGAAGAATTTTATTATAATGGGGTTCATGGTAGTTGTGCCTGTACAGGGGTAACAGAGGGAAAGGAAAACCAGGAGATTGTCCCATTGCTGCATTATTTACAGCTTTTCCTCTAAAAATAACATGGTCCAACTGATGTAGAGATAATGCTCATAAAAATTATTCTCACTTCTCTTATCTACACCAGCAATTCTTGTGCTCCTGTTTTTAACATTCAAGAAAACAGTCCACAGAGAAAGAGTTGCAATTAGTCTCCCAAAAACATGAGCTACTGAGTAAAATGAGAATGTTCTTCTAGTTACAGACAAGTATTGCAGTTAAAAAATGCTTACAATTAAAATGTCAAGTTATAACTTTCATGTCTTCATTAATTAAGCCTTTTCCCTTAGCTCCTGAGGTGCTGAGGGGCCTTTGCTAATCACTCAGCTGAAGGATCTCCTTCTTAAAACCCAAATGAAAGCCAGTTTAGTGTTGAAACCCTGAGAGAAAAAGATAGAGAAGCACTCGAAGTAAACTCCCCCCATAACAATACAAAATCCTTGTCACATCAGAAATACTTTGACACACTTGCAGAAAGCAGAATTATCACTTGTATGGTGTGACAGGTCTCCTGGATTCCCAGAGTGCCATGTCAACTATGACACATCATGTCTGACATTCTTTTGCTCTTGACATGGTTTGTTTGTTTGTGTTATAAATAAAATGAAAAGTTGACAGAGAGAACACCTGAGATCACTCTGTCTGTCAATTTCAGGTACATCAGAGTAAGGGATGAGATTGTATGAAAGAAAGACAGGAAGTAGATTTTGGTATGGAACAGAAAGGATAAAAAATTCTGGTAATGTGAGAAACAGCCCAATTTAATTACATGGTATCTAAAATGCAGTTATTGAACTTCTCCTGGAAGCCATTTCCAGGCACACAGATTTCAAGGAGAGGACTGGAAGCAGGATGTGTGGACTTCCCATGACAGGTAATGATGATATGGTGAGACAGTCTGACCATGATGAAATGACTGGCTCCACAGAGAACAAGGAAAGCAGTACCTATCATTTAGCTTGTCTTTAGTGACATTTTCAGTATCGGTTTCTGGGGTGCCTCTCTAGTTTATTGGATTAGGTAAATTGCTTACAGGGTCAATTGTGGACTGGCATGTTGAAAGGTCGACAGACCGAAGTGACTGGTGTCTGTTTATTAATGGCATTCCCCAGGAGACAACACAAAAGCAACATTTTCGTATCTTTATTAACAATCTGGACAGACAGATGTAAATCACCTTTAGCAAGTTTGTGAAGAATGTAAAACTTTTAGGGAGTGATTAGTATGCATGTCTGCTGTTCAGAGCAGTGTTAATAGGCTGAAGAAATTAGCCTGACAGAAATATCCCAAATTTCAACAAAGACAGATGACAAATCTTGCCTCTGAGCCAGAACTGCCCAGGTACTGTCAGGGCACTGCCCGTGTAGAAAGTCATTTAACAGAGAAGGACATGAGGTCCTTAGAAACAGAAAGTTGAATGTAGGTGAGCAGTGAGCCCTCTTGGCAAATGTGGATGGTCCATACTGGGCTGTGTTACCAAGAACATAACCAAGACATTGTGAAAAATTAATCTTCCCCTCAAATTACAACTCAGCAGATGGAGCTATATTTTCACTTATGTGTTTCCTGGGAAAGGCACTAACAAACTGAGCAAATCCATTGGAAGGCACTTAGGGGACTGGAGCTGAGGCAGCTGGACTTTTTCAGTTTAGAGAAGAGAAAGCCAAAAGAGTATATCATTCCTGTCTTCAACTATGTAAGAAGAGGTATATAGAAGACAGAACAAAAGTCTTGGAGATGCACAGTGAAAAGCTGGAAGGGAGGTACCAGTCACAAGTTCTACCAAGGAAAATGCTGATATAAGAAAAAGGTGTTTGACCGTAAGTCAAAAAAACTGACCTGCTGCAAGAAAGGTTGTGGAACCTCCATCCTTGAAGATACTCAAAATGTGTCCAGGGAAATGGCCTAAATAGCCTGATCTATTTTTAAAGTCATGCTTTGAGCAGAATGTTGGATCAGGTCACCTCCAAAGTTCCAACCAAAATAATTTTGTCATTCCATAAATGATTATGTCCCATTTTAAAGGTTCTAGCTTTTCATGGGGAATTTGATAGCTCTTAACTCTGCTTAATCTGATCTGAAAGAAGAAGGATCTAGGTACAGTCTTTAATAGAGTGTTGCACTCTGGAACCTTGGAATGAGATGATTACAAGTTGCTTTATAGAGAAAAGATGTTTGATTATTTTGAATATTCACAATGTTGTCTCATGCAACTGGCTGATTACTCAAGGTTGTTTCAAATGAAGAGCCTGCATCCCAAGAAACACAGAAGTTTTAAGTGCATTTACAGTATTGTCTTATTGCAAATTAAACAACGGTTTCAATTTAAAATAATCTAAACAGACAGATATAATATTTACCCATGTGTTTTCAGATATCTCCAGGCACCATCAATACTTCCACCATCACATCCATGTTGATTCCTGGTATCACAAGAGATCAAGTTCTGAGCGGAAAGGTTGTCTGTGATCTGACCCTTTGAATGAATTGCTATTCTATCTGCTGCAACACCTGTTTGAAAATAAATTTTCTGTTATCAAAATCAAGTAATTACTCACAACTTTGCATTTTTTTTTTTGTGAAAGAGGGACAGAAATACAACCTCAATATTTTCTGTGTGTGCAGATATCTTCACTAAACAGTACTGATATAATCTGTCCAGACTTTTGTGAGAGACGATTGTGAAACTGCAAAGCCTCATGAGCAACTTTGTTGTTATATGACAAATTCCTAGATTTACTGGCTATTATAAAGTCCCAAATGCCTAAATATCAGATGAGACATTTGCATAATTGTCTGTATCATGTTTGTAAATGCATATTCACATCTGGTTGTCTTCAGCAGAAGAAACAAATACTTCCCAACTTTCTGCAGCTGAATCCCCAAATCTCTTTGCTTTCTTTTCAACCTTTCTTTCCTTTCTGTGAGGGGAAAGAAAAAAAAAAAAGAGGAGCAGTCCTATAAAGAAGAAAATTCAAGACTGAAAATGTATATTGGTTTTATTACAATAAATATTTGGAGATGTTTATATTGAAGTATAAATGTAGGACTCTTTATACCTACTTCCCTTGTTACACAAAATTATTCCTCAGACATAGATACCTTATCTGAATTCAATCAGATGGTCATGATTCTTAGTACTTATATATTTATGAACTGATTTAAAGGCAGACTCGGCTAACTAAGTTGTGGGTGAAATTAAAGTGCTTTTACTTTCTTTATCAAATGACAATGCAGCAATCATTAAGCTTCATTGTAAGTCATTACCTATGATTAAATTTTATTTGTATTAATTTTAGCCCAATATTTTTGATTTGTAAAATAAAATTTAAAAAAAAATCTCTTGAAATCTAAATCCCAATCAAAATCAAAACTAACTTTGGTGAACTCTGAGGAAGACTTCAGAAAAGAAAGTTTGCTGATATCAGGTGACAACTATATTTTGTGCTTTTGGGAGTTGTCCCATGATAATGAATTGATTTTCATAGGTATAAAAGCCATTTATTGTAAAGTTCTGGAATACTTACAGAAATTATTCATGATAGGAAAAAATTATACAGCAGTGCTTGTCTGTTCATTGAGAAACAGCTAATCTTGAAAACTCAGACTGAAAATGTTAGTTGCACCTAAACAACATGTGAAGGCATCTCACACCACATAGCTTTGAAAATAATTATGTGAATTAAAATAAAAATATTTGTTTATGGAAAGGAAAAATTAGACACAATATCTGCAAAGTCTTTCCCTCAGTGATCTCTGTTCATCTCTGCAGTAATCTGTCAAAAGAGCTGTTAAATGCTCTCTTGGTTTTCTCTTTTTAAAACTGCAGTGGATAAGAAATATCAAAAAAAGAGCACGTTCAGTCTGTTTTTTTTCAGGGAGCTGGGATTAGCTGACCTAAAAGCTCCTTTCCTTCTCTTACTGCTGTGATTTAAAGAAGCAGTTGCAGAAACCTGCGCCTGTGAGGACCCACTGGCCAAATTAAGTCACAAAGATTGATCACATGCTTATGTTACACAATTTTATGAAAAGCAAAGTGCTGCTGCTTAGATTGACATTTAAAGATTTTGGGACAATATAGAGGGAAAATTGTAGCAATTTTAAATGTTCCTATTTGGTAATAAAAGGTGACAAGTGAGTTGATATTATTTTGTTACTAACTACTACAATTTTCATTACTCATCTAACATCACTGATACTGTCAAAGGGAGTAAAAAGAAATATTACTTGCGGTTGAAAAAGCCCAGGATGCTCCACAATTTTGCTGATCCAAAGGATCGTGAATCCACTCAGGCCACTCATAAGTGGCTGAAAAGATTGCAGGAAACTTTTCTTCTGGAAGTGACTTTCCCTGAAACAAAATGTAGAAGATCTGTATATGCTAAATTTCCTATTTTTATCATAAATTTTAACGTAATTTTGTTTGTAAAATTCTTAAGTTTTAGACTAAGGAAACCTAAAGCATTGGCCCCTGTGACTTCCTGAGCAACTCTGTGGTGGTTTCCCTGTGGCTGGGTGCTGCAGACCCCTGAGAGCAGGAGGGTTCTGGCATTCCGTTAACTGAGTTGAAAAGCTGAGCTTCAAGACTGCCAACCGGAATAACCTGACCAATTCTTCTCTGATTTTTATCTCAAATAATAATTCACTATGAAATTTGCTAAGTGTGACCCAGCTGGCATTTTTTTGAAAGAAAAGCCCTTTGCTACAAATAGCAGTGAAGTTAAATACCTGTTACCCTGTTCTCCCAGACATGTGGCTGTAGGTAGGAAATTTTAGTCACTGTGGGAGAGGAATCAGTACAGTGTATCATTGATTTGTCTTTTACATAGAGGCTATTCAATCTGAAGCAATTATTCCCTTTCTAGAATAAAAATCAGTGATTTTTCTTCTGCTTCTCAATCTGATAGTGAATTCATGAAAATTCATCATCTGCTCCCTGAAGCAATTTGGCCAGTCATTTCTGGCACCTTTATCTCTCAGCCTTAATTTATGTCCCCCTCCAAGCTTTGAACAAATATTTGCATATGCAAGAGCCATCTGGTACAACTGCTAATAATCTGCTCTTTGTTCAACATATCAAAATCACTGACCCATTGACACATTTTTTTTACTGTTGAACTTCATGGAATGATGGAGTATGCTGTGCAAGGAAATAGGAATGGCCACAGAAAATTGCAATATTAGGCTGTGCGATCAGTCTGTTTCAAAAAATTATTGATAACTTCAGTTCCAGAAGGAAATACAATATACAAAATAAGATAATCTGTTCCTAAGCAAAATACTCACTGATGCTTCTTTCTCATAAGCAAGCTAAAATTGTGAAGCATAATGGCTTCCATCCTGTTTAAATTCTGGGTACCTTTGCTAAAACATTTTTCTAAATTGTTTATGTGATTTATAATCATAAAACATACTTTTGCTAAGATGACTTAAATGTTTGAGGCCAGTTCTTTCAAACTATTTTAGGACTCTTTGGAGAACTAAATTTTAGCTCTTTGCCTGTATCAAGATCTCTTTGTTGTGTACACTGTGAAGCAGTGGCACCTCCATCCCTCCATCCAGCTTGTATACCTGGATTTGCTACAGAGAATTGCCAGCTGAGAAAAAGTGGGTGAGGAAAAAGGAAACTTGTATCTCAGGTCTATATCTGACATTAGGCTGGGGTATAACTCCAACAGCCAAATTGGTACAGTCTGTGTGTATTCCCAGACCCAGTGGTTCTAGGTTAGGCAGGTTAGATGCAGACTGCAAGACCTGAATCCATGAAGGAATACTGCAAGCTGTTAGGTCACGTCAATGATTTTGAAAGTCTCACCTCCACCCATAAAAGTCTAAAATTTTTTAAACCCTGCTAAAATATTAATCTCAGTATTTTGATTAATCAGTGTCAAAGAATGTTTTTTCAGAGTTTTATATACATGGAACTTGCAACATCAAGTGACACTCAGGAAGCAGCAACTAATTTAAGTAATAACTTGACAAATTATCATTACGCTCATTATTAGTGAGTAAGCACTAGCTCAAGATTTACTTTGAAGATGAAACACACAGGAGAAATCCCAGAGAAATTGATTTTCTTTTATATGATGAGACTGTTCACTACCAACCAGTAAAGTAGAAAATCTGGCAAATGTTTAGCACAATTATGTGGGTAATGGCTGCTTACAATGCTCATTATGATGCCTCATTACAAATGAGGCCAATGAGAAAAGCAAAATTCTACAAAGATCTCCAGTCTTGACAATGTATTACTTTATGTATTCCTAACCCACTGTCAATGTATTTATTAGCCTCATATTGTAAATCCCCGAGCAAATTCCTCATTAACCCTCAGCCTTGCCATTTAGAAATACAGGAGTGATCTGTAGCCAGAAACATTGGGGTTTTTTTTCTGAAAAAGTTTCTACCCTGATATTGAGAAGTACTGCTAGTCTGTGTCAAATACCAAGTCTAGACAACTGTTTCTCAAAGTATGCTCCATGGACCAGCATCAGACAGCACAAGGCAATCAGCAAAATGAATGGTGAACTATTTTTAAACCTTTATACCTACTCTCTGCAGTGAAGTTAGCAGTCCGGACAAAGCAGGAAGGTAAGAGGACATAAAAGAGCACTCGAATTTCAACAATGACTTCTTCAGAAAAGATGACCAGTAAGAGAGAAAAGGCCAAAGATAACTGAATTTGCAAATGTGGAAATAGCTTCCCTGAGGAAAAGCATTTTTTTTTTTTTTTATGTAGTAGAAAGATCCTGGACATCAATTGCTTTGTGAAGACCAAATGGGCACGAATTACCTTCCATTTGTAAGAGAAATACAACTGCTGAGGGTTTTTACTGTGAAAGGCCATATCCCAGTGAAACAGAGGGTGTACTTTGTCCATTTTCCAATTGTTTTTATGAGTTTCTTGATATTTAGAGAAAAAATGGTGCCTTATTACTGAATTATGTATTTCATCTTCTTGTAAGATGGCACTCAGGTGTGTACCTTCTTGCTGGGGGTGCAGACCTTACCATAGCAATGTACCTCTTGCCAGGACTTGTGCTGACAGATTACCACCAAAAGCACATCACAGTGCTTTTAAAGGTGTTGCAATTATTCTTTTACTACATGGAACTTCAAGAATGATTGCACTGTCTCCTGCAATGAAAATGCCTTCTCAGATGGAGGAGCTTCAGCTTTGTCAGGAGTCAAACAGTTTTAGTGGTGCATTTAGCTGTTGGTCTATACTCAGGTCTAGCCATACTGTGCAACAGAGGGTCCTCAGTTCAGATTTGGTTCTCGCTCCATATCATTGCCTTTTGGGTGTTCTAATGTACCATCATGACAAACTTCCCTTCCAGACAAAAGTATCACCTTGTTGAGTAGGTAAAGTCTTTCATTAAAAGCAGAACATTTAGAAGCTCTATGAGCAACTTTAGGAAGTTTGTGACTTCCCTAAGAATTTTGCAGAACCTGAGAACGTCATACGGAAAGTATTATTTTATATTTTTAGCTTTTGTAAGTAGAAGGATTTCCTAGAATCCTGTGAAAGCTATGTGATTCCATCAACATGTAAGGAAGTCTCATGATGATTAAATGCATGAATGTGCCAAGTTGGATTTCTGGAGAAAAATGCACCAAATCTCCTTGGGTGTCTGGCAGTGCCAAAGGGAGTTGGGTTGTGGCTCACAGATTTCATAAAACAGCAGACAGAAAATATGGCTGACAAACATATCTGTGGAACAAAGGCTGTAAGAAGTGTAGCAGTGAAAGTAACTGCAGGAAGCTTAATAACAGTGATTCAATAAGCTGGATATAATGCAGGACTACTGAGTAAACAGCTACTACAAACTGAATGGAGGAAAGGAAGTATCATAAAGAATTCCTTGAAACCTTCCCTTTCCTGTTTTCCTGGGCGGGGTTTGTCTCACCTAGCTAGATACTTAGCAATGGAAATCTCAATCTCTGGGCTGCGTACATGACATCCTTTTTTTGCCTGTGCTACATAAGCTTCACACTGTATCCCTCAATGAAAATGCCAAAAACAACAAATCAATCCAACTCTTTTGAGCCTTGCTGCAGTTCACTGGTAACTTAAGGCAGACACCTATTAAATGTTAAATTCTTTTATGCCATTGTCTTATTTTGACCTGCCATCTTCTTTGGCTGCAAAAAATAGTCCAGAAAATCCTATGAGGCAAAACTCCAAAGCTTAATTCCTGTCCACCTCTTGCTCTGGCAAACCTTCAGAGTGTAATTTTGATTGATTTGCCAATCTGGGCCTGAGCCCAATGCCTCACCATGCTGGTACAGGGAGCTGACATTGTGTGTAACCAAGAATGGTCTGAATCAAGCAAAAGGGTTAGGACTGCTCAAATTATTGCAGAGGCCATGCCTTCATTCCCCAAAACCCATTCAAGTGGCAGCGCTGTACTCTGTCACCACAGGGCCTTCTATCATGTGGAAATCCCTCTGCCACTGATGCCCAAATATTTATATATATATATATATATATATATATATATATATATATGCAGCTTTGTAGATTTTTAATATACAGCTATATAATTTCTCATGCTTTCTCATGCTTCAGAATAGTAGATTACCCTTTCTCACACATTTATGTCACCTTCTTGAAATTCTGTTTAAATAAATAGTCTTATTTTTAAGAAAAGCATTTCTAACAAGAACACTCTGTTTTGCACCAGCACACAGGAGACATAACAAAATATATAGCTGAGAACCCCTGGGAGAGACTCCAAGGGCCAGGCCCAAAGGTGGTTACCAGGGCAACTGACCTCCGATAGGATGTACTTGCCAGATAAATTAATTAATTAAACTTACAACATTTGTGAAAATCCCATACTGGGCATGCACAAGGATATTTTGTGCACCTGAAGGCTTTATTAAAGAACTGCTCTTTATATTACCACCTTTAATATTGTTTGGAAAGCTTTATTTTGATTGTAGAAACACCACAACACATAAACATGCATCAAAAATTGACTTCTAAGAGATAATGAAATGGCATCACTTGCCTGAGCTATATTGAAGGCAAAGATAAACACCAGTTATACTTAAAGCTTTTGCAAACCTTGGATCTATCTATTTATACTTTCACTTCTAATTTCACTCTGATGAGCTAGTTAGGTGGGAGATTTTTGGTCTGTGAATTCCATAAAATGTGTCCTCTAAGAAAGAAAAAAAGTAACTGATCCAAAGCATTGGAAAAATCACTCTGGATTCAATAACTTCTATTTTTTCTTAAATTAACCAACATACATAACTTAAAGTATATTTGCTTTGATGCAGAACTAATTTCAGCATAAATAAATGATAGGAAATTTAATTTAGCTTGAGAATTGCCATGACCAAGGGGTTAGAAAGCTGGTAGTAGAGAACCATTTCATTTTGCAATGATTCCCACAATTTTTCTGTCCATTTGCTCTAAAGCCAAAAAGAGCTTTCACAGCTTCTGTCAAAGATTGCTGTTTAGTCTCAGCTGTTTGCCTTAATGAACTATGCCCAGATGTATTTTTCTGTGGTTACAGCTGTGTGTGCAATGATTAGCAAATGAAGCTAAATGGAATTAATATGGAGCCCTCTTAAGAAAGTGAACTACAATGATAAGTTAATATTGCTGCAGAGCTTCACAGTGACTAGGATTTTCTTGTGCTCCGTATTTGATTTCTGTCAATAGAGCCAGACATTCTATGACTTATAGAACTGTTCCAAGAACATCATATTCAACACGGAAACATTTAGTGACAAAACCCTGCACCGTACTCTTATAATTGTCCACATTTATTTTTGCATGTGACAAAGTTATTTTAAAAAATTAACAAGTGTACATGACACTTACAGGAGCTTCTCTCATATTCAGCAAAGAATGAGATGGAGGGAAGGTGCCCAGGCGCTTTTTGAAACCTTCTTCCACTGTCATTCCCCAGAACTGACTGTAGTTGTCAGCTTTCCATCTTCCTCACAGATGAAAGCCAAAAAGGAAGACCCGGGTGAGAGATAACACTCACATTAACACATTGCTCATTTAAGAGTACAACTAGCAAAAGCATCGAGAAATAAATTTTTGAAATTGCATTTCAAAAACTTGCATTCAATATGCATGAGAAAATATTTATTATTGGCTTTTCCACTGCAGATAAGTGCAGATGGAGCAACACAGCAGAATATGAATAGTGGTGATTTGGGACCAGCATCACATCAGCCTGCAGGACATGAGCATGCAATACTTCAGAGCAGTACTGGCAAACAAGACACTCAGTCAAAATATTGCTGTTCTTTTGAAGTTATGCTCAAATCATGCTCCAGCCCAGATTCCCATGGAGGACTAGCAGCTTCATGTTGTGAGTTGCAGTGCACCTTCAAGCTCTGGTGCACCAGCAGACACTGTTAAACCCAGCAAAAAGCCCAGCTGACACCTTCTGCCCGAGTTTTATACCAATAACCACTGTGAGAGAAGGGCTCCCCGTGGTTCTCTAAGTATTCCCTTGCTACTCTCGGGTGGACTTGACTCAGATTGCAATGCTGATGTGCAAGCTATATGCACAGCACCAAAAAAAAAAAAAAAAAAAATAAAAACCCTTGCAGCCATACTCATTTGGAACACACTGACATTTACTACTGGATAAGGGCTGAGTGACAGGGCAGAGAGCATTCTCTTTACCCGAACAAGAGTGGGATTCATGCTGCCCAAAGAATCCTCATTGCTCTTGGTCTCCCTGTGGTCAGTGAAAAGTGCAAGCACATGGAGAAGTTGAGTCATATCTCACCCGTCACCCTGTGACAGATCTCATTGGTCACCACTGACAAGAGACAGGGTCAGGCTCCAGGGGCCTAACTTGGTTTTTTATCCTAATTCAGTTGCTTTAAATGTCTCCCATGAATTACAGAATGTTTCAGCACTGATGACAGCTTGAAACCTGGGCAGGCTTCATTGGTGAATTTGGCACCCCAGATCCTAGGGAGGCTGCCCCTGTGTCTCTGTCTGTAAACAGCCAGCAGGCTCCCAAGGCACAGATCCAGTACCAGAGTCCCTAATCTCTATACACTCGCCAGGGGAATGAGATTGTTAGCAAGAAAAACACCAAGCCCCCAAGTTCTGATAACTTGATCCCCATTGCACCAATCTTCTCCACTTCCAGGGCTACCCAGAGTCCTGTTACATGGAACAGTGCTCTCCAGGGAGCAGAAAAAAGTTACTTTAAATATCTATCCCCAGTAATAAACACAGTAAAGAATAGGGGAAGATGGTGCAAATCTTGTTTTGAGAGAAAATGAATTGTTCTAAATTTGGAGAATATTTTACATAGATGTTTACAGCAGATGTTCTCTTACCAGCATGAGATGTTCAGTATTTTCCATTTAAAGCTTTATAATCTGCAGTGATTTGGAAAGTTTCACAAATGCATACTTACTGTCAAATTGCTGTAATGTATTTGGAGAAAGAACGGGTGGGGAAGACAGCATGCCTTGTTATTTGCACATACACAGAATGAGCAATACTGTGATGCATAACAAAACTTTAAAATAAAAGGGTTCTCACCCAAAATCTCCAGAATTGATGTGCTGAATTAAGTCTTGGCGAACAAGGCATACGTCTGTTGAACATTTCCAGAGACTGTTGAAACATTTGCTGAAATGACAAGAATATCATTAAACAAAAATAAAAGAATTGTCAAAGGAAAAATATGCACTTTAACAGCAGAAGGCAGATGGAGGGCAAAAAAGGTGTGAACAAGATAATTATCACAGAGTGTTTATGAAAACATAGCATCATTTCTTCCTACTTCACCATCTAATGAGTTGGAACAAGGTGGGAAGGTTTACAGTTTGTGAGAAAGGTCATATCTGAAACATTTTGCTTCCATTTTTGTGAGACCAAACCAAAGAATGTAATGTTGATGATGATGCTGATAAAATGTGATGTTTTGAGGAAGTTTTACTCTGGAAACTCAGAAAGGGTTTTTTGGCCCCAGACATCATGCTCCAAGGACCCTGGGCTAAAGTCAGCACAGTGTGGGAGCTCCAGCCCTATTTGGGTGGGGCTGGAGCCCTGAGATTCCAGTCACTCCAGGGTAGGGTTGGTTTTTGGAGAGGCAAAGCTCAGGCAGCCAACTGCCAGGGCTGAAGCAAAGCTCCCCTGTCTGCACTGTCTGCTTCTGTCACAAGGCAGAGAAAGGGGTGCTCAAACAATTCACTACTTTTTCACATAAATAACTATAACTATAACTATAACTAACTATAACTATAGCAACAATAACTATAACTATAACTATAGCAACTATAACTATATCCTTTCCTTACAGGTTAATATAAGTTCTCATAACTCATTAAAAAAAAAAAAAACAACCAAGGAGGAAAGATTCTATAAAGTTTAATGATATTTGTTATATTTGTTTCATCTGCATTCAGGACAATGCCCAGGTCTAGACTGAAACCATTTCAATTCAGGTTTGACTGAGCAGAAACAGAATTAAGCTAGTGAGGAAGAGATCTGAATAGTCTAATATTCATATCTTGATTAGAAATTCCAGTTTCCCTCTTGCTGTTCTTCTAAGTTGACTGTAATCTACCTCCACAAAACCTTAATACTTAGCACCGTTTTTGCAGCCATTTTGATTTGATTACATATTTAATATGAATTTAAAGATGCTCTCTACCTTAATTCCTGTTTCATGACATATGCTAGATAAAATTCAATTTGCTGTTCTCTGAAACATTACCAGGAATTGCAGTTGTCTTTAATTATTGTTCCTTCTCCGTAATATCGGCCATCTTTATAACAACCTGCCAACATAACATATAGATGTGTGAAAATAAAATAGTTCTTCAAGTGAATTACTTAAAACTCTTGCTACTATTGTATTAATTGGTTTTATTCAGTATGCTTGAAAGTCAGCAATACAGTTCAATTATTTAATTGAAAGTCAGCAATACAGTTCCAGTTTCTTCCAAGTACTGAAGGCAGTTTAATGTATTTTACTTTTTTAGAAAATATATTATCATTCATAGTAAATAAATTCAGCATCAGATTCAAAACACCCACTAAAGAATTACTATTTTACACCTAAGAGCACAGCCTCCTGAAGAGCTTGTGTTCTGTGTGCTGAACTGCAAGCAGCTAGGTTATTGCAAAGAGAGAGTTAATTTTAAAAAGTCACAATAGTCTTTTCTTGATTTTAGGCTTTTGTAATGTTGGTACATTCTCTACATCTTTGGTCAGATTTGGTGTACTGATAGTAAGAAGCTGCATAGTCTTAAAATCACAATACAAAATTTTCTTCACCAGCAGAGATTTGGCCAAGGGAGGGTCAGATGGTTGAAAAAAAATTTTTTTGCAATCTTTAATACTAAAAATAATTAGACTTAGTTTAGAGTAGCCCTGGAGAGACTTCCACTGCAAACTAACTAGTAAGAAACTAAAATATGCCCCAAATCCTTGTTCTAAGCACATCCCTTCATTTAGTCCTGCACCTGAGCTGTCACCAGAAACAGTGTCCCACATGAAACCTATGCTGAATCAAAAGCATTGCAGAACATCTCAGGCCACTGTCATTCAGGACAACCTTCAGTTTTATTGATGATTTGTTTGTACTAATAGATACAAATATTTAGAGCTTGCTGTTCATCTCTTATTAATTTGTGAAACCCTATTGAAATTTTTTCAGTTTGCACTAATTTTGGCCCAATGAGGTTATTTAAGAAGTTTCAAATAAACAGAGGTTCTGTCCAAGAGAAATATAATCAAATTGATTATATTGATGTCCTAATGATTATGTTGATTGTCCTAATGTCCTAGAGATGAAGAAATCACAGCAAGTATAATTCTCACCCCAGTTTCATACTCAGTGTCTTTGTCCACTATGTCTTTAGTCACATTTTCAGGATTCTACTTCTATGTATGTTTTCACTGTGATGCACCAAAGCCAACTGAGCATTTTCTCTCTACTTACCCCATGCTGGAGGCGGCCAAGGCTCCTCTGACCTGGTGGGCTCCGCGGGTTGGTTGCAGACATCCCAGTAGTCAGTACAGCAGTCTACAGGCCCAGGAGAGCCCGAGGTGCAGTACTGATCACAGTAACATATAGCTGCTCTGGAGACAATGGTAAAGCTGCAGTCATCATCTCTTCCCGTGCAACAGCCTCGTATCCTGCAGGAACTCCCCTGATACAGACTCCTTTTAATCCTGTTCCACTTAGCAGAACCACTGTCTTTTACAGAGTAAAGTCCTTTGGGGAAATTTCTTCTAGATTCAAGACGTTTTGCCATTGAAACTTCACTGGCAATGCAATACAAGAGCAATATCTGAATTTTGTGCCACATTCTTGTGCCTCTAGAAGCCTTTTTTAGGTTTTTTGTCCTTCACTTTCTCAGCAAATGTTCATTTACTCTAGATGTAGTACCTCCAGCTAGCAATCAGAAAGAAATCTGAACAGAAAGCTGCAGACTACAGTTTTCCAGGAAGACTCTGCTTGTGTTAATTATTAATCAGATATGTTGTAAAGTGATTTATTTGTCCAAGATACAGAAGTACTGGAAACAGAGCCACAACTATGTATTCATCATTACGAAAGTTTGGTGTGATCTCTCGCAAGTGAGAAAGTTTATAGCAAAGCTTCAGCTTATACAAAATATACACGATCCAGTATTTCAGTTCTGTACTTCAGACTTCTAAAATCAAAACAATGTGAGGAATGAGTACATGGTGTCAAAGGAAGCTCTCTTTCTTTTTGTGTACCTATAACTAGCATGTTCTCCACATGATTAGAAAACCTTTAACATTTAGATTGTATCTCATCTAAATTTTCCTATCTGATAAGCAGGGTGACATCACTGCAGTAAACTTATTCTGCATCCCCCATATCAATTTTATTTCCAGTGATCTGTCTTAGCCTTATATGCTTCACTTTTTTCATTTGTTTTACTATGGGCAAATTCAGAAAAAAATCAGGTGATATTCAGTATAAACCATTAGTCAAAGGTATTCTTTTAAGGTTTGCATTTCTTTAGTCAAAATGAACTTGGCAGTCATTCTAATTAACATAATAAATACTGACTGATAAGTGCTCATTCCTATGTAAAAAGTAAATGGCTGTATTTATGTATTCACAAAAAAAAAAAAAAAAAAAAAAAAAAAGCAGATATCAAGGATAAGTCTAACAGCCTTTGCTACTTGATCAGTAATCTCTAGGTTTTTGAACAGAGGGCTTAAAGAAATATACATGGTACTATTGCCAGAAAAAGATCCAGAAAAAAAGTGCCAAAGAACCTTGAAGTTTCTACCAGAGATAGCACACAAGGCTTAATTGGAATAATAACCCCACACACAATTTCAGATCTGAACAAGTTTAAGTCTCCAAAGCCGAACAAGCAGAGGTAAAAACCAGTCCTCCTTCTGTCTCCATTTCTTAGTGAGTGAGAGGAACCTGGAGAAGTTGATGGTAGGTTATTTTCTAGGGAATTGAGGGGATTTTTTCCCTTTGTGACTTCAGCTGGACTGCTTGGGAAGGCACAGCATCGAAGGGCAGCTACTTTTGAAAGCACAGCCAGTGTGGATGCATTGCCATGAATGGTAGAGATATTAAGAGGCAAAATGTGTGCATGTTTATATATTTTGGCTTGTAATCCAAATACTGAAATCTTCAATACAATTTCTTACCAGCAGTGATTTTATTGGACCTGCCTCCTACACTGTCCTTGTCACAACTAAGGAGCTGCAGATGAGAGAAAATTACCTCTGACCACACAATTTTATTTTTCTTTCTTGCAGGCAATCTTCTGTGCGAAAGATAACAGAAAGGCCAAGGTCAGCAACAGGCAATTACTGTCCATCAAATTAAAGGTACATAAATCTTAACCTTCAAATTTGCTCTGCATTTTTTTTTGGTTTTGTTTTGTTCATAGTAGAAAAATTTGGACAACCTCAATTCTGTCACTGATTGCAATGATGCAACAAATATAAGGGAGATAAGAAAGGATATGTTCATGGAAAAAGTGATCTCTGGAAATTATAATTCATTTCTTTTCCTTAGGTCTGTGCAGTTCTGTCAGCTCCAAGAAAATGACCTCTGATTTGCACTGACATTAGAAAAATTCAAATCTCCTTTATACAAATCTTGAGAAATACTTTTATCTAGTTATCGCCTTGCTCTGGAAGCATAAGAAAGGATATGTGATAAATGTCTGTCAGATTAAATGAACAAGCATATCTTTTTTTAACTTTAAAAACCTGCTGATTATAAACCAGAGGCAAGGAATTTGCTTGGAAATCATTTCAGCTCATTTACACGGGAGTTAGGTTTCTTTTAAAGGAACACAAAAATCAACTTGTGTTCTAAGCACCTTTTTTTGCAACAAAGTTGATATAACCCATTTTTCCCACTTGATGGTGTCTGTTAAACCTTAAAAAATCCCACAAAACTATTCCATTGTGCTTCATCAAATAGATTTTTTTTAATATTTTCCTCTGTAAGCCAAGAAGCTCTGTGTTCACTGTGTGGAAGCATGCACTGAATTATCTGTAATAATTCAGAAACAGCTGGATGTGATCCTTTTTCTCTGTTGAAAATTAGCTTGTTCCAAGCTGTTATGCTTGTTATGCTAAGATTTAGAGTTAGGGTCCTAGTACTGGTTTTAGTTGTCACAGTTAAGTGCAAAAATGTTTGTCTAGTTTCTCTTTCAGCAGTTCTTGATGCTTACGCTTGAGCTTCAGGAAACACCACACATTTGGCAGAAATTCAAATATTAATAGCACTGAATGATTAATGGAGTAACAAATAAAAAAAAATATGTTAAAATGTCCAAGAATCTCTTTAAAGCTGCACCAGGGTTATTTCACAGCCTTTCTTTCAAAAGCCATCCTACTTTGTCTGACTGAGCCTACTGGGCATCATAAAAATCTCATCACCTTCAGAGAAGGGTAGGATAGCAGGGGCTGGAAAGACTCCCAGTGCTGAAGGTGACTCCCAGGATGGACAGCTGAACCCACCCCATCAGACAACCATGACACCTTCTCTTCTCCTGGCTGCCACAAGCAGACTGGAGTCAAGCCTTGTGCAGAGGGAATTGCAGTACTATGACCTTATGCCAGGAAAATGAAGGGACACTCAGCCAATTAAGGAAGAAATCAGAATGCCAGACCCTCATTTGCCAGGAGGCACAACTCAATGCATCAGAGAATCCACATAATTGCTTATCTCCAGTTTAAACTCTGCAATGATACCATCCATCCCCTTCATTGAATTCAAATGGAAATTTAACTGGTGACTCCTAGCCCAGAATGCACCACTGATTTCTAGTGGCCACAATACTTTATGCTTACTACTCTTTTTTATTAATGGTTGCAATGCAGTGAAAGTTTTCTAGGCAAAATTACTTCAACAAAAGTATTATCCCACAATGTATTGTCTCTGCCTTGTACTAATGGCAGAATAGGATTCATCCTCCCAAATTGTGAATGACTAGCTCCTAGATGTGTTTAAGCAGAGACAAGCTGTGCGTTAAAGTGATTTTCCCACTGTTGATTCAGTCTTTGTATGTTTGCAGCAGGCAGAGGAATGGGGGGGGTGGGCTTTACCCTGTTTGGCAAGAGCCTGGCAGCTCTCTGCTGTGGGTTGTTGGTGTGGTAGCAAGCAGTGCCACTTTTAATTCAAAAATTCAGGGCTGTCTATCTCAAGTCTTATGATGTTAATCCAAGTTATATGTAACTCAGAATAATGGTCACATATGTGACAAATTTCATCAGATGTCTGAGTCCTGTACAGTGTGATTTGTTATTCACAATCTCTGACACCAGTTCTTCAAATTCATCAGACATTTGAATCAACAGATTTAGGGCCAGAGGTAGAGGAAGAGCAACTGACCCAAATTGTGCATGCAAAGAAATCCCATTTCTCACACACAGAGATGCACACACACGAATGCCCAAGAGTTCAGAGTCAACAACCACAGGTAAAAGGAAATTACTTTATAGTCCCCACAAACTCTTGAACTCACTGAAATGCTTTTTCAGTTTTTTCCATCACCTGGTTAATAGCTATGCCATTCACAAGATCTTCACAAGTTAACTTCTGTTATTTTTCTATTGAGAAACTAATACAAAAAACACCACCCTTAAATGTGTAGCAATCTTTCCACAATACTCTTAAAAATTTATATATTACCTATAGAGAGAAAGACTCACTGATTGCTGACCTTTTCTTCTGTTTTCACAGCTACAGAGTCCAACAGCTTAAAAGCAGGCTGGATCAAAGTTCCACCAGCTCCAATAGGGCAAAAGGCTGAGTAGCCTATGGACTATTCCACTTAAGCTGGCTTTAATTTTAATGTTTTTCCTTATGGCAGTATTTCATAACATAGTTCATCACATTAATTTTAATGAAAACAGCAGGGATTCTCATTAAATTATCAGTCTTTATCACAATTCATTATGAGATAAAATGGTCCTGCATTCTGGGACAGAGCTGTGATGCAAAGGTCCTGAGCGTGTTGTCAGTGTCACCTGAGGGGTGACTTGTGGTTCAAAGGACCAAGACACTGGGGAGAACTAATGCAAGCATGGACAACCAGCTTCTCTACATTTTCATAATGCAATTTGAGAGCAAAATCTTTAAGATCCAGGTCTGTACAACATCATGTGGAAGCAGCACAAGATCAAAAACCCAGCAGCATAAACTGGAAAGTGGCGTTTCTGCCTGGAGTGCCAGGAGTGCCGACAGCAATTCTGCCTGCACTCAGCACCTGGCAGGGTCAAAGGGGCTATGAATATTGCATGGCAGGGGAAGATCGCTGTGCATGGTCACTGCTGACTGCTGTGGGTGCTGACACCAACGTGAATAATCCCTGGACTACTTCACAAAATACAAGTGTCTTTGTGGTGGCAAAATGTGACCAAGTTTAAACACACAGGAGCATTCCTTTCCCAGCAATGCTGGCATTAGCTCTCAGCTATTTGAAACCCATGGAGCCAGATTTACAGGAGTAAAAAACAAGAATCACAAAAAAACACTTTGCAACAAAAATACAGCTTTATTTAATTTCAACATTTATATTATTTCTAAGGAAAATACGCTGTATAATATTGGGTATCTCTTAAATCAGCAAGCACTTCAAGAAATGGCATTTTCATGTGTGTATTTCTGGGGTTAATTATGCTAGTACATAAGATTATTTCTTGAAAGAATATTTGATTGTTATTAGTGCCTTGCAACTACATGCCTTGCCAGCATACCTGAAGCAATATTTTTTTTAATGGTGCTTTAAATAAGACTGGTGCTGTGGATTCCTTCTTATTATAGAAACAGGCTGCAAAATTCAGTTTTAGCTCTTGATCCTAATTTGGGGCTGCAAAAGAAGGATTTTTGCATGAACACAATTTGTCAAAAATACAGATTAGTAAGATGCATAACACACACCGAGGTTGCTTAGTTTTCCTAATTTATACAACCTGATGATCTGGCTAACAAATAGAACTCATAGTTTCACAGAAAAAAAAAAAAAAAAAAACAACCTAAAAGATATATTCAGTCACCTCTTTTGTCCTATAGTTGTGGGAGAAGATGAAAGCTGGCAGATCAGATTTATCTTGTGAGAAACTTGCCTGTCTTTGCAGCAGCCTGAGGCAAACTGCTTTTAGTACTTAAATTTTCACAAAGCTGTAACTGTTCAAATTCAAACTAAATCTCTCTCCCTGAAATTTAGACCCATTTCTTTTTCTCCTACTCATAGGAAAGATGGAAAAGTGACTAATATCCCTTTATAATAGTCAATTATGAAGAGAGAAACTGCTGTGCTTCTACTGTGTCCTTATTTCTTTATCTTCTGTGTGAAGACACTGAAGCCTTTACATCTTTTCTAAATCTCCCATTTGTTTCCCACACCCTATGCCACTGATTTTGCACTAATAGTGAAAAAAAGCAATTATCTTCATCATATTATAAGCATTCCTTTCAACATCTCCCTGAAAGCATCACCTATTCTACTCAGTCTTTCCTCCCCTATAATCCTCAGGTTCTCACCTGCAGTATTACTGTCATTCTTTTTCTGCCTGCATCCTTGATATTTCTTTGTACTTTTTTTCCAATCAATTGTATCATATTTATTTCAAGCCATTCTTTTAATGTAAGTGAATTTTTCTGAATTAAAATCCTGGCTTCCATACTGCTTGCAGATCCTCCCTTGTGGGCATTATCTGTAAATTGGGCAAGCCTATTGTCCATGTCATTGAGAAAGTCATTAATAGCAAAGTTTTATAGTGCTAAAGCTAGAAGACAGCATTCTGGAAGTCACTGAGATGTTCTCCCACTCAGGCAGCAAATAACTCTTCTCAGAGTCCTCCTTTCCAATCAAGTACCTAGATAGCCTATGTGAATTTAATTTAGTCCATATCTGCTTTGCTTGCTTA